>NC_090022.1:215241782-215985949 GCF_037176765.1 Anolis sagrei | reverse complement strand
GAGTAAAACAGAATGGAATTCCCTACTCATGTAAACAAGCTTGTTTACTTTGAAATAACATCTGGGCAAAAGAGACCACCCAAATAATGTAGTACAATGTGCTTTCTGTGGTTTCTTTCTCAAACGATATTAGATCAGGATTTTTTCTTGAGTTTTTTTAAATATGATGTTGAAAGATTCTTGATAAATATTATCATGTTTTCTCTCTGGTTCAAATCAAGAACACTATTCCACTTTAGGGCCTCATCAGCACTGCACTGAACGGCATTAAATGAGTCAACACTGATCATATAATGCAGTTTCAAACTGCATTATATGGCATTGTAGATGGGGCCCCAGTCTCAATGAAAACTCCTCATTCATCAGTGGTGCCCTGTAATAAAATATTAGCCCTTTCTATGGGTGCTCCTATGCTGTAGAAGGAATGTAATTGGACACCACTTTAATCCTATGACTCAATGCTAAGTAATTCTGAGAGGTGTAGTTTCATTGTTAACCATGCTTTAAAATGTATTTCTTCAGTGATTAGTTGTTCTATGTTTTTATCTTGATATTCAATTTTATTCAATTACTATAATACTGTTATTATTCCGTATTATGTTTATTGCTGGAATATTTTGGTATAAGTCGGGCATTGAATATTTTCCCTATGTATAAACCTCCCTGAGTCCCCTGGAGGAGATAGGGCAGCCTAAAAATGAAGACGATTCTTCTTCTTCTTCTTCTTCTTCTTCTTCTTCTTCTTCGTCTTCAATTAGTTTGATGAGACATCAGTAATCTTTGCTAGAGAAGGCTAAAAACATCATATAATTTTGATTCCATAATTTTGATTTTGAAAAATTTCTGCCAGGATTACAGTATTTTTGAGCAATCTCAAAATGATCATTAATTCCTGGAATATCTCTAGGATTTTATTAAACTTTACTAAAAGGTGGGAAATTATGTAACTAAATGTAGTGAATTTTTTGCAAACTAATTCATCATCACCATCATCATCCTGCCTTTTTCCTAGTCTGGGACTCAAGGTGGTTTAGAAGAGTTAAAACATATTGCTCAAAAGTCTGTATCAAATAGCAGTTTAAAATATAAATTATCAGCAAGCTTAATAGCTATCAAAAATAAACTATTAAGGAAATGAACAAATAAAAAACAAAGTTTACACGGCAGGTCCTTCTTACTTAAGCAGCCAGCCCTTGAAAGCTTGTGAAAACAAAAAGATCTGCCTATGAGAAGATAGCAGGGAGTAGTAACTGAAAAGGCCCTCTTCTATGTCTCTGCCAGGCACACCTATGAGGATGGTGGGGCAGAGAGAAGGGCTTCCGGAAAGATTAAAATAGTCTGACAGTCTTTCAAATAACAGATTTGGCCATATAGGGCTTTGTATGTCAAAATCAGCATTTTGAATTGTGCCTGGAAACAGATTGGGACTCAGTGGAGCGGTTGCAAGAAGGGAGTTGTATGCACTATGTAGCAAGCCCAGGTCAATAATTAGATTGCATCAGTTTAGAACACTTCTGAACACTCTTGAAAAGCAGCACTACATAAAGCATGTTACAGTAATCTAAATGGGATATTACTAAGAGTTATGTTACCATGGCCAGATCTGACTTACCAACAAACAGGTACAGCTGAACACCTTTAACAAGCTTTAAGGATGTTCCCCAATCACAACCCAATCTGAACAAATTTGGGAATACAGTAGACTCTTCTTATTTTGCCTCTGAAGGTATCCTTCTCATTATTTCCCAACTAGATGATACATTTGGGAGGAATTTAACAAGCTATGCTCAACTAGATATCTAGATTAATTTTTCCAGACTGCCACTATAGCCTAGTTCCACTTCTTTAAAAAAGGACACCTATAGAAAGGTTTCTTTTCAGGCAGTTATGCAAGTGTATTTGACAAGATAACTATTCACCTAATATGGCACAATTCCCATTCAGACATGTTAATATATGACAGATTGAACAACAGCACCACAAATATTTGCACAGGAAAAGAATGTTTCATGTAATGTGTTAGGTTTCCAGACATATTTTGACTTCTTGGTGAGCAGGTTCAAGTGTAGCTTTGAGGCATTCCTTCTTCAGGAAGAAGAGTGGGGGGAGGGCAGCCGAGAGGAGGAAGGCTGCTGCTCCAAAAATGCTGCTTCTGCCAACTCCTGGTGGCGGGTGGGTGGGAGAGGGACTTTAGGAGCCCACCCACTGTCACCCTCCTCTTCCTCTCCTTCCTCTTCTTCCAAAGCAGTGGTGACGGGGGCAGAAGCGACAACAACACGACATTCAGCCTGCAAAGGTGGAATGGCCAAAAGAAAGTTGAATGGCCATCTGATTGTGCTTTTCCTTTATGGCAGAAGGAGGTTGGACTGGATGGTCCTTGGAGGTCTCCTCCTATTCTAGGATCCTATTATTATTATTATTATTATTATTATTAGCAGACTCTGAATGGCCATCTGTTAGGAGTGCTTTGATTGTGTTTTTCCCTTATGGTAGAAGGAGGTTGGACAGGGTGGCCCTTTGAGGTCTCCTCCTATTCTAGGTCCTATTATTATTATTATTATTATTATTATTATTATTATTATTTCTATTAGCAGCAGGAGCAGAGGCTGAATGGCCATCTGTTAGGAGTGCTTTGATTGTGTTTTTCCCTTATGACAGAAGGGGGTTGGACTGAATGGCCCTTGGAGTCCTCCTCCTATTCTAGGATCCTATTATTATTAATAGCATTATTATTATTATTATTATTATTATTATTATTATTATTATTAGAGGCTGAATGGCCATCTGTTAGGAGTGCTTTGATTGTGCTTTTCCCTTATGGCAGGAAGGAGGTTGGAATGAATGGCCCTTGAAGGTCTGCTACTCTAGGATCCTATTATTATTAATATCATTATTATTAAGCAAGGTCTCTCTGGCCATCTGTCAGGTGTGCTTTGATTGTGCTTTTCTCTTATGGCAGGAAGGAGGTTAGACTGAATGGCCCTTGGAGGTCTCCTCCTACTCTATGATTCTATTATTATTATTATTATTATTATTATTATTATTATTATTATTATTATTATTAAGCAGAGGGTGAATGGCCATCTGTCAGGGGTGCTTTGTGCTTTTCCTGCATTAAGACAGAAGAAGGGGGTTGGATTGGATGGCCCTTGGAAGCCTCTCCCAACTCTAGGATCCTGTCATTATTTTTATTTTTATTAAACAGAGTTTGAATGGCCATATGTTGCAGGCATTGATTGTGCTGTTCCTACATGAAGGCAGAAGAAGAGGGTTGGACTGGATGGCCCTTGGAGGTCTCTTGCAACTCTAGGATCCTAATACTATTAATCACTGTCAATTCCTCCCAAACCCCTCCAGTACTTTTTGGTGGTCATGGAGGTTCAGTGTGCCAAGTTTGGTCCAGATCTGTCATTCATGGTGGTCTCAGTCATCTGTGGAAGTCAGAGCTGATTTGGTTGAAGGTACAGCAAATCCCATCATCTGTTGTCCATATTCTCCCAAACATATTGTTTTTGTGATTAATCACTGTGCTTAAATTATGTTCAATTTGTAACAATGAAAATGCGTCCTCGTATATCAGATATTTACATTATGATTCATAAGAGTAGCAAAATCACAGTTATGAAGTAGCAACAAATATAATGTTATAGTTGGGGGTCACCACAACATGAGGAACTGTATTAAGGGGCCGCGACATGAAAAAGGTTGAGAACCACTGCACTAGAGCATGGATCCGCTTTAAATCCAGTTGCTGCCTACTGCAGGATTCTGGGGCTTGTAGTTTAGAGAGGGGGCTTTAAACTACTCAGCCAGACAGGTCCAGGGCCTCACAAAACTATAAACCCTAGAATTCTGCTGGAGGCAGCAACTGGATTTAAAATGGATACATGCTCTAACATGATGAGGCACATATGCTTTTTTTCTAGTGACCTCCTGCCCCCACCAGTTTGTCCATCCATCTAACATTTGGAATAAAAGGTTCAAAACAACTCCAAGTGCATCTTATAATTTGTATATATAATACAAAGATATTCTAGCAGATAGTCCAGCTCATTTCTTTAGCATTCCAGTGGGCCTCCTGGAATGGAACATCAAACTGGAAATCAATGTGATTGCACAGAGCTGTCAACTTCAGTTGAACACCAGGTTAACATCTGAAATAGAGCAAATAACTGTGAGTTGCAGAGTCATCCTAGGATCAGCCATTTTTTTTAAAAAAAAAAGATCCTTCCACAACAGTTATTCTAATAAAATTCAAATGAGATATATATTCACAAAAGTAGTTAATTGCAGGCAACTTAGCATTTGCAAACCAAACTGCCAAGAGTTTGCATCTTCATAATGTTTCCAAAATGTCAATACATTGACCTGGGCTTTTCTATTAAATGTACGTTTTTGTTTATATAGAGTATAAATTCATCCGACATTCTACCCAGGGTGAAATTTAACACTTGTAAGTGGATATTGAACAGTATCTACCACAGGGAACGGGCAGAGCAGCTTGAATCAATTTCCTTATTTCCAGTGTACTATATGATAGTCTGGAGTCTATATTTAATATATTTTTGTGTGACAAATAAACCTGATAGTCCTTTTAAAACACACACACACACACTTCTTGTGTTAACAGTTAGTTTCTCACTGTGTTTTTAATGGTTTTTTCTTTTCAAAAATAGTCTAGTTGGAACACTATGTTTCCTCTGACTAACCACAGTTACAGCTCCAACACCTCCAGAGACGAGTTGCTATAATCTCATTCCAGAGTAGACTGGGAAGTATTCCAAAAGACCTGGTGCATTATGGGATACACTGATTCCTCCTGCAATGGCTTGAATACAGATAAACCGGGCAGAACAATTTTGTCCACTGTAATTGAAATTATTTAAATGGATCTGGGCATTAAAGCATTAACATTAAAAGTGTGCATTGGAGAATAAAAAAACAATTTTGTATTCAAGATTTTAAGTAAATTTGTGAAGCCCAAACAAGAGCCACTGGATTTGTGGCTTGGTCTAAACCAAGAAGAATCCTCTTCAACACATCCATTCATTAATGAGAAGAATACAGTCGCTCTGCTTTTGTTATTGATAACCTGCATATAGCATGGTCCTAAACTATGAATCAGTACATTATTTCACAGCTGCCTGAAGCACTAGATGACTCCTATAGATTTGGAAAAGTACAAATTTAGTTTTCTTCACATTGTAAAGAAAATTAGTTTTGTCCTGATGAACTAATGGATCTATCTAAAGAGATTACAATGGATGCAGACCATGGCCAAATTCAATGCACATCTCTTATGCAAAATACAACATTAAAATAAGCATTGATAGTTGACTCATAAGTATGTAATGGCTGCTTGGAATCATTTTTTTGTGCTCTCGGGTCACTTACAACTTGTGACAAACCCAAGGAAATCATACCATAGAACATTCTTGGCAAGAGTTTTTGGAAGGTGTTTGATTTTGTACACTTCTGAGAGAGTATGGGCTAATTTGCACTGCCAGAAAATGCAAGAAGTTAGTCATGTGTGAAAGGGTTCTGAGGAACCTTCTACACATGTAGTAAAACCCATAAGTCACCAGAATAAAATGGGGGCTGACTAATGGATGCTTGGGAAAAGTTTGGGCAGAATCAGGTTAGCAGATGAAAAGCAGGTGTTTTAAAAGGTTCACTTAAAGCCCGATTCTGCCCCCAAAATGTGCATCTTCACATAACTGTATATCTCTGTAGTCATGGAAAACATGACTTCCTTTCCAAAATCCTTTTTTTGGACTGCTGCAGTGCATGTGCACATTTTAAAAGCCCAAAATAGCTGTTTGGGCTGCCAAAAATTGAGCCATGGACACAAAGGTGGCTAAAGGGAATCCCAGTTGGAAAGCAATTAGAATTATCTGGAGCCAATCCTTCCTTTCTAATAATATTAAACAGAGTTTGAATTATTAATTGGGTGAAGTGAGAGATAAGAAATCTGCTTAGGTGCCCATTGGGATCTCCCCAGGTGCATATATGAAGTCGAGTGTATATCAGAGAGAATTTTTTTAATCCACTTCCGCCAGATGCCCCCCATCTGACCTCCATCTTGATCAGCTTCAAAGGAAGGTGTAAGGATGGTGGGTCACTATTTCCTAGGGCTGACAGGTCTGTGTGTGGACTTGCTGTCAGGTCCTAGGGGGTTTTGCCCCACCTTTAAAACCCACATTTTGATGCTGTCTGAAATCACCCTAAGAGGGATGTACCTCTGTCGACCGAACTGGAAGCCCGAGATTTTATTGTATTATTATTACCCCTCCCCTTTTTCTCTCTCCTCTCCCCATGACCTCATATGCTCCTTGGAGGGTGATTTTGTTTTGTTCTGACTGACCCACTCCTCCTCTTCCCCTCCACTACCCTACTCTACACTACCTTTCATTTCCTACTTTTCTATCATGTTGATTGTTCCCCCTCTTTCACTGTTGAAGGAAAACTCAATAAAAATTATTTTAAAAATCACCCTAAGAGTGGACTGAGAATGGCAGGAGAAAGGTGGAACAATCTACTCTTTATTCTATTTATAGGAGCCCGACATTGGTAGAGCAAAATTAATTAGATGTGGATGTTTCTTCTCTCTGTGTGTCAGAAACAAAAATGTTTTGTTATAAAGTTGCTATCAAAAGCTCAACAGTAACTCTATTTGCTTCCATCATACTTAATATTTTTTTATTCAAAAATATATTCAGGCCATATTGAAAGCAAAACCCTTTCAAGCTGGCTTGCATCCTTAAAATAATCTATACAAAAAAAAAGAATATATGTGCACAAGTAATAAACAGCTGGTCCAGAGAATATTCAGATAATTGAAGCTAAAAATAAACACAAAAGAAAGTCAAAGAAACCCTATAAAAATGGAAACTCTACCAACCCGTTCTAGATGCAAAGGTTTACTTTAAGGCCCCTTCCATACAGGGCCCAAAATGCGGGCCCTATCAGACTTTTACAGGAGGCATCCAAACGATGCCTCCATTAAAAGAGAATTAATTTGGGGCAAAGCAGGTAAACCCTGCTATGTCCCAAATTAATTTGATGCCCCATTAGATTTGGGCCTTCCTGATCTAATGGGGCCTGGGGCCTGTGGGGACTGACTACCGAGAAGTCTTGTGACTGCCCAGGGGTCAGTTCCCACTTCCTATCCCACTTCTTTGGGCTCCTTGAGCCCAGAGAAGTGAGAGGGCACCCACCCCTCCCCAACCACACAAAAAGCCTTTAAAAATAAACAAAACTTAACAGGCCACCATTACACCTCTCCAGCAGGCCTCCTGGCACATAGAAATAACATGCCAGGAGGCCGAGGGGAATGGGAAAGACATAATGGCAGCCTGGTCAGTTTTCTTTTATTTTGAGGGCTTTTTTTGGGAGGGGGGGGGGTTAAAGGGAAGGCAGGAAAGCCCGAGTTTTTGCGAAGGGCATGGGGACTTAAACGCATGTCAGACTGGGTTTCTTAAAGCCGCTTTGAAGTGAGTTTAAGCCCTGTGTGGAAGTGCATTAAGTGAGTTCTTCTCACTTAGCTGTCCTGCAAAAAGAAAAAAAAGGCATGCTTCTGGTTATCCTAAAGCAGAGTTTCTCAAAGTCTGCTCCTCCAAGTGATTTGGACTTTGGCTCCCAGAAATCCCAGCCAGCTTATCAGCTATTAGGAATTCTGAGAGCTGAAGTCCAAAACATCTGGAGGAGCACAGCTTGAGAAACACCATCCAAAAGCATGCAGGGGATTCATATGGTCAAAAACTACTTCATGACACTGCAGCCCCTAGTTCAAGTCATCACTGGTCAAAACCAAAGCAGCTTGGAAATGAATCAGCAAACAAGTGCAGCTGCTCTGTATAGCCAAACACTTGGGCCCTCTTAATATCCCGAAAGCAGGCATGTAGCCCGGGGAGGGGTGGCTTTGGGGACTTCAGCCTCCCCCGCCCCCGAAATTCTCATGGTGGTCTGTGAAAAGGCCTTACTGGTACATTATTTAAACTTATGTTTATTCATATCATGATCTGATCACCATGCTCAATATATCTCATATGCATGGGG
This sequence comes from Anolis sagrei, assembly GCF_037176765.1. Classification (NCBI taxonomy): domain Eukaryota; kingdom Metazoa; phylum Chordata; class Lepidosauria; order Squamata; family Anolidae; genus Anolis; species Anolis sagrei. The sequence goes on along the minus strand of NC_090022.1, from coordinate 215,977,891 downwards.
GTGTTGGGGTAACAATACAAAAGGTTTGCTAGGGTAGACTCTCTTTCACTCAGACTCAGCCCCCCCCCCCCCCGAATCAAAATCCTGGCTATGGGCCTGCCCGAAAGGAATACTTTTCCTCAATTAAAATTTAACAATCATCAAAGTTACTTGTAATATCTTCCAGTGAGTAAGCCTGGATGGACTAAGGGAAAGAAAAGGGTGGCAGGTGAACCAAATCTGGTTTATTCATTATAAAACACCCTGGCCATTACCATGACCCAAGTAACAGTGAGTACAGGAAAACTTCCAAACTATTTTTTTGTTCATCAGAGCCTATGCAATCCCATCTAAGAGTACTTGTAATGCTTGGTGTAGTTTATATCCATATCCACAGTACTTCTGCTTTAAACAGCTACTAGGGCTTTTCACATTTCCATTTTTGAAAATAGGCTCTGGATGGTTTGGAGGATTCAGCTGCCGAATCCATGAAAACAAGCCAGGAAGAGAGTGGCTGAAGCCTTAGCGAGAACATATCACAGCATCCAGATCTTTTTGGTTAGTGGAGGCTAATAGGAACCAATGGGGCTGAGTGAGCAGCACTCTGCCCGAGGCAGATGCAGTGGTGTGTGGGCAGAAGAAGGCCCTCCATTGTGCACGTAGCAGGAATCAGGTTGCATTGCAGTAGGTGGTCTGTGGTTTGCACTTCTCCACACTCGCATGCCGTGGATTCCACTTTGTAGCCCCATTGCTTAAGGTTGGCTCTGCACCTCGTGGTGCCAGAGCACAGTCTGTTCAGCACCTTCCAAGTCACCCAGTTTTCTGTGTGCCCAGGAGGGAGTCTCTCATTTGGTTGAGGCCACTTTTGGACTCTTGCTTGTTGAGGCGTTCCACCGAGTGTCTTTGTATATCTTCAAAGGGCTGATCCAGGTTAAACTAGTTCAAGAGACAACCTGAGTCATGAAGCAGAATTTGGGTTGTCTTTCAAGTTAGAAAGTGTCAAGACAGCTAGGCTCCATGGTGGCCAAATGCTGCACAGTGTTGATTTGTGATAATGTGGAGGAAGGTCACCTTAACATGGCTTTGCCTCACATTACCCAAAGTCAGGAGAAAGCTCGAATTTTCCCTAGAATTGGCCAGTCTCCCAACTTAGGAGCAGCGAGGACCACTGGACTGGTTCCCAGTCAGAACTGGCTGCAGCTTTCCTTACTGCCATCTTGCATTCCCCAGGCTCAGCCAGCCTTCACTATCCTCACATCCCAGGCACATAACAACAAAAAGACCCATAGCAATAACATCAAAAACCTTCATTTGCTTGAAGGGAAAAGGCATACAGAAAGTACAGAAATTAGCTCAATAAGACTCAGTATGAGTTTTTGCATCATCACTAGCAGTGGTGGATATAAATCAGTTTTGTACTTTGTGTCTTCTTTTATGATGAAGCGAACACAGTTTGCCAGAGGTAAATACACTTATGCACTTTAAAAATGCAACTCTGCCAAGACACGTTGACCACTTTAGTTTACTCTAAATTAATGATATACTTGTGATTTATTATTCATATTTAAATAATATGGGTATTTACTTAAAGTCGGTAGAAAGTAAGTGTTTACTACACAGCTAAAGAACAGCTGTTCATGGAGCATCAGGGACAATTAAGAGGTTGACGAATGTAAGCTTTTAAAACTGCCTTTAAAAAATAAGTGAAAAATAAGTAAAAAATTAATGAATTACGTAATTGCTTTCATGACAGTTGAAATGATAACTTACATTTAACTAGTGGCTTAACTTTATAAAAGGTATCTGAATAAGCCACGGAGGCAGCTCAAGAGATTTTGCTATCTGAGAATAAATTGTGTACTCAGATCCACCACAGTCAATGCTCATATTGACAAATAAAAAATACCACAATAACAGATTAAAAGACAAGAGTTTGCATCTCTTTCATGCCACCTAGGGTGCAGACGGTCAATTTTCCTCACACCAGAAGCTATTTGCAGTTTCTCTAGTTGCTCCTGACACACACACACAAACAAACATATATATACACACACAAACCCACCATATTTTACTTCATATTTTGGCAGCTTAAAGATGAGAACTGGCAATACTGAACTCCATCTTTACCCATTACACAACATATTTGCCTTAAACATTCTTGCCAAATATGGAGTAAGCCTTTTCCTTTTATGAAAGATTATAGGTACAGTGAATAAATGATGACAAAAGGATGTAATTTTAAAATCATCTCTCAATCTTGAGTGTTGCTTTTAACTGAAATGTTTTCAGGAATTTCCCAAGCAAAATGGGCAAAATGGAAATAAAAACAATACAATCAACACAAAAATGGATAAAACAAATATAGACAAAGAAGCAAGGTATTTGGAGCATAAAGGGGAAAAAACTATGCAGTTTTCTGAAGCATTGTTTTTGCATATAATTGGGAAATCAGTATGCAACTATATGACTTGTCATTGGGGGCTTGTCTGGTGGGTGGAGTCTCATGATCCTAGAATTTTCATGATGGAAACAGCCACCATTTCTGTATGAGAAATCGAAGGAGAAAGATCTCTGGGATTAAGGAAATCAGAAATTCCTGCTCAGCTCCAGCCTCATTATGTTCTGTTTTGTTTTTTTAATTAACTGGAATCTGGAAATTTCCATAACATTAGATTCCTCAGAACTCCTTATTAGGTCTCTCAGAGCTCTGTATTTCATACTAAAATGTAGCATTCAGGTGATTACGTTTACTGCACAGATTCGAGTATGTTTTCAAATCTCACAAGAGACATGCTTTGGGTCTTGGAGGCTACGTCACTGCACAGATTTAGATTTTTTTAAAAAGCTTATGGAGTGACATAGGGAGTTTTGAATGGATTGGAAGGAGCCAGACTTCTGTGGTGTGATGGGATGAAGTGAAACATTTTCTGAAGGTAAGAATTGTAGTATTTGGCTCTGATGAGGTGAGTATGTATCCTGTCTGCACTCAGTAGGAATTCAGTGAGAAAAAACTACGGGATGCATACTGATAGAAATTGATAATTTCCTAATGTAAGTCCTAAGACGTACCGTAGAAGTCACTTGCTGTACAAACTGAAGGTATTCCTTGATATATAGGACACTGAAGGATGATACATCATCCACCCTTCCACCACCAAGAATGATATAATGGACAACTGCAACAGGACCCTGCAAGTTTTCTGCTGTTTGTTGTACCACAGCTCACTTGTGTATTGAGGCTGGATGCATCTCTCACCAGCCCCACATACCTTCTTGGTTTGGTGTGGCTCTCTGACTGTTAATGTAGGTGTGGAATTGGGGGAATCAGACTGAGAAATACCATAATTCACCAAACAATAACTTCCACTGTGTTATAGTTGCACCTTTTTTTGAGGGGTCCCAAATTGGTTTCTTGCTTTATTGTCACATTACAGCCAACTTAGACTGGGGTTCTTCCATCTTCCTCCTGCCTCCTGAGAGGTATGAGAGGGAGAGCCCCAGACCCAGCCAGTTCTGTTTTTTATTTCTTGTTTTTTTTTTAAAAAAAACTGTTGTACTTCCAAGGAAGCGAGAAGGAGAACAAAGAACCCCAGACCCAGCGTCCTCTTTAAAGGTAAGGGCCTATCTATACCACCATATGATTCCGTTTCTGAAACCAGAGTATTTACTTTAAACTAGATTATATAGCAATATAGACTCATATAATTCAGTTTAAAGTAGAGAAACTGGATTATATTGTCAGTGTAGATGGGGCCTATCAGTCTTTAAAAAGAAATACAAATTGAAGCCGTAGGGATCATCACTCTCCTCTCTCCTCGAAGGTAAGAGTGGGAAAGCCCCAGACTCAGCCAGTTCAAGTTTGTATTTCAGGCACATTTTTTTCTTGATACAGTGGTTGTACTCCCCCCCCCCCCCTTTTTTTTTTTTTTTACAAAAAAGAGAGATTAAAATGTGACTACTATGCAGTAAATTACGGTATATTTATTTATTTATTTATTATTTGAACTTTTATGCCGCCACTCCAGAGTGGCTTACAAGAACAGGCTAAAATCGAACACAATTTAAAAACAATTTAAAACAATTTAAAAACAGCAATATCAGAGATCAAAGTCCCATCAAAACAGATATGTCTTACATGCCCTGCGGAAAACTGATAACTCCCGCAAGGCACGGACTTCAGGTGGCAGAGTATTCCAGAGTGATGGTGCCACTGCTGTAAAGGCTCTGCATCTGGTTGCTGTTAGACGCAAGGTCTTGACACTGAGAATTTCCAATAGATCTTGGTCCTCAGAACGGAGGGATCTCTGGGGTTGGTAGGGGTGAGGCGGTCCCTCAGGTACATCGGCCCCAGACCGTGCAAGGCCTTAAAGGTGAGTACCATCACTTTGAAAGTGATCCGGTGCTCAATTGGTAACCAATGCAGCTGTAGTAAGATTAGTGTTATGTGGCATCTCATCGGAATTCCCGCAAGAAGCCGAGCAGCTGCATTTTGTACCAACTTGAGCTTCCAGATCACCGACAGAGGAAGGCCAATGTAGAGGACATTACAGTAGTCCAGTCTTGAGATGACCGTGGCCTGGATCACCGTAGCTAGGTCGTCCCTGGACAGGTAGGGGGGCAGCCGTCTAGCCTGCTGCAGAAGAAAAAAGGCGGTTCTGTTAACGGCGGAGACCTGGGCCTCCATCGTCAGCAGAGGGTCCAAAAGGACTCCCAGACTCTTTACCAATGATGACGGGCATAGCGCCTTGCCATCCAGGGTAGGCAGCTGGATATCCCCGATGCCTGGTTGACCTAGCCATAGGATTTCCGTATTTGCTGGATTCACCCTCAACCTGCTGGCATGCAGCCATCCAGTAACAGCCTTGATGCACTGATGGAAACAATCGGGTACAGAGTCCGGTCGGCCTTCCATCTTCAGCACAAGCTGAGTGTCATCAGCTTACTGGTAACACTCAAGCCCCAAACCTCGAACCGACTGAGCAAGTGGTCGCATATAGATGTTAAACAACAGAGGGGAGAGAATGGCCCCCTGAGGAACCTCACAAGATAGAGGGGACCTCTCAGAGACCAGGCCACCCCTCTCCACTCGCTGTCCACGGTTGTGAAGAAAGGAGGACAGCCAGTTTAAAGCTTTCCCCCTGACTCCAGCAACAGCAAGGCAGTGGGTCAAAAGATTGTGGTTGACTGTGTCAAATGCTGCTGTGAGATCCAATAACACAAGCAGCACTGACCCGCCCTGGTCAAGCTGGCATCGAAGGTGATCCGTGATGGAGACCAACACAGTCTCTGTCCCATGCCCTGCACGGAAGCGGACTGGAAGGGATCTAGTCCAGCTGTGTCATCTAGGAATTGCTGCAACTGCTCCACTGCTGCCCTCTCAATCACCTTGCCCAGGAACGAGAGATTCCCATTCAGGATCTCAGCTCACATTTAGATGTATGCATTTTTCATTGACTAAGCTATGTGAGTATTCAAGGACATTCATAGAATTCATAGAATCATGCCTATCTCTGCAATTGCATCTCCTATGAACCAGCGCAGGCTCTAAGATCTGCCAGGGAGGCTCACCTCTCACTCCCACCACCACCACAAGATGATTGGCAGGGATGAGAGAGAGGGCCTTCTTGGTGGTGGCCCCCTTGACTCTGGAATGCCCTTCTTAGAGAGATAAGACAATCCCCATCATTGTCTTCCAGCAGGGACCTGAAAACTTGGCAGTTCAAGCAGGCCTTTGGAAATTATTAGTCCCAGGCTCTTCCATGGCCATCAGTTGACATGGGTTCATTCAATGAAATCCCAAATTTTATTGTTCAGAGAGGGCTTTTTGGTAAGCCAGATAATTTACTAAACTCAGAATTCCGTAGGATACAGACATGACAGTTAAAACAGAATCAAAGTGCTATAGCATGAAAGACCTTGAGAATCTTGTGTCATCTGAAATGCTTTACTACTCTTGATTTTTACACTCCAATGAAAGTATGTCCGGGGGGGGGGGGGTATTCACACAGTGAACGGCTCTACTACACGGTCTGCTGAGATTATTTTGATAATCCGTGGGAGGGGGTACTCTAAAATATGTAATCCCAGATTATGTAGAATAGTCTATTCTAGGTCCACATCTTATTTTTCTGCAAAAGTTTATTAGGATTTACTTAATCCTTCACATCTGTTGCTTGATAGGACTATTTCACTCTTGTCTAATGGTAGGATTGGCTCTGTGAGTCACAAGGTATGAATCCAAATTCTCATTTTTGAGAAACTGTCAAGTTAAGAGGCAACTCCTCCCCTTCCTTTTTTTCTCATCCTCCTCCTTTCCTCTCCACTTTTGTGTTTAAAAAATGGATGGCTCTTTTGTGCATATTGTTAATAAAATACCAAACTTTTTTTCAGTGTCATGCAGACTGACACTGTGTTCACATATGCCCCTGCCTAATCTCATTACCTCCAGCAAATATTGCATGCTAGTTGCTGAATGTTCTGCTTTGAATCATGAATTCCCTCACAGTGTCACTTGCAAAAATATATCATATATCATCTCTTGCATAATAGATTGAAAAGTTTCTCCTCCAATCTCATTGCCTCCTTCAGCATGATCAGTTAACCCAAGCCATTTCTTCATTCACTAGAATGACTTTCAAGGGCGTCTGTATAATACTTGAGTAATTAAACCAACAAACCATAACCTTGTAAGGGATTTCATTTATAGATGCACTTTATATCTTGCCAGGAATCTCATCTACTCATCAACATGGCTTACGTTTATGAATGATGCAGTTGGTTATTTTTCTTGAAGACATTTCTCTCCCCAATACCTACCATTGTTAGGTGGGTAGCTATCAAAAGCAAAGACATTTTTTTAAGGCTTAATATAACATTTATCATTTTCTTAGAGTAATGAAGAGCATGTTCTGGCCAGAATTTGGCAAGGGCTACTTAGAGTGTATCTACACTTTAGATTTAATGTAGTTTGACACCACATTAACTGCCACAGTTTAATGCTATGAGACAATGATAGTTGTAGTTTTACAACATCTTTACCTGTCCTTATTTAACCTTATCTGTCAAAGAGTGCTGGTGCCTCACCAAAATCCATGATTTCAAGCATTTAGCCATAGCAGGAAAAGTGATGTCAAATGGCATTAATTCTACAGCATGGCTAACTATAATTTTATGACATAATAGTCAGTGCTCCTTAGTTTTTACTCACTTTGGGTCCCCAGATATTATTGAGTAATAACTCCCATCACTTTTGATTATCTGCCATATGAACTGGGGATAATGAGAATTGTATTTTGTTGCCCTCTCGCTTCCTGTTTTTTTTTATTGTAATTGTGGAAAAACCTATTTTTTTTTTTTTAAAAAAAGAGAATTGCAACCCAACAGCACTTGTGACTCTTAGGTTGGGGAAATATAAAAGGACATTTTAAAGTCAGACATCATATCCACAAGTTTTGCATCTAAATTGAAATTCCACTATCTTGACTAAAAAGAACAAACTGCAATCTTCCAGATGTTACTGTATCCCAACTCCCATCAATTCTTGTCATGATGTCTAATGATAAAGAATACAGGAGTTGTAGTCCAGAATCTGGAGGACCACATAAAATGACATGGTGGGTCGGATACATCCCGTGAGCCTTGAGATTGACACATATGGTATACGTGTACTCTTAGGGTGCTTCCAGAAAATGCAGGTTTTAAATGGAGGACCAAAAATCCCAGAACCTGATAACATGTCCCCACACAGTCCTGTGGGTTCCGGGATTTCTTCCCTCACTGTCTTCACAGGCTTCTCCTGTATCAGATGGAAAGTGGACAGGGACATCCAGCAGAAGTTTTGTTAAAAAAATATATCACTCCATTATGCGCTGGACTGCACATTATGCACATGCGAATATCTTAATATAAATACAAGCAAATTTGCATGTGTGCATATGAGGATCAGCATATAAAGGAGGGAATTAAAAAAAAAAAAACCTTCTGCCGGATTTCTCTCTTACCCAAATTGTTTATTCAAGTTCTATTTAATATTATAAAGTTTAAAATAAAGATTTTCACAGAGTTCTAATTGTTCTCTGTTCGTGCCTCCTTCAAAGCAGCTGAGTGTCCGTTTCACAGCCCATTCAGCTGATGAGTTGTTTTGAGCTTTTCAAAAGCAGACATGTGCTGGAGCAGTCTCCCCAGCGGGGAGAGAAGGACATCGTGTGTTTTCATTCATTGCAGTGAATCAGTGCGGATGTACTGCTAGTGTCATGTAACCAATCCTAACCAACCCCCCACCACCACCACCACCACCACACACACAATTTTAACTCAGGAAATCCCATGTTTTAGATGCTGTGTATCTTGTGGCCCAACTCGCCTGGATCTACTTTGTCAGGTATTAGCCACACAAGAACAGGAGGTCTACCCTGTTGGCACAGCTGGTTGACATTTCCACCCCTCTCTCACTGACAACTAATACTGCAATAATTATAAACAGGACCCCTGTTGCACTTCCTTGTCACAACCTCACTTGCTGGCATGTGGTATGGAAATGTCATGCACCCCTTGTACCTTGGTGTGATTGATACTCATTAAAGTATGTTGAGGGAGGCAGTTAAATTGTGACTATAATGTCATGATCGTGATTCTGTAGTGATCATGAATATGGATCACTAACAGATGCAGGTTGTGCATTTATAATTGTGATACAGAATGTTAGCTTAGTTGATTTCATTCATTCATTCCTTCATTCTTGCTGTAATTCTATAATACTTTCTTGGAATTAGGTGTCATTTAACTGAGTAAACATATCTTGACACACAATGTGCTGTCAGTGACTCTTTGATAAATTCTGGTTTTGGATTATTCGAACAAACTCACTTAGGAGTTTCTTTTATGCAATGTTCTGAAAGAGTATTAGTCAGTTCTTACAATAATCATAAAAACTGAAGGCATATCTTCTCATATCCTACCCTGCAGAATATGTGCCTTTGTGCCTTCATCATCTCTCAGATTCACTGGAATCTTACAACTGGGCTATATTAAAAGTTGAGTATGCCTCAATTAAGGAGACAAGTATTATGTTTATGTTTATTTATACCCAGCTTTTTCTCTCCACAAAGAGACTAAATATGAATGGCCACCTACATTTTCTTGGAAACAAATTCCATTGAATCCAGTGATAATAGCTTCTGAGTCTGCATACATATTGAGATTAGTGTTTAAATCTCATGGATTTCAATAAAGTGTGGGAATCTCTGATTTGCTTTGGATTGTGGCAATTGCATCTAAACATTATGTCAACATTCCCATACTTTCCTGCCTTTTTTTGGGAAAAGAAAATAAAGCCTGGGTTTTTCTTGCTATGACATTTTTCTAAAATTCCTTTGTGTCAAGGCTCTTCATAAAAAGCTGAAGCAAGCACAGCATAACTTGATTTCAATGTGAGAGGTAAACTGATCAAAAGATGACAGTTGTTCCTATACTTTGGAGAACTCAGCCACGTTTGCCCTTGCTTTGCTGCAAGTAAGCCTTGCACAGCACTCAGGCAACAAGGCTTTGTATATTTCCATTTATTTATTTATCTATTGAAAAACAAGCTTGAAAGATTGTTAGCTTCGGCACACAATGTAGATATTTGGCTTGTCGTCCTATGTTTGCGCAGCTGTGCATCATCCCTTTAGTTGTCTCATTGTTCTTCTTACTTGTTTTATTTCTGCAACATTTTCATAAATCAATGTATCAGAGTCACTTTCAGAAGACTTATGTGCTCTACCATCAAGCTCAAGGACCTGCAAAAGTCATACTTGTAGGATACTAAAGTAAGCAAACATTTCCCTTCTATTGACAGTACTATAACCACTGCAATAGATTTTTAACTTCTAAGAGTATAAATAAAATGCCATTTTCACAGCTGAGATAGGCCTCTTCTGTTAAGTACTGTGAAACTAAACAAATTTACCTAAACGGTAAATGGCTGCACCCAGCTCACTGGGGTCAATCATATCTGTCATTGGAGTACAACTAGGCGAGAAGCCGTATTCCCTCAAACAATCACTGGGCTGCATAAACTGGGGCCACTCTGGAGCGATGCTGAAGGCAGTCAAATGCACCTTACCAAAAACTGCTGAAACACTGCATGAGAATCCAAATAGTCCAATTGGGCCAATACCACATCAGTTCCTGTTGGGATATCACCTTTTCATCATTGTCACCATCCCTGTTCCCCACTGGCCACAGAGCTGTATCTAAGCTCCTAGTCATCACAAGTGCCTCTGCTGATATCAAAATGGGGAGGGGCAGGGAGAGCTGTCTAACAGCAAGAAGCAGATATTGTCCCACTCCTTCTGGCTAGTTGTATGGACATCCCATTCTGACATCCGCAGAGGTGAGGCTCAACAGTCAGGAGCTCAAGTGAGGTTCCGTGCTCAGGTAGAAGTGACAGTGACACAGGCATGATTTATCCCCCTTTCTTCTTCTGATGAGCACAGGCAAACCCATAGCAAAGGAGAGGGAATTATGGGTTAACCCTCTGAAAAATTTCAGGTTAAAAAAATATCCTGGTTTGCTCATGAATTTTAACTCGTTAACCAAATTCCCATGCTAAGTTTATAAGAAGCAAAACTTATAGTTCCTCCAGAACTGCAAGCATTATCTCAACCAAATTTTGATAATTTTCTTCACACTATCATTACCTTCCTTTCTGCCAATTTGCATTGCAATAGCAGCAATAGCCAACATAGTAGAAGTGATCAAGTTTTGATTTTGCAGATGTTTGTCGACATGAAGATGACAAAATCCATTGAAACTGGCATCAGGCTCAGACTCCCCAGGTTAAACTCCATAAGAAAAATGAAAATTTAAATACAATTTACAATGTTTTCCAGTATATAACAACTATGATTATTTGTGCTTGCTTTAAAAGTTTATACTTTAATTTCTCCTAAACGGCCAGTTCTCTAACACCAGAAGCAATTTGCAGTTTCTCAAGTCACTCCTAACAACATCAACACAAAACAAAACTTTTTCAAAATCCCACAATACTCACCAGACATCAATGTGCATCATGAAAACATTGGACTTCCATTCAGGTTAAGTCTGGGATTTCCATAAAAGTTAATAGGCCTAAAGACACTAAAGACACCACACTGGAGATTGCTTAATCAATACTTTACTAGCATATGGTGGCTTATTGACTACCATTCACTTTGACGTCAGTATTCTATGCTTACCTTGGGAGGTTATGACCAAATATTAGACATGCTCATATCAGGTAGTACTGGATCTAGGTTCTGAGTCTGAGTTATTGTCAATAAAAATTTATATTTCCATCCTCATATTGTTTCAAAACCTTTTTTTCACCCCTATTTTTTAAATGTACAAATAGGACCCCACAAAATGCCATGGTTCAATGCTTTGGAATTATTGGAGTTGGAAGACATGATCCTTAGGATTCCTTCTAAATGTATAGTTCTTTATTTCTAAGTACTTGTGGAAAAAATAACTGTACAGAGAAGTAGTTGAGTGTAGTGTGAAATACAGCATAGAGTTGTCAAATTTCCTCTTGTGTACAATGTAAGCATGGGCACAGTCCAGGTAAGTCTTTACACTAACCTGTGTCTGTGCTTACACTGACACATAAACCAGAGTCATGCTTGTAGCAAGGGGTCTCACATGCAAGGTCTGCATGCTCTAAATACCCATGTGAACCAGCACTGACACATATCAATTGTATTGAAGATTCTGGAATGTGGCCAAACACATGTTTCAGGTTGACCTCTTAACGGTTGTCTAGTTGCACAAATATGCAAATCTGTGTTCGTTTTTCTGTATCTGTCGCATAATATGAGTAGTGAAAAGGAACATCAGAGATATCCTTTCAATAACTAGAACATCAGGAATACCCTATAGGATGCTCATTAAAAAAAACTAGAATGAACAACTTTTAAATTAATGATTCCCTTGACGTGTTATATAGTAGAAATGCTAAATGCTTCTTCAGAAGTTTAAAACACCTCTAGATCTGCAACTGCAACATAAAGAAGAAAGAAAAATCTGAACAATAAGACAAAGGCAGTGAAGAAAGCCTGTATTTTTTTCTTTCCTTGGCCAAGTTTCAAATGAGTTTTCAAGGGCAGACTATGCTTCTAATGTGATTGAAAGAATATGCTTTCAAGTCTGTAGTGCAGAATTAGTCATTTCAGTGTTCTGCATTAGTTACATTTATTACCAATTTGTTTCTTGTTGATATTTCTCACTCTATTTCTCTATTTGTCCATCCATCTGTTGCTCTGTCCGTGTATCCATCCATCCATCTATCTCTATCTGTCTGGTTTTACTATTCTTGAAGACAACACTTCATAATATTCAAACCTATATTTTAATGACTTTGCCATTTGAAAACAAATATAGGAAAAAAAATATATTTTTTTTACCTTATTTATTTATTTCAGACATTTATATCCCATCCTTCTCACCCCCGAAGGGGACTCAGGGCCGCTTACAACCGGCAACCATTAGATGCCAACAACAATAATAAAAACACAGTTAAACATTAATTAAAACATCATTATAAGTTTAAAAGACCATTTAAAAGAGACAAATCGAAGTCCAAGCCCAACGTCATAATTCAAAATCCATCCATTGTCAATCACATGATTCCTTTGTTACTGCTGTGACTCCTGCTCAAAAGCTTGGTCCCATCTTCTAATGAATGCATGCCTGTTGGTGTTATTGCACTGTAAAGCGTTTGTAAAATATTTATTATTTATTTATTATTTATTTAGAACTTCTCACCTCCGCAAAGGGACTCAGGCCGGTTCACAACAACAGTATCAAAGACAATCATTTAAAAACATCACATCCCGTAATACACTAAAACATTAAAATACTAAAATACAATCATATAATTACATAGGCCAAGTCGTCAAAATGAAATTGTAGTTCATCACAATCCGTCCGTGTAGTCACGAGTTATTGACTCACTCGTCAAATGCCAGTTTCCAGAGCCAGGGTTTCACCTGTTTTCTAAAGGTCAGGAGAGAAGGGGCAGTTCTAATCTCCAGTGGGAGAGAGTTCCAGAGCCGAGGGGCCACCACCGAGAAGGCCCTGTCCCTCATCCCCACCAGACGTGATTGTGAGGATGGTGGGACTGAGAGCAGGGCCCCTCCAGAAGATCTTAACAATTTTAACAACAAATAGGATTAAAGCCATATAAAAGAGCTTTGTTTAATATTATATGCCAAAATACATCTTGTCATTCACTTTTCCTCTTCCCATTTTTGTCAAAGTATTAATGACTCATGTACAGAAACATAGAGCTATAGATATTCAGATCCAACATTTTCTTTCAAAACATTTGGCAAACACATTCTGTACAGGCTATAGTATAGAGTGGCATTGTCTTTTGGAATCTCCAAAACATTTGTGCAAATAAATACATTTTATTCCAGTATAATGAAAGGTAGAAAGGCAGGAAATATTAGTTTTGTATAAATTAAAACCATAGGCTCTTTACATTTTCTTTTAAGAAAGGATTGCAACAAATGGGAATATTTTCTCATGGTCTAGGACTTAAGACAACATTTCAGCAGGCTTGTTGTTGCTGTGTGCTACTAGGTCACTTCTGATTTATGCAAAACCTAAAGTGATCCTAACATGAGCTTTCCTTGGTTGGATTTAGTCAGAGATTATTTGGCATTGCCTTTCAATTTGCCCAAGGTCACCCAGTGAGTTTCCATGGCTGAATGGGGCTTGAACTCTAGTTTCTTGAATCCTGGAATCTCAGTCCAACACTCAAATTCCTGTGCTACAGGGCTCACTGCAGCAAGATAAGGTAGGTTTATATTTTATCTGTATAAGCCCTTACATCCTGATAAAGATCTAACATCCATGAATGGCTATTACCTTTGTGAAAAGGCTAAGAAGAGATCCTCCAGGTGTAGAGGTATATGCTTTTTGGATAACCAAATAGAAAACAAAACAAAAAAAACACAATAAGAAAAAAATGTTTCCGTAATCACCCTTTTGGGATGGGATATGTCAAAAATGAAATCCTTTCTTCTAGGACAAAAGTACAGTTCATTACTATCTTAAGCAGTTTTTTAAGGAATGCTATTTTCAAAGGTAATATAATACCAACATAAACTTACCTGTACTTCAATGGGAAGTGCGGGTCCTATTTTGGCTGATGAGATAGTCAACTTAATTAAAATTTTTGTCTTTGTGTGCTTCAAGTTTAGGGCGGGGAACAGGTAAATGACCTTGGAGGGCCTTATCCTACCCATAGGCCTTAGTTTGAGGACCCCTGATCTACACTGTAAAACGAATGCTATTTAACCATCTTAACTGCCATTGCTCAATGCTAAGGGATCCTGAGATTTGTAGTTTTACAAGGTCTTTAGTCAACTTCTGCCAGTATGCTGGTGCCTCGCCAAAATAGAAATCTCAAGATTCTATAACATTTAGCCATGACAATAAAGTGATGTCGAGCTGCATTAATCCTACAATGTGGATGCACTTTAAATCAAGTTCTAAAATCTCAGAAGTAGTATTTTTTTTAAAGAAGATTGTTCTTAACAAATTCATTTTCCTCATGTTAAAGACTTTATGTCACTGTGTCTAGAAGCTGTGAGCATTAGTCAAATGAATTTCAGAGTGTGTCTATGTCAAAAGAACACTATCTAAGTTCAATTTAAACAAGAGTACATGGTAAAATATTCATAAAGTTGAACATGCTACTTACACAAGAGAGATTTCTATTTGAATCCTGCACAGATTAAACAGTTTTCAAATGTTTTAAAGGATATCAGAAAGAGGAGGAAAAAGGAAGAGGAAAAAAGGACAATTACTAATTCCTTTTAGGGTCAGAAACAAAGGATGTGGCAGTAAAGAAATTAAATATGGACTCACTCAGTTTGTGAAAATATATTACTGGTTCTTCTTGAAGGATTTTGGAGAAATGATTGGCAGATCATCTATTGGGGCAGGATGTTTATACATATTGGAGTACATTCAACCTGCCACATTTGCTGATATTAGTGGTACAAAAACCCAATGAAAGTGGGAAAAACTTAAAAAAAATACTAGTGTTTTATCAGGGAGAACATCTTAGAAATGCCTAGGTTCTTCAGCATAATTCTGTGGTCAACTTCCACTGGATATTGATCATAGAATCACACTAGAGGAACTGGAAAATCCTAGAAAGAAACAAAAAAATTAATCAAATTTGTGGATAATTCAATCCACACAAGTCAAACTTGCAAATGAAGAAGGCCAACTTTAATTAGGGTTTAGTCATTATATGTGCAATTATTTTTGTGAATCTTCCCATTGCCACCCTAATATATATAAGGATCCCATCACACTGACTAAAATAAGTGTTCTAGGATGCTTCGGGCCTTCTTTGGGGATGGAGCCCCATGCCAGCCATCATGTGACTTCCAGCAAAGGTCATGCCCCAACCAGGGTGGAAGCATCCCCCCCCCCCCCGCCGCTCCAAAATGGAAACCTCCCTGTGTTGTGCAAGCTCCATTGGAGCCAGCATGCTCCTGTCATGTTTGGACAATATTTACCCCATGTGAAGGGAAAGTGTCATCCCTTTGGAGCAGTGTGCAGGGCAGCAGAGTTGCCCCTCACACCTGCCATTTTGCCACACTTCATAGTGAAATGGCACTGGGGGGGGGTCCCCCTTGTTATAAGGTTGTAAGTTAGACCTGTTACATCAGTATTGTGTATAATAAAGAAGATTTTCAAAAAAATCAACCCTGCCAATAGGCTAATAAAAATGATTGTGGTTATATGCATAAAATGCTATGAATGCTCAAGATGTGCTATAAACATTTATTTTTTTTCTTTATCCTCTCAACACAATGGGAAAGATGAACATTGATTGTACATCTTACAACATGGCAGCAAATGTATTACCGAAGGCTTTCATGGTCATATCACTGGGTTGTTGTAAGTTTTTCGGGCTGTATGTCCATGTTCCTGAAGCATTCTCTCCTGATGTTTCACCTGCATCTCAGAGGTAGTGAGGTCTGTTGGAAACTAGGAAAATGGGGATACATAAACCCCTTTTTCCTAGTTTCCAACAAACCTCACTACCTCTGAGGATGCCTCCCATAGATGTAGGTGAAACATCAGGAGAGAATGCTTCTGGAACATGGGCATACAGCCCAAATAACTTGCAATAACCCATGGCAGTAAATGTTTACTATTTAATGTTTACAAACAATGAAAATAATGGCATGCTGATATCATTTATTTATTATTTATTTGGGGTTCTTGTACCCCGCCCTTCTCACCCCGAAGGGGACCCAGGGTGGCTTACAGCTGCAAGGCGCACTTAGACGCCTGCTACACAAACAATCATCACAAAAAAATATAACAGTACAAATTCCCACAATTCAACATTATCCAATAAAATCAGTAAAATGATAAAATCAGTAAAAACAATACAAACCTGGATCTTCCTCCTACCCATCAGTGTACAATTAACTCAAAGATCTGTTTTGGTTCCATTTCGACAATCCTGCCGATCTTACACATCTGATTGTCTTATTTGGTTGTCATTGTCTAATTGCCTGGTTGCCCAAAGGCCTGGTTCCACAGCCATGTCTTCACCCTCCTCCTGAAGGAGAGGAGGGTTGGTGCTGTTCTGATTTCCCCCGGGAGTGAATTCCACAGGTGGGGGGCCACCACTGAGAAGGCTCTGCTTCTCGTCCCCACCAGCCTCACTTGTGAGAGTGGTGGGGTCGAGAGCAGGGCCTCCCCAGATGATCTCAAACTCCGAGGTGGGACGTAGAGGGAGATACGTTCGGACAGATACACTGGACCAGAACCGTATAGGGTTTTGTAGGTTAAGACCAGCACCTTGAATTGTGCTCGGAATTGAACCGGCAGCCAGTGGAGCTGGCACAACAGGGGGGTGGTATGCTCCCTGTATGTCGCTCCAGTGAGCAATCTGGCTGCCGCACGCTGGACTAGTTGGAGTTTCCGAACAGTCTTCAAGGGCAACCCCACATAGAGCGCGTTGCAGTAGTCTATCCGGGATGTAACAAGAGCGTGGACCACCGTGGCCAGATCAGACTTCCCAAGGTACGGGCGCAACTGGTGCACAAGTTTTAATTGCGCAAAAGTTCTCCCGGCCACCGCCGAGACCTGGGGTTCCAGGCTCAGCGGCGAGTCCAGGATCACTCCCAAGCTGCGAACCTGTGTCTTCAGGGGGAGTGTAACCCCATCCAGCACAGGCTGTAACCCTATACCCTGTTCGGCCTTCCGACTGACCAGTAGGACCTCTGTCTTGTCTGGATTCAATTTCAATTTGTTAGCTCTCATCCAGTCCGACACAGCAGCTAGACACCGATTCAAGGTCTGGACAGCCTCCTTGGTGACAGGCGGAAAGGAGTGACAGATCTGAACATCATCTGCATAGAGATAACACCGCAGTCCGAAACTCCGAATGATCTCCCCCAGCGGCTTCATGTAGATGTTAAACAACATTGGGGACAGAATAGATCCCTGAGGGACTCCACACGACAATGGTTGTGGAGCCGAACAGGTGTCACCCAGTAACACCTTCTGGGACCGTCCCTCAAGAAATGACCGGAGCCACTACAAAGCAGTACCCCCAAGTCCCATTTCTGTAAGTCGTCCCAGAAGGATACCGTGATCGACGGTATCGAAGGCCGCTGAGAGGTCCAGGAGAACTAACAGGGACACACTCCCCCTGTCCAGTTCCCTGCGCAGATCATCTACCAAGGCGACCAAGGCTGTTTCCGTTCCATGTCCCGGTCTAAAGCCAGACTGTGCCGGATCAAGATAATCAGTGTCTACCAGAAATCCCTGGAGTTGAGCTGCCACCACACGTTCCAGGACTTTGCCCAAATAGGGGAGATTGGAAACTGGCCGATAGTTGTCTAATTGAGTGGGGTCCAGTGATGGTTTTTTCAACAGCGGTTTGATAATAGCCTGTTTTAGGCTCGCTGGAATCTTGCCCTCCTGTAAGGAGGCATTAACCACCACCTTCACCCACTCCGCCAAACCCCCTCTGGCTTCTTTTATAAGCCAGGATGGACAGGGGTCTAGGATGCATGTGGTAGGCCGCACCTCTCCAAGGATCCTGTCCACATCCTCAAGCTGAACTAATTGAAAAGAATCCAACAAAACTTGACAAGCAGATGCTCTCGTTACATTCTCAGAGACTGCAGGTAAAGTGGTGTCAAAACCCGACCGAATCCGCCCAATTTTATCTGCGAAAAATCGAGCAAACGCTTCACAGCGAGCTCCAGAGCTGTCAGGGATCTCGCTTTTCGGCGGATTTAACAGACCCCTGACAACTCGAAAGAGCTCAGCTGGACGATTCTTCGCAGATGCAATATTAGCAGCGAAAGATGTTTTTTGTGCTGCCTCTATTGCCACACCGTAGGACCTTAAGAAGGTATTCAGATGTGTTTGGGTTGATTTAGTCGGGTTACTGCGCCACACGCGCTCTAGCCACCTCTTCTTTCGCTTCATTGCTGCCAGCTCCTCAGTAAACCAAAAAGCCGGGTTAGCTCGGTTACTCGAGAGGGGGCGTTCTGGAGCGATTGTGTCGATCGCCCTAGTCATCTCGGTGTTCCAGTGAGAGACCAAGGCATCGACAGGGTCGCCAGCCAGGGAGGTGGGAAATTCCCCAAGAGCCGTCAGGAAACCACTAGGATCCATAAGTCTCCTGGGGCGGACCATTCTAATGGGTCCACCACCCCTGCGGAGGTTGGGAGGAGCAGTCAGTCTAAACCTAATCAGGTGGTGATCGGTCCATGACAAAGGAGCGATGGTTAGCTCCTCCACCCCGATACTATCACCCCATCCCTGCGAAAAGACCAAATCCACTGTGTGCCCAGCGATATGGGTGGGACCAGATACTAGTTGGGACAGGCCCATGGTTGTCATGGTGGCCATAAAGTCCTGAGCTGCACCTGACAGAGCAGTCTCGGCATGAACATTGAAATCCCCCAGGACTATAAGCCGCTGGGAGCTCAACGCCATGTCCGAGACCACTCCTGCTAGCTCAGGAAGGGAGACTGTCATGCAGCGGGGTGGTCGGCACACTAACAGAATCCCTATCCTGTCCCGGTCACCTAACCTGAAGCCGGCACACTCAAATGTAGATGATTGTGGGATGGGGCACCTGATTAGGGGAATACAAACCTTATAGACCACTGCCACTCCTCCTCCCCGCCCTCCGGGCCTTGGCTGGTGCTGGACAGAGTAACCTGGCGGGCAAAGCTGGGAGAGGTTCACACCTCCCCCCTCATCCAGCCAGGTCTCCGTTATACATGCCAGGTCGGCCTGTTCCTCCTGAATTAGATCTCGAATAATGGAGGACTTCCCATTTACCGACCTGGCATTGAACAGCACCACCCTTAGCCCAGAAGGACCACCATCCTGACATCTCAGTTGTATCTTGTCGGGAGGATTTTTTTTTGGAATCGCCAATATATTCCTATTATTTTCAGGCCGAATTGATTGTGAAGTTGTAATATGGGTAATCTTTGGGATTGCCAATGTTCTATTGTGAATTTTGGGCCGGATTTGTTTTTGTCTTACATTCTTAGAGCATTTTAGGTTTGCCAAATTATTGCTGAAAATTTTGGATCGGATTGAGTAGTTTGTTCTCCCTTTCCCGTATCTTCCCCTAACTGTCACCACCTCTATAGCAGCCCCCACACCCATAGAACCATCCGTCCCAGGGGAGTTCCCTCTCACTTCCTCACTTGCAGTATCAGATGTTAATGCATAATAATCATAACAGACATTGTTGTGGTTATAAAACTCTAAACCCCTAGGGTCCGCCCCATCCTTGCTTCCAGTAAAGTGCATTTGAGTAGTATTAACAGAGAGGACTATCAGCGTTACCAAAAATGACAACCGCGGTGACATCAGGCGATTTTGAAATTCACAGTGCTGTAGTAAAGCGCTACAGTGCTATAATACCACACCTCACAGCAGCTTGTTGGCTCTGAACCAGTTAATAGCTTATGGCAACCCAGGCAGACTAAAGTGCAGGATTAAAGTGCTAGATTACAGAACTGAATGACTTTCTATGGCTCAGATTCTAGTGACCCATTTGGTCTCAGTGCTGGACTAAGTGCTTAATAATTCAGTAGCTCAAGGTCTGTGCCCACATAGCTGTCCCAATGTCATTCAACTAGAGTGGGCCAATCAAAACAAGGACCCCGCTTCTAGGGCCCGTGGACAGCAAGCCGGCACCCCTTGGCCAGGTCCCTAGTTCTTCTTGGCCGTCCAGAGAATCTGATGGAAGTCAGAGGGAGTTGGTCTTATATATTGTGGGCAGTGGCTCCAAAAGGTAGGTGTTATTGCACTTCCAGCCAGAGAGGGCGCTGTCGCGAAACAGATGGTAAATCACAGCAAGGACTTAAGGCCAGGTAAATCACAACGTTTGTCTAGAGTGCTGTAGTGCAATCAGTCTAGCAGCAGTAATGATGGTTTGGGACCAGGCAAAACCAGGCGGATTAAAGTGCAGGCTAGCAGTGCAATGTTTGATATTATCTAAGACACAGTACTGATAGGGCCAACAAAATTAAAGTGCTGGGTTAAAGTGCTTAACAGTAATACTTGATGTTATCTAAGACACAGTACTGATAGGGCCAACAGACTTAAAGTGCTGGGTTAAAGTGCTTTAACAGAGCAGTGCCCTCGTCGATTCCTAAAGTCGATTCCTATTTATCCTTAAATGATAAATAGGTGGGTAGTGTTTAAGGGTCAAGTCTGTCATTATAATTGTTGACTTTAAATTGAAGGCACCATATTGGGGATGATGATTGTAGGGAGAACAGGTGATGGGATGTGAGTGGGGGAGTGTAAGGGACATTCCAGGCAATTGAGACATCCCAGCTTCAGAAAGCCAAAAGCACAAAAATACCCTACTGCTCAGGAAGGTTTTAGACTCTAACTATACCAGGAAACATTTGCCCACCAATTTCAGGCAACTCTAGAAGTCTGACCAATATTTAAATAGGATATGAGTAGTCATCAAATCCAGAGGGGCAAATTTCCCATTTTCTAGTTTGTAAGAACCAGGAAGTCAATGGATCATAATAGGAGTGGAAGGTTATTACCCAATGGAAGCTGAGGCAATAGCTTTTTGGCAGCAGTTTTTCTATGCCATAGATGCTATATATAAAGCTGTGAAAGGGAGCACAGTATAATGCAGGGGATCATGCCCCAGTCTTAACAGATAAGCATTGCATCATCACATCAGATAAGCATGCCATCTGCATGACCTGGCCTATTCACATGGTTTGGCAATGTTGTCTTTTACTGCCCTCTGCTGAATAATCCAAAAAGCAGTTGTATATACAGCATTGCTTCTAAAGACAATGGCTTATATGTTTTGTTCATTCAGCAATAATCAGAGACAAAATGACTGAAAGATTCATGGAGGAAAGATAGATATTTTCTTTCTAAAATTTTCTTTCAAATAAAGTAATAACATTCAAAAGCAAATTTAAAAAAAGAATTGTATTTCTTCAGGGGGAAAAACACAGAGTCAAAAGTGTCAGACGCTATGACAAAACACCCTTAAAGAGTTCTGACACTATCACCCAAAATCAGAGGTCATCCATATATAGAGGGGGGGGGGGGGGGAGAGAGAGAGACTCCTTCCCACTATTCAGCTATTTTCTACTGTTGTTTTGCTGCCAAAAACTATTAACCCTGCTTTAATAGAATGAGTAGTTTTTAATTTTGAAAACAGTTTTAATATCAATATAAGCTTATCTGATTTAACTATTTTCTTCATATACTAAAATTATTAATACTTTATGTTACTCTTACAACAATGCTGTCTGTTGAAAGGTGAATTGCCACCCAGGAAATTAATAGGCTACAATAACATCTTTTGATGACCTCTGGGCTACATTTTGCCTGCTCCTGCTGTATGCTTTTGACCTTATTTTTATATAGGATTCTGTAGTTGACCTCCTTGCACATCTTCTGGGTCCAACAGTCAATACTTTGAATCTAAGTACTCTCTCAGTGTTATGTCACCGTCTTCAGAATCCTCCACTCTGCTATTTCTCACCCATAGCTTTCTTGAATAATTTCAGTTCTGGTCCCACTGAGCCTGCGAACAACCATTTGCTGCCTCATTCCATCTTAGTGTTTTCTTTCTCAGCTCTTCTACTTTCTCATAGGGAGATAGCTGGATACTTCTCTGCCATCCCTCCTGGATGGAGTAGCTAATAGGTGAGTTTGGTGATACACAGGGGGAGATGTAGCATAGTTCTTCATGATGGAAATTTATGCTACATTTTGTGGGTCAATAATCTGCTAACTATTAAAGGTAGAATACTTTGTTCCATATTCAGCTTGGCAACCCTATCATGTTTTTAGAAGGTACTATCTAAGTCTTCAGTTTCATTTGGGAGGTCAGTTGTAACTCCAGATAGTGATTTCACTGCCCCTTCACTTCTATTTCATTTTTATCCAAATTCTGTCAAGCTGTTTTTCACACCCTAAGTCACGGATCTCCTCATAAGTGTACCCACTTTTCACATATAATGCTACTCTTTGTTTTTTCTTTGGTCTGTTTCTTTGAAACAGTTATATCCTTCTGTTTCTACATTCCAATATAAAAAATATCCCATCAAGTTTTAGTGACATCTATTAAATCATATTTCCTTCCTTTGTTAAGAGTTCAAGTTATATTGCTTATTTCTCATGCTCTCTGTGTTAGTGTAGAGACATTTAAAACCATGGATCATTCTCTCCAGTTGCTTATCTATTTTTCCCCTGACTACAGTTGGGGATTTGTACTGTGCTGGTACAGCTGTACCAGGAGCTCCAATTCTGTTTGCTTTGCATTAAATTTTTGTTTGCAATCCCAGGCTTGGGAATTTGCAGCAGGGTGGCTTCCTGTTATAGTTTGCAATCATAGGGCAAGCCACCTGTCAATTATCGTTAGGTTCCCTAGTCCCGCCCCTTTTTGAGTTTTAGTGGGAATAGGAGCCATTTTGAGTTCAGTCCACACAGAGCAGCTTTCCATACAGGACATGAAACCAAGAGCTCCTGTAGAAAGCTTCGTCTTCTATGGCTTGGCCGGGGAGATACAGCCCACAGCTTGGCTGAGGATTTTGCAGCCTTACAGCTCCTTTGCTGAGGGACTTCAGCTGGCCATCACTGAAACCTGAACTCCTTCTTTTCCTCTGGAAGTCTACAAAGCTCTGCTTGGTAAGGGTCGTTTGCAGAAGCCAGACGCAGTTGGTACTGGGTGCAGGGGCTCCACACCAACAGAGGCAAGTACAGACTGCTCAGATCAGAAGTTAAGGATTTCTCCATTAGTTAGTATGCAGTTATGAAGATAGTGCCTGTTCCCAGTGAACAAGATTGCAAGAGCCAATAGACTGTTAAGAAAGCTTTAAAGTACCTGTTTGTTTTCATCAATAAAGAACTTTGTTGGACTTACTTTAAGCCTCTACAGAACTTTGTTTTGGGGAGGTCCAAGGGCTTTTAATCTGAGGCGGCCCCGGCGTCCCGTTGGGCACACGGAATTTATGTCCTGTCTACAGTCATATGCACAGGCCCAGCGTGCAACAGAATATGTACTATTGGAGTAATTCCCAATGTATCTTTGAAGTTATTGAAGTTATTGCCTGTTCTCTTTGACACTGTGTCCTACTCCTGTGTAAGCCATCCTGATCAGGTTTGTGATAACTTAACAATTATATGTTTACCAATTGCTATGAAAGCAACCTAGTTCCTGTTAAAAGTTCTTTATGGAAGTGCAGTCCACAGCACAAGAAGGCAACTCTCTTCCATCAGGATCCAATTGCTCACTTTCAGTTTTATCCCTCTTCCTTTACTATCTCTTTCTGTGTTCCTCGTCCAAATATTCCTTTGTGTTGTTGTTGTTGTTTAAGGACAACTGTCTCGAGGTCAGAGATGGAATGTCCAAGAAGCTTGAAGTGTTCTGCAACTGTTTTGTTTGTTTGCATGTTTGTTTTTGTATTGCCATTCCTAATGTCTGCTTTATTTCCATTTATCCTATGGCAAAGACCAATGTAAACTGTTTGTGGGCAACATTGAGGGGGTATAGTATATATCACATTAGAGGATGAATAAGTGAATGTACCTCTAATATTGTGGGTGATATGATTAGGTCCTGTGATGATATTTGCAGCAAGAGTCTTGTGAGGATCCCTATCACAATCCCGTCTCACAATAGAGATCACTCTTGTAAATCTGGGATAAAGAAACATCAGTCAGATAGATTTTGGTGAGTATTGGGAGTCTTTCATAGTCCCCAAATTGATATTGCAGTTAAAAAAACCAGATAACCAGGACTTGTATGGGCAGCTATGACAAAACTAGACAAGATTCTGAAGTGCAATATATATATAATTGAATACTGAAGTTAGTTGTTCATGCCATCATATTTCCAATTTTGAATTATTATTAGAGTAAATCAAGCCTGAATTCCTACTAGAAGTTAAAATGCTTAACCGAGACTGTAGTATTTTAAGCATAGAAAATACATGACTCCCTAGAAAATACAATAATGTTTAGTAAGGTAGTAAGCTAGGAGACAGTAGGAAAAGAGAAATAATGCAGTTCAGATGGATAGACTCAATCAAGGAAGTCATGGTTCAGAATCTGGAAGACCTGAGCAAGGCTGTTGATGATAGGATGACTTGGAGGTCTCCCATTCATAAATAAAAGTCAACTTGATGTTGGTTAATAACAACATATAACCTAAACAGGAGAATATGTAAGAAATGTGATTATAAGACAGCCAGAAACGTGTAATCCATGATTAGCCATTAGTAACTGCCTTACCACCTCAGCACAAATTGTGTAGCATTTAATGTTTGCTGTTGTTTAAGCATTCTGAGTCCCTCCATGGAGATAGAGAAGAACGGGATATAAAAGTTCTAAATAAATAAATAAATTGGGGTTTTCTTTTCCCCCCTTACCATGCTTTGGTCACAGATACATACATACCTCATCAGACAACACAGGTTGTGGTCCCACTCCATTGATGAGTAAAGTAGCGAGATGTTTTGGGTAGCTTCAATGAAGTGTTTTTTTGGCTTTCTCCCCTTTGGATGTGGGAAAGAGTAATACACCAACATGCCTTGCCACAGTTTTCCCTGTCTGATGGGGGAAGGGACAAGACAGCATGCCTTCCTCTGATCTGCCACTCTTCCCCCATGTGATAGGAGAAGGAGGAAATGTGCATGGCTCACAACAAGACACTACTTGCACCTTCTGTTTCTCTGGCAAACAGGACAAAAGGAAGGGGACTCATCAGTGTGATGAGGTTCCAAGTGAATGTATCCGCTTCTGTTGAAATTGACAGTGTACCCTTTGTGCAATTTCACACTAGGCTCATGGATCTCATTCAGTGTGTATATCTACACAGATGTGTAACTCCACAGCAACATGTGATAACTTTCTTGTTGTTGGTTAGATTACTACTGTGATTTGAATTTTCAAAACTGGAAACAATTAGCATTGCTTGCTTATTGTATGGCTGAGCCAGATTCAGAACACTGGTAATGACATTACTTGTACTAATTTCTCTTTGGATAAATGCAACTGTTTTGGAGGACTTTAGATGGGGATTCAAATTCAAAAGTGATGAAGAAGCTCAACCTTAGCATTGAGTACCCTGTAGTTGTCATCAGCTATACTCAGGAAGTCCTGCACCGTTAGGGAGTCAGTCCCCCAAAGGTGTGAAAGTGTGGACAAGTGTGCCCACTGCTTCAGGTAAGAACTCATAGGCATATGGTACCACCTATGGAAGAATGTATTGTGCTTCCTTTCTGTTTGCATTGATGCTAACACTATGTCAATCAAATTCTTCTAAAAAAATTGAAAAGGATTTGGTGTGTAGAGCTAATATTCCTCCCATTCAGCTCGGGCTATTTCAACCCAATTGTCACACAAGCCCACACAGAATATATTAAGAATTATAATCAGCTATCTTTCTTTTTAATTTTAATTAATGATCTTGGTATATTGTTAAACATTGTTTTTTTCCACTTTGTTGCTTGTCTTTTCAGCCTTCCTTCCCTCAAAATTAACTTTCACAATCAAGGGATCTGTTGTCAGAGTGACTAAATGTTTGTGTGGAAGTATGGTATATTATTCTGAATTTTGCAGATCATTCTGAGTCGCTGAGAACATAAACAGCAGAAACAAGAAAGCAGTGTTGATTAAAGGCTTAGAATAAGAAACAGAACTAGTTCTTAGTGTGGCTCACTTTGTATCTGGTACTATAGTAACAAAAGCCCTGCTCAGGAATTCTAAATATTTAAAATAAATATGTAAGAAAAGAATGTAGGTGAAGGACAGCAACCTTTTTATTCATAGAGTCCCCATGTTTTTTGGAACACCAAAAAAGAAATCTCTAAATAAAAATGAGATTCACAGTAAATAGAACTTTTCTTCAGCAAGTCACCTTTTACATGTATGAATGGAAACACCAAAGAATCTGATGAGATTAGTACACCTCCCTTCCTGGAGTATTTACCCATATTTATGTTTTTGCTTACTTTAATTTTATCCAGCCTTTCTCCTAAAATAGGCCCTGAAATAAAAAAAACCTCCAAAAAACAACCCTCTCAGTTTTGAGATGCTGACAAAAATGGATCAGAGCCCCCGACAAAAGCTGGGACATGAAACAGGATAAAGTTTTCCCCAAATGCACATGTCTAGTAAAAACTAATCTGCTAGTCTAGCTGATCTGCAGATTTATCACTCTCTGTCTGATGGAAGTTTTTAACCCCCGCCCCCAAGTTGCAAGATGCACTGAAGCATATGTGCAGAGTGCAGGAATTCCCAGAGGTTTAACATATGGTTATGTGCTGGTGCTATCCACACCAGCGCACCATATGAAAATCTCACAAAGTCTTGCATTTTCCACATGCCTGGGATATAATGGGCTCTGTTGCAGCACATTTTTCGATCAAATCTGGACTTTCTCTGAACCTTTTAAAGCACAGGTTCTCCCCGTTTAGTGCAGTTTTACCTGGGTTTTGGGAGTGCGCCATTTGGCCTCCCCATCCCACTGTTTTTCTTATAATACACTTCAATATGGACTACATGGACCATATAGATGTGGCCCGAGTCTGCCCATTCATTCACATTACTGTTTTCTGCTCTTATGTTCAAACTGAACTGCTCGAACAAGCAATACAGCCAAGCAGACTGAACAAGACTCTTTCATAGTATGCCCCTTTGTGACTATTTCCCTCTTCTCTCATTTTTCCTACCTCAGAGACCCTAGCATGCTATCAATAGGCCTACTGCCTTTGGGACTGCAGAAAATGAAGTAATTTTCTGCAGCTGAAATGGCACAAACTGATATTTGATAAATCTGTTTACTTGCTGTATTACAAAAGTATAATCTGCTTTGGTGATAGGAAGCAAAATCAATCTCTATTCTGAGAACTGCATTAGCATTTCGTTTTGCTTGTTAAGCCATTGGATAATGCTTCTCTTTACTGCATATAATTCTCATTCAAACTGAACTCATTTTCTTTTACTTCACTCAGTCCAGCAATAAAAAGCCTAATGAAGAACATGAAATTTTCTTCTTCTGGACCTCACCATCAAAGAGCTCTTTATCATGCAACAGTGGGATTAGGCTGTTCAGCTAATATGCTGCTTGTCATGGGAGGTATTTCCAGCCCCCCCCCCCAAAAAAAAAGTTGAGTAACTCAGAATTAAAGGATATAATAAGTCTAAAGAAAAAGTAATGTAAAACATGGATATGTCAAAAAGGTAATAAAATTTTAGTATTCCTTTTCCAAAACTATCCAAAATGTCTGGGACCAGAAATGTTTTGAATGTGGGATTTTTAAAATTTTTTGGCATACCTGGATTTGTGTATGCATACATAACAAGACATATTGGAGGTGATGTAATCATGGAATTAATACAGTCACTTTATACACATAGAGTGGGTGTAATTTCATACACAACAACAACAACATTTTTTATTGATTAGCTAGTTGGCCTTACCAAAATAGACAGTGCAAACACAACATACAACATACAACATGCATCCAGTCCTCTTAAAATAAAATACAAATAAATGGGTCAGAGTAATTTTATACACGATATTTTTAATAAGTAAAGTTCCACCTATGGAATGCCCTCCTTAGAGATATCAAATTGGCCACCTCCCTCTTGTCTTTTACAAGGAAAATCAAGACCTGATTATGGGACCAAGCATGTGATCAGTGAGCAGCAAATGGAAGAAGATCACACAACTTATGGCAATGAATTGACCTGGACTGGTTTTTGGATTTTGATTTTAATTTGTGTAACTTGAACCATCGGAGAGAAAAGCTGACACTATCTCAGGCACCCATATGGACAGTTTTGTAGGATTTTTGATTTCTGGGATTTCAGACATGGGATACTCAACCTGTAGTAGCAGTAGGAGAACTAATAGCAACAGCAACCAATGAAACACAGGATAAGACTGCCCCTCCACCCAGCTATTTTGAAGTTTGTCAATGTGGCTGACTTCTAAGTAAACATATATAGATTGCACTGTAAGGAAGCAAGTCTGGATATGTGGTGCTGGTGGGGTTATTCTGTTTTCCACAAACAACAGGTGAAACATTTGCTATTGTTTTCATAAGAAATGTACCTTCAGTGATTACCAAATAGGTGAGAATTCACATTGCACATCAAATAAGTCTTTTGGAAGGCTGTCCAAAAGGCATTCTGAGGATGAGAAGAGCATTTTTAAACCTTCTTTATCAATGGAGAACTTTATTTTTGATTCTGAGTACAGTTTTTAACCCTGAACCTAAAATAAGACATATTCACTACTTGTTAGAATATCAGTTCCATACAACAAGGTTTCCTAGGCAGCAAAGGACAGCTTAGTTTTATGAAAAGTTTATGGTGTGGAAAGCAAAGCTCAAAGCCTGGAAATTTAAGTCTCATAATGCATAGAACTTATCACTGGCTGAAAATTATAGCAAAAGGAGCTTGCAGGAAACTTTCACAAGCTACATCTGACTAAACATGTCTGAGAATTTAGCCCAATCTGCCTTTCTGAAGTTGAATCTTTGTTTAAAATGAACTTCCTGATGCCTTATAGTTGGGAACAATTGGCGTACTATTGGTTGATGCTATGCATTTGATAATGGTGGTCCCACTGATTTAGTGCATTGCTGCACAATGCTGTAACTCACAAATTGGAGGTCTGGGTTATATCCTTAGTGCCATCTCCTACTGTGTGGGTGGGAGCTTACTACCATGAATAAGTGATAGTTTGTGCAGTTCAGTGCAGGAGAGGACAGCCTCTCAATTTTTATCCTCCTGAGCATAGCCCCATACATGGTTATGGCTCTTAAAGTCACCAATTACCTCCACCCTCTCTTCCCTATCAAAGTTCTCAGGAGAGTAAAAACAAAACTCTTCATTTGAGGCTTGTACATAGAGGTAATTGTGATGTTATTAAGCTCGACTGTTATAACCTCGATATTGTTTTCTTCGGTGCTATGGGCACTGCTGATTTGAAGGCCTGGTTTGACAAAGACAGTGCTTCTATACTGCACATGTGGTTTTTCTGCCACTAAGATCATTCCTGGAACTTTTGGTAATTTCTGTTGTTTATCCCTGTGTGTTTCTTGGACACACATCACATCACAGTTCTTATCTCGGCACAGTTCATAGAGCAGCTGTTCTTTGGCAGCTGACATTACTTCAATGTTGATTGAGATTATTGTCATAGTTGATCCTGAAAAGGTCTGTTGGTTGGTTTGGTTGGTTGGGTGCATGCTACAAGTCACTTTTGGTCACTTCTGGTGTGAGAGAATCCGTCATCTACAAAGATGTTTCTCGGGGGATGCCCAGATGTGTTGCAATTCTGTGGGGAGGCTTCTCTCAACTGTACATTACAACTATACCCTTGGTTCACTCCTGATACTATAAATAAATCTGACTAAAAGCATGTGATATTTGATACCTGAAGCAAAGAAAGCCCAAAGACATTCCAGTTCTCACTTAACTCTTAGGCCGTATCTGCACCACAGAATTCATAGAGTTAGAGTCCACTTAAACTGCAACAGCTCAATGTCATGGAATCCTGGGATTTGTAGTTTGGTGAGGTACCAGCACTCTTGGGTAGACAAAGCTAAACGTCTTGTAAAACTACCAGTCCCATGTTTCCATAGCATTGAGACATGGTAGTTTGAGTAGTGTCAAAATGCATTAATTCTACAGTGTAGATGCAGGCTGAGGGACGATGAACTAGCCCTCGGATTAAAAAGCTTGGACACCTATGCTGTATAGGGTCAATTTCATGTCCAGAACTTTCAATTCTGCCTGAGTTTATACAAAGCCAGTAAAACTGTTTCATTAAGAAGGTTATATACCCTCTATAACCTGCCTAGTCAGCAACCTGATTGCAGCTGTTTGGGTCTTCAACTCCCAGAATTCTTGACCATGAACAAGCCAGTTAGGGCTTCTGGGAGGCCCAAACAGCTGGAGGCTGCATTTGAGGATGCCTGGTCTAAACTGTTAATGGTAAAGCAGCTTCCAGCACAACTGAAGATGGCAGATGAGATGAAAGGGGAGGGGGAGATTGCCTACACTTGTCCTGATCTAATAGGGCACCTCATCTCTCACTGGAATTGTTAAGGAGCCCACTAAGGCAGATAGCCACTAGTAGGATCAAGATAGACCATTTTACACACATTTTCCTTTCAAAACAAAGGAAATGCCCAGGGATTTAGAAGGAACAACCAGGGTTTTCTGCTGCCCCCAACGTCTATGAATTGAATTCTCTCCCTCTCTAATAGTAGCAACTGATCAACTTACTGCATCCTTCTCATAAATTGCTATTTTGTCACTGGCAGATAGGCTTTATAATAGATGTATATCATCTAAGCATTTTAACCCACGTGAGGAGCTTTTAATTCTTAAAAGGCTCATTTTTATCAACACCAATCAAGAGGAACATTATTTAGTTGACTGCATGATGAACTAATTACATGTTGGCATCTGAATACCACTTGAGCTTATTATATCTAAAGTATTTGGAGCAAAAACAGAATAATACCAACTGAAGCATTTTCACAGAATTCTGTTACAGGAAATGAGTATCAATCACAAAGCTTTCTATGTTATCAAGTGGAGTTACAAGGAAGTTGATGCAAGTATGTTTATCTTGAAAAGGGAAATATTTAGGAATGAAATAGGAGACAAATCAGAAGCCAAAGTAGATAGCAAAAAGACTAGATCTCCTGATATTCCTATACATACTTTGAAAGAGTTAACACTGTACTCCACATACATTTGTTCCATGTTCTTAAAATATGTTCAGCAGTCAAATCAGTCAGATATGTTGGTGTATAGATTAAAAAATGGCTCTTAGGCTTTGAAAAAAGCAGATTTCCCCCAGATATACGGGTAGTTCTTCAAATAGCCAGAGTGAAATCTTTGCCTCAGATGACAGATACTTGGAGACCTGCAATGGTAGATTTCCAGGTGTTCCTTCTGAACTATCTGCCTATTCTTCTTTGTTGAAGGATAGAAGAGTAGACCACAGCATCATTTTGCCCTCCCTGAACTAGACTGCGAATTTAGCACAGAGTTTCTTAAACTTATTTGGCCTACCACCTCCTTTTCAGAAAAAAATCTTCAGTGCTCTCCTAGAAAACTACCTTCTTTCAGCCAACAAACAGAAAGATGCAGTGCAAAAATTGCATTCTTTTATGCATCTGTACTTTTTTACTTACATTCTACAACATGTTAAAGAAAGGTTGTGAATCAGGTACCTTGAAGTTTGAAATTATAAAATTATTAAAATCAACCATTGTAACATTTGCATTAAACACAGAAAATTAAGATATGAGGATAATATCATAATAAAAAATATGAATAACACTACAATAATCCTAAATGAGATGGATGAACCTGGGGTGCTGCTATCAATTGATGAATGTTCAGTTCTATTTTTGTCAGCAGCGTGAATTAAACAGCTTAGATACTTATTGCAACTGCACTATTATTAACTAATTGTCACGATTCAGAAATAATCTAAATTAGAATTTATACATGTAACCTCCTTATAATATCATATAATAAAAAAGCCATGACACGCACATATTCCTGCCAATGTATGCTCTCACCAAACCTGACCACTGATTGGCTATAACTTGCATTTTGTGCATTGTTTTGGAATAAAGTAATCACTGTAACTTTAACTCTGTATTACACAAAAAACTGTAAGAAAGGAGCCTTCTCAGTAGTAGGCCCTCGGCTGTGGAACTCTCTCCCCAGGGATATTAGATCAACCCCGCCTCCATTCTGACCTTCCGCAAGAGAGTGAAAACATGGCTTTGTAACCAAGCCTTTAGAGAACTTGTGCAACAGACAGACTTGGAACAATGTGAAATGACAATTGGAATGGGCCAGATTATGCTTGTGGATTATGTGTTTATCTCTGAATGTATTGTTTTTAAATGTTTCAATTTTTTAATGTATTTTAAACTTTTATTTTAATATTTATTTAAGTGTACATTGTGTATGGGGTGGAAAAGGTGAGGTAGAAGTATCGTAAACAAACAAACAAACAAAAAATATTGTTTTTCAAAATGGTCTCTTCTGTCTCCTTATTTTTATTCAGTACCCCCCAATTGCACTCCAAGCTATTATGCCCTCCCCTCCCCCCCCCCCCCCGATAGTTCCTGCGCATCCCAGGGGGGCAATATCAGCCACTTTGAGGAGCATTAGTATAGCAGACACTGGGCCTTGTCACATGCCTGGTAGTGGCACTCCTCTTAAGAATGAGGCATGAAGCCTTCATTTCACCTCACTGGCCAGCAGGTCAATCACATGGAAGGAAGTGAGGAGCGTGCATTGTGCTCACGGCTTACTCCCATGGAGCTGGCATAGATCTGGCAACACAGGAAACCTCCTGTGTTACCAGATCCATGGGGGTGGGGGGTGGGGGAAGCCATGCACATCTTCATTGTAAATTAGGGTTCTATTGCCAGGCAAACCAGATTCTCAGTGAAGAATGAGAAATGGGTGCCCTCTTTTCTTTGTCCCAAATGACAAAATGTCCTGGGTCTACCTGTACATTTGGATCATATCTCTTTTATAAAATCAAATATAGAGTTCAAATAATATCCAATTAAAGCTCAAGGGGAACAAGAAGATATGGATCAAAATGTACTCCGATTCTCCCACCAGTACAGTAACGTTATCTTCTTCAAATACATCTCTTAAAAGTTTAGGTAAAAAAGATAGTTGAAGAGCTTTGCTCATAAATTACCATGACAGTTGAGGTGATTAAAGCACATGCTTTGATTGCAGGCATTAATCTCTACAACTCTCCCCACGTTTAATTTAATTATACTCAGGTGTACATTTCTCTTTAATTTATTACTTTTGTCAGTCACCACTTGAATTGTTATGATGGTATTTGTAAAGGGGCAGCACAGCTATGCAGACTGGCACACAGGATGTTAAAATGTAAAATAAACATACCTTGGCATCAGAATTGGTTCTCAATGTTAAACTTCCCTTTCAGGGGTATCCCATACATGATGCAGCAAGGAACTTAGTTTGCCATCAAGACAACAGTCCAGAACTGTATTAAGTGCCCTTGGGTATCTGATATTTTTACTTATCCATATCTGAAATACACCTGAAAATTGATCGGAAGTTTAAAACATTAGATTTCTTGGTCATTTCCCAGGCTACTGTTTTACTCCTTTTCTCAGTTTTACATTGTACATATTTTGATGTTTTATTTATGTTGAAATAACAGAAAATGAGGTGAAGAGTGGCATAAAAACCTCATAAACAAACAAACAAACAAACAACAATATATTGATTTGTATGTTGCTTTTATCTCTGTGATCAAGATACAAAACAATGTTCATTGACACCTACCATATATCTCTCATGTATAGGTTGATATCAGGTCTTGAAACCAAAATTAAGGATTTTGATAAGATCCAAGGATGTCAAAAATTATTCTGTAGAGAGGAGGAAATTCTAGCACTACCACAGAGTCAACTGCCCTGGCCACTGCCATTTTCCCACTCAAAAAGGCCTTTTGCCTCTATACTCAAAGAAGGGGGTAGTTCACTTGTTAAATAAAAGTTAAGGCACTGTATTAATTATCAAAAGGACAACTATCTC
Organism: Anolis sagrei; assembly: GCF_037176765.1. Lineage (NCBI taxonomy): Eukaryota > Metazoa > Chordata > Lepidosauria > Squamata > Anolidae > Anolis > Anolis sagrei. The sequence continues at coordinate 215,943,739 of NC_090022.1, read as the reverse complement.
CTTCTCTGAGTAGATAGAGAAAGGCTAAACCTTAGTCTGGAGAACCTAAAGGAACACTACACCCTTGGCATTCCTTTGAAAAGAAAAGCCAAAACAGCCTTATAGTTGAATGTCTGTCTTAAAACTCTGGACAATAGCCGGAATGCAAGCCAACCCACTCATTCCTAGCCATTTTATGATTGTCCTAGTATGCTTCATGCATATCCAGACTGGAGTTCTTCCACACTAGAGGATTATAGCACTATCAAAACCACTTTAACTTTGAACTTTGAAATTCAAGTATTTGAAGCTCATAGGAGCTGTCTGAATTGCTTCAATGGCTACAAACTGAGTTTAAAGTGCATATGATTCTATGATTATAAATAATAATAAAAATAAAACTTTATTTATATACCGCTCCATATCCCCGAGGGGACTCAGAGCGGTTCCCAGGTAACATCACAAAACATACAAAGTAAAAAACAACATAACCATAAGATTAACAAAACAAAACAAAATATAAGCATAAAAATAAAATATAAGCATAAAAATTGTTGCATAAAAATGATACAGATCAGTCATCTAAAAGATGTATATCCCGCTCCTCTTGCTTCACGGTCACTCTCCTGAAATGTGAGTCATATAGTTTTACTCAGTGAAACTACTTCCAGGGAGAAGAGGAGAGAAAAGAGAGGAATGTACAGTACTTCTCTCCAGTAAAGCTCAGGCAAAAGCAAATTACTACAACCCCTCTGAGAGTCTGTTCACTTCTTCATTAGTATTTTTGCCATCTTAACCACATGTTGTTTAGTCACAATTGTTTTAATTTCATCTCTATATGGCACTGGTCAATTTAATTCAGTATTGCACAGTAGTTCTTTAGATTTCAGATGAGAGACTTTCTTACACTGAAGTAAAGAAGCTGGGCATAAAGTATGTATGTAAAATATCAATTCAATCTTTTTTTTTCTCCAGGGTGGCCCAGCTTAAATCTAGGACTTGACATGTATGGAACCAAGATGATGGCTTTAGTGATGCAGATATATTATGGAGGTTCAAATAAATTTACTTGCTGTGTTTAATACCCTTTGGAATGGGGTTGTCTCATTGGTCTCTAAATCAAAAGATTATCAATCAGTTTGAAACTTGCTGTACATTGAATAAATATAACGATTTGGATATTATGAGGAATAACATTTGATTTTCCAAAGCAGCAGGAATTGCAAATAACTTACCATCTCTCCTTTGACCCATGTACAGTGTGTTTAAAACAACAGGACACGCAGCTGGTGTTGTTATTGATTATTTCCACATTGGCACAGATGAAGAACAGGAAATAAAAATTATTACATGCCGGTGGGTGAGTAACTGTCAACAGCTTGGCCCACTAGCTCTATTTTCTCCCTGTCAGTTGAAAAAAATCAGTACAGTAAATGCCTAAAGTGAAGGAATATTTGACATACGAATGAAATACTGTTTTCATCCTATCCTCTGAAAATTGTCCATAGGCAAACAACAAATAAAAACCACTAACAACAAAAATGTTTTTTTAGACAAAAAGCCAAATGAGAAAGCTAAGCTAGGGGAAGGAGGGAATACCTAGCTATTTTGGCAGAGAAGCATTGACCACATGTAATTATTAATCAGTATCTGCGATGAATGCATTTTGCTAAATATGCCATGTGACAGCAGTGAGCACTGACTGTTGTAAATGATGAAACTCACACATTAAGGGATGTTAATGCAAGAAAGCCTGCCTAAGGAACACATTTGCTTCACATCACCACTATTAATTGAAGTGGGCTTTCTAGAATACAATAAATATGTATTAGTTCTGTTGTGGACTGATAAATGCAGAGCTCAAGGCCCCTGGCAGGCAATGCCAGGAGGGTTAATTACAGCAAGCAAATGGATGGGTGACTACATGCCCATATCATTGCAGCCTCCAAAGAGGAGGGGGAATGCAGTCAATAGTCTGGGGAAAATCTTCATTCTGCACTGGGTGTTTGTTGTGGAGTGTACTAGTCCCCTCCCTCATTGGATGACACATCAACACTGAGGAATGCTCTTCTAATATATTGAAGAAGGTTTCTTTACTTTAACCATATCATAAATGCAGGAGGCTCTTTAGAGACATGGGGGCTGTAGTTATAGCTTTAATTACGCAGTTTAGATACTTTGGATAAGCAGTAGAATCAAATACATATTGAAACCTGCACAGCTGGTGACATTTTTTCCACCTTTCTGTTTTATTTTGTGCTATTTGAAATAATGAGTGGAAGAAGAAACACGTTTCTATGGGTTTGTAGGCAAAGGGACTAATTGGGATAGAGGGTGGGGATTACGCCCAAGTGGCAATAAAGTCAAAGGAGTTATGGGATCATGAGTAATTTTAACATTTAAAAAATATTCCAGAAATTAAATTTAGGGTTTAAGTGCATGAAGTTGCTATTCCATGGTAGTCGTGTTATCATGGATAGTAGAGTTGTGCACAGATCTATTTTCCTTTGTTGCATCTGTAACTGGAAGCTCCCTCCCAGTACAAAAATCAGCTTGACACAAAAGAAGCAAGAGTCATCCTAGCTCCTTGCCTGCTTTTCATGAGCAGCCTCCTTGCCTTGGAAAGTGTGTGTGTGTGTGTGTGTGTGGCAGGCCCAGAGAGTGTGCAAGCCTGCCTGCAGCCGAGCACCTCTTGCCTCCTTGCCTTGGAAAGAGTATGTGTGTGGTGTGCCTAGAGTAGAGAAACAGGTAAGAAATGTCCTTAAAGTCCGTGCCTGCCTGCAGCCGAGCACCTCCTCTGGAGAGTAAGAAACAGAACTTGCCTCCTTGCCTTGGAACGAATGCAGACCAAGAAAGCGCATGCGCCTGCTTGCAGCCAAGTGCTTGTTCTAGAGCAGGGGTCCTCAAACTAAGGCCCGGGGGCCAGATGTGGCCCTTCAAGGTCATTTACCCGGCCCTTGCCTTGCTTAGGGTCAACCTAAGTCTGAAACAACTTGAAAGCACACAACAACAACAACAACAACAACAACAACAACAACAACAACAACCACCACAACAATCCTATCTCATCAGCCAAAAGCAGGTCCACACTTCCCACTTAAATAATAAGAAGTTTATATTTGGTAAAATTGGTCTCTATTTTAATTATTGTATTGTTTTTAAGTGATTTTTGCAGTACAAATAAAATATATGCAGTGTGCAAAGAAATTAATTCATTTTTTTTGAAGTTATACTCCGGCCCGCCAACGGTTTGAGGGACTGTGACCTGGCCCTCTGTTTAAAAAGTTTGTGGACCCCTGTTCTAGAGGAAGAAACTTGCCTCCTTGCCTTGGAAAAAGTTCATGTGTGATATGCAGGCCCAGAAAATGTGCATGCCTGCCTTCGGCTGGGTGCCTCTCCTCTAGAGTAAAACAGCTTCAGTGCCTAAAATGACAGGAAGGGGAGCCTGGGAACCCCAACCCCCCATAATGGGCCAATAGAAAACAAATCTTTCAGTATCCCAGAGCGCAAACATATATGTGTCCTCCCAATATTGGGAGGCTCCCATAAAAAACATCAGGACCCTGACCGAAACCTGGGTCATGAAATGGATCAAGGTTTACCCAGATTGCATGGGGGTATTGAGATAATCATACAAAAGGTTTGCTAGGGTAGATCCTCACCCCCCTCCCCCCCAAATCAAAATCCTGGCTACGGGCCTGTGTGGCATTATCTTGTACCCCAGAGGTGTTTCAGTTGAAACCAAATTTTGGTTGCAGTGGCCTAATTAAGATCTGAAGACACATTTCACTTGAAGCTACTGATGAGCAGTAGCATCATTTCTAGTGGATTAGTATAGCACTCAAAACAACGCAATTGTACACCCAAGATTTAGTGGATATGTCAGAGGAGTGTGCTCTTTAGAATGCAACACAGTCAGCAGCAAAATCATTACATTTGGGGTTTTTTTCTAGAGACAAATATGACAGAATCAGTGTGAGTTTACTTCCTTTTTAAACTGCCCAATGGGAACTGTAGTATCTGACTCATGTTCAAGCATTCTAGCTGTTGTTAGAATGTCTTGTTGTTTTCAAATAATTGATTTCTCAAGCACGTTGCACATAGTGATGGGAAAAGATGCAAACTAGAAATTGACATGCAATGCAGAAGTCCAAGACAAAATGTTTCAATGCTTAGTAGCTCAGGCAGAACATATAATTACTTTCACATCTCCCAGGAACAGGAGTTTTAGTCATAGATTTCATTAATGCTGTGATCGAGCAGTGGTGAAAGAGCATTTGGGGCTGCTGTTTGGAGTCGGCTTAGTGACATTTAGCTTCACAATCCTTTCAGAGCTTGCAAAAGATTATCAAGCAATTCCATCCATGTAGAAAACAATTATATTTTATAGCTAAATTTGCCGTTCTGTATTGTTTTCCTCCAATTTCAACGCCTATCTTTGTGGACTTGACAATTTCATTCTGTGTTGTGATGGCAGCGCATCAAGAGAGTCTAATCTGGATTGCTTCTTTTACTATACATGACACTGCCAAAGGCACAATGGTAAGAAAGGTTCATTAGAACTGGCCTAGTGCCTCTTTAGTGAGTGTGTTTTAAATGTCTTGGGAACTAGGGGTAGAAGTCATTTTGCACTCTGAGATAATACATGGGCCAGAGGTTTAGCACAGCTGGTAAATCACCAGCAACTACAAGATCTATCAACCGAAAGGTTGCAAATTCAAAGCCACAGGTCAGCATGAGCTGCCAACAGATCAGCCTTGCTCACTGTTTACCTAAGCAATTCAAAAACAGCTTTAGAGAAATTAGGTACCTCTAAAAGCACGGGAGGTGTTTTACGATGCCATAAAGAAAAAAGATCAGAAAATGCTGGGAGACCAAAAGGAAGGAGGAAGTCCTGATGGCTTTTTGTCATGGGGGATGGAGCGACAGCACCCCCTGTGGCTGTACTTGAACCCAACTTTCCATGGCACCAAAACAGCTGGACATTGCATTGAAACAACACACCTCCTTCTGTTCTGTCTGTATATTGTCTATACAAAGCGGCATTGAATCTTTGCCATGTATGTGTACTGTGAGCCACCCTGAATCACTTTCAGGATGAGAAGGGTGGAATGTAAATAAAGTGTTGTTGTTGTTGTTATCCATTTCCATATATACCAGTGAATTGAAGTGGCAGCTAAGTCTTATTTCCAGACTGGCATCCTCACACAAGGGCAATAAGTTTGTTTAGGAAGTAAAGAATGGTTTGTGTGGCATGCCTATCTATACCCTCCATGAGTTAATGGTCATATTCTTCATGAATAAAATATTTCCGAATATATCCACTTTGAAAATATGTGAATGAACATATTTTGTGAATTATAAACTTTTCCGGACTCTGTAAAAAATTGAAATAAAACTATGTGACAAAGTCTGTATCTCACATAGGATTGAGTTGTATTACACCGGTGTCATAATCATTAAGAATTCCTATATTGACAGCTCAGCTGAAACAAAGCAATCTAGACCTTTGTTCCCCGATCACATGTTCTCTAAACAGCACAAGCCATCAATCATAGCAAACGTCAACTAACACGCAACACTAGGGATCTAATAGCACAGTGATCCTGATTAGCATGGTTTTGTTTTTCAATTTTCGCAAACCAGATATTTTTAAAAAAAACAAAACATGAAGGGATATGGGTGAGACATGGTGGATTGAACATTTGATGGTGCATACTGGAAAAACAGAGAAAAGAAAAGACTTGAGATGGGGAAAGGCTCATGGGATGGTTCTTGCATCTCTGCTAAAACCTTGTTTTGACTGCAAATGATTCTTCTTTGTTTTCCCCACGTGATCTACTTCCTGTATTTTATTATTAATTATGTGAGATCCAATGGGAGGTGAATTGCTGTCACTATAATTAATGGGTTAGGTATAGTATGAAAGGGATTTCGGTATTAATAATCAAGACAAGAGTTTTGTTTCAGTATGAGAAGCACATGCTGGATGTCACATCTCACTTCTGAAGAGTGACGGGGTGAAATGCCTGGTTGGTTTCTCATTTTTGGCAGGCTCTTAACACAAGGAAAGCAACAACAGGATTACAATCATCTTGGTATAGCAAAATATAATACAGAAAAGTTTGTCACAGGGTACTTCATTACTTATTGGGAGAATTAAAAGTGTGTGGTGTCAAAATCTAGACTTAAATCATCTTATCATCAAGCTTTCCTCCCTCCCTCCCTCCCTCCCTCCCTCCTTCCTTCCTTCCTTCTTTCCTTCCTTCCTTTTCCCCTTTCTCTTTCTCATGCTCAACAGTCTGAGGGATAGAAGATGGCAAGACTTATTCTTAGCAGAAGTCTGCTTTCCCCAGTGGGCTTGCATAACAGTTAAGTAACATTTCCCAGTGTTTCCTTGCTGTACTGAGAATTTCCTTCAAAGGCTTTAAATCACATTGTTCTTACTTGATAAGGAAGAATTTGAACCCCTTGTGATTTGGGGATGCTGACAATTCCCTTTGGATATGAATTATTTTGCATAACAAAGAAAGGACATGACCACTGCAGTGTATAATGAAAATGAGAGCAGTACTAAATACTCTTTGGTTTCCGTATCCTGCTGAAACTCACTATTTCGGCAAGGCAGAAAAGTAAAAGAAAAGAAAAGTGTATTCTTCCTATGCATGTTTATCCAAAAATAAACCTCACTGATATTCTCCAAGGTAAACATGTAAAGGTTTTCAGTGTTACCATGTAATCCAGGCAAAGTTAAATGCTTTTCAAATTCTCCCACATTTCAGTGAAAGGGATTTAAGCACATGCTTACCTTTCACACTGAAATAAAAATTACTCAATTTTCACCGGTTTCCCCTCAACAAATAAGTGGGCATTTTTGGAGTCATTAGGCAAACCATTGATGTAAATGTCATGACAAGTCTTATTTATCTCATCTGTATTTCTTTTTGTTCCTACTGACTGTTGTGCACCTTTAACCTGTATGAAGTGTTCCTTTTTCTCTATACTGCATCATTTTATTATGCTCACATCCAGTCTCATAATTTTCAAGACAGAGGACAAGATATTTTGGGCAGGGTCTGCAAGCCATGAATCTAGAGTACATCCTATATGTTCTTTTGGATGAAGCTTAATCTAGAGTTATATCCTTTATTTTACCTTTCACAGTAATATGATGGAGGCAGCCATTCTGTTGACCTCATACCATCCAATACTGCAAAGATGAAAACTGGGACATGTGTGGCTGAACAACACCAGAGTGTGATCAAGATGGTAGAAGTTATTAATGAGGAAAAACTCTTAAGCTGCAGAAGTTTTTGCCCATGTTTGCCCAGACTTACTAAAAAGAGCAACAATATGCTATGTTTTTCTTCTCTATCCCGCTGAGTAAACTTGCATAAAACACTTTTTGTATTTTGAAGTTGCAGTGATTGGAGCAAGTTGAAGATGGAAGGGAAAAGTGGGCGGAAGAGATAGAAACTGGGACATTTAAAACCAGTGGAAAGACTAGGATGACAGAGGAATTAAGATTGCACCAAATTTGTATTTTTTAAAAGAGGGGTTAGGGTTAGGGTTAGAATATGTGATCAACATACACTTTAAAAATATTACTTCTTCAGCAGTGATGCAGGCATTTGCTTGCACTAAACAGTGAACACTAAACTCCTATGTAAGCTTTTAGCATGCACATAGGAGAACTAAATGTGGGCAAGGCAGAGGTGAGGGTGAAACCCAAATTTTGCCATCTGTGTTTTCTTCACTGCCTCTCCATTCTCAGTCTTGGCAAACTGAACAGTAAAGGCTGAATGCTATTGGGCATAATCCAATACTCTTATTCCATAGTGACTATTCACATCACCCTCCATATACATAGGAATGGTTTTGGAGATGATGTGGACTTGTAAATATATGCCTAAATAAATGTAATTAGATTTTACTATGCAGCACAAAAATGAAGTGTTGGGCCAATGCATGAACCTGTGTGTTAAAGACAGGGTTTCTGTTAAGGAGCCTCGTTGTGTCCATTCTTCTTTTTAGCCACAACTGTACAACCTAAATAGCACTGAATCCTTTTATTTATGACCCACAATCTGCCCATATATTACTTTGAATGGACAACATTTCACTGAACAAGGCCGCAATGAAAGTGCAATATAACATATTTTCCTTATTGCAATATGTTTTCCAAGAGCACACGTGGGGTTAAGGATTATCCTATCCCTGCTCAGTGAGTTACAGGCTGAATTAGTCTTGAATCACAGACCTTTTTGTTCAGTTGATTCCTGATCTCTACATCAGCAGTGGGAATAATGTGGCCATGCAGATACCATTGGACTGCTTCTCTCCCAGGAGTGTTAGCCACAATTTCCACCTCTGTTCTTTAGAACCTCTGCCCGAAATTTCTGAGAATTTAATTTTTCATCTTTTGGATAAAAATAACACCTTTTTTCCTTAAAAGAGCTTTCTGGCTTATACTTATTTTGGACTATAGCACACTGGCAATTCAAATGGAGGACCACACAATTCCCATGGAGATAGAATCTTAGGCAGGGAGTTCCGGGTGGGCTACATGGCATGCACCACTCTGTCCTCCATGAGAAGATAATGGTCAAATTATCTTCTCATGAAGTGCCTCATTTATCCATCCAGGTACTGCCCTTTGAGGATTTGGTTCTCAAAAGCGTGAATAAGAATCCATAGATGTACTAAATGAGGGCTACTACTTACCTTTTTGGAAAGGCTTTTTGTCTCTTAATGCCTGTAGGTATGTCATAGTTCTTTCTATGCAGGAAGTAGATGTACCTATTGAACATGAATTATGCAAATAACAGAGATTTTTTTCAGTCTGCAGAATTTATCAGAATTTAGGAACACCTTTACAGTCAGTATATGACAGTATAAGTTGAAATTAAATGGGCACATCAGCAAAGTCACCATGGTAATCTTTTCCTACAAGTAGATAGCAAGAATAGTTCTGGACATGTTCCTAATCTATATTCATTCACCTGCTACCAAGGTATTAGTAGTTGACTTCAGATGGAGGTGAAGTTGGTCAACTTCCATTACAACTATTAGTTTGATGACAGCATGATGTAAATCAGTGGCATATATTTTCAAAATTGATTGAAGGATTTCATTTTTGGATCAGACTAATAAGATTTATGGCATTTTTGATTAGTAGAAATACAAATTGATGGGTTTATTTGGGAAAGAGAAGGCAATTCAGCAAACTGATGTGCTTATCAAGATAACATCAAATAATTTAAAGGAATATGTCAATGCAACATTCTCTACAGGTAAATTAAATCATATACTTCCTCTACTCTATCACTCTGCTGTCACTTCTAGTTATTTTTGACATACCATGATAAAGGTGTGCTTCTGATGGACTTCATAAAGTCAAGTACTTAACTGAGGGTTATTTTCAACTCATACTTCAATGGTACTTTCCTTCAGAAAGGCAGCTATTTCATTTCACCGGATAACTCAGTAAGAAGTCTATTAAAAATACATTAAATGGGCCACAAAAATCACTATGGGATCTAATACCTTGGTGGATCTCTTTTCAGTCCTTGGATGAAATGGGGGTCTACCTGCCTTTTCTTCAATTTATTTATTTATTTATTTGAAATATTTATATTCCACCCTTCTTATCCCAAAGAGAATTCAGGACAGAGCACAACATATATATGGCATGCTGGAACATAAAATAAGTATAAATATACACAAACCCTAAAATCAATTACATCTACTTTAAAATAAATTGTTTAAAACAATCTCAAAACACCGTGCTGGCTCCGATTAGTGAAGTGAGTTTCTTATTATGGTCAACGTCCAGTAGAATTGTGCATTGCAGTTGCATTGTGGATAAATAATCAACTGTAATTTTAAATATATATAATTTGGGTTTTTTCCACTTTTGTGGGGATCCTGTGCCTCTAAACTCCAATAAATGTGGTGTGCTGAATGTACATATATCAAGATGGTTAGAGCATTCCAGCCAGAGAGAGCTGTTATCACACATAGTTCATGGAGGACAAGCAGGGAGAGAAGGAAAACTGTGAGAGCACATGAGACTCCAGAAAACAAAGGAAAGGCTGCATGATGCAGGAAGAGAGTGGGTTAAAACAAACACAAATAAACAGGAAGCTACAAAAAACATGTTGGACCTAAACTATGGAGAGGCATTATATCTAACCACCAGTGACTATCATATATGCATGCAAAGGTTGCCAACTCCAACACTGTGTGTCAGGTCCACATAGGAAGCCATCTCATATGAAAACATCTCCCACCATTATTGATAGCCATTACTTGAATGCAGCTTTTCTTGCAACCATAATCTCAGTGAACTCAAATGTGCCTTTTTTACTATGTTTGAATATTGAATATGTAGAACAATTTTGTCAGGAGAGAAGCAAGTGTCAGCCTTTAATTTTCATGCTCACCAGCTCTGGGTTTTTCATATTTGGGGTGTAACATTCTTGTAAAAAAAGGTTCCTCTCCATCTTCATCTTAGCACCTCATGACTGTCAAATCAGTGTACAGGATTAAGTGGAGTCCTGACAGCCACAGTTCTCATCTCAGTCTCTCATAACAGGAGCCTTGTGAAAGAAAACCGAACTTTGTTGACTTTCTCCCACTTCTCTTAGGGATATGCATTCTTGGGAAAGTAGCTCATAGGCTCCTTTCTAAATTGTGAAATATGTCATTCCTTAAAATGAGCAGTCATTCTGACTATGCACTACATGTCAATGTATTTCTGCTGGTGTGAATTTTTTTCAGAAGTATTGGGTTAAATAACTTCATATATAGAAAAAAGCAAAGGGATATATTTTGTTCATGGGGGAGAACTGCTATTTGTTTGAGTTCTATGAAAAAGTGGCTTCAATTCAAACCGCACTATGCAACCATCACTGCTAATTGTCAGGTCACAGATCTTTTCTCTTTCCCTCCTCTCCATGCATTGCTCAGATTTCAAGGATTGTTTGATACATTAGCTCCTTTGCCCTTGCCTGTCTTGTGTTACAGAACTATTGAACAATTTCCCCCCTTTTCTCTACAATTCCTTGCTTAGCTCAGTATTCTCCTAGTCATTACTGAACACCATGAGTGACAGATTCAGTGCATACAAAAATGTGACAAACAAGGTCAAAAGATGACTTTATATCAGCACCTTTTCTAGCTTGGCTTTTAAAAATGAGAAACATACAAGAGTATCCACACAGAAAAAAAGAAAGGAAAAGAAGACAGTAGTTGGAAGTAAAGCTATATGCAAATGATTGTTCAATTTTAATTTTTATTAATGTTGAATCCCCTTCGATCCTGGCAACTTGCCTTCAAAGTTCTCTATTTGCATTGCCTTGTAGTACCAGTGAAATCAGATGTTAGAGGAAAATAGATAATTGTGTGTTGTCAATTAAGAGTTGAAATGTGAATATATTTCAGGTGATAATTAACATGTCTATGTAAGCTAAAAAACAATTTCTGTCCTCAGAATGTAATAAACACCTCAGACTTTCAAATGCAAAATCAATTTGATTTTTAAAAAATATTCAGATGCCATGTTGATTCCTTTTTCCAAAAGAACTTTGTTTTATTGGATTTTTTTTAATGCTCTTGAAAAAAATTTCGGGGGGTGGGGGAATGGAACATTTTCTTGAAGTTTCATTGCCTCTGTTTATTTTTGAGAACTATGACTAAGGGGCATTTTCAACAAACTGAGACTTTTTTCCAAAGATGAGCATGCACCCTGTAGCAAATTGGCAAGCAGAGATATATAGATATAGAAGTTCAAGGGGACACAATCAAGTACTGTATATACTCATGTGTTTGTCAACTTCATGTATAAGCAGGGGTTTTTTTTGGGGGGGGGGGGGGCTATAGATTTTGATATGAATAATCTTCAGAAGCTGAAGATTATTCCACAGAAAGAAAAGCACCAATGCCATCTCAAGGGGTCAGACACCCCTGGCTGCTTCTGCCATTATGTCACCCAGACACTCAAAAAGGCCAGAAGAACTGCCATGGCAGAAAATATAATGGTTCCAGTGTTTCTTTCAGGTTTCTCCAGAATGGGCTAGGCTCAGGACTTTCACCACTCAGAGAAAGGGTTCCTCACATTGACCTGTGCATAAGTTGACTCGGGTGTTTGGGATGGATTTTCAAATTAAAATTTCTAGATATATAAGTTAAGTTGGAATAGGTAGAAACAAAAGACAGATAATATACTGTTTGGGTATAACAAGCTTTATTCTGATTTTTACCTGATGTATTTTTTACGGTAGTGGTGCTTTGGTCGTTTCTCTGCAACTCATGTCAACAGAGCCTGAACATAGGACTGTAGATTTACGTACTAGCAATGAAGTTGGGAGGGTGGTGTGGAGAGACAGATTGTCTGTTTTTGTTGTCCTCTTTGTCTTTATTCTCAAAATGCTCAAACCCAGTCTCCAGATTTGTTTAATAGAAACTTATTGAACTCCAGATGATTGGCTCTTGTCCTTACACATATGCTTTTTTGTCTTGATAGCTCACTACAGACAATTACCAAGTTATGAATAAGATAAGTTATCTAGGTTTGTTCTGAAGTTGAATATATATATATATATATATATATATATATATATATATATATATTGTATACACACACACAATCAATCAATGGCTACCATATATTATAAATAGCTATCATAGGTATTCACTTAAAATACGTCATAACCATTGTTAGGTGAAAATAGGTTAGACAACAATAGGACATTAATTTAAAATGTCCTATTCCTCCTCCTCTCCATATGCTAAAGAGTATGTGTTTTTAAGAGTTCTTCAAAGGAGAGGAGGGTGTGGGCCATTTTTATTTCTTTAGGGAGGGAGTTCTAGAGACTGGGAACGATCACAGAGAAAGCCCCCTCTCTCATTCCCATCAGCTGCGCTTGAGCTGCACTTGAGATGGAACCGAGAGCAGTCCCATTCTTATCAATGAGTTATTTGTAAGTTGGATGTTTGTAATTTATGTATTTATTTACCTATTTATATCCTTACCTTTCTCAACCCTGAAGGGGATTCAAGGTGGCTTACATATTGGCAATTATTCAATGTCTTAGAGCAACAAACAATTCTAATGACATTTAAATCAAAAATAAGATTAAAAAATTAAATTAATACATATTAAAGACATTACATTCAATATTAAAATCATGCCATCCATAATCGTTGTCCAGGGATGTTCCAATAGTCATTGCACATATTCCATATCTATTATTGCACAACAACTATCCTCCAAAGCCTTGATCCCAAAACCACATTTTCACTTTCCTTCTGAAGGCTAGGTGGGAGGGGGCTGAACTAATGTTGCTGGGGAGGAAGCTTCACAATCAAGGGCCACCACTGAGAAGGTCCTGTCTCTCGTCCCCACCAGTCACACCTGAGAAGAAGGCAGCAGGACTGAGAGCAAAGCCCCCCCCCCCCAGACGATCTTAATCTCTGAGGTGGTTCACAGGGGCAGATATGTTTGGACAGGTAAGCTAGGGACAGGCATGTAGCCGGGGGGAGGGGGCTTGAGGGGCTTCAGCCCCCTCCCTGGAATTCTCATGATGGTCCGCGAGAAGGCCTTACTGGTGCATTATTTAAACTATTATGTTTATTCATATCATGATCTGATCACCATACTCAATATATCCCATATGCATGGGGGTATTGGGGTAACAATACAAAAGGTTTGCTAGGGTAGACCCTCCTTCACTCAGACTCAGCCCCCCCTCCCCTCCCCCGAATCAAACTCAGCCCCTCCTGAATCAAAATCCTGGCTACGTGCCTGGCTAGGGAGATTCGGGAGCTGCCCATAATTGGTGCAACGGTTTGAGAGCACAGCAAATTGTGCAAGTTCGAGACTTTCCCCTTTCTGAAGATGTGAGCTGGGATGTATTCCTGTTCAGGAATGTGAATGATTGCTGTGCATATTAGAAGCACAGTAATTAGTATTCATTGGAGGAAGGATATTAGAGGCAAAGATGAAGTACTCTGGCCACATAATGAGAAGACTGGAAAGCTTAGAGAGGACAATGATGATGGGGAAAATGGAAGGGAAAAGGAAGAGGGGCTGACTAAGGGTAAGATGGATGGATGGTATCCTTGAAGTGACTGGCTTGACTCTGAAGGAGCTGGGGGTGGCCATGGCCGACAGGGAGCTCTGGCGTGGGCTGACCTATGAGGTCATGAAGAGTCAGAAGTGACTGAATGAATAAACAACAAATTAGTATTCACAAGAAGATGAGCAACAACCAGTCCCACCCAGACTACCTTTTCTCACATACCCTCTCTCTCACAGGATTCATTGTGGGAAGCAGCCTCAAAACTTTATCACACGATGTTGCAAAACACAGTTACGGCAGAATGAAAGGGCCTGTTGATGTGTTAACCATATGGCATTGTGGCTCCCCCATATTTGCAGTGAACTTGATTGCTTATAGGATATTGTCTTTTCACTGATGAGAAAAGCCCATCACTGTTGTTCCATTGTTCTTCCATGTGCAAAATTTTCCTTTCACTGCAGTTCTGGTATTGTGAAATGGTGGAAAGTATCACAAGAATTCTGAAACTGCATTACTGCTTCGTTCTGACGAAACAAAGCAGTGCACACATTCTGGTTGGAGAAACACAGATAGGAAATAAAACTCTGCAGAAGACTGATCATGGGGATTCACATGAACAAAGCACCAGCATCATGCAATATACTGAGGTATGAAAGACATTGTTCTAATAATGGTATGGTTTTGTTTTCTTAAATAATATGATTATCGTGAGACAATGGTCTGATGTAATAAAGACTTTAATCTTTGTTTTAAATATTTTACCTACAAATATTAATGGTTTCATAACATTTTATAGTGAGAAGCTCAGCAATGTGCAGCTATGGAGGCAGTAGAGACACTACAGGTTATGAGGAATGAATAAGTATTCACTAGTTAACTGTTTCAGGAAAAGAGAGATGGTATAACTAAGGCCCTATCTACACTACCATATAATGCAATTTGAAACTGCATGATATGGTCACTGTAGACTCATATAATGCAGATCAGTGCAGTGAGACTGACCATATAATTCAGGTTCAAACTGCATTATAATGCCCTTTATCTGATCCAAGAGCAGCTGGAGAAGATAAAGGCCTTTACCTCCTCACCCCAGAGAAGGAAACTGCCCAAAGTAGTTCCTACCGGAACTACTTTGGGGGCGGAGCCTGGAGGGCAGTAGCCTCCCTCCAGCTCAGTCTTTGCCTGACGGCGAGGAGGACAGATGCACAGTGCAGGTCTGGGGCAGTTAAGCCTGGGCCTCCTGCCCCAGTGGTCCGGATCCCTGCAGGACAGTCTTCTTCTCCAGGCTGCTGGGCAAGCCTTTTGGCTTCTATGCCCAGCCTCTACAACGATGGGACTGTGTCATGATACAGGGTAAGGGGCCTAGTGGGTGTGGGGAGGCCTTTGGCCTCCTTCCCCCCTGAGGCCCATTCACGGAGCTCTTAGCGCGTGCGCGCACGCACGCTAATGCCTGGGGTTGCTTAGCATTGCTGGTAAGCCCCTGGCTGGCAGCCTGTTGGGATAACTTTGGTGAGGCACTCCATGCCCCAATTTTCAAGCCCCCAGGGTGGGAGAAGCCATCGCTCCTCAGCGCCGTTAGGGATACTGCGTTATTACAATGCTCAGGGACTGCTTATAACGGCAGATGCCTTTCAGGTCAGGTATGGGGTGGCGTTGGCCCAATTTCCCCTGCCTGCTTTTGTTTGGGCCCAATTTGACCTGCATTATATACATTACATTTTCTCATTCACAGCAATGCCCCTTGTTTTGATAAAGGCATTAGATTTAGCCTTTACACTGTTATTTTCCTCTCCCTCCTGAGATAAAAGGTAGAAGGGCGGGGGGGGGGGGGGTGAGCCATTTCACACACCTTCTGCTTGCTTGACCGTGGGGTCTCCCCCCCCCCCCAGCAGAGCTCCATTGGGCTTAAGTTTGACCTTCAATATACATTGAGACTGTATATATACATATGTGTGTGGGTGTGCTTATGTGTGTGTATATATATATATAATATGTCTATCTATATATGTATTTATATAGGTGTGTGTGCGTTTGCATGGATATATCTATATCTATGCTTATAATACGAAACAGAAACTAGGCCTCCCTCATGGCCGTCGGCCATTTTAACACTACCTCATGGCCGGCGGCCATTTTGGGGGTGGCTGGTGCCCATATGGCCCAACTGAGTGGCAGCCATCTTGGACCCTTACACAGACAATTGGGGCCAAGTTGCTACTTACAATTACAGAATCAGTAAGTTCTGAGAGACCTCAGGGGGCATCCAGTCCAACCCCCTGCCAAAACCAAAAATATTACATTCACTGCACCCCTGATAGATGGTCATCCAGCCTCTGTTTATAGGCTTTCAAAGAAGGAGCCTCCACCATACCAAGGGACAGAGAGTTCCACTGTTGAACAGCTCTCACAGTCAGAGAGTTCTTCCTCATGTTCAGATTGAATCTCTTTTCAGTAGTTTGAAGCCATTGTTCCATGGCATCCTGGTCTCCAGGGCAGCGGAGGGCTTGCTCCCTCTTCCCTGTGACTTCCCCTCATATATTATACAGGGCTATCATGTCCCCTCCAGCCTTCTCTTCTTCTGAATTGAGGTTGTTTCGCCATCGAATGCTGTCAACACCCCACTACTAAATTACAGGATATTACTGTTTCATAATCATCCTGTTTTACCTCTATGCGGCGTTTACAATAATAATAATAATAATAATAATAATAATAATAATAATAATAATAACAACAACAACAACAAAGTTATTATATACCTGGCCAGTCACGATAAGATTGTTAATCAACACAAGATATGTGGATATACATATATATAATGATATGCACATATCTAGCTATATAGTCATATAATAATCCACATCTATCGATCAGCTATTATAATTCAAATTATATCATTATAGAGTTGATGAGCCCTCAGGGCCATCCAGTCCACCCAAAAGATGGCTATGCAGCCTTGGTTAAAAGTTCCATACAAGACCATCCAGTACTCCCGAGACGGAGAGTTCCTCAGTTAAACGGCCTTTACAATAAAAATAAGGAATAATTATAATTATAATAATAATGTTTTTGACTGTTTTCCCCAAATTAACACATAATCGGCTATACTGTTGATGGCAATGAGGAGACGGCTATGCAAGAGATAAGGTTATATAGAAAGACCCTAACTATAGTTCGCCTAACAGCTACATATATACTGGCCAGATCACAATATCTAACTTAATAAGCAATATATTATATAACAACCAAACATGATTTTAATCACGAGACACAACAGTTCCATGGCTCCACAGATACTTATACAATAACGTTAACTGTATACTGATATGTTGTTACAGGATTTTACCCACAAAATATGAGAGGACTGAAGGCCAGGGCCCGGTTGATAAAAGGCCGACAAAATGCAGTCAGCACCCCCGGAGCTCGGTGTCAGATGACGGAACATCGATGCAGGATTCAACATTTTTCTAGCTTTCATTGAGGGGGTTGGAAAGGATATTGACTATTTACCGCCTGAACTATTCCTACAACTTAATGGGGCTCCCTTTACCTAAACCACCTTTTTCTTCCAATTTTACATTAGTGCCTGATGCTGAGGGGGAACCCGATCAAACTTTGACCATCACATCCCTCGGAGGTCCAGTAACCAAAATCAGAGCCTTCAGCACCACCGGCTTTACCTGCATTGGCTTTCTCAACGATAACAGCTGCCAACGCAGTCTCGGATGCTGACTGGACGCCTAATCAGTACTTTGTCCCAACACATCTTTCGGAGGCCCAGCAGTTGACCATGGAGCATTCAGCATTGCAGTACTCACCCACTTGCCTGCCCCAACAGTCCTAGCTGCCAAGCGAGCCAGACACAGTCGATGCCCCTAGATGTTTCAATAGAATTATCAGGTAGTATTGACTTGCCTTTACAATCAGTGGGTGTTATAGCTGCACACAAAATTAAACTGGATGCTTAACTTACAAAATATTGCACACTGAAAATAGTCCCCCAGTGGCTCCCAGTTTTAGCACCCAGATGTTAACATTATCCGGCGTTGACACATTCTCCTTTCAAATATCGGGACATCAATCATAAGGCATACTTCATGTCCTTGGAGACGCTTGGCTCTGATATGTCGGGCTGTTTCAATAAAATGAGACAGTGATCCCTCACTTTGGGGATATGTTAAAATAACAAGCTATGGAGACTTGTTGTACCCTTCCCCATTGGGGGACAAGATGATGTTAATTCCAGTAACATATAGATGAGTCACCCGCTCAGGCCGGGCCTGGCGCTCTTCCTGCGCTCATTCAACTTGGCCTGTGCCAAGGGACTCCTTACTACACTTATTCAGTGGGGGGCTTCAACTCTCCTACGACAGAGGCGTTCAACAAGGCTGTATACCATTGAGGGGCGGCTCGGGTCAATAGGTCACCCTATGACTCCAGTCCATGGCTACGCCATACACAAATTAACTATCGGTGTTAAGCTTTGTTCATCTGAGAACTAATTAAACTTTTCCCCTAAGAAGTTTGCTCATAATAGCGGCTACCACCTATTTAACCAACGTGCGCTATACTAATGCAATTAGGTCCCGGAGTTGTGATGCCCGGACAGCCTATTTGACCACTATAGCCTTCACACATCACAAGATAGGTGTCGTTTTTCACCAGTGGTCACTGGAATGTTGAGATAAACGCAAGATAAATGGATAGTTGGAGAATTAGGTCTTTAGAATATATAAAAGTTGGTTGGTTACAAGTTACCATCCATTGTTGAAAGACCCAACAGGGGGTCCACAGTTTCTGGGGGCAAGGCTAGGCCAACCCACCAGGTAAAGAAAAATTATAAATTATTACCCAAGATGATTCACAGTCATTAAGCATTGGCTCGGTCAGGCTCGACCATCGGGATCAAGGTGTTATGCTAAACGCTAATAATAACCCATTAACAAGGTCAACACACTAAATGTCTCTTCCGGAAATTTTGGATTACAATTCGGCTGAGATTTAGATAGGCATAGTCAAGGCGTTCGCTGAGAACCGGACTGACAAAGGTGCTCTTTTCATATAAAATTGCTGAGTTATTCCAGCATTACAAGTGGATTGAGTCCATTCACCGGAATAATCATTCTACATAGTTACTGAGGCATAGGAGTTTTAGCCAGAGGTTCAATCTCGAGCCTACGGCGAGATAGACTTTAGGCCTACCTATTAAGTTGGACCTCTCTGGTTTAAACAAGGCTAGGCAACAGTTTCCTTATAATGACAGCCTCATGCCAGTGGATAGAAGGATCAATGATGTACTACTCCAACTAATGCCAATGCAACCATTACCACGATGGTCAGCCAATAAATAAATAAATTAAAATTAAAATAAATAAATAAATAAACACTTATAAATCAACTAAAGCTGATTTAGGACGAGTCATGACCACAGTATAAATTACGGGTTACATTTCAGACAGACAACGACTCCCAATACTGTTACTATTTCCCTTGGCTTCAAAACGTTTCAGATAATCACTGAAGCGGACATACCATCGTCGTGACACAATTTATATAGTTACAATAATTCTACTAATAATTACTAATAATAATAATATTGAAAATAAAAAGTAAGAGCTAAGTCATTAAATAGACAAATACCTTAAAACACACAATTCTTTTAGTTGTTAAATGTCACAAATTCTGCAAGAGTTCAGGATAAGGTTCAACGGCAGATTATATATATAGACAGACATGGACAGATATATATATACATCGACACACTCGCACACGCTTGTGATACTTGGCATTAGGTCAACAAAATTGCTACTAAACTTTACCACGATAGGCTGGGCCACACAATTCTAATTACAAAGATACTACAGGGGACAAGTTGGTTAAAACATTGTATGTACCACTAGTCTCTCATATCTATGGCTAATACTTGGCCTAACAACCAACACGATTATTAGTTGCCGCGTGATCATGATCAAGGTTAGCGATATCTGAGTTGACCGAATAGGGTCATTTATACGATATACCCAAATAATAATAATAATAATAATAATAATAATAAAAGTATTGGTTAAATCAACCGTAGCGAAAGCGAGTTATTACAGAATGCACAAACATGGCGATGGGACTTGATTTCAATTAGCGAAGCGCTGACAACGCACACTGAACTTGAGATATCGCTTCACCATGGTGCTGGACAAACCATGTCCTGTGTGAGGTTCGGCTGAGCCTCGATAATGATACTTTGATCCTGGGAAGCTTGGTTGATCTAGACCTTGAGGATGCATTATCAGGAGATCAACACGGGGCTATAACTTGTTTGTGGGGGAGAGTGGTACGACACCACCTCCCCCTGGTTTCTGATTTTCTTTTGAGTTTTGCAGCTGCAGTTTGGCTGACAAGTGGAGGACTGACCTGATGAACCATAAGGTCGGGGAGGCACAGGCGTGTCTCGGAGAATTGGTCCAGTGAACAGCACTGGAGACCAGCCACCATAGATTTCAGCAACGCTGTGCCGATGAACTTTTGGGATGACAATCCCCCATTTGGGTGGAGAAAAGGTTTCTCCTAATTGTGATTTACTGTTTTATGGCTTACGAATTGTTCCTTATGAACCCGAATGCATGGTGGCATTGCAAAGCTGGGTGGAGAAAAGGTTTCTCCTAATTGTGATTTACTGTTTTATGGCTTACGAATTGTTCCTTATGAATACAAATGCACAGTGGCCTTACAAAGCTGGAGGTACCCCCAGCCGCAAACATACCACTATCATCACACACGTTGACAATATCTTATTACAGACACAGTATTAAATCCATCTGGGTGGTTACAGGTTTAACACATCTGATATGGCGCACGTCACCACATCACTATAACTATCAACATAGAAACAATGCGTCAATCTTAGTTTATTTATTCAATACCTGGGCAGCTTTTGTTACAAATTAGGCTAGCAATTTGCAAGAGCTGTTTCAAGGGGTGGGGGGATGGAGCTAAGTAGACACTTGCCCTCATCCTGTGGCGGAAAACAGCTAGGAAGAAATACATTTGGTGTTCACCCGAAGCATCCCCTTTTGGGAAAAGCCATTAACATAAACATCACCGGTCGTTACCCTAACCGAGGTGACTACTGGATAAATGGCTTTCAAATGGGGAGGGTCTTACCTCAATATCCTTGAGGAAGATTCCTTCAACATTGGCTAAAAGGTTACCCTGGTTTAGGTCACACGGGAACCGGGTGCTTCGCCCTTGTTGAGCCGAGGGGTAGGCCGGGAAGGGACACTACCTCGGCTTTAGTCACCACACGTTCATGCTAGTCTGATTAAGAGATTTGTTGCTGAGTTAATTAGGTAACAATAAAGTTGCCCAGTTTTAAATCCATAACTTGTGTCTGGTGTCTTCTTTTGGGGGGTTGGCAGGCAATGCAGTGTAGATGGGGCCTGAGATCAACAAAGGAAAAGGCATGAATACACATGACATATACTCAACAACTCAGCAACTACTGAGTGTAGACATAATAAAGTTGCTTCTTCTAACAATTCTGAATTGATTTTTCCTACTGGCAAACGGGAAAGATTAGGAGACATTGAAACCTATGTAAATCGTAATGCATGAGAAATACTATGTTACTTCTTCAAATTCCTACATGATGGGGATACTGCTGGGAGCATATCCTTGCTTACCTCTCTCACTAACCAGTAATATGTAACTATTTAGCATTGTCATTTCCACCATTCTTCTCCTGTTTGAGGCCTCGCATAGGTTGCACATGTGCATGCACATGCACTGCACATACGTGCACACATACATTCAAGAAGTAATGCCCTTCAAGCATATGTACATTTTCTTCTCGGAACAAATAACATTTTCCCTCCCTCTGGTTGATTTTTAAAAAATAGGTTTACCAGAAACTACTTCAAGTGGGATGGCTATGGCTGTGTTGCTTTTACCCTGCAAGTGTTAACAAAAAAAAAAAAAGTAAAAGTTCCTTGCAGTGAGACTAAAAGTGGCAAAAGCAAAAACTGGTATCTGTTTACTGTTTACCTGTCTCCCAAATGCACTGTTCACTGTTTCAGAATAAAATAGCAAAACAAGAGCAATTCCATTAGCATTTAATCCAAGAATGATGCAGGGTTAATGGTGGGTGATGACAAAAGAGATGCAAATAAAAGAGAAAGGAGAACATTACAAAGCAGAATTCTCCATGTCAAATAGCATGTAGGGAGGGAAATATGTTTTGCATATTATTTACAAACCAGATTCTGTAGTGAGGAAAAGAAATGTACAAAAATTGTTTAGTGAACAATGGACCAAAAAAAAAAAAAAGCACCCGAACTACCAAAATACACATGGATCACAATATATGTGTTATTACATACAACCCTGTCTCCAACACACACGAAATACATTTGGAAGGTATAATTGCATGCACTGAAACATAACATGGAGCTCAGGTGTAAAACCATTGTAAAGACATAGAAAGTGTAAGTAGCACTGTCAAAGCACTTAAAGTGCCACCTGTGAAAGTATTGTTTGTGTGAAGTGGTTACCATGGATCTGCCATTAAATGAGTATTCTTATGAGCCTGCCCTCCAGTGAACATAGAAACAAACAATAGTGTTGTTTTAGCAAGAATAGTAAGAACGATTTCCTTCTCCTACCTACGCTTCAGAAAAAGGGAGATTTACATGCCACCTTTTAAGAATCTGTTGCCTGGGGAAAATCTGTTATTATGGGTGATATTTTCTTCAGTCTTCCTGTTACGTTAAATAGTGAGGGCTGGGACGTGTCTGGATATGTATAACATGGGGTGCGTAATTGATGGTGCCTGGACAACACAAAGTCCCCTATGCATTTTTTTCTCCCTTCAAAGCCTTTAATACCAGGGTCCCCACCTGTTCCTGCCACTGCATACATTAACAGACACAAACATTCAAACAACATTTTCATTCATTTTTAGGGGCACTTTTGGTTCTTGGAACATGATGTTCTGCATACTTTTCTTCCCAAATTGATTCACCCTTCTGAAAGTCTCTCTTTGAAGTGCTGGTTAATTTGTTAGTATGAGGTTCAGTGGCAGGCTGAGGACATTTAGACATCTTCAGAAGTAGGAGCATGGGTGTATCATCCCTGGTGAATATCTGACAACAATAATATTCCTTTATTCTTAAATGCTCCCAGCTCTGATCTACTGTCTAAAGATGATAATTATTCCATGACCATTTTATGACTTTATGACTGTTGTCTTCTTCTTTTAATTTACCTTGAACAGAAGTTATTGTAAATAATGTTAGCAATGTTTTCACTACTAAACTTACTGCTCATTTTCATCATACTCTAGCTCTTTCCTTCTTTGCTATACAAGAAGCTCTTCACATGATAAAAGGATGGTCAGCGTATAAAAATGGATCCTGCCATGTCTGTCAACAGGATTAATCAGGATCAGCTGTAACAATAGGCAAGGATAGCAACCTCAAGCACTATATTCTGGTAGTGAGGAAAGGGTAATGAATACAGTATGACCCCCTTGTCTGTGGGGAATAGTTTCCAAGACATACACACGCCTTGTGGATACCTGAAACTACATATAACCCTATATTTGACTGTATATCTAGACTAAAAAATTGCATAGAAGCACTCTAAAAGCATACTGGAGGCCCACAAAGAGTTCCAGAGAAAATATTTTTAAGAGCATTGGTAAGCAAAACTATGGATTTTATTAATTACTAAATTTATTGTCATTACATTTTCACTACCATGGAAAAAGAAAGGTGATTGTTTGATTTTCTAAGAAAACAGCAAAATAATTTGACTGATCTCCCTTTGACACAGGGATTATACTGATTCAGAAAACAATGTTTTAACCACCCATAATAAAGAAATTATTTATCTCAGTCAACTTTTTCTTTGAACTCATATGGTTAAATTTATGTGGCTAGATGACTTTCATTCATTTGACTTTATAGCTACATGAATTTTGGAACAAAGCCATCTGAAATGGCTTGGACACCTGTGCCATATGGCCTCACAAAGGTTGCTGTGGACCATATGTCAGAAGAGTAGCCCACGTTGGCTTCACGCACACTGGATGAACTACATCAGCAGTTATATAAAAGGAGACTCAATAAACCATCAACAGCATGGTCAGGGATCATCAGCATTTAAGTTAACTGCTGAATTGGCTAATATCTGAGTCCCAATGCCCAGCAGGTGAGAAGCCAACTGGTACCTACATAGCATAATTCATACAGATTCCACTGTTGCTTCAATAAAAATTAAGAATTTTCTGTGTTAAAACAAACTATCTAGGCCCTAAATAATCAGGACTACTCTTCATTTCCTACCCTCTTTAACCCCCTCCCCAAAAGAAAACCAATCTGCAGCGTATTGGCATGGTGCCTTTTTTCTTTTTTTGTTTTCTTTTTAAAGATAAAGAATAGGTAAACAATTTTGATTTAAATGCCTGTCAGGCAGTGTGCAATCTTTGGAAAAGCAGGCAATCTGTTCTATTCATATGCAACTGAACAGGCAAAATTTCACTTCCTCTTTTAGACAAAGGTTGCAATTGTTTGTGGGCACCAGATGATTCCTGAATATAAATATGCAGTTTTCACAACATAGGGGTGGGGGGCATAATCAGTACAAATGATATGCAACAGCTCTAAGATCAAGAAGGACTTTTTAAGAAAAGGAAAAAGGAATAATTATAAGTGTGGGAGTACACTTTACTTTTCACGTGATCCATTTGAACATTTCTAGCAAACAAAAGCCTGGCCCAGGCAGCCTATCATGCTTCTAGGAAGAAACTGTCATTTCTGTGAGCACTTGATGAGATATCACTCCAAAGTGTTGCTTATTAAGACTCTGGAGATGTTGTGCCCCTTTTGAGAACCAGAAGACCTAAAGATAATAATGCACATGATGGAAATCTTCAATGCGCTGTTTATTGGACTATCTCTGTATAAAGTTTAGAAACCCCAGTTAGTTCAAGCATAGCAGCCAGATTGGTTACGGAAACATCTATGAGTGAGCATATCATGGCCAGTGCTGTCAAGGTTGTGACTAAAGGATTACTTTTTCCAGGATTCAAGTTGGGCTCAAATGCAGAGCACATCACATACAGCCAGATAGTGAAGAATCTATCACTTCAGAACAAGATCAACACCAACTCCAAGTTCACTGATTTTTAGGAATTTTGTTTCAATTTTCTCTCTCTCCTACTAAGAGGATGCAACTTGCAGGACAAGAAACAGAGAATTCTGTGACTTGAAGTCCAGACCATGTGATGCAGCAAATATGGCTGCACTCAGTCCCCATTATCCCCATGGAGAGATGCTGCTGCTTCAACTATGGAAAAAACAGGCAGAATATAAACCAACTTAACAAACTTTTCCCAGAATTCTGTGTGTGTGTTGTATTCTATCTTGGTTCTGTTTTGGCCTTCTTGCATTTAATTTTGATAGTTCATATCTACAAATCATCAAATTTGGCCAAATTTGGCCAAATTCTTTGTTGACGGGAAGAATTTCGCACACTCTTACTACATAGAGTTATTTCAGGAACAGCAGCAGGAAAATGAGCTTAGGTGGAGTGCAAACAGACTAAACACTATAGAAATCATAATCATATTTTTGAAAAAATATATATACATTATAGGAATGTCAGATCACAATGAATATTTTAGTTTTAGGCATTTACAAAATAACACATTATTTCTGCCATCCAAGTTTACAAACTGAGTGAAAGCCTTCTTCCATGGCAAGAAAATTAAAAGAGACAAGGAAAGATAAAGACTAGAGAAAGCCAAACTCTGAAATAATGAAGAGAAAGGGAGTAATCTGTGTCAAAGCTGAGAACAAGAACCTAAAGTGATGGGGATGGAAGCAAGGAATCAACAAGTAGTCTTGAAGAAGATTATTTCCAAAGGGAAAGATACATTTCTCCTTTCCTCATAAGGCTTTAAACTTACTGATACCCATTCTGACCAAAGATAGTATAATATCAATTAGAATGTTTATCTTTAGAATGATAATGAAAATAAAATAAACATAACATTTAATTTTTATTATTGCTGTAGGGTGCAAAACCCAGCCTTACCATGGCCCCATCTACACTTCCATATAAAACTGTTTGAAACTGCATTACGTGGTTAGTGTAGAACTACATTATATGAAATTTGTGATCTCAATGTAATTTTAATCAAACAATCTTTTATCTTTCTGCAAAAATGAGGCAAAGTAGGCTTAAACCCAAAAACCTGTTGTTGTTGTTGTTGTTGTGGTTATTTATGCATATTTATATTTACCAAAAGCTGTCCAAGATGCAGTGTTTTATTTGGGGGGGGGGGTAGTAAATACAATCTCTCAATATGTGATGGTCTTGAATGATGCCAGGTATGTGGAATGTGAAGGTTAGATTCCCCTTTCTTTTGTCAAAATTTCCATAACATTCCATGCAGTCTCTGCAAAATTGAATTTTGAATTTTAAGGGCTTCAGTCAGGCTTCCTGATAAATTGTTTTAAGAGCTACATCCATCACTTTCCTAGTGAAAGGCATTTAAAAGTGAATTCATACTTCTTTTTTGCCCTAGAAACCCATAGGCCAATGATATTTAGGACTGTCCAATGAGAAAGATGGGTGCTCTTTGGTGCCATGCAGAACTGGATGGAATCACTAACACTGAAATTTTGGAATGCCAGAACTTTGAATCTCGGCACTACATTGATGTGTGAATATGTTTGCCCCATTAGATGTTTTGCTTTTTCTCTTGGGGAAAACCATATCAACTTATTGAAAGAGGTTGTCTCAGTTCTTTAAGCTTCATTGACTTCTGGGTGATTTAGGTGCATTCAATTGATGTGATCTTTTTAGCTTGATGAATATGGGTGGAGGGGGTAGTCCCTGAAGATTTGATAAGGAAAATATAAAGGACAATCAGAAATCTGGAATGCCTTGAGAAATTGATTACTGCATCCTGATATAGTTTACAAGTGGCAGAAACTATATCAGAGTGATGGGCTACACTTAGATGAAGAGAATAATGTTTTCTAGTGGATATGAAGAGGAATTACAAGCCATTTGGGCAGGACATGGCTGGTTAGTATGTTCTGTATGTGCAGGTTTTATCTGGAAGTAATGATAAGCAACAAAAGGCACCTTTATAATGAAAGAAGATTATCTCATCTTCCCTAGCCCATGAGGCCTAGAGGTAGGCAAGGGAATAAAATTTCATTTTTCCCAGAGAACACAAATTGTCTTAAATCTCAGGGGGAAATGGTTTTGCTCCTTCAACCCCTACCCCCAAAAATGGACTATCCTTCTTTGTACAGGCTCCCTTTTGGCCTCTACTCAGATAGTGAAACAGTACCAAAAGAAGTAAGAAAGTGATCCTACTTGCTCACTTGGTGCACCTTGTTTTATTCTTCCTATAAAGGATGAAAATGGAACTTGATTTCACCTTCACTGTCTATTTTTAAAAATACAAAAGAAAGTCATAACATACTGTCTATCCTAATACAAAATATATTTTGTCTATTGTGTCACACTTTTTAGGACTCTATTTTGTTTCACCATTTTTGTTTTTGTTCCTTATTATTATCGTTTTCATCATTACTTTGCTAAACCTTTCATGAAACCAGATTTTTTTTAAAAAAAAAAAATCTTCAGTGTAGAGAGAAATCTAATTAGAGTTTATTGTTCAGGAGTTGTAAGATTACAGCAATCTCTCCTCTTAGCGTGCACTGATAATAAGTTGGTGATGCTTGGGACTACAAATGTTTATCTGTCCTTTAATTTACCTTTAACCATAAATTATTTATCTCTTATTATCTCATACTTAACAAACAAAACCTCACATATTTCAACCTTTGTGTGAATGGCCACAAGTTGAATCTTTTTATTGCAATAGATTTTGCTTCAAGTACAGGGGCAGTTGACAGGATGATGGGATGATAATTTAATTCTAATTTAAATATTTTCCTTATTCATTAGGCTTGACTTTTTTTTCTTTCTTTAAGATGCTCAAAGGCTTTTTAGAGTACTTTGCAGCCCATGCTCCCTCTAGGGAACAGCCAGTCTGAAATCTGCTGGGCTTTGATCACAGAACAGCATCACATACCCTCAGATTTCACTGTGGCAAATGTTCCAATGTTTTACCTGCCTAGACTAGAGATGTCATACTGTTCCAAGAATTATGGCTTAAATAAAACCAGTGCATTTTTTTCTAGTCCTCTGATTTCAACAGTCATAAATATAAGAAGTGGTGGCCTTATTAGCCATTGTAATGTTATTAACTGTATTAATACTAACAAAGCAGTTCAGATGAAAGACCTTGGCTGAATCCATACAAGATTTATAATGTGTCCCAGTCCTGTTGTAACATATGACAGTCTGCTCCTTTCTAAGTGAAAATGTTTCCTTTCAATTTTACTTCTTTAAAGACAATGTTAAAAATCTCCAGTTTATTCTTCTGATTTTTGGAAGAACTACTTTTCTTTTCTTTTTTTAAATGGATGACTTGGCCCCTGAATTGGGATCAAGATGCATTTGGGGGTGGATTGGGAGTGGAACCAGGTTGATGGCTGGTCACTTCAATCCAAAGTCATCTGAACATTCTTGCCACAGAAAGGTGGCTCCTTTATTTGTATTGACATCTGGAAAATGTGGTGGTGGGTTTCTTTATATTTGTATGTACACCTTTGCATCCTTTTAGAGTAGAAGCTTTATTTTTATTTATCTACCACTCAATTAAAGCTTAAATTTGTGTGTATGTGTATTTTAAAAAATAAAGGTTCCCAAATTGCCCAGCAAGCAAGCAAGCCAAGTTCTGAGAGGTGAAATCCAAAGAAGTAACTTTTGCAAGTGGTTGGTATGCTTATTTGCAGCAAGGAAAAAGAAGAATGTATGATCCACTAGTTGGGACCAGCACCTTTTATAATCAACTGAAAGTAAGGTTAAAGTTGGGAAAATGGAAGAAGTAAAATGTATTTCAATTGTATGTATTCTCTCTAACTACTCGTCTAATGCATTCTGGGTACTAACAAATGACAGGGGTTTTTTTATCACCAACAGAAGAATGCAACAAGAGCTGTGAAACATGTTTATTTTCTTTCATGCATTATGAAAAAACATCCAGCTAAATCCACATTCTGGGCTCTTTAATGTTGCGGGCAAGGCACTAGATTGAATGGAAGTTGATTTTCAGATAAAACATGAGCTAGCAGTTCATATTTACTAACTTAAACACCTCTTGTTTGAGCTTGTAAATATTGAGTGCCTATGCTATGCAAATAAACACAGTGAAAAAGGCATTGCATTTCATTTAGAAAAACATTGATCAATAGAGAATAGAAGATGCAATGCCACCTGCTTCCTTAATAGTTGGAAATCGAGTTCTATTTTTGTTGATTCTGCCACCCTCCCTTATGATTGTAACAGGATTGTTAATTGTAATGTCTTCTCTCTCAATAAATACTTTCTCCATAGGTTATTCTATATTCTTTATCATTGTCAGGTCAGACAGGTCAAAGTGGGCAAAGAGACAAGTAAGTTGCCAATAGACAAGATGAAGAGAAGTGTTCCAGTATTCAGAATCTGCTACTCTTGTGCACTCTGGTGAGACAGCCACTTCCTATAGCTGCAACATACAGTTATACGGAATCAGCATCTACACAAACAGAGCTAAATGCAGAAGGGTACATAAGGATGGGCCTGCGTCATATGTCTACCCAATTCCTTGCATAGACATATGGTGACTTGACGAGGAGACGCTCACGACAATGTTTTTATGGGTTTGTACGGTTTTTAAAATACTTATATTTTATGCTAAATGTTTTTAACAGTATTTTATGATTGCTTTATTTGTTTGCAATTGTGGAGGCCAGAGGAGCCCCCGGTGGCGCAGTGGGTTAAACCCCTGTGCCGGCAGGACTGAAGGCCAACAGGTCGCAGGTTCGAATCCGGGGAGAGGTGGATGAGCTCCCTCTATCAGCTCCAGCTCCAGCTCCTCATGAGAGAAGCCTCCCACAAGGATGATAAAATATCAAATCATCCGGGCGTCCCCTGGGCAACGTCCTTGCAGACGGCCAATTCTCTCACACCAGAAGCAACTTGCAGTTTCTCAAGTTGCTCCTGACACAAAAAAAAAATTGTGGAGGCATCAAATTGTTGCCAATTGTGAACCGCCTTGAATTGCCCTTGGTCTGAGAAAGGTGGTATATAAATGTGGTAAATAAATAAATAAATTCCTCCAGAGCTTGGAAGTGTTCATTTGTACTACAATTTCCAGAATCTCCCAGGAAGCATATGCAGTTATCCTCCTGCCTAAAAGGTTCTAAGGACGTTAACACACATGACTCTGAAAATGGGTCCGGTCATTGCAAACCCATTTTTCTGGAGACTAGAGTACCATATATTCCGGCATACTAGACGACTTTTTATGCCTGGAAAATCTTATGAAAAGTTGGGGGTCATCTAGTATGCCAAGTATAAATTAAAATAATAAAGTTAAAGAAAAAATAAAATCACCCTTAGTGGTGTGGCTTAAGGAGGGAGGGAGTAGGAGGAGGGTAGAGGGAGGGAGGGCATGGGGAAGAGGAGTGGTAGGCCACATTGCTATGGATGGCCCACTGGGCTTTCCCTTTCCCTCCATTCAAGGACCTCCTCTGCCCTCGCCACTTACCTCCTCCAAAGGCTTGCCTAGGCCCAAGGAAGTGCCTCTGAACACCAACTCCTAGCAGTGCTGGGTGATACTGTGCCTTGGATGTGCTCCCAGAGGCATGCTGGGAGCAATAGGAGTCAGGTAACTACTGCTCCCAGCATGCCTCTGGGAGCACATCTAAGGAACGCCATCGCCCAGCACTGCTAGGAGTCGGCATCCGGAGGCACTTCCTTGGGTCTAGGCAATCCCAGTGGCCTTCGGAGGAAATAAGCAGTGACGGAGAGGAGGTCCTTGAATGGAAGCAGTGGGGGCCACAGGGGCATAGTCTTGGAAGAGGGGGGTAGTCTTAAACACTTATATCCCTACCTCTGTATTTTATGATCAAAAGTTGGAGGGTCGTCTTATACCCATGTTGCCTTGTATTCCAGAATATACGGTAAGCGTGCTTAGCCCCTCTTGTTATTGCACCAAGCTTTATGGAATGTGCTTTGAGAAAGCTCAATAGTGGGTTTAGCTTACTGCAATTGCAGTAAGCTAACTCCCTCCAAACCATTCATTCTCTGTCTTTGTACATACCCCCTCCTTTTGTTGTTGTTTTTTTCCTGAGAACTGCGGAACTCTGAGAGTTCACAATCTTGCAAGAAAATATGTTTGCTGTCATAAAGGTTTGCAACTGTGCACCTTGGTACTTCCAGGTTTTCAGAGTACCAAAACACTGTCCCTATGAGCAGGTAAAGTATTGATTAAAAATAAATATGCATTTTGCAATTAAAAGATTTTCCTATTTTGCGTATCCTGCAAAGGGGAGATGTAGTATTGACTTTTAACCCATTTTAGTGATGCAAAAATGTGTATGAGTAGGACGTTTTGCAAAACAGTTTTGCCTTGCAAGGAAAGCAAACAATTAAGAAGGGGACATCTATATCAGTGCCTTGGTGCACCTACAGAGCTGTGCAGTTACTTTATTTACTTTTTTAAAAAGGAACCAATTGAAAAGAAAGGGAAAAATTTTGGCTTTGCAACTGGAGTTGTTCTTTGTCTGCCTACTGGAGGTGGCAATGATAGCAGATTGGGAACAGGGAACAGCAGCTGATGAAGATGTCCCCACAACATGCACACAATAGGTGTCACTGGTAACAAAGTCACTGCAAAAGCAGCTTCACATTACCGCATGAATGAAAAAAACACTTTGAAACACTTGTTGAATGAGCACTGAGCATGACTTAATTTTATTATTTCTTTATTTCATGCATTTGTACCCCATCCTTCTCACTCCTGGAGGGGGACTCAGAGTGGCTTCACAACAGGCAACCATTAGATGCCAATACATAAATTAGAAAATAAACAGTTACAGGTAAAACAACAGTTAAAATCAATTATAAAACATTCATTTAAAAGTTCCACTAGTTCAGAATCATAGTCCAAGGTCAGTCCATTTCCAGCCACATAAAATCCCTCTCATTCTAGTTGCTGCACCTACTGTTCAAATGCTTGGTTCCACAACTATGTTTTAAGTTTTTTTCCGAAAGAACAAGAGGGAGGGGGCAGACCTGATTTCATTGGGGAGGGAGTTCCACAGCCAAGGAACCACCACTGAGAAGGCCCTGTCCCTTGTTCCCACCAGTCACACTTGCAACAGTGGTGGGACTGAGAGCAGGCCCTCCCCGGAAGATCTTCACCTCCTCAATGATTCATAGAGGGAGATACGTTCGGACTGGTAAACTGGGCTGGAACCATTAAGAAATAGTTTGCAGTGAGTTTACAATGATGTAATGTGATTGTGAGTTGTTTTTTTTTTTTTCATTCATGGCTAAGGAGCCTCCAATGCAGATTACAAGCCTTATGGAATAATTCCTTAAGAATGATAGTCCACAAAAGGAAGATGTCGTTATTGTTCCATACAGTCATATCTCTCTATCTCTATTGAAACTTCAGAAACATTACCAAATGTCCATTCTTTTTTTCCCATTATTTTATATTAGAAATAGATGGTGCTTGAAGAAAGAGATTTCATCTGGCTATCATGGCTAATAGCCATCAAAAGGCCTATCTTCCCTAGATTCTGTGACATTCAAAGTATTCTATAATGAATACTAAATGGTGATAACCAGATCACCAAAAAGACAGAATCAATTTTAATTGCTAATAGTTTCTTTCATGTGGGCACACTGCTATCCAACTGAAGCAAAGATTTAAAGGTTTGTTTCCCATACCTGCGTCAGAAAAAAACTGTGCTCATTTATCACAGAGCAATCATAGGGAATGCACATGAAATGGGAACTCTCAGTAGCAAAGGTGAGATTGAAGGCCAATCTCACCTTTGCTTAATTACTCTGAGAATACCAAATAGGATATGAACAGTTTTGGGCATAAAGTAGCCATCATCACCCAATCATAGCCATTTAGGTACTTGAGTAAATTTAGATACTTGAGTACAAGTGATGAAGCACCAGTGTCATCTTACTGAACACTTATGAAAACCTTCCCATCCTGTGTTTACCTTATCAGTGAAAAGATTATTTGCCTGGTGGAAAACAATTTTAATAATGCAACATCTGGAGTGTAAAGCACACATTCCTTTCTCTTTCTTTTGCCCTCTTTTCTCTCTCAGTTTTGCTCTTTTAACCCTTAACGTACGCAGAAACACACACATACTCTGTCTCTGATAGGAATGATTTTTTTTGTTAAGGTTTCCTTTTTAAATGAGAATTGCCTGAAATTGCAGCTCTGTCAATGTAAGTGTGGAAAAAAAACCATGTTTTTTAAAAGAAAGAAATGACTCTCGGAGAAGATAAAATGGACAGATACGTCCACTTTGACCCAGGGCTTAATTCTAATGTCAAGATTTAGTGATGTATCTAAGTATTCAATATTACGTAGTAAGATAAGAACCATTTTCCCCATCTCCTCTGGCATCTTTCTATATTGTTAACCCTTCCTCTTCACCTCACTCCACATCAGAGATCTTCTGAGATATCTAGTGTTGTATTTCATATAGTATGCAAGGGCTGAAGGAGGTAGAGGTGTTGCTGGCTTGATAGAAGCAATGGGATCCAACAGAGGCACATAATTGGATCCTGAGGTGTGCAATTCAGATCATATGAGGAGTCTCCATATATACACTTTCCATGTGAAGGGAGACAGATAATTCTCTTTCCTCTGAATGTACTGTGCTTATTTTTAGAACATCTGAATAATGGTATCTTATGATATGCCCTTCCACAGTTTCCTATGGTTAAATCTCTTGATTTATGTGTATATCCTATGAAAGCAATAAATTTGAGTGTTATTTGTTTCTGTACGTGGTAGATATGTATTTATTGGAACTGCACTTGGATGTGGGAAATCAGTAATTGTTATCTGAATAATCTGAGAGTTTATAATGTAAGTGGCAATACTGTAGGATTCTGTTGGCAAAGGCAGTAGCTTCCATGTCGATGGTGTGCTGCATCCACTATAATTCCCATTGCTACTTTTATGAGCTCTCCAAGGTTCTGAAGCTATTCTGAACATAGGAGTCAATACCTTGGATATTTCTCACAAAACCTCAAATAGATTCCAGTGCAGATTTGATGCACCCCTGACATAGGTACTGCCCACTGCCCCGGGAACTATCAGTCTAAGCAGTAAGAAGTTACTGTGTCCAGAAAATTACCCTCTTTGTTTCAATCTACTTGGCGCAGATTACAAATTTTATATAATTAAAACATTAACAACAAAAACTAATTCATAATCAGACCCAGTTCTGAAACATTTATGTGTGCCTCTCTCTCCAGGTAAAATTCAAATTATATGCTAGCTGATTCAGACAGTTCCTTCTCCAATAACAAGCATTACCTTATCCCAGTTGACTTTCTGGGATCCAGAAAGCTGACATGCCAGTGCCATTCTCCGAATGGAAAAATCTCGATTTCTTGTTTTAAAATGAATGATTAATGCATAAGATTTGTGCACTTTAATATTTCCCCTTGGTAGTTTCTTGGAACCTGTTTGCAGTAACTGATTTAACATATAAATTGGGCCAAACTTGGCAAAAATTAGGAATATTTAACAGGACACAGATGGCACACTGGAAAGCAATATCCAGAGATATGGGTGAGTTGAGTGCGCTCTAACCCCTTCACCAGCTGCTCTGGCTCAAGTGTGAATAAAGACCTTTTAGGAACCAGTGTACGTGTCTTATGTTGTGCCTAAGTGTTGTGAATCCAAGCAAAGCAATATCCTAGACAAAAACAACCATATGTTTCAGAAGATATTAGTGTAAACTGCCTTGTTGCTTGATACATTAATCAGATTAAATGTGTTAATGCATTGCCACTTATTTGCTTGCCTGCACATTTTCATCACTCATTTGATAGGAAAGCAGCCACTCAACTGAACTGAACCTTGTTTTCTCTATATCTCTCAATTTAAATGAAACTAGAAAACTAAAAAAAAGAGTAGGAAATGCCTGAAGCGAGAGGGGGCAGGGGCAAGGAAGAGAAGGGACTCGGTTTCTTTCCTTATGAGCTATAATAAAATCACAGTCAATAGACTTTACTTATTGGAATCATAAAACAACCTTAGCCTCTGTTAACAATTTGGTCCTTTGAGATTGTAAGTATGCTGTACAATTGCTTTGGCTTGGGATGAATGATAACTAATTATGGGATTCACAGTGCACTGGAGGACCACACACTTGGCTGCTATCACAGCAGCTTCAGACAAAAACCCCAAGCAGTGTTTTGTGTTTTTATCAGACTGAATTTGAAACATTGATCTTCTCATTTGAAATGAATGTGGGGAGAAAAACACAGACAACACAGGAGAGTTTTGATGGGGAGTGTTATTTTTGCTTTAGCATTAGGAGCCGAAGACAAGATTTGAATGGTTTTCTATGCTTTTATATTTGTGCATGGCTATATTTGTTCCATTTAAACGTGTTCCTGGATCAAGTATAATACAGTTAAGATTAAAAACAGCCAGGTAACAAAAAGGAATATTCTTTAGAATCATATAATGTGGGCAGCAATTCAAAAACAAGAACAAGCAATCTATTGTAACAATACTAAACACTTCCCATTTTTTTCTGTCCATTCATTGAATATCATACAGTTCCATGAATCTGAAGATGATACATTCTCTAAATATAGCATAAAATTTTGTGGGAATTAGCTTTTTAAAAATTAACTATACACCATCTATAATCAAAACCCATATTAGTTTATATTTCAATAATGGCAAAATGGAAAATGTTCTAGTGCAGGTGAATACTATCACTGCCAAATTCCCGATGTGAATCCAAAAATTTAGAAGCTGCCAGAAGAAGATGCCAGAATAAACCAGTTCTGGCATCTTATGTCATTGCCATGTGCCAGTGTTAGTAAAGCTAATGGCTCTTAATAATATATTCTAGACCAACAAATTTTGCATTATAATAGGTTAGGATGGCCATATACATGTGGATAGAGGTCAGGGGTCCTTCAGCTTTAATGTTTGTGCAGAACAGGTATTTTTATCTAAAGGAACTGGTGCAACAAGAAACACCTGCTGAAATTCACTCTTCCACACAACTATTAAAGGTACAGGAGCCCTTCCCTTTTTTTCATGGATCTATCAAATAGCAGAAAACAACTGTGCTGGAAATATACAGTTACAATTTTGGACAAAAACTCCCAGAAATCCCTATAGTCATACTGGTTGGGGAATTCTGGTAAATATAGTATAAAAAAGAAAAAAACACCTTTCAATATCTAAGTTTCACATTACTCATTTTCACTTACAGGGACCCTAAAGTGAATATATCCTATTGTTTTCTTGGCAAGATTCATTCAGAGGGATTTGCCTTTATCTTCCTTTGAGGCTGCTTCTACAAAGCATTTAATTTGAATCAGGATATGGATTAAAGAGAACCAGTCCCCTGCAGTGCACCTACAAAGGAATCCCAGGAACTGGCTGGAAGGTCAGGGGGTGGCCATAAAGATCCACCAGTTGTGGATTAAGCTGATTCAATGATTTTTTCCCCCTACTTCATCCATCTAGATCTACTAAGAAGCAGTCAGTCCAATGAGGATCGGTGCTAGATGAAAGCAGGGGAAAGGAAGAAAGGGAAAGATGCTTTTCCCATGGGAGTGCTGTGGTTTCCTCTCCAGTGGGAGGTGTTTCCGTTTTTGCCAGTCTAGGTATTCTGTGCTTCTGTGCTTCTGTGCTAATCCTATCCTCACAAGTGCTCCACATTCGGGTTCCTACTCTGCATGGGATACACATTTATTGGCTTCAGCAGATTTTATCACTTGATCTGGAAATTCTGGTGAGTTTTTAAATAATACACTGTTTCTGCCTGGAAACGTGTTGCAATGCACATTGCGGGTATACATTTTGTGGATACCCCAACCTTGAGACGGCATGGAACTAGACTTTTGTTGCCTGTGTGGAAGCATTCTGAAAGTGTGAGACTGTGTCATGCCCAGGACTCAATGGATTTCCATGATATAGTGGACATAGGGCACATCTAGCCTGACCACTTAAGTCAGTTTTCAATCAATATTGAAGAAAATGGTTTTGTTGTGCAGATGATTACACAGGAAATTTGGAATTAGTTTTAGGCCCAGATGGTGTGTAGACAAACCATAAGGATTTTCTTTCATGTGCTTTTGTGTAATGGTCTAGATAACTTTAAACTGCATGAAATGGTTAGTGTAGAGGGGACTTAAAGCCAATGCTCAAAATTTTACAAACTGCTAGTTCTTGCATTACTCAGTACAAATCCAGAATGATAAATGTATTTTTTTTAAAAAAAAAATCTTTATTAGATTTATAAAAGAATACAATAAGGGGGGGGGGGGGGGGTAGGCAAGGGTTGAGCGAGGGAGTACATCACATATACATAAAAACATATACAAACACACACTATATGCCCACCTACATACATATATAAAATGTCTTTTAAAGGGCTGTTTCACCTCTCCTCCCAATTGTAATTTGAATATCAAAAAGAAATTATTGTTTGGAAATATTTCCTCTATGGCATTTTCAACATTCAGAACACTCTTCTGTTCTCCCTCTTCATTTCTACAATTCAATCCATCCACAGCAGTTACCCAGACTTGTTAACCTGACATTAATGGCTTAAATACAGTAATTATTTACCTCCTTGATGAAGAAAAGTCAATAGTAAGAATAGCTTTGTAAATCTATAAAGTCATTGAAAGGTTTCAAGTTCAAGTTTCAGGATATTTGTTCTAGGGAAAACAATAACAAAAGAAGCATCAGCATGTAACTTTGTTGGCTGATATTATTTAACAGACAACAAATTCATGCCATTAGCTAATTTATGATCAGTGTTAGGCAATCACTTAACTAAAGAAAAAATTATAATAGTTATGATAAGTTGGAGGGTAAGGCAGGAACACAGGATTACTAACTGATTTTACCCAATTATTTCTCATCTTTAATATTCCTATGATGCTGGTTACATGCATACATGATATAAAAATATTCCTATGGCAGGCAGCTTCCAAGAAGGTCAACTCCATTTTGGTTAAAACTACATATGTTACATATTAAATTTGGTAAATTCAGATGAAATAGAATTTCTTGGTATGCTTAGGGATGAGAGCCACTTCAGAACAAACACAAAACAATCTATGTAATGAGAATGTATCCCTGAAGCCTATATACAGTGGAACCCTTATTCAGACTTAGATCTGTTACGTTTGAGAGTGGCTGCTCCTTTTGATTTTGCTTTATGCCACTGAATTGAGCTATGTACTGGGGATTTTGGTAAATTGCATACTATATGCTCTTTTGATATTATACTTTCTCATTACATAGATTGTTTTGTGTTTGTTCTGATACCTTACAAGTATTCTGGGATATTGTGTAGTAGTATGGGAGCAACTTCACCAAAATAGCACTACTCTCACAATATCAGTTTGGAAGAGATAGGCCACAACTTTTATTGGTCAAAGCTCTGAAAATGGTTTGGACCAGCATGGGTCCTGACTTGTTGCTGGAAACCTTGAGATGGCAGGAAGGACCTACTTGAGTTGATGTAACCCCATGTGAACCCTATGCCATTGAAGGGGCAGGGTGCAAAAAAAAAAAAAAAAGAAGAAGAAGAAGACATCAGTCCACAAGCTGGGTCAGCCCAATTACTCACCACCGCTATCCCAAGTCATACAAGGGAATGTTTTCATTTACCCATGTCAAAGAGACATGGGTAATAGATGTCCTGGACCCAAGATTCATACCAGCTACTTCCAGAAGTTGTGACAATAAAAAGGAACTGCACAGGAGATGCATTGGATTGTTATTGATGTGCGAATATTATGTATCATGCTTTTATGGTTTTAAATTGTATACTGTTGATTGTTGTATTTTGTTGTAAACCGAGTTGAGTCGCCGGCTAGGCTGAGAAACAGCGGTATACAAGTATAGCAAATAAATAATAAATAAATATAATAAAATATATCCATATGTAGCTTCCAGTAACCTGAGAGTAGGTGAGTGGGATACCACTCCAAAGATGGGAGAAACTAGCCAGTGGACAACCATGGAAGGGATTACAAGGCCTCTGCTGTCGCCCTGCCTTTGTAAACTTGGAACTTTGTAAATTGTGCAATGATTTTCAGTGATTCTATAACCTCTACTTGAGATGTAGAGAATTTCAGGATTTTTTTTAAAAAAGTCTGAATATGTGAAAAAGCAGAAACTTAATGGAATGCCATGGTAATTCAAGTACAGGTGCTTCTAAACGTAAGCATTTTGAATTATTGTGAAGATCAAGCTGTGTGCAACTTGTTGTACTGTGCCACAGCTACATAAAAATGCTCACATGCACAGGGTTGTCTTACCAAAAGCAAGAGTGAGGCAAATGCCTCTGGTAGCAAATACTAGATGGTACCAGTGGCTAATGTTTCTTACATGTTCTCTTCTGTTATAATCAGGTGTGTGAAAAATATCTTAGGTTACAATCTCATTGCATTTCTCCAGATGTCATCTGCATTTTTGGCATTCTTGTTTTGAAACAAGAGTGCTACATTATGTTTGGTAAATAATTTAAACATTGATTTAAATGTTAAACATTAGAAATTAGAAAACTAATCATTATCATAATCACAAATAACTAGATATGCATAGCATTTCAAAGGTACATATGTTTTTGCCAATGGAACAATGATCCCCACTTGCATAAAATTAATTTGGCTCATAGTCAAGCTTCTTCCTGTGCTTCATGGAAAACCACATGCAAAATCACAGGAGAAGAAATGGTGCATGGCATTGTATTCTTTCTTATAGCTTCGTAAACTGTTACTATTGGTCATGACTCCATTGGGGATTCTGTATGTGATTTGGGGGGGAGGGCGTGGTGGAGGGGAGGGGTTGCAAAAATGATTTTAGCTTGCCATCTAGTGGCTATCTTATTTATTTATTTACATTATTTATATCCCGCCCATATCAGCCCGCAGGCGACTCAGGGCGGTCTACATATCGGCACAATTCAGTGCCATCAATACATACATTCAAAAAGCAAAAGCAATTAAGTGCATTTAGACAAAAAAGACAGTGCAATAACAATTTAAAAAGAGCTATATCCTCTCATTCCAATCCTCATCCGTTTCATCGTCTTGGCCACTCCTGGGTCATTCTCCATCTCAAGCTTGACTATTTATTCCGGGGTTCCGAATGCTTGCTTGAAGAGCCAGGTTTTTACTCTCTTCCGAAAAGTCAGGAGGGAGGGGACTGATCTAATATCCCTAGGCAGGGAGTTCCACAGCCGAGGGGCCACCACAGAGAAGGCCCCGTCCCTCATCCCCGCCAAGTGTGCTTGCGAAGCAGATGGGATCGAGAGCAGGGCCTCCTCAGGTATCTTAGATATTTACATAAATCTGTTTGGCAACAACATGCAGCAAATGCTCCATTTGCACAGCATAAAAAAGGAAAATCAGCCTGCCTTATTTAGCAAGTCTTGCAAATGCTGATTTTGCTTGATGGCTATCTTCAGTTTCAGACATTATTCCCTTCGAATTGTGATTATATATAAAAAACTAAGATGAGTTCATAAACCATACTCAATTGAAATCAAGCAAATCAGTTATATCTCATCAAAATTTCAAGAAGAATTTGTTTTATGCCCCAAAGTACCAAATACTTTTTACATCCCGCATAGACTACTGCAACCCCTATGTGGGGTTGCCTTTGAAGATTGTTCGGAAGCTTCAGTTGGCCCAATGGGTAGCAGCCAGGTTGCTCACTGGAATGGTGTACAGAGAGAGGACATCGCTCCTGTTGCGTCAGCTCCACTGTCCGCCAGTCTGCTACCGAACACAATTCAAAGTGCTGGCTTTCACTATAAAGCCCTAAACGGTTCGCATCCAGCTTACCTGTCCAAACATATCTCCCCCTATGAACCACCTTGGAGATTAAGATCATCAGGGGAGGCCCTGATTTCAGTCCCACCTTCCTCACAGGGGCGACTGGTGGGGACGAGAGATAGGACCTCCCCAGAGACATTATATCAGCCCCCTCCCTCCTGGCCTTCAGAAGGAAAGTGAAAACATGGCTTTGGGATCAAGCCTTCAGATAACAGTGCAGTGCAATAACAGAATATGGAATATGTGCAATGACTGTGTAAGCCGCCTTGAGTCCCGTTCGAGGTTGAGAAAGGCAGGATATAAATAGGGTAAATAAATAAATATTCAGCTAACATTTAATTATTTAGATTTTTTATCATGTCAGAAGTGACTTGAGAAACTGCAAGTTGCTTCTGGTGTGAAAGAATTGGCAGTCTACACAGATGTTGCCCAGAGGATGCTCAGATGTGTTTTCATCCTGTAGGAGGCTTCTCTCATGTCCCCTATGGGAAGCTGGAGCTGACAGATGGGAGCTCATCCTGTCTCGCAGATTCAAACTGCTGACTTTCAGGTCAGCAGTTCGGTTGGCATGAAGGTTTAACCATTGCGCCACCTTGGCTCCAAATTCTTTAGATAAAGATAAATAAACACATCCATTGCTTTCATCCTTCATAAATGGTAAAATTATATGTATACCAACATTTTTCTAAAATAAATTTCTTTACAATTTATTATCAGTAAACATTTGATATGTATACCTATTTTATATACTACCTA
Organism: Anolis sagrei; assembly: GCF_037176765.1. Classification (NCBI taxonomy): domain Eukaryota; kingdom Metazoa; phylum Chordata; class Lepidosauria; order Squamata; family Anolidae; genus Anolis; species Anolis sagrei. The sequence continues at coordinate 215,901,914 of NC_090022.1, read as the reverse complement.
CCTATCTGGGGTCTCATAAACATTTATAAAAAGGAATCACAACTGGAAAATGTTTAAGAAGCCCAACTCTATATTGCCTCTTGCAGGTGGCCACAAGAGCGGGGAAGCTTACACAGTACATGGCTTTGGAGTTCATTTCCCTGCAAGCAGACATCATATATAAGAAGCCCTAAAAGGGCTTCCCTGAGATAACGGTGAGTCATATGAGGGTCAGTGTCAGTTTTCTTGTCTTTACAGCTCAAAGACTAGGTTCTCCTGAATGGTTAAATTGTCATTAAATTTCTATAACTGAAATAAAAAAAGTCGCATGCATCTAAGTCAATAAATACATGATGGCATAGTAAATAAAAGAGGTGTGGAGTTCCCCCTTACACCTATTCATGTCCAACTTGATAATTATGCATTTCTTCATTGTACAAATCTCTGTGGTTCTACATTTTGTACCATTTTCAGGTCTGCTTTTCCCATGCACAGGTTTCATTTCCTCCCCAATGAAACAGCATCCCACTTCTTTGACTCTCCGTTGCATTCTCCTTCCTTGACCTATTCTTGGTCTGTCCCTTTTCTCTCTTATTGCCTCCACTGACTTTGTCGCTTGCTTTTGAGTTTAAAATAATTCCTTTTAACCCCTGCTGGGCTTTTCTAGACCCAATACTTCACATGAATGACACATTCCAGCTCTTAAAAAGAACGTTTCGAAGCTCTCTGCTTGCATTGTAGGAACATGGCGTTACCTAGCAATATCATGTCCTCATCTTTTGTAAGTTGAGAAAAAATGGTTCAGCTATTATTTTCTCTTTTTAAGTCAAACACTTTTTTTCTTTTCTCTTACTTTTGTTAATTGCCCCTAACTGTGCATCCTGTAGGTTTATGGTTAGAACAGGCTTTTTGATGGATAACCAGTTTTGTTGGAATGGTGTTAGAATCATAAAGAGAAATCAGACTTTTATGTTGCAGCTGATGAATTGTGATGAAACTGCCACCTTGGGACAACTTGGCATTTATTTCTTCCCTTTACAAAGATAGGTCCCATGGTTTTTGGAAGCTAACACGGTTTGTACATGCAGCTATAATCTGAAGACCAATTGTAATTGTATGTATTGCTCCTACTAATTATACTACATAATAAAAATGAGCAAGTAACAGGAGCTATACAGTGATATCTGTCACAGACACAATGTGATTTTGCCCCACAATAGTAAAGATAGTAGTTTACATTGTCATAGCCAACTCATAATCACAGAGACAACTGAATTCCTGTTGTCCTCTAATATCCTGTTACTAAAAATGTCATTGCAGGGATAAATGGTTTTTGCTGGCATAACAGTGCTTTTGAGTTCCTTCGGGGAGATAGAGCGGTCTACAAATATATTATTATTATTGACACAAAAGCACAGTATGTCACAGTAAACGAGATCTATATGCTGGATTTCGTATCACAAAATCACAAGTCAAACACTTCCCAAGCGTCTAGGACTGTGTAATGTATTTTCAAATTATGCGCGCAGATCCAAGTAAGGTGGCCTTTTGCAGTTGACAGATCGTGATTTTGTCGATGTTTATTGTTTCCAAATGCCGGCTGAGATCTTTTGGCACAGCACCCAGTGCGTCAATGACCACTGGGACCACCAGTACTGGTTTATGCCAGAGCCTTTGCACTTCGATTTTGAGGTCTTGATAGCAGCTTAGTTTTTCCTGTTGTTTTTCCTTAATGTGACTGTCACCCGGTATAGCGACATCAATAAGCCAGACTTTTTTCTTTTCCACAATCGTGATGTCTGGTGTATTGTGTTCCAAAATTTTGTCAGTCTGGATTCGAAAGTCCCACAGTATTTTTGCATGTTCATTTTCCACAACCTTTATGATGCCACCAATTCTTTACTGCTGGCAGGTGGTATTTGTGACATGAGTTCCAGTGAATAATCTGGGCCACAGAGTTGTGTCTTTGTAGTCCGTCTGTGCGATTTTCTTGCAACAGCTGAGGATATGATCCATAGTTTCATCAGCTTCCTTGCACAAGTCTGCATTTTTGGTCATCCACTGATTTTTCAATCCTTACCTTAATTGCATTTGTTCTGATGGCTCGCTCCTGGGCTGCAAGAATCAGGCCTTCTGTCTCCTTCTTCAGGGTTCCATTCATGAGCCATAACGAGGTCTTCTCCTTGTCAACTTTTCCTTCAGTCTTCTCAAGGAACTGCCCATGTAAGGCTTTGTTGTGCCAGCTGTCAGCTCTGGTTTAGAGTGCAGTTTTCTTGTACTGACTCTTTGTCTGCTGTGCTTTGAGAAGTTTCTGATTATTGACTTCAATTAAAGCAGCTTCTTGGCTTTCCTTGTGTTGGGGTTCAGCCTCCGTGCGAACCTGAGCCTCAATCTCTGTATGAACCTGAACCTGATTCTCTAATTGTATTTCCTGATGCAACTGAACAGGCCTCTGAACATGTATCTTTCCCTGATGGTTTTGAAACTGTTGATTCTGAGGTCAGTGGCGGGGAAAGTGAAACTAAACTTCCTGATGAGAATGTTTTGGAACCAAGCAGTGATAGCTCTCCAGAGGAACTCACACCTGGGTTTTTTTTAATGAGGATCGAAGAGAACAGATTTGGAAAAACAGGAGTGAATCGCAGGGTCTGCGAAGGTCAAGTAGATTAAGGGAAAGGTAGGCTCAGGCTTCAAAGTCTGGAGGCGTGTCAAGAAACAGTTTCTTTGGTTTAAGGGGCCTCTCCCCAGGCTGTCTCATTAAGTCAAGCACCATTTAGACTGAGGCAACACCTTGGCAGATTTCTCGTCTTCCATGGCCTGGATTCCCAGAGGCTTCTAGTTTTCAAGTACGGTTAGTGAGATGCTAACAGGTTTTTGTATTGTGGTTTTGTATTGTGGTTTTTGGAATTTTGCTCTAGTTCAGAGATTTTCCTGACTGCTGAGTTTCTACTGTGGCTTTTTGACTTTGCATTTACCTTTCTTTTGTAACCATTTTTCATCAATAAAAAGGATTTTTTCCCCCCACAGCCCAGTGTGGTGGATTTAATCTTATGGTCTCGTTTCCTGATCTGGGATGCAACACCTTGACATATTCTGCCAAGGTGTGTTTTTCTACTTCATCTATTTGTTTGACTTGTAAAAGTCCTCTGCCCCCAGACTTTCTAGGTAGATAGAGCCAGTCAACATCACTGCGAGGATGTAATGAATTATGAATGGTCATGAGTTTTCTTGTTTTTCTGTCCAAATTGTCCAGTTCTGTCTGTGTCCTGTTTATGATACCAGCAGTATATCTTATGACAGATATGGCCCAGGTGTTAATGGCCTTGATGGTATTGCCTCCGTTGAGCTTGCTTTTGAGAATTTTTCTGACCCTTTGAATGTATTCTTTGCTGACCACAGTTTTCACATGTTCATGTTTGTTGTTGTCCAGCTGTAGTATGTCCAGATATTTATAGGCCTCTGGCTGGTGACACTTGATTGCTTGGCCATTGGGCATATTTATGCCCTCGCTTTCAATGATTTTTCCCTACTTCAGTGCCACTGTCGAACATTTGTCCAAACCAAACTCCATGTTGATATCTGTGCTAAATATTTGGACAGTGTTAGTCAGAGACTGGATTTCAGTTTCGGTTTTCCCATACAGCTTCAGGTCATCCATGTACAGCAGATGTGAAATTTTGTGAGATCACTGAGACATTTGATAGCTGAGATTTGTTTTTTATAAGATTGTTGACAGAGGGATCATGGCAATGATGAAAAGCAGTGGGGACAATGAGTCTCCCTGGAAAATTCTTCTTCTGATGTTGACAAGTCCATAGTTTTCATTTACAACAAACAGTTCTGTTTTCCAGTGCTTCATCATATTTTCAATAAAAGTGCCAATGTTTTTACAAATCTCGATGGTGTCTAGGCACTTGATGATCCAACTGTGTGGGAGTGAGTGAACGGCTTTTTTGTAGTCAATCCACGTCATGTGAAGATTGGTTTTTTGGCTTTTGCAGTCCTCCAGAATCATTTTGTCAATTAATAGCTGGTCTTTTTGTGCCCCTGCTTTTCCTTTTGTTGCCTTTCTGTTCATCTGGCAAGATGTTATTTTCTTCAAGATAGTCTTGAATTCTGTCAGCTATGGTGCCAGTCAATAGTTTAGACATAGTGGGCAGACATGTTATCAGCCTGTAGTTTCCTGGTGCTGCTCCATTTGCTGGATCCTTTTTGTATCAGATATGTTCTCCCAGTTGTTAACCATTCACTGATACCGCCTTTGCGCAGCATCTCATTGAATTGTTGGGCCATTTTTCCATGTAGGCTAGTCAGATATTTTAGCCAAAATCCATGCAGTTGATCACTACCAGGCAATGTCCAGTTTTTGATTTTTTGCACTTGTTTGCTGATCATTTCAGTTATTATTTCCATCTGTTCCATTTTGTTCTGTGAGAATTTTTCTTCAAACTCCTTTATCCACACAGCATTTTTGTTATAGTTCTTATTATTTTCCTGGAGTTCTTTCCAAAACTTAGTTGTTGCAGTTTTCTCAGGCTTTATGACTACTGTGTCTGTTGTTTGGTTCAGACTCTGGTAGAACCGTCTTTGGTCTGTTTGAAACAGTTGATTTTGTCTGTACTGGATGATTCTGGCATCATATCTTTTGATTTTTCTGGCTGTTGCTGTAATTTGTTCTTTCACGATTTCCAAAGCTTCTTCAATTTTTCTGGTGTTCAGCCAGTACTTTCTGATCAGATATTGCTTGATTTTGTCATTCTTCAATTTCTTCTCCTTCATATTTTTCAGGTTACTTGCATCTGATCATAGATTTTTGATTTTCAATTCCAACCTGACCTTCCATTTTGGGTTTCCAGTCAATTTTCTTGGAGGCTGCATTGGTTGTAGGAGCCCAAGCCTTTCTGTTACTATCACTGCTGTACTGTAGGCAAAGTAGTTTGTTTGTTCAATTGATGTTATTTGGACAGTAGAAAGTAATGTATTCACATCCTTCATGAGAGGTGCTAGTTGTCTCTTAGGCACTGTTTTTAAAGTTGGGAATCACTTTCTTATTGCATTTGATATAGCATGGGCCATGATTTTGTCCTTGAGCTCTTGTTGTCTTGCTGTCAATGTTCCTGGTAGTTCAACAAGTGCTTCAGATGCCGGTTCTTCAAATTCTTGCAAAAGCTCCATATTTTCTTCTGGTTCAGTCTGTTCTAGAGTTCTTAGTGTTGCTGGAGTCTCTGCTACTGTCTGTGCTGTGACCTGATGGTCATTTGCTTTGCAGATTTTCTGAATTTCTACAAGTTCAACTTCACTGGACACTTTGTTTCTGATTATGAAACTTCGTTGATCAGCCAGCTGGGCTTCAATTATCTGTGAATAAGGGTTCTCTTGTTTCCACAATTGATGCATCCTTTTTTGGTAGCCACGCTTTTGAGGTTCTGATTTGTAATAGCATTTCATAACTGTGTGGTTTTCTGGCATTGTATATTTCTGCCGCTTCTGTGATGGTTCATTTGTATTTTGATTCTGTAGCCCACTTGTCAATAGATGTCCAGAATCAGCAGCATCCACCGTGGTCCTTTTTATCCTGGGCGTCAACCGAGCCAGTATAGACTTTGTTTTGGTTTGCTTCTCCATAGTGCTAATGGGTTAGGCGCTCTTGGTTCCACTCCTCAGCAGAGACCTTTCTGACTTGGTTGGACCTGCTGGTAGTTACTAGGGCTGGGCGGTTTCGTTTCGTAATTTTGTAATTCGTTAAAAATTCGTTATTTTTTTTTATAATGAAGCTATAACGAACCATTCAGGAGCATCTAAAAAACGAAACGAATTTTTAAATTCGTTTCGTAATTGCTTCGGATTCGTTTTGTATTCGTTTTGTTATTGTTTTGAAATCGTTTCGTTATTATTTCCGCATGTCTGGGGCAAGTTGTATAGTTGTTGTTTGTTTAATCAGTGAAAAAAAATTATAAATATCACACCAACAGTCAACAACAGAGGGAGAGGGAAGCTTCAGAAGTTTCCCCTGACCCATTTGGAGGTTTTTTAGCGTATTGCGCGGTCGCGTCTGCCATTAACGAATTGATTCGTAATTGTTTTGTAATTGTTTCGTAATTATTTTACGAATTACGAAATTTCGTAAATATCGAACTTTTTAACAGAAAAATTTCGGAATTCTTTTAAAAATCGAAACACAAAAACCCCCAAAAAACGAATCGATTTTAGAAACAAATTTTTCCGTTGTTACCCAGGCCTAGTAGTTACACTACTGCCAGCACAGCTCTCAGCATCCTTGGAGCAGTTAAGCCCCCCACCACGACAAGGTGGCACCCATTGGGGGGAATTATTATTATTATTATTATTATTATTATTATTATTATAAAGATTAGTACACAGCAAAGAAGATCTTTATGCTGGCTGTTGTATTGGATCACTCGTCAGACACTTCCCAAGTGTCTGGACTGTGTGATATATTGGTGAATAATATGTGCAGATCCCAGTAGGGTGGCATTATTATTATTATTATTATTATTATTATTATTATTATTATTATGTGCCCCCTGGTGGCACAGTGGGTAAGACAGCTGAGCTGCTGGATTTGCTGACTGAAAGGTTGGCAGTTCGAATCTGGGGAGTGGGGTGAGCTCCTGCAGTTAGTTCTATTTTCTGCCAATCTAGCAGTTTGAAAACATGTAGTTCGAAAATAGGTACTGCATTGGCAGGAAGGTAATGGTGCTCCATATAGTCATGCTGGCCACATGACCTTGGAGGTGTCTATAGAAAACACTGGCTCTTCAGTATAAAAATGGAGATGAGCATCACCCCTCAGAGTCGGACATGACTAGACTTAATGTCAGGGGAAATCTTTACTTTTACTTTACGTGTTGTTGTTGTTGTTGTTGTTTTGTTGCTGGAGGACTGAGACCCTGACTTTCCAAGTAGTGCATTTCATTCTGAACAGCTGTGTTGCCTCCTGCCTGGAGGATTCCTGCTGGGATGGGTCCACCACCAGTGGGGACACCCCCAAAAAGCCATTACAGGTTTGTTTTTAGTAGCCAACTTTTAACCTGCCCATCACAGAAATGAGGGAGAGATTGCATAAATTGCATAGATTCATAGATTGCATAGATTCATCAGAGTCATACAGGACAGAAGAAGAAATGGAAGGAGGGGATAATCTCAGTGCCATCAAAATTGGGAGCAAAATATGGTGCTTATTTTATGGCACGAAAATCGTGTGATTAAAAGATTAACATAAAATCTGATATTGAGCAAAGAAAATGCTGCTACAGTATATCCCAGCACTCCTAAAAATGAAGGTTCCTTGCTACATACTGGTATACTGGTCAAGCACTTATCCTCATTTTGAAATCCTGAAACAGCTGACGGAATGAGCCACACACACACAAATGGCTAAATGGAAGCACAAGAGTAAAGCAATTCCCATAACAACTCTCTCCAACAATTCCTTTGTTCTTATTTCCTGGGTATTATTGAAAGGAAAAGGACCTTGAAACTACACAGTGGGAAGCAGCATGTCCCAAGCAAATGACCCTAAAGGGAAAAAGGGTTCAAGAGGGCAAACCTGGAGGCACCAGGAGTGAGGAGAAATGAACAGAAAACCTGCTTGTGCACAATGTATTATATCCGCATGAGTGCTGCAACTTTGGCAAAATGCTTATGAGGTGCAGTGCATCTCAGACAGCCATAATAGGGAAAAAATTAAAAGAAAACTTCTAGCCATACTATTCCCTTCAATCCATAGTAACGAAACCTTTCTGGATGTCATGGGACCATTTCATGAGACTGAGAGCTCCACATGTGGACTCTCGTTGAGGTAACAATATTTTTTAATCCCACTTCCTTACTCCACATTAAGTAGCCTTTTCCTTCCTACAGCTTCTTTGTTTTCTTCTGTGGTCTCTGCCTCTCTGTATTGATGCTGGGTAGTTGAGTCTTCTATAGGATTCCTCCTTTTAAGACCCAGTCATGAGACAAAGCAGATGTGAAGGATGGAATGCACTACCTGGAGAGTCATGGTAGCAACCCTGAAGAGAGCAGAGTCCACTTGAAGAAGAACATGAGGTCGAAAGCAGCAGCAACAAAAGGCAGTCTTTTCTTCTCTACAACTTATCAATGTTCTTCTCTACAACTTATCAATGTTCTTCTATGGTCTTCTGCCTCTCTGCATTGATGGTGTAAATACTTGCAGCTAATCCAAGGGCTTATCATGGTCTCCAAGTTGTGGTTTTCTCTGAATTCTTGGGGAATATAGAACAACCCATAACTTTTATTAATGTGATTCAAGGTTGAGTAAATATGAATCAGCTCTGTGTGTCATGCAGCTGCCACAGAACTGACTTACCTCCTCTTTTCACGGTAATGTATCAGTGTAGATGTGCCCATTGTGCAAGTGAGACAAAGAATTCCTCCCTCCATAGTGACTAAAACAATAAAAAAGCATATTCAATCACTAACAGGATGCAAGATATGGAATACTAGCTGCTACATTCTTAGGGCTATTGCATTCTTCAAACATTATCTTGAATCTAGGATTGCCCCTCCCCAAAATACACAATGTGATTCAGGGAGATTTATGTCTGAAAAATAACTTTATCGAGCTCTGTTTATAACATGCTCAGGTAGAAAATTGATGCAGCCCAGTTATCAGAAATTTGCATTTCTTGTGCTCATGCACTCTGATAAAATCAACATATTATATACAAAACTCAAAGAGATGTTGTAACAAATAGACTACCTTAATTTCTTACACTCTGAAAACCAGATATGTGTAAGGAACCCATTGCTATAGTTTGAGAGCTATTATCCTGGTCTGCACAACTTGGAAAAGGAGCCAAACTGGATATATTTTATGTTTGAAAGTCCTCATATTACAGTACTTTGAAGAAATAATATATCAAAATTTGAAAAATGAAGACAAAAATGCATACATTCCAAAGACTAAAAAAAACAAAATAAAGACACAAACAAAACACATAATTGGAATAAAATATGTAGAAAGGACACAGGTTTTTAAAGGAATGACTGTATTTTCCCATCAAAAACTTCAGACATAGAAGTAGTGAAAAGGAGAAATTCCACTGAAATTGATTTATAAGATTCTCATGTTGCTATTGGTATTATGCCCTGTCCCACCCGTGGTTGTTAAATTATGTACAAACCTTTGGATACACCTTGACAAAAATTTGGTAAAATGATAGAGATTGAATAAAATTATTTTGCTCATGAATCCTATGGACTATTTGTTCTAAATCGGCTTTCTTCATTTGGAGAAGTCAGCAACCTCTGTTGGGTATAAGACAAAGCAGTTATTGTTCTAAGGCCAATCTCAAGTAGCCATTGAGCCTTTGAAATAATAGTAATAGGAAACCTAATAAGTAAACTACTAAGTAAATAGGAAGCCTACTAAGGACTAAGTACTAAGTTACTACCTCTCAACTTTGCCTACATCACGGAGTTGATTTATCTCTTAACAATCCACTTTTATCTCAACCTATCTTTAGAGAAAGAACATGGGTTTTCCCCCACCAAAATTTTCAAGGAGGAGGAGATAGCACAAGGCAGTAAGCAGAATCCTGGAAAATGTAGTCTGGGAAGGTAAGGATCCCTGTCGCAGAGAATTCAAAGAGCCCTGCCCTAAACTACATTTCCCAGAATTCTGCTCACATCTTGCATTAAAGCCTCAATGTGATGTTCTCTGCTTGTCTCTCTCTGGTCCAGCCATGTGTTGGAGGAGCTTCTTCCTTGCCTGGCCATCCAGCCAGGCATTCCTCACTTCCGCTTGGGGCCCCCTCTCCACCTCCCTCAGGGCCCTTTGGAGGAATGAAACCCGGCCCATTTGGAGGAGAAATGGTGCCTGCAACAAAGACCTCAAGCCACTTACAAGAATTACTTAACTCTTCTGAAACATCATAGGTCAATGTTTTGAACCTTACATTTTTTGCATGGGCGCCACCCGCTTTTCTTAATATGGCATTTTATGTATGTATCTTAACAAAATAAGATACATTTTTTTCACAGCCCTAAATTGTCTACTTTTGGGGCTGGTGTAGAGCCACTACCAAAGTTGTTCAAATGGCCATCCTGCTTTCCCTGGGCTCAGGCAGCCTGGGAACAGGAAATTGAACTTACCGTACCTCATCATTTTGCCCTTAGTAGTGACCCTCAGTCATAAAAAGGTTGTGATCACCAATAAAGCCAAAATGACAGGGGCAAGGCATGGGTGGTGTCCAAGCAGGTCTGGCACAGCTGTTCTGGTGCCCCTGGGCCATGCAAACACCATCCAGCTCAGTGCCATGCAGAGTGTACACCTTCCATGACACCTTGGCACGCAGCCATTTGAAATTTGGCAATGCTGATCCGTTCCCCATTCCAGATCGGCATAACTGTTTTCAGGATATGTAGTTGGCTCTATAGCAGTGGTTCTCAACCTGTGGGTCCCCAGGTGTTTTGGCCTACAACTCCCCGATACCCCAGCCAGTTTGCCAGCTGTTAGGATTTCTGGGAGTTGAAGGCCAAAACATATGGGGACCCACAGGTTGAGAACCACTGCTCTATAGTAACCTTAGTATTTTTTGTGTAAAATCAGAATGTTCCCTGGGCTTGTCTGACACATATAGAATTCTTTTCCAGATGATAATTATCTTTCAGTGAAAACCCAAAGTATTTATGAGCATAATAGGGGTATTCAAGTTTTAGTGCATGAATCCATTACAGTAAGAAGCTGTGGTGAAAGTGTGCATGGAGTAGAAATGAGTTGAAATCATGTAAATTAAACTCAATATTATTCATTTTGGGGATTTTGCATGAAACAACAACACATTTCATCAACACAGCTAAGTTCTTGAACAAGCACTGTACAATCAAGTAGCCATACAAAGGTATTTCAATGGTAGGTAGTATATTTTTGTTGGAGTGGGCTGTCACATCTCAAGAGGACACTAATGCTCTGTTAAAATCTTATTGTAATGTAAGAGTGTTTCCTGCCATTCACCTTGTTTGTTCACCTTTCCTTTTCTTTGGGTATCATCTTTTCCTTCATGTGGGAAAAACAAGGACAATGGCAGGGCCACATGGGAGATACACATCTGGAGATGTTTCATGGGAGAAATTCCTTCAGGAGATGAAACAATAAAGCTCACCATTCAGCTGTAACATCTAATTATCTCAGGTGGTGCCAAACGTATGGAATTGGTCAGCCTTAGTATTATTCAGTTTATGCATCGCCTCAGTTAAAGTGTCCACTTGTCATTTATTTAGAAGCTGATGGATGCCTCCATTCAGCTGTCATCAGACAAGAATATTCCTCCAGAGGAGAGGGATTAGTCGGGGTTTTTTTTTTTAAAAAAATCAGTGTCCATTTTACAGAATACAATGACAGGACTTCTGTGATAGGCTATGGAAGCAGTCTGGCTTAGACAGATAAAGGTGTACCATTTTATATTCAGCAAGTCTAACATTTCCTGTTCACAATATTAAGCACCCTCTCTGCCCCTATAATGTTCTTCAGACTTCCTTGGTCTTTTAGAAATTGTGTACATTGATCTGTATTTTTCCTCCCTCAGCAGTTTTTCTTCTGTCCAAAGGATTTAATAGCTGTTCTGATAAATCAACCAACTCTGCAGGGGTGAAATCTAGAGTGAAGAATAAAAGGCATGTTCCCACTGATGACCCACACAGGATCTGTGTTTTTCACTCCACAGTTAGATATTGGGATTGTGAAGATGGCTCTGAATCCCTGAATTGGATGTGAAGGGAAAATTGAGCTGTTTAAGATTTATTGTTTTGTGTTTTTTAAGCATTATCCAGCTAAATTCCAATTTAATATGAAAAAAAGCTTTTGGGTCTCATCTGTCTGCTTAATGCCATATAGGATAGATAAGTACATTTCTGGCCCATATAATTTTAGCATGATCTACCAATTTTCCCTTTTGCTCTCCCTTCCATTTTGATCTCCCAGCTAGAAAGATGATGCTTAAATGCTACAGTAATTAAAGGCTACAACTTTATTAATAACAGGAATTATCTATATAGTAGCAAACTAGGAGAGGGCCAGCAAACTAGGACATATGGGCACTTCAGGTGGGGGATCTATTTACATTAAGCCTCTTAAAGAGAATGGCATCCTGGCTTTGCATTGCACAATGAGGTTATAATGGTCTCCTTCATAATGCCATACCTTATGAAGGTTAGGAGAGGCTCTCAAACAAGCCCCTGAGGGGGTAGTAGTTAGCACTCTGGAAACCCAACTGGGGCAAAGAATTGCCTCACCTCATCCTTAAAGCCACCTGGCAAGGAGAGGTATAATTCAGTAAGCAAATTCTTTCACCTACTGAAATGCCTGGAAGCACTTAAGAGAAATGTGCAACACATTCCTCCAGCTGTTACATAATCATGCCAAGCACATAACAGTTAACAAAAGGTCTAATATGGCATGGTAGAGAGAGAACCCATTCAGATCCAATCAGGGCACAACTAATATTTCTACTCAGCCCCTTATTGATATGTTGAGGGCAAGCTTGGAAACTAAAATTATAGATTTTGATTTGACTCATGGATAAGTTGAGGCCATTCCACAGAGTGTCAGCACTACCTCAGTGGGTCAGCCTTCCTGGACAATGCCGTGTTCCCACTCAGGTATTTAAAAGCCAGAAGTGGAGAGAAAAGAGTGGGGTTGGTGGTTCCTTTAGATTCTCCCAGGACATACTAAGCCCTCACCTTTTGCTGCTGTACCGTGATCTATGGATAATTTGGTCCAGGTTTTTGGGATCACTTTTTTGACCAAAATGTCTAGACATAAACATAACTATATACAATAATTAAGCCCATGCCATAAAAGGAAGTCTTCCAAACTTGAAACAAGCACATGAATAGGTTGTGTCACCTTAAACAGGCTGGTATGCCCATGCGAAATGCAGACACATGCATGTGACCAATGTTGCTGGCATGAGTAATCTAAACACTGAAATGGAGGCTACAAGGTGATGTAATAGAGTAGACGGGAAGGACAAGTGACTGGTACAAGCAACAAATGCAAAATTCAAAGTCAAGAAAACAAGGGAGAAGGGAGAGAGTAAAGGAAAGGTACATAATTAATAATCTTAACTGTCATTAAAAATAAATAATTGGGTGGTAGCAAAAACATCCTTACATAGGTGAGCTGGTGGTATGTAACCTGCAAAGAAAACTTAAATTGGTCAGAGAAAATGAAGCTAAACGGTTTTGTAGTTTTAATAAAACGTTGAATCTGTGTCTCCGAAGGAAAACACGTCATACTTTCCACCTTCAATTATTGTTGTTTGTCTTTACTTCCCTCTGCATTTTATCCCGTGAAATAGAGGGTAGCCAGTGTCAGTTGCTTCCTGTGGTATTTTCAAGGATCTGTAGAAAACTGATGGCAAAAAATTATTAGAGTGATCTGATGAGAAGATCACCAGAAGTACCTGTGCGTGACAAATGCTGATAGTGTAGCTGCTGTTTTTATTATGTGGACTGAACATGGAAGGAACATCACAATTTTACATGGTCCAGATATGGTTACTAATCCATACAACAATCTCATAAGGGCCATGGTCACATGGCAAATTCTATGACCAAATACAGATTTGAACGTTGGACTCCTTGCTCCAGTACTTTAACCATTATTCTGTGCTCACATTAGCTATAATGCTATACTGACTTTCTCAGATTAGTTGCAATGATAAAATAATGGTATAGAGTTTAAAGAACAAATGTAACAATTAATGTGCCTAATTTGCTGAATTATTTGAAATAATTGGAAAAAAATTAATTATATGCAAATTACAATACCTCTGTTGTTTCTCTTTAATATATTTAATTCATGGATCTCTTCACAGGCATAAGCATAATTTCCTATTAGGTTTTTTCTTTGAAATAGGTTATACCATTCTATTATTATATTCCAGTCATTATACTTTTTCACCAGGTTGCAGTGATGTCCATAATATCATATTTCCTTGCTGTATTAAGGGTTTAGGTTCATTTTGGTTATTTCTCATTCTCTGCGCATTAATATGAAGACATCTAAGATCATGGACCATTCCCACTTAGCTGTTTATTTAAGGTTTTCTTTTCTTTCCATTATAGGTTCTGGTACTATTTGTCCAGTTACCTCTATAAACTGCAGAACATAGTCCAAGAAATCAAATCTTTTCCATTTGCACCATCTGTGGAGCCGGTTCTTCATCTCCACTAAAGAGTAGATATATGGATCTCAGGTTGCTGGATCTTCTCTTGCAACAGGTCAAACAACTTGACTTTCCTCCAGAAAGAATATAAACATACCACAGTGATTGCTGTAATTCCCTCATCATCCATATTGGTAATGATAAGTAGGTACTGAAACAGAACTCCAGGCTTCCCACTCAAAACTCCCCTGCTAAACATCCTTGCAAAATGCATCTGACATCACAAACATGTCTAATCAGTAGCTTCCTCCAAACATGCAACAGAAAGAGTGAGCCTAGCCAAAGTCAGCAGTTGAATGTCAGAGAAGGTGAATTCAGGAGTCCTTGGAATTCTATCCAAACTTGCTGAGGTCAGCAGTAAGAAGTAAAAACAACAGAGACATGTGAGCCAATGCCAAGATTGGGAGTGATCCTGGACTCATCGCTGAGTCTGGAACCCCAGGTTTCAGCGGTGGCCGGGAGAGCTTTTGCACAACTAAAACTTGTGCACCAGTTGCGCCCGTACCTTCGGAAGTCTGATCTGGCCAAAGTGGTTCACGCTCTTGTTACATCCCAAATAGACTACTGGAACGCACTCTACATGGGGTTGCCCTTGAAGACTGTTCGGAAACTTCAACTGTTCCAGCGAGCAGCAGCCAGATTGCTCACCGGAGCGACATACAGGGAGCACACCACCCGCCTGTTGTGTCAGCTCCACTGGCTGCCGGTTCAGTTCTGAGCACAATTCAAGGTACTGGTTTTGACCTACAAAACCCTTTACGGTTCCAGTCCAGTGTATCTGTCCGAACGTATCTCCCTCTACGTCCCACCCCGGAATTTGAGATCATCTGGGGAGGCCCTGCTCTTGACCCCACCGCTATCACAAGTGAGGCTGGAGGGGATGAGAAGCAGGGCCTTCTCAGTGGTGGCCCCTCACCTGTGGAACTCACTCCCGGGGGAAATTAGGGCATCAACATCCCTCCTCTCCTTCAGGGGGAAGGTGAAGAAGTGGTTGTGGGACCAGGCCTTTGGGCAATCTGACAACTAGATATGGACAACCAGATGGATAGGACTGAAAGGACTGACAATTGTGGAATTGGAATTTGAACTATGAGATTGCGAAACGCTGACTGTCAATGAGGAGAAATGGTTGTATTGGTTTTATTGCTTTTATTGGTTTTATGGTTGTTTTTGCCTTACAATAATTATTGTTTTCTGTTAATTGATGTTATTGCTAGAATTGCTGTTTTCTGTTAACTGATGTTATTTGTCTTATTGCTGTTATGTGATGCGGGCATTGAATTGTGCCTTGCTTTTGTAAGCCACCCTGAGTCCCCTCCGGGATGAGAAGGGCGGGGTAGAAGCAACTGAAATAAATAAATAAATAAGATCCTAAATACAAGAAGCTGAAGTCAGAATTCTGTTGAAGTCAACCCAGAGTAGCACCACAGTTAAGTCTGAGGTCAGAAGCACTAGAAAAAACAGGCCTTGGACTTGAGTGATATAACAATGTTGTCTGAAGCAAGGGACTCTCAGCACTGAGTGGATTTATATCTCAAGGTCTCAGCTGTTGCTTGATTAATTAGTGTTTTTCAGACTACTAAGACCTATGAAGCTCCACCCTTTGTAACAATTTCTTTAAGGGTGTGGATATGTTCAACTCTTCTGAAACTTGCTGAAATATGCTTGCTTCAGCTTCAACTATTGGGTCTTGAACCGACTGCTGTGAGATGCTTGTTTCAGCGGCGTTCAACAGTGACTGAGGACCCTTCTACACATGCATTAAAACCCGAGAGGAAGTAGGCTAAAAGGTGTAAAGGCTAAATGATGTTTAGCCAAAGTGCAGGAGGAATCAGGGTAAGGGTTCAGAAACATGTGTTTAAAGGTGCCCTTTAAACCTGATTCTTCCTGAGAAATATGCACCTTCCCAGGCCCATAGCCAGGATTTCGTTTCGGGGGGGGGGGGGGGGGCTGAGTTTTTTTCAGGGGGGGTTTTGGGGGGGGGCTGAGTTTGGGGGGGGCTGAGTCTGAGTGAAAGAGGGTCTACCCTAGCAAACCTTTTGTATCATTACCCCAATGCCCCCATGCATATGGGATATATTGAGTATGGTGATCAGATCATGATATGAATAAACATAACAGTTTAAGTAATGCACCAGTAAGGCCTTTTCGTGAACCACCACGAGAATTTTTGGGGGGACTCAGCTAACCAGCCAGGTTTCCCCCCCCCCCCCCCCCCCCCCGGCTACATGCCTGCACCGTCCCATGTCTGTGTATCCCAGCAGGCATAGAAAAACCTGGCTGGTTAGCTGAGTCCCTGTATGCCAAGCTTCATGAATGGGGGCTGCTGCTAAATGCATAAGTAGTGGCTCCTCACAGCCTAAACAAACAATATCATATTTTACAATAAATGCCAATAAAATCAGTAATCCTTAGACCCAGGTCATTTGTACCCCAATGGAAATTAACAAAGTCTTTGTCAGAAAGAACAAATAATCTCAGTAAGGAAACAGAAGAATTTTGCAGGCGGAATATAGGATTAAATTACATTTTGTTCTCCACTTAAGACAATGGGCTGCATTAGCCTACAGCAGACATTCTCAGAGATAACAGAAGCCCCTTTCAAGCTTGTCCTTTTGCTCTTTTGCAATTTTTTTCATAAATATTTTAAGCATATTATAGTTTGCCAAGCCTCCTTGAAATCAGTTTCGAACTAGTCAAAGATGGTTCATTTCATTAGGAGGATTAAAGGTCCAAGACCCCAATCAATAACTTGAAGACTTCTTAAGCATACAGTTCTGGGGCAGAGACCATTTATTTTTAACAAGGTTTTACTACATTAGAAATTTTTAAGTAAGTATATATATTTAATGAGTATAGCAAAAGCTGTCTTGCCTGATAACAACATTGTTATGTTTCGTTATCTCTCTTATCCCAATGAGGAAATTGCAGTTTTTTGGCTATGCTTAACCAAAAGAAAAAGAAGATACATTGCATGGTGATACAGTGACATGGGCTGAGAACCACATGTGTGGCAAAATACTAGCATTTGGAAGAAACAGAAAGCAATGGGTATAATAAATTATATCCTAAAGCAATAATAAACAAACTATTCATACACAGAGACCACATTTTAAAGTAAAACCTTTTGAAGTCTGTGATCTCTAGAGGCTGTGGGAACCATTTCACTAGGTTCATTTCTGCACTGATGTCCTACAGAGCCCAGAGTCTGTGCTCTGTTTCCTTGCATTTTGGAAACAGAGTCCCACAGAAGTCATCACATGATGTAAGAGCACTTTGGGTGGGACTCCATTTCTGCAGTGCATGGAAATGGAGCCCAGACTGCATCTTCAAGATTTGAGTGCTACCTGATTCTAAACTGGAAAAAAAAAACAGAAGAAAATGGGGAAAGATGGGAAAAGGACATGGGTTGTCTGACCATCTCAGAAGACAGACCTTGGCTGTAGAGAATGAAGTAGGATGGCTCCCTCCACTTTCCTCTCACTCATGGGATGAGATCCATAAGTCCAGAAGGGGCCTGATTACCAATGGTTTTGGGGGAAAGGGGGCCTAATTCATGCTAAAACCACCCCAGCACTAGTCAAACTAATCTCATGGTCCCTTGAAGGACTTAAGAAGTATTGTATTTTGACAGTATTAGGCCATATATACTGAAGTCCTGATCATTTTGAGAACAAATTTCATAAATTTGAATGGCCACGAAGCAGCAGGCACAAGGATCACAGGTCACTGGTGCTAATGCGTTGTTGGCCTAGAAGCCAGCTGTCTGGATTCCAAAAGAGTTTCATGGGAGTCCTGTTCTGCACCTGGAGCAGAGAGCTCTGGATTATTTTGGCTGGGGTAGATGCAGCCTATATCTATGAAAGCTTTTTCAGTTAGTCTCTAAGGTGCCACACAACCCCTTTGCACATTGAAAAATACTACATATACTCATGTATACGTCAGTCCCATTCATATGGCAGGCCTTGTCACCAAAATTATGGATTTTGATATGACTTATGGATAAGGTGAAGGTCATTTGGAGAAAATAAAGGACAGGATGGTCTTTGTGGTCTTTTTCTAATCCTACCATTGATATTTGTAACCCTTCTTGACCCAGATAAGACAGAAAAAGATTGAATCAGCTTCCAAACACCACTTAACACAAAACTTCTGAAATGTTCTTGCATATTTCTTTGCAGTAGAAGTGACTAACCTGTTTATATAGCCCCACATTCATGTGTGTTAGCTATCTGCTGCCATTGCTGCTGCCACTATTTTTGCCCTGAAATTTTGCAGCAAAAAAGCAAAAAGTGACAATTTTACTTTAACATCTTTTTCTTTGGTGGCGAAGTAGAACAAGAATCGTGAATCTTGCTTAAAGAAGAAGAGTCAATTTATTTTGTTTTGTTTCTGATGCTCTGCTGTCAAATTATGGTGGCAAATATTGGTGGTGAGGCTCATAGTGGTGGTGGCAGGAAAGGCATAATGTGACCCACTGTCATTTTATTTTATTTATTTATTTACAGTATTTGTATACCGCCCCTCTCAGCCTTCCGGCGACTCAAGGCGGTTTACAAGGCAAAATTCAATGCCACCAAAAACACAGTTACAATATAAAAACTTTAACATCAATAAAATCATAACAGCTGTAATAAAACATAATTTAATAAATGCTCATTAAAACAATGTCCAATCCATCTTGTAGTTGATTCCGTTCTTATGTCCTTTACTCAGTATTCGCAAATGCCTGTTCAAATAGCCATGTCTTGAGTTTTTTCTGAAATGCTAAAAGCGAAGAAGCCGATCTAATCTCCATAGGAAGGGTGTTCCATAGTAAGGGGCCACCACTGAAAAGGCCCTGTCTCTTGTCCCCGCCAGCCGTGCTTGTGATAATGGTGGGACCAAAAGCAGGGCCTCTCCAGATGATCTTAAGGTCCTCAAAGGTTCATAAGGGGAGATACGTTTGAACAGGTAAGTTGGGTCAGAACCGTTTAGTGCTTTATAGGCCAAGGCCAGCACTTTGAATTGTCCCCAGTAGCAGACTGGCAGCCAGTGGAGCTGGCGCAACAGGGGGATTGTATGTTCCCTGAGAGCCACTCCAGTTAGCAACCTGGCTGCCATCTGTTGGACCAGTTGAAGCTTCCAGACAGTCTTCAAAGGCAACCCCACGTAGAGAGCATTGCAGTAGTCTATATGGGATATAACAAGAGTGTGGATTATCGTGGTCAAGTCAGACTTCCCAATCAATTGTTGATGCAATTGATACCCCCATCTACAAAAGTTATTCACCCCTGATTTAGGGGGTGGGGGAAAGAGAGAAAAGGGATACTTTCCTGAATGTTCAATCCACAGAATACAAAAATCACTTAAGTTAGTTTTATTATATATTCAAGTTGTAAATAAATTAAAACTAAAAGCCCTGTACTGAAAAGAAAAATGTACTGCTATGGTCATAAAAGTCTCTTTATGGGAAGAAAAAGAGGGAGTGAGAGAAGGCGGGCATTTATTTATTGTTCAGTGTAAAAAAATTCAAGGTCAAAAGCCTGTGTTGAGATGGGCTCCTCAGCCATCTGGTAAATGTAGGATCAGGTTGACATATTGCAGTGCACTCGAATAAGCAAGCAGTCAGAAAGAACCTCTTTCTGGGACAACAGATAACAGATAATGCAGTGACAATAGTTAAGAACAGGAGGCTTGCCAGCTCCTTTAAAGGAGCAATATTGGAGGTGGTTTGGCCATTCCAGACAATCCCAAAAGCAAAGTTAAAAATTAGGAAGTTGTATAAAACATTAAATAGGAAGGGATGGATTGTAAAAGAGAAAGATTGTAAAAATTAATGCATTTGTATTTCTTTGAATTAGAATGTTATAATTTAATAATATTTATTCTGAGTAATTACACAAATCTTGAAATATGCCAGGGCTTGTGTTATCTAATGAAGGCAAGAAACTTTGCAATCTTGCCTAGAATATTTCATGATTTAGTTTAATATAATGACCTGGTAAACTGGATATCCCTAGTAGTGGAGAGGGGATTCCTAATTTGTAAAATTGTTCCAAAGACATAACACTTGAAGACTTATTATTTCAGTGCTTCTGAATTTTGATTCCATAAGAAAGAGACAGAAATGTGATAAAGAGGGCTACTATTTGCAATTTGTACAGAGTTGTGCAGTACTATACTGGATAAAACAGGATCCACATTGATATGCCCTGTATTTTCAGTGGCAAGCCATTCATCTTTGCTTGACTGCATTTGGCCAGCATAATAGGAATCACAGAATCTTGGAGCTGCAAGATACCACCATGTAGTCCACACATGTTGAACACAGGCCAGATTCGGCCTGCCACGTCATTGTATGTGATTAGTGAGGCTTTCAATGGCAAGTCTTACAATTACAACCGGTCCTTTGAAGGCAACCATAAGATTGATGTGGCCCTTGGTGAAAATAAATTTGACACCCCTGATCTAGTCAAACCCACTACCATTCAGGAACACATAGCTAATGTCTTTCCATGCAACCTCTGTTTAAAAGCCTCCAAAGAGAGAATCCACAACCTCTAAGGGCCCTTCCAAATAGGCCCTAAACCCAGGAGGAACTGTTGATTTTTTTTTTTACTCAATTCCTCTCGGATTTCTTTTCCCACACTCTCCTACAACCCCGGGCTTTCCTTTGGGGGGGGGGGGGGGGTAGATGCCATCCCAGGTCAACCACAGATTGGCCAGAGGTGATATCCAACCCCCCTCCAGCCTCCATTTTCCTCTCAAAATTTACCCAAGGGGCTTGCAGCAGTACAAGTACCTCCGGAGAATCCTCCTGATGCATTAAAATGAAACATGGTGTGTGTGTGTGTGTGGGGAGGATTTCCTCCTCCCCCCTTCCCCTCACCTTCTGATGCATCATTTTAACACACCAGGAGTACTCTTTGGAGAGGGAAATGGGAGCTGGGGGGAGGGGTGGGTGCCATCCCATTCCTTTGGGCTCAAGGAGCCTGAAGAACCAGGATGGCTGGGGGGAATTGACTTCTGGCACTGCAGAAGCAGTCTCAGGAGTCAATCCCCACAGGGCCCACACCTGAAAAGATCCAGACCTTAGCTTAAGGTCCAGATCTTTCCAGATGTTTCCTTAATCTGCAGCAAACTGGGAGATCTCAGTTTTCTCTAGATTGATTCTGTTTTACTTGAGGTGTCGTTTGGACATCTCAGGTAAAATTGAAAAAGGTCCCATATTTTGGGCCTGTATGGAAAAGCCCTAAAGCAGGACTGCACAACATGTGGCCCTCTAGGTGTTTGGGCCTCCAACACCCTAAAGCTCTAGCCAGCTTATCCAATGGTCAGGAATTCTGGGAACTGAAGTCCAAAATATCCGGAGGGCCACAGGTTGTGCAGGCCTGCTCTCAATAAATCTATTCTATTAACAACCAGCAGAAAACAAGCTCACACCATCTTCTACATGATATCCCTTCAAATATCTGTTATGTCATCTTTCAGTCTTCTCATCTCCAAGCTAATTATATCAAGATCCCGGAGTTGTTCTTTATAATGTCTGATTTCCAGAACTTTGATTACCAGGCTATCTTTTAGGCCTGGGCGGTTTCGTTCGTTAATTTCGTAATTCGTTATTAATTCGTATTTAAATTAGCTTATGATCCGATATCGAGCCATGCAGGAGCAATTAAAAATCGAAACAAATTTTTCAATTTATTTTGTAATTGTTTCGAAATTGTTTCGTAATTGTTTCATAATTGTTTCCGTATGTCTGGTGCAAGTTTTAGGGTTGTTTGTTTTATCAGTGATAAAAAATAAATTATCACACCAACAGTCAACAACAGAGGGAGAGGGAAGCTTCAGAAGTTCCCCCTGTCCCATTTGGAGGGGTTTTTTTTTTGCATATTGCGCAATCGCGTCTGCCATTAATGAATCGATTCGTAATTGTTTCGTAATTGTTTCATAATTTACGAAATTTCGTATATTTCGAACTTTTTTAAAGAAAAATTTCGGAATTCTTTAAAAAAATGAAACGCAAAAACCTCCTAAAAACGAATCGAGTTTAGAAACAAATTTTTCCGTGGTTACCCAACCCTACTATCCTTCACTGAACATGTTCCAGCTTGCCAACATCCTTCTTGAACAGTGATTTCCAGAACTATATACAGAATTTCATGTCGAGGTGTGACCAAAGCAGAACAGAGTGATAGTAGTACTTCCCTTGTGCTGGACATTTTTGCTCTTGTTTCTATTGGTTTTTTATTTGTTTTGGATTTTTTCTTCTTCTTTAATTGTGTGAAATATATCTTCTACCAAATGTTGAACAATGCCAAAGACACCCCACGACACATCACAGAATCTTAGGATTGGAAGAGACCACAAAGGCCATCCTTTCCAACCCCTTCCCACCAAGCAGAAATCTAAAATGAAAGTCACCCTGAAAGATGGTCACCCAGCCTCCACCACACTCTAAGACATCACATTGCTAAAACAGAATATTTTTCCTTCTCTTTCCCATTAAATTTTTAGTCAATGAGGTTTAAATCAGGGCCCTGTCCAGACAGGGCCCAAAATGCGTAAGCTCTCATGCTTTTACCAGAAGCATCCAAATGACACCTCTGGAAAAAGAGGAATAATTTGTGACAAAACAGAAAAACACTGCTTTGTCACAAATTATTTAAATACCCCATTAGTATTTTATTTATTTATTTACTTCATTTATTTACCTTATTTATATACCACTTTTCTCAGCCCTCAGGCGACTCAAAGCGGTGATTTAAGGCTTTCCCGAAAGGCCCAGCTCTAATGTCCTGTGGGAACAGACTACCGGTTAATCTCAGAATACCCATGTAGGGTTCAGCCTGCAATTGTCTCTTTGCCTCAGGCTCCTGAGTTAAATGATCAAGGTTCTGCAGACTCACAGGGTTTTGGAAATGGGGATTTTGGTCAAGAGAGTGCTGTTAGCCAGGATGAAGCTAAGGATTCTGGGATAGTTAACCAGCCTGCTGCAGATGTGTTTATACAGGCTGAGAAAGAGTTTGAGAGAGGCACTGAGCAGTCACGGTTGGAATGTGAAAGGAATACAGTAATTGGCAAACCAAGGGAAGACCAGACAACTCCCTTTGATAGGAGAAGTCAAATCAATCAACATCACCACCTGGAAGGGGGTAGAAAAAGGTCTGAAAGATTAAGAGTAAAGAGGGATCAGGGAGAGGTTTCCCAAGGGAAACGGAATGCTTTTGCCATGACTATAGGGCCTGTGAAACTGTAACTTTTAATGAGACCAACATCTGGAGTGGATGAGCATTCTTGTCTTGTATTCATGGCTTCATGTTCATGCTGAGATTCCTGTTTTTTTCCTGTTGTTTCCTGCCTTGGATGAATGTTCATGCCTTTGCTCAAGTTTGTTCCTGTATCATTGTGGGACTTTGAATCTTTGGAATGCTTTGGACTCACATACTCTAGTTCCTGTGGATTTTGCCTTGGATTTTGGGACATTCCTGCTTCCTCAGTTTAATGCTTACTTTTTGGCTCACTCTGCTTAACTGACTGTTTTATGGACTGTATTCTACTATCCTTTTGAACTTCCCTACCCATTATTGCTGAAGCTATTTTTATTCTTCAATAAACTGTTTGCTTATAAGTACATTGGTGTGGTTTTGGGTTCAAACATGCATCCCCCAGCCTTGGTGTGCGACCACCCAGTAGTCCGTCCCCACCACCCTATTTGTTTATTTGGGCTCCGTGGGCCCAGAGAAACAAAGAGGGAACCAGGGGGCTTCCTGGTGTGTATCAGTGTTGTGCTAGGAGGGCCAGGGAACTCACTCCCCGCCAGTTTTCCTGGTGCAACATTGATATGTGCCAGGAAGACTCCAGAGAGGCCTAATGGCAGCCTGGTAAGTTTTTATTTTATTTTAAAGTTTTTAGGGAGGGTTTTGGGTTGTTCCTATTCCAGCACAGTAGTTACACCTCAATGTGTGGTGGCAGCTAATCTGTATGGTCCCGTTGGGTGTATTCAAGAAGGTAATCTCAGGTATATACACTGAACAATTAATGCAGTTTGACACTTCTTCAACTGCCACAACTCAATAATGTGGAATCCTGGGAGTAGTAGTTTCGTGAGCCGACAGCACTCTTTGGCAGAGAAACCTAAAGGCCTACAATTTCCAGGATTCCATAGCATTGAGTAAAAGTAATTGTCTCAAACTTCATTAATTCTACAATGTAGATGGACTCTTTGTCTCTGGAGCAGCAGAAAATAAGCTTGGCCCCTAATCAAAATACAACGTAGATTATTATTATCCACCTCCTTCTTTCTGTTTAGTTTTTGGAGTTTTGTGTCATGTGTCTCTCTTCAGAAACGCTTTATCTTTCAAGTCTATTTCTTTATTATTGCATCCCAAATTTCTGCAATGTTTTATGCAAAGCTGTAGAAATCTCATTCCTCCCTACTGTGCCTTAGAAACATAAAGAACAAAAGGGAAAGCTGTGACACTTTATATGTTATGTCAAAATAGTTTCACACTCTGGAGAATGGCATAATTTAAAATATGTTAAGATAAACAAAATAAAATCTGCAAGTCATTTAGAACATATCTGAAATATTTCTTTATTTAAGCGCGCAGAAGGCACAGCCAAGAAATGTCACTTTTGCCACCATAAGTCTGTTATATCCTATTTCTGCATCAGCTTGAGGTTGAATGTTTTAGATTTGTCCTCCATCTTTTCCAACATATGCTCTTTTTAAAAAACACAACTTTTCTTAAGACAATTTTTTATTTTTGTTGTTCTTTGCCTTCAAGTTGTTTCTGATTTACAGCAATTCTATTATGGGATATTTTTGGCAAGATTTGTTTCAAATAAGTTTTCCTTTGCTTTTCCTGTGAGGCTGAAGCTCCATCTAAACCGCCATGCAATCTAGTTTGAACTGCACTATAATGGTCAGTGCAAACTCATATAATGTAGATTGAACTGCATTGAACTGGATTATTTGAGTCTACACTGCCATATAATCCAGTTCAATTTAGTTACCATATATTCCGGGGTACAAGACGACTTTTGAACCCCAGAAAATGATCTCCAAAATGGGGAATCGTCTTGTACGGAGGATATTGTGGGGTTCTTTTGGTTTCTGCTTCCCGAAAACTGCTTCAGCAGGTCGGCAATTGTTTGCCTCCCTCACCATCCCCAAAGTGGTGCAGCCTGAGGAGGACGAGCAAGGAGGGAGGGACGAGCAAGGGGGGAGGGAGGGGGAGGAGGAGGAGTGTGAGGCCATGTTACCTTGGAAAATGGCTGGGGGTGGTGGCTTGCTGGGCTGTCCCCACCTTGCGAGCCTGGTGCTCTCTCTGTTGCCACTGGCTTGGGGCTGCCTCCTCCTCAAGCCTGGAGTGGTTGCTGCAGGAGCTGAAGCCGGGGGGGGGGAGAGAGCCAGGCTGTGCCCCCCCATCGGCTCTGGCTTTGGCTCTCGCAGCAGCAGCTCCAGGATTGAGAAGGCAGTACCAAGCCAGCGGCGGCAGAGCCAGCACCCGGCTGGCCAGAGTGGAGAACAGCTGGGGGTGGTGGCTTGGTACTGCCTCCGCCTTAACCCCGGAGCAACAATACAATGCAACAATAAACAAAACAATACAATGCAACAATAATCAAAACAATTCAAATAGAAAATACAGAACATTCAACAAAAAAATCACATAAAACAATATCTGATTTGTTCAAGGGGGTATGGTGGAGGGAGGGGAACCTGTATGGTATTGATAGATTCTGGAGTAGGGTTAATAGGCATAAGAACTGCCAAAGGAACTGGGTCACTATTTCCCACACTCAGAGATTGTATTCCAAAGCCCAGAGCTCTATGAGTATAAGAGGGGCTCTGGAACTGTTTCTTTAGGTCATGTTACCAATGAGATTAGGAAAGAGATTTCTCTCACCCCTTCTCTTAGGCCCCTTCTACACTGTCCTTATTTCCAAGGATCTGATCCCAGGTTATCTGCTTTGAACTGGATTATATGAGTCTCCACTGCCATATAATCTGTATCTGGTCTCAATATTTCCCAGGTTGGTCAGGAAAGGACGGATAACAACAACAGCAACCACTATTGGAATGCTTTTACTTTTTTGATTGGATTCTACTTTGGGGGGGAGGGGGGATTTTACAGCAAACGGACCAGAAAGAAACACACCTTAGGGGAGGCAATCACCTTCAGAGTGAGGCTGGTAGCCTGCATAGATATACCCACCAATTATGTCCATGGGGAACAGTTTACCTTCAGATCATTTCCACTGCAGGACCAAGGAGAAACAGAGAATAGAAAAAGCATAGAGCCTGCATGTGACCTATACCTGAAACATACAAAAGTTGCAGTAGAAAAGAAAAACATTGAGGGGAAAGTTGTTCAACATCTTGTTTTTTAATCTATGAATTCCATTTTTATTTTAGATTCAATTTGCCTTCACATAGAGGGAGCAGAGGAGAAGAGAGGTGATATTTCTTGTTTGTTTTTAAGAGATGTGCTAAATGGCAAGGAAATATAGAACACACCGGAGAGTTAGGAGGGCTCTTAATTCATAGCCCTGGCGTGCAGTAAATCTATTCCTTGAACATTTTTATTTCTTTTATCAAGTAGGGTTTCATCTAATGGATGGCACCCCTATAAAATGGTGACTGGGGAGTGAGTAATGGCACTATGGGCGTAACTCATCACAGTGATGAAAAATAAAGCAAATAGAATTTTAGGAACCAGCTTTGCACCAAAAGGAAAAAAGAAAGAAAGAAAAATCCATGGGGGCTCAAAGTCAAATGGCTCTTTCTATTTGTGATAATGCTTTGCATTCTGTCTTTGGAGAGCATAAAAAAATCCCCAGTATCATGGATTTAAAAAAAAGATAGGGAGAGGATGGTAATCTTATGATGCCTACATAATAATTTATTGGCGAAATCTCTTTGTTTGCATATTTGCATTAATTAAAGGCCAACAGAAGTGAAAACAATGAAGATCAACATCTAAAATATTAACAAAGAAAATAGCTGTCATTGACATCTTTAAAGGAGCAGTTTTTTTTCCTGAAAGGAGATAATTCTCCTCCTAGCACAATAACCCACATAGTTCTTTCTTTTCTTGGCAAAATACTTGTCAAGAGAAAACAGGGTCATACTGTGGAAGATTTTGATTTCTATTTTTTACTCCTAAAAGATGGCAAACACATTAGTAGAGAGGAATGAATTTGCAAAAGGAGAACTTATACAAAGGGGGGTCCTCGCATTTCTTCAGCTTTATATACAACCAATTTGCTGATTCTAGAATACTCCACTTGAATCTGAAAGTGTACAGTTGATGCTGTAGATTAAAAAATAGCAATATTGTGGCTGATAGAAGCAGTGGTGTATTTTGTCTACTAGACTAGGGGAACTATTCAAGAGAAGCAGTAACTTTTACTAACTGCAAAACACTGTCTCAAATTTACAAAGCACTGCCTCAAATACCACATGAGAAGTGAGTGGAAGAAAATAAGAGAAGGGTGCACATGGTTAAGATGAATGATTTGCCAGTTATATGTATGGACTATGCATACTCGTGTCTCCTTCCATTGGACAAAGGCACTCCATAGGGATAACTGACCCTCACATATATTGTTATTGAGAAATTGGCCACCCTTCCTAAAGTATGGACTCAATGCAAGCTCAATATTATTTAATATGATTTTTTTAACAACATTGCAATACCAGGAAAGCAGCATCCCTCTGTTCTGCTCTTTGCCAGACTTTCACTGATCCTGTTATGGAAGGCTGCCTGACCGCACATGCCAGCAATATTAACATATCCCTTTGTTTTGTTTTGTTTTGTTTTTCTGGGTTTTCTTAAGTTTATTTATTTATTTGGGTCAAACAAGTAGAGTATAAAATAACCAGTTTTCCTCATGAGGAAGTTTATAAAATAACATAGGTGACTTATATGGCTTATATATATTAACAAAATTTTTAACAAAAACGATTTTAAAATCATATATAATAGCCCTTGTCCCCTACTTATTTCCATACCTTTCCCACTATTTCCCCTCCCCCTCCCCCTCCTGTTTACCTTCCTCCCTATGGGAACAGTCATACATTTCCTTTATTGTGCATTCTGTTTGTTGGATCGCAAAGATAGTCTGGTTCAATTTGTTATATTTTCTGTTGCCCTCTGCCATGGCTATCATTTTTCCCTATTTCCCTTCCCATTTCCTCCTAGAGTATCCATTGGTATATTTATTTTTCCTAACCATTATGTAATCTTGAAGCTAAATATTTAGTCTGCTAAATATTTGTACTAATTTTTATATTCCATTTTTATGTTCTTTCCATCACAGAGCGACCACAGCTTGGGTCGTAGCTAGCATATATTTATTTAGTTGTCTTGGTCCAATCTTTATTGCTGTTTTACCCTTCCAGTTTCATGGTAAGAAAGTGTTTCTTATTCAACTTTATTTTTTACTCTAATAATTCCTCCATTTCCCCCTTTATTTTTCTATAGAATTATTGCACCTTGGCACAGTCCCACCACATATAGATAAATGTTCTTTTTATAATATGGGCTATTTGCTGGGGAGTCCTATACCAGTATTTTCCATTGCATTTCTTTGATATTTAAATGTTTAAGTTTTTTATTGACTTTATCCACAGTTTTAAGTCCTTCTGATGACAGTTTATTTCTTCTTTCCATATTTCTAACAGGGTGGATTTCAAATGATATTAGTCATCTATTAGTTTGTTATATGTAAATCCTATAGTTCCTTTCCCTTTCTCAGTTTTCCATTGTAATATTTGATTTAAATTTGTTTTGGATCTCTCCTTCTTCTTCCATTCTGTGATCTTTTGAGACATTCTGTGTCATAACAACCAACTGCTTGACTCACATTTCTCTATTAACTCCCCCCAGTCTTTCATTGTTCCATCTGAATTTTAAAAATCCCCTATCTTTGTTATGCTATTTTTATTTAAATTTATTGTTATTTTTCCATTTATTTGATTTTTTTATAATTATCTAATATTCATATTGGGAGTTTATCTATTTTGTTGAATGGGAGTTTGTTTTGCCATTTTTCCAGTATTCTAATGTTTAAGATAGTGGGCTTCTTTTTATTTTATTTCTTGACTGTTCATCCTTTTCTTTAGACATGAACAGTGGTTCCACTCATTTATTGACTTTTCAATTCTTACCCATCTTTTTATATTGTCAAACTCTAATTTGAATAGTTTCACTAGTTAGCATGCTTCAAAATAACTTTGTAGATTGAGGACTCCCCATCCTCTGTTTTCATGTGGGGAGTAATATCCCTTTGTGAATATGTGAATCACCTCAGGGAAAGGCTCCATATGAAATGCTTGCATACCTTCCAGTCCCCAGACTGGTATTTTCCATGAATGTGTTTAAAGAGTCATTTAAAAGGCCTCTTTCTCACTCCTGAACCTGCCTGTATACTTTCCTTAAACTTATTAATAAGCACTGTACACTGTACTTTATTCATAATTCTCGCTTGATCATTCATAAATCCTCTGTGTTCATTGATAAAGTTTAACTGTGTATGCTGATGCTGTGTATGGACATATGCACTTATACAGTTCAGTGCAGAAGTTTGGGAAACTTGTTGAATGATTTATTTAAATTTATTATTATTTTTCCATATATTTGATTTTTTTATAATTATCTAATATTCATATTCGGAGTTTATCTATTTTATTGAATGGGAGTTTGTTTTGCCATTTTTCCAGCATTACAAATAGCATAACAAAGATAGGGGATTTTTAAAATTCAGATGGAACAATGAAAGACTGGGGGGAGTTAATAGAGAAATGTGAGTCAAGCAGTTGGCTGTTATGACACAGAATGTCTCAAAAGATCACAGAGTGGAAGTCATTTCGGAACCATTGTCAACCATCTTTGAGAGTTCTTGGAGAACGGGAGAAGTTCCAGCAGATTGGAGGAGGGCCAATGTGGTCCCAATCTTCAAGAAGGGAAAAAAGGATGACCCAAACAACTACCGTCCGGTCAGCCTCACGTCAATACCGGGCAAGATTCTGGAAAAGATTGTTAAGGAAGCGGTCTGCAAACACTTAGAAACAAATGCAGTCATCGCTAATAGTCAACATGGATTTATCAAAAACAAGTCATGTCAGACTAATCTGATCTCTTTCTTCGATAGAGCTACAAGCTGGGTAGATGCGGGGAATGCCGTGGATGTAGCGTACCTGGATTTCAGTAAGGCCTTCGACAAGGTCCTCCATGACCTTCTGGCAAGGAAACTAGTCCAATGTGGGCTAGGCAAAACTACGGTGAGGTGGATCTGTAATTGGTTAAGTGGACGAACACAGAGAGTGCTCACTAATGCTTCCTCTTCATCCTGGAAAGAAGTGACAAGTGGAGTGCCGTAGGGTTCCATCCTGGGCCCGGTCCTGTTCAACATCTTTATTAACGACTTAGATGAAGGGCTAGAAGGCATGATCATCAAGTTTGCAGACGACACCAAATTGGGAGGGTTAGCCAATAGTCCAGAGGACAGGAGCAGAATTCAAAACGATCTTGACAGATTAGAGAGATGGCCCAAACTAACAAAATGAAGTTCAACAGTGACAAATGCAAGATACTCCACTTTGGCAGAAAAAATGAAATGCAAAGATACAGAATGGGTGACGCCTGGCTCGAGAGCAGTACGTGTGAAAAAAATCTTGGAGTCCTCGTGGACAACAAGTTAAACATGAGCCAACAATGTGATGTGGCGGCAAAAAAAGCCAATGGGATTTTGGCCTGCATCAATAGGAGCATAGTGTCTAGATCTAAGGAAGTAATGCTACCCCTCTATTCTGCTTTGGTTAGACCACATCTGGAATATTGTGTCCAATTCTTGGCACCACAATTCAAGAGAGATATTGACAAGCTGGAATGTGTCCAGAGAAGGGCGACTAAAATGATCAAGGGTCTGGAGAACAAGCCCTATGAGGAGCGGCTTAGGGAACTGGGCATGTTTAGCCTGAAGAAGAGAAGGCTGAGAGGGGATATGATAGCCTGGTATAAATATGTGAGAGGAAGCCACAGGGAGGAGAGAGCAAGCTTGTTTTCTGCTTCCTTGGAGACTAGGACGCGGAACAATGGCTTCAAACTACAAGAGAGGAGATTCCATCTGAACATTAGGAAGAACTTCCTGACTGTGAGAGCCGTTCAGCAGTGGAACTCTCTGCCCCGGAGTGTGGTGGAGGCTCCTTCTTTGGAAGCTTTTAAGCAGAGGCTGGATGACCATTTGTCAGGGGTGATTTGAATGCAATAATCCTGCTTCTTGGCAGGGGGTTGGACTGGATGGCCCATGAGGTCTCTTCCAACTCTTTGATTCTATGATTCTATGATTCTATGATTTTAACATGCCTGATTATGTATCTGAGGTGCTCCTGGCTTCCCAACCATTGTGAAGTTAATAACACATAAAAGGTTTTTCTGGCTAATAAGATAAGATCTGGAGGTTAATTTTTTTGTGGGAATGAACACACAGCTGGACTGAACAATTAATCCCATCATGGACGGTTTAGTATATTGCCACATCACATTCTGGGGGGCTGCACCTCCCTCCAGGACTCAGAGGTTGGCATGGGTATTCTGAATAGCTATCAAATGTGTATAAATATGTATTTTGCATGGGATTATGTCAGATCTTTGGGAGTGCAGACTCTATCCTGACATCTTTTTGGGCCTGAAAGAAATAAATCTCTGTTCCTTTTGCCTTCAAACCGAGTTTTTGTCTTAATCTCACCTCTGGAATAACAAAGCCCACCAGGCTCTGTCTTAGCAAATAGATAAAATCACTCAACAATATCAGGGCACCATTTTCATGTATTAACCCATTCTCAAATTGCTCTTGAGTAATGGATCTATGACCCAAGAGTAACAATTTCCTCCTCAAACCTGTTTTTTTTTTTTGTCAAAAGTAAAATGGGAATTATTTTGACTTTTCTGCTACTAGTATCAGTCATGAAATATTTGGGATATATATAATGGTTATTTTACCATTCAGCACAACAGGATGGTTTGTTGGGCCTAGTCTAGTTGGAACTAATTTATAGATTCATTGTTATTGAGCACAGCCACTCTGATTTTTAAGGCAGTTACTATATATTTCAAACAAGGAGACATACCTCGATTAAGTTTGCTTTCCCCTCATTTTTTCTATTGGGAGTCTACAGAATGTTATAAAACAGACTGAATACAATCTGCAGGGACACATTTTTAAGACACTTCTATTTTCATCATGGAAAAAGCCATGTTGTACCTGCCTGCCAAGTAACTGTTAAAGATGAGGCACTTGCAAAAAAGTGGGATGCCCATCTGTGAAGGAGGAGCTGGGGAAGCCTATCTGAAGGGAGCCAATCTCAGAGAATACTTTGAAGGGGGGCTGTGAAGAAATGTTTTTTTTAAAAGTAATAGATTGACTCTGTCAAAAGCCAGAGAGGAAAAATGGAAACAAAGACAGTGTTTTAATTTGAGACTGGGAATAGCAGGATATGTAAGAGAAACAGGGTAATCAGTCAGGGCCCTTCCAAACAGGGCTCAGAATGTTGGGCCTTTATCGGAGGCATCCAAATGACACCTCCAATAAAAGATAATTAATTTGGGACAAAGTAGGTAAACCCTGCTTTGTCCCAAATTAATTTGATGCCCCCATTAGGGGCGGGCCTTTCTGATTATAATTAGGATAGCATCTGATCACCCGGGAGGGAAAATCCGGGGTTTGGGGTAGGCCATGGGGACTCCAGTGCAGGTGAAAATGGGTTACTTTAACCCACTTTTGCCCACATTTTCCTGCTGTCTGGAAGGGCCCTCACAGGGGAGAAGTGACTTTAGTTTTTGCCAGAAGACAAATAAGACTGTCAGCAGTCAAGTACTTCTACAGTAGTTCAGCCTGATGAATAACTGGGCCCTATCCAAGAAGAGGAGCTGGAGGAGATACCTCCAAGCTCTTGTGAGAGAAGATGGACTAAGCATTTGATGCAAACCCTCAAACACAGAGAAAGACATCATGCCCGCAGCTATGACACAAGCTCTCTAAAGTGTTGGGCTTGTGGGTATGATCTGAGTACCCTTAAAAGTGAGCAAGTGTGTCCTTGAGTGGTTACTGAAAGCAAACTTCACTTCAACCCTTGACCACCAAACACTGCATCTTGGATTTGCAACCTCAGAATGCTCAATGACTTCTTTATATGGACTTTCTTCTGATTTATGGCTTCTTAACTATGGATTGTCTACTATCCTCTAGTGCGTTGGTTTCTGAATTCCTTGAGAAAACTGAAAATCTTGTAAAATTATGACTCCCCCTGCCCATTAATTCTGCATTATAGATGCACCCCTAGAGAAAATCAAGCCTGAATTCTTCCTAGAAGCCAAGATGACTAAACTGAAACTGTCATATTTTGGATGTATCATGAGAAGACATAACTCAGTGGAAAAGACAATAATATGTGGCAAAACAGAATGCAATAGGAAACGAGATAGACTGTATTGCAGATGGATAGACACAATTATGGGAGGCACGGCCCTGATTCTGCAAAACCTGAGCAAGGCTGTTGATGACAAAGTGACTTGGAGGTCTCTCATTCACAGAGTTGCCATAAGTCAAAGTCAGCTTGGCAGCAGTTAGCAACAATAAATAGTGGAACCTAGGAAAGCATGCCAAGAACGTCATAGCTTCTCAGAAATACTGACAGCTGGAGAGGTTGTTGTCAGAGCTTGGAAAAGTTACATTTTGGATTTCAACTCCTAGAATCCTTGTTTAAAGATTAATTTTAGTCAGAAATGAAGACAATAAAAGAACAAAATATAATACAGATTTCCATGCCACATATTGTTAAAACTAAGCAGTTATCTGACTACTCATTAAAACATACTACAAAACTAAATCAAAAGCAAACACACCTAACATATTACCTACATTAATATGCACATACTAAACACAAAACTACAGAGACAATTCTACAAACCTCACGCTCATTGTCTGTTGATTTTTACCCTTAATACTCTACTCCCTTTAGATAGTACTATATAACCACACTTCTACTTTAATAACATTCTTCTAATTTATAAATTCTACAATTGACATGTATCCCCACCATTATTGTGGAAAAATCTTCCTTGAAGTTTTAAAAAGATTTCTCCCTGATCAGCATAGTCAGTTTGACTATCTCAGTTAGTTTGCAAATCTTCATCAGCCATTTCTCTTGCACTGGGATAACTCTGCACAGAGAAGATTCTCACTGCAGTCATCATATATTGTAGTAATCTTCCATGTTTTCTTTTTAGTTGGTCATCCAGCATTCCTAACAAATAAAACTTCTGGTTTCATCAAGATTTTAAACTTAACAATTTCTTCCAGCATCATATATATATTTCAATCCAGTATTTCTGGACCATTTTGCAAGGGTGCCCCAAAATGTCCCAACATGTTTCTCACATTTCCAGCATTTACTAGAACTGCCTTTATACTGTCAAGTACCAGCTCCCAGAATCCTGTGTGGCCATGGTAACTAAGGATGCTTCCAGAGAGCACCAAACCTGTGTTGAAGTAGATTTAAATAATCCACTTTGGCACAGGTTCCAGTACACACCCACCCACGCAAACCCCAGGATTTCCAAGGGATGACTACATGCCATCCCAAGAAAAAACAGAATGGCATGAAGCCACCCAAGCCCCAAATTTAGCCCCTAAAACCTACTTAAAAGACTCCTGGCCACCATAAAGGTTCTCTTCACATTCTCCTGGCATGAGAAAATGATGAGCAAGGAGACTGGGGGGTGAAGAGGAAACCCCCCTAACCCTCCACCCCTACTCTTTGTGTGTCATTTTCTCATGCCAGTACACAATGATCTTTTAAGAAAGTTTTAAGGATAAATGGGGGGCTGGAGGGGAGTGTGTGGGCACCCTGCCGCATCTTTGAGCTCCAGGAGCCGAAAAGGTATAGATTAGCTATGGGGATTCACCCCCAGGACTGTGGAAGCAGTCCTGGGAGTGAGTCTCCACAGGCCCAAAACTTCATTAGATCCTGGCCTTTCAGTAAGGCCTGGATCTAATGGAATATCTAATTCAGAACATTTGTTTTTACCAGAGGCATTGTTTGGATACTTCTGTTAAAAACTGAGACAGATCTCGGTTTTTGGGACTATGTGGATAGACCCTATGAATTCTGGTAGTCCAAAGTGTATGCTCTACACTTCTAGTTGCAGCTCATTAATGGAGCTGCAACCAGAAGTGCTTTTGCATGCAAAAAGTATCACAATTTGGACAGTTTCTTGCATTCCTAATATAAAGTGTTATACAGTGAAAGAGCATGCTGGCCAGAAACATATTAGTCAATTAAGGCTAAGAGGTTAATGAACCAAGGGTCTGCTGTGAGACTTATAATGACAGCTAAAGGATCCACAGAGTACATTTTGGTGTACTAAGCCAGTCTTCCAAGAGATGCTTATGCATATAGTTTAATTTTTCATTCCTTCTTTTTCTCCCTACATCCATCTTCTCTCCCTCCCTCCTATCCTACGTCCCTGCTCAGCCAACCTAACCCAAATAGATGAAATATGATGCATATGAACAAGATCTGTGCTCAACGATCTTCAAATGCAAGAAGCTGTATTTTGAGGAAAACCCTCAAAGCCAAGTAAGCTGGTAATCTACTTTCAATTGACATAGTTTCCCCTTGGCAGAAGTAAGATGATAATCTTTTTTTTTCATAGGGTATGTGAAAATAAAGGAAAACAAATGATTCACTATCACATCCCGTATGAATCCGAACTTGGCATCATTCTAGCAGAAATACAGTCCATTAATATCAGTAAAGTACACATCTAGTCTGTAATCATGTGCTTGCATGTTTCTGCCTATGGCATCCTCACCTTATGTGTAACCATCAATTGCTTAGAGCTATAGGTGGACATTACTTTTCCTGCCCAATTGTCATGCAATTACAATTAGTGGATGGCTGCTATTGTGCCCTGGCTGTGAGTCTTGTATTAAAACATAGAACTGATCTTGCGATGAATAGCATAGATGGCAAAGAGCATCTTTTAGACCAGGGTTCCTCAAACAAAGGCCCGGGGACCGAATGTGGCCCTCCAAGGTCATTTACCCTGCCCTCGCTTAGAGTCAACCTAAGTCTGTAACGACTTGAAAGCACACAACAACAACAACAACAACAACAACAACAACCCTATCTCATCAGCCAAAAGCAGGCCCACACTTCCCATATACTATTACTATTAAAAATACTGTTGTTCATTCGTTCAGTCGTCTCCGACTCTTCGTGACCTCATGGACCAGCCCACGCCAGAGCTCCCTGTCGGCCGTTACCACCCCCAGCTCCCTCAAGGTCAGTCCAGTCACTTCAAGGATGCCATCCATCCATCTTGCCCTTGGTCGGCCCCTCTTCCTTTTGCCTTCCACTTTCCCCAGCATAATTGTCTTCTCTAGGCTTTCCTGTCTCCTCATGATGTGGCCAAAGTACTTCAACTTTGTCTCTAGTATCTTTCCCTCCAGTGAGCAGTCGGGCTTTATTTCCTGGAGGATGGACTGGTTGGATCTTCTCGCAGTCCAAGGCACTCTCAGAACTTTCCTCCAACACCACAGCTCAAAAGCATCGATCTTCCTTCGCTCAGCCTTCCCTAAGGTCCAGCTCTCACATCCGTAGGTTACTACAGGGAATACCATGGCTTTGACTAGGCGGATCTTTGTTGCCAGTCTGATGTCTCTACTCTTTACTATTTTATCGAGATTGGACATTGCTCTTCTCCCAAGAAGTAAGCGTCTTCTGATTTCCTGGCCGCAGTCTGCGTCTGCAGCAATCTTTGCACCTAGAAATACAAAGTCTGTCACGGCCTCCACGGTTTCTCCCTCTATTTTCCAGTTGTCAATCATTCTTGTTGCCATAATCTTGGTTTTTTTGACGTTTAGCTGCAACCCGGCTTTTGCGCTTTCTTCTTTCACCTTGATTAGAAGGCTCCTCAGCTCCTCCTCGCTTTCGGCCATCAGAGTGGTGTCATCTGCATATCTGAGGTTGTTAATGTTTCTTCCAGCAATTTTCACCCCAGCTTTGCATTCATCCAGCCCCGCACATCGCATGATGTGTTCTGCATACAAGTTAAAAAGGTTGGGTGAGAGGATGCAGCCTTGCCGTACGCCTTTCCCAATCTTGAACCCGTCTGTTGTTCCGTGGTCAGTTCTGACTGTTGCTACTTGGTCCTTGTACAGATTCCTCAGGAGAGAGACAAGGTGGCTTGGGATGCCCATCCCACTAAGAACTTGCCACAATTTATTATGATCCACACAGTCAAAGGCTTTAGAATAGTCAATGAAGCAGAAGTAGATGTTTTTCTGAAACTCCCTGCCTTTTTCCATTATCCAGCGGATATTGGCAATCTGGTCTCTCGTTCCTCTGCCTTTTCTAAACCCAGCTTGTACATCTGGCAACTCTCGCTCCATGTATTGCTGGAGTCTTCCTTGCAGGATCTTGAGCATTACCTTACTGGCATGAGAAATAAGGGCCACTGTACGGAAGTTTGAGCAGTCTTTCGCATTTCCCTTTTTTGGTATGGGGATATAAGTTGATTTTTTCCAATCTGATGGCCATTCTTGTGTTTTCCATATTTGCTGGCAAATGGCATGCATCACCTTGACAGCATCATCTTTTAAGATTTTAAACAGTTCAGCTGGGATCCCGTCGTCTCCTGCTGCCTTGTTGTTAGCAATGCTTCTCAAGGCCCATTCAACCTCACTCCTCAGGATGTCTGGTTCTAATTCATTCACCACACAGTCAAAACTATCCTCAATATTATTATCCTTCCTATACAGATCTTCTGTATAGTCTCGCCACCTTCTCTTGATCTCTTCAGCTTCTGTTAGATCCCTGCCATCTTTGTTTCTTATCATACCAATTTTTGCCTGAAATTTACCTCCAATGTTTCTAATTTTCTGGAAGTGGTCTCTTGTCCTTCCTATTCTGTTGTCTTCTTCCACGTCCATGCATTGCTTATTTAAAAATAGTTCCTTATCTCTCCTGGCTAACCTCTGGAATTGTGCATTTAACTGGGCATATCTCCCCTTATCCCTGTTTCCTTTTGCTTTCCTCCTTTCTTGGGCTACTTCCAGTGTCTCAGCAGACAACCATTTTGCCTTCTTGGTTTTCTTTTTCTTTGGAACGTACTTTGTTGCCGCCTCCTGAACAATGTCGCGGACTTCTGTCCATAGTTCTTCTGGGACTCTGTTTACTAAATCTAGTCCTTCAAATCTGTTCTTCACTTCCACTGTATATTCGCTAGGAATGTTAGTGAGATCATATCTAACTGGTCTGTGTATTTTCCCTGATCTCTTTAGTTTTATTCTAAATTGGGCAATAAGAAGTTCGTGATCTGAGCTACAGTCAGCCCCAGGTCTTGTTTTCACTGACTGGATGGATGTCCGCCACCTTTGGCTGCAAAGGATGTAGTCAATCTGATTTCGGTGTTGACCATCTGGCGAGGTCCATGTATAAAGCCGTCTTTTAGGTTGTTGAAAGAGAGTATTCGTTATACACAGCGAGTTTTCCTGGCAAAATTCTATCAGCTTGCGTCCCGCTTCATTTTGTTCTCCCAGACCATGCTTGCCTGTGATCCCAGTTGTCATTTGACTTCCCACCTTGGCATTCCAGTCTCCTGTAATGAAAATAATGTCTCTTTTTGGTGTATTATCCAGTAGGTCCTGCAGATCCTCATAGAACTGATCTACTTCTGCTTCTTCAGCAGCTGTGGTTGGGGCGTATATTTGGATCACTGTAATGTTGAAAGGCTTTCCTTGCACTCGAATTGAGATCATTCTGTCATTTTTTGGGTTGTATCCAAGCACTGCTTTAGCGAATTTCTTATTAATTATGAAGGCTACTCCATTTCTTCGGTGTTCCTCTTGTCCGCAGTAGTAGATCTGGTGGTCATCTGATGTGAAGTGGCCCATTCCAGTCCATTTCAGTTCGCTGACCCCCAGAATGTCTATCTTTAGTCTTGACATCTCACCAATAACAACATCCAATCTGCCTTGGCTCATAGATCTTACATTCCAGGTTCCTATGGTGTGTTGATCTTTAGAGCATCGGATTCGTCGTTCACCTCCAGTACCGTCGGCCGCTAGCCTTCCTTTCGGCTTTGAGCTAGCTGCGTCATCACATCTGGGGCTAGTTGAACTTATCCTCTGCTCCTCCCCAGTAGCATTTTGGCCATCTTCCGACCTGGGAGTCCCATCTTCCAATGGCATACCGACATATCTCTGGTTGTACTGGTCCATTTAGTTTTAAAAATACTATTAAATGTATATTCATTT
Organism: Anolis sagrei; assembly: GCF_037176765.1. Lineage (NCBI taxonomy): Eukaryota > Metazoa > Chordata > Lepidosauria > Squamata > Anolidae > Anolis > Anolis sagrei. The sequence continues at coordinate 215,862,408 of NC_090022.1, read as the reverse complement.
TAATTATTGTATTGTTTTTAAGTGGTTTTTGCACTACAAATCTATGTGCAGTGTGCATGGGAATTCATTCGTGTTTTTTTTCAAATTATAATCCGGCCCTCCAACAGTTTAACGGACTGTGACCTGGCCCTCTGTTTAAAAAGTTTGTGGACCCCTGTTTTAGACCATATAATATGCCCTCTTAACACTGGCCATCATTCAATCCCTCCAGCTCTCCTGGGCTGCCCTTTATCTAGCAAAATAAAGAGTAAATTGCCACTCTTAAAAGCTAACAGATGTGGCAATTCACCTTTTAACTAGATGCATTGCCCACTTGGACTTGTTAATATATTTCTGTTTTAAAAGCAAAAGTGGATTGGTGACTGTTTCTGTATTTGTTTGTTCTCACCATTATAGGCTACAGTTTTCTGAGACAGCAATAGAATGGAGATGTGCAGAATCACAAGAATCCGTCTTACAGTCTGCACATTGAAGCAGCACAAATCAGTTTAATTTGTTACAAAAAGTGCATGGAAGAATCTCCATAAGCATCTGTCTATTTGAAGCAATGTGATCTCATCCCCAGGTCCTGAAGTGAGTTACTGATTTGAGAAGATGTAGTAGAGTTGTCCTGTTATGAGAAGTAAGTTTCATATGAATCAACAACAAACATATCTGTAATATTTGAAATGAAAAATACAGAATATAGATCAGCATCTGTTAAAGAGAGATTGAAACATGTAGTTCTTTAAAGTCGATTTAGATCTAAAGGCACCAAGTCTTTATCTGTCTGATTTTGGAAGCTAAGCAGGATCAGTCCTGCTTAGTACTTGAATGGAAGACTGTCAAAAATACCAGATGCTGTAGGTTATTGTATTGTAGAGGATGGAAGTGGCAAAACCATGTCTGAGTACTTCTTGTCTAAGAAAACCCTGTGAAATCCATGAACTTTCCATAACATACTGTCTGGATCTACACTACCATATAATCCAGTTTCTGATTCCAGATTCTCTGCTTTGAACTGGCTCATATGAGTCTACATTGCCATATAATCCAGTTCAAGACAAATAATCTAGTGACAGTGCACATGGGGACCACACAGACATGGTCAAGGTATGAGTTTGGCATTCTTGCAACAGAAAAACACCCTTCTTATTTCTATAATTTTGGCTTAAGCTGATATAGAGTTTTTTAAAAATTCATTGGATTGTTAATTTTTGTCACATAATGAAGGTGCTATCTTCAGAGTCACTTTAGCTATATATATGAAGGCAAAAATGCTATTCCAAGATTTCCTTAAAAGAAGAAAATTGACTCTACTTTTCCTTTGGAGTTTCAGGAATCAACATGCAGTACCTATTAGGACTTCAGATCATCTTTTACACCTGGATTGACTGAAACATTCAATCAATACTAAATTAATCTGAAGTCACCAAATGGAAAAGGATTACTGCATTTTTCATGCCTCTGAAATGTTCATGTGAAAGAGTGTATGCATACTCTCCTTACATTTTGAGCATCTCCTTGAGTCTTTTATATGGGCTTAGGTATCTCATTGCTGGAAAATCAATTTCTATTCAATTAGGAGATGAAGATTTCCCTGCTGGAAACCAAAACCAATCAGCTGCAGTTTGCAGGCTTTTAGATTATGGATCCCTAGTGCAAAAAACAAAATTATTATAAGATCAGTATGGATACTACATTGTGGGTGGTAATGGCCAAGGGTTATCTTTGTATGTATTGATGCACTATAACCCCAGTAATTATAATTCTAATGTTGTTCAGAAATGGGGGCACATAACATTCATTTTATGATAATTCATAAATGGAATCTTCATAACAGATCAGCAGTGAAGAATCATCAAGAGAGAGAAAATTCCTGGGAAACAAATCATACCCAGTATAACTTGATAACAGGATTTTTGCATGCATTTCTAACCTCAGACCTGGTTTGCAGCAATGCATCACTGTATGGCTCTTGCACATTTCCTATTGCATCCTCAAGGAAAACATTTCATTGGGAGATATGCTTACAAATATAAACAAAATGTTTAATCATTTAAGCACTTTGAATATTTTAAAATGTGGAAATGTTGATTCTGGAGGCTACGACCATATAATCATATTACCCAAAGATATGACAGCACTTTAATGTACAGACAGCACCAGTGTAATGAAGATTAGGTCATCCTCAAATTGGACATCTTGTCCTTTCATGCACCGTAGAGCCTTGACAAAATAGAAACATGCAAATAAGAACAGGATATTTATTTTGTGAAAGGTAACGTTCTAAATGATAATCAAAGTGAAATACTGTAAAATGAGATCTACTGCAACAATAATTTAAAGTAATAGCCAAGATGTCATTTAAGCAATTTGCAAACTGTACATTACCCTGCTGTGCTTGCTAGATTACCTTGTGAATTATCAGAAGCCATAATTCAAAAGAAAGTCTCTTGATTTACATTTGCCCAAGTCCGAAAGGCAAGAAAGGACACAACAAGGAAGAAAAATAACCTGATGATACTGAAAAAAGAATCAAATAGAGGGAAACATTCCCCCTGCCTCATTTTACTGGCTAAAGTTGCCTCTGCTCTGAGAACTTGTAATAATATACAATAAGGCTGTCTGCCACAGTTTATAAAAGGTTTTACGGAGGTGTGTATATTTAATTTTATGATCAGCATTATAAGACATTATGAGACTATAAAAGAGTAACCATCAGCACTTCTAAAATGCAGGTCCCAATTTGCAAGAATTATCTTAAAGGTGCAGTCTTCTTAAAAAGCTTTATTAAGATCGTCAGCATCATGCCACTCAGTCTAATCAATGTGAAATTTAAATAAGCAGTGAGAAGATGTGATTGTGTAGTATTTACTCTCAAATGCCTTTTAAAAACACACACAACTACCTTACATTAATTAAAAATTCTGTTGAAAGGGGAAGAATATTACACTTAATTCTAATGTAGTGTGTGGATTTAGATTGCATTTTGAAAACTTAACATCTTGCTGAAATGAAGCTGCAAATCTCATCCATGATGTTATGTCCCCTCTTTGTTCCCTTTTCGAGAATGGAAGAGAAAGAAGGTGCTGCATGTATTTTTGAAAACCAGGTTTCTCCACCAATCATCTACTGCCATCTTGAGTCCCCTCGGGGAGAAAGGCGGGATATAAATAATGATGATGATGATAATAATAATAATAATAATAATAATAATACACAAGTGATAGAAAAATATGGGAAAGATAAGCTTGGTGTATGAAATGATAAATAAAAAGGTAGAAGCAAAAGCCTCCTCCCTCCCATTTCCAACAGCGATGCATATCAGCGCTCCAGAGACCAATGGGTAAAAAAAAGGGAAAGTGACAAATAGAAACAGAGGGAAAAAATTACTCTTCCCCAGGGGTCAATTAGCTGCTTGCTGCCCAGTAATATCCTTGGGTGCTTTTCGGCCCCTGTTCTGGAATCTATAATGTGCTTCAGCGGGTACAATACATTCCATGTTTTGAGGAACCAATTTTGCCCTGGATCTGTAATCCTCTGGGACCTGCTGCAGTCCATTGTTTGACTGAATTTGGACTTTCTTCGGAGTTCTTTAATGCACCATATCACCTTAAATGCATGCTGCAACATGCATTGATAGCATGCATTTTGTGGCTGCTTCAGTTCTGAGTCAGCTCAAACCCAGATTATTGTGTCAGTGTAGAAGGGACCTAAGGCAAGTAGGGCTGTCCAACCACGGAAAAATTTGTTTCTAAATTCGATTCGTTTTTAGGGGGGTTTTGCGTTTCGTTATCTAAAAGAATTCCGAAATTTTTCTTTTAAAAAGTTCGATATTTACGAAATTTCGGAAATTACGAAACAATTTCGAAACAATAACAAATCGATTCGTTAATGGCGGACGCGATTGCGCAATATGCTAAAAAACCCTCCAAATGGGACAGGGGGAACTTCTGAAGCTTCCCTCTCCCTCTGTTGTTGACTGTTGGTGTGATAATTTTTTTTATCACTGATTAAACAAACAATGCCTATAAAACTTGCACCAGACATACGGAAATAATAACAAAATAATAACGAAACAATTTCGAAACAATTACGAAATGAATTGGAAAAATTCGTTTCGTTTTTTAGTTGCTCCTGAATGGTTCAATATCGCTTTGTTATAAAAAAAATAACGAATTAATAACGAATTACGAAATTAACGAACGAAACCACCCAGCCCTAAAGGCAAGGTCATGAAAATTTTTGAACTTTCTTCCTCTTCAGCTTTAAAGTTATGTGCATAATGTGTGATTTTTTTGTTTACTTAGTTTTCAGTTGTAAACTTGCCTTTGCATTTTCTTCCTTGACTTTCTTCAGTAACCATTCCAAGCCTTTGCAATTTTCTTCTAATAGGGTGATATCATCTGCATAAATTGTTGATGTTCTTTTCTTCAATTTTCATGCTTCCTGCCTCTAATTCTAATCCTAATTTACATATATGCTCAGTGTACAAATTAAACAAATAGGGAGATAAAATGCATGGGAGACCATGAATGAATAGCAGGTGCTATAGGTTGTATTTCAGGAGAAAGAAGTGGCAAAATCACATCAAATTACTTCTTGCCTAAGAAATCTCTATTGCGAGAACATAACAGTTGATGTGAAGGCATATGTGTATGTGCACAATACATTATATTAGAATCCACAAATCATAGACCAATACTTACTTAGGCGATCCCTTGTTGTCCGAGTAGGATAGTCTTCCAACATCAGTGTACTGGCGGTGGGTCTGTAGGTGACTGTGGAGCCCTATTCTTGATCTGCATCTTCTCTCGCAGTGAGGGCATTAGTTTCCAGGTGGAAGGTGGTCCCAGTTGGGGTTGGCTTGATGCACCTTCCTCTTGGCATGTCTTTCTCTTTCACCCTCCATTAGTGCCTCTTCAAATTCTACAGCACTGCTGGTCACAGCTGACCTCCAGCTGGAGCACTCAAGGGCCAGGGCTTCCCAGTTCTATGAGAATGTTTATGCCAGAGCTTTTAAAGTTGGCTTTGAGCCCATCTTTAAATTTCTTTTCCTGTCCTCCAACATTCCGTTTTCCATTCTTGAGTTCGAAAAAGAGCAACTGATTTGGGAGATGGTGGTCGGGCATCTGGACAATGTGACTAGTCCAGTGGAGTTGATGGCGGAGGACCATCGCTTCAATGCTGGTGGTCTTTGCTTCTTCCAGCATAGACCAATATCCTCTATCAGGAGCCATATATCTATCATACAGCTAAGTCTATAAAGCTACATTTCCTGATGCTATCCCCATGTCACATTGTAAGCAGCACATACTCCAACATTACAATCATTTCCAAGCCATTGGGAATGGGGGTTGAGTGGAAACTTGTCCAGTTATTTTTCTGTAGCTGGGCACACTGCTTCACAGTTCAGATATATGCAAAGGCTCCTTGGGATATCTCTGACTTTGTCCTTGCAACATGTCTAGCTAGAACAAAATAGTTGAATCAATCCTTATTCTTTCTCCAACTTTTTGACAACACAGAAATGACACATTGGGGAAGTTGATGTGTGGCTTACAACAAAGCTTTTGGGGTGGATTTTGGCTTTTGAATAGTTGAAACTTAATTCTAACATCTGCAATGACCAGAAAAGTGAGTTGCAATGACGGAAGTTGATCATCGCATTCATGTCAGCTATGATGCTTAATATAGTATGATGGTAATATTGATATATTTTATTTTATGGTCTTCAACTGCAATAACATTTTAGTGGCTTTCTCATTGTCAGAGGACTAAAGTTATTTTATTTTAGTTGTTCAAATTCCCTCTCCCATATCTGAGCATTCCCCAGAATTGCCATTTATGTCAATAATCTCTACCCTATGGCTGCCTCATATTAGAATTTGATTATTGCTCGTCTCTCTGCGCTTAAGTGTAATGAAGTGTGTAATTTCCCTGGCACCATTCACTGAGCCTTAAGGTGTAGATCTATTTCATATGGTCTACCTCTGTCACAGAGCTGTTCAACAGTGCTATTATTGTAGCCAAGGTATGTGGAGCTTGAAAACAAAACAGTATGGCAATGTCAGTAAGCCCCTTGAGCATTTCTTTGTCCCACACAATCTGTTCAGAGCCATACAAAAATGATTTCCTAAGCAGCACCTGCTCACATATAACCTTAATGTTCCACCTTCTCATAGTAATCCCCAGAAGATATATATTGAAAATCACTTAAACAAGAGTGAATGGTTTGGACTGTTTCTTTAAGTTATGTCTACTGGGATATTAATTTGTTTCTAAACATAATCATAATAATCATAATGATACAAGTAACAATACAATCAAGGAATAATTATTAAAATGGACCTATTACAACTTTTGAGGTTACGTTTTACAACATTCCAAGTTACTTTTCAGAATGGATATTTTTTATTTGTGGAATGCATGTGTTTTATGCTTCTACATTAGATAAAATGAAAAGCAATTAATGATCTTCACATTCTTCTTCATCAAAGTGATTTATGGTGCACTTTAGACATCTGTCTAAATTTCAAAGTTCTTTATCTCCACACTTGGGGAACTGGAAACCAAAACTTTGGAAGATAACATTTCTGGACTATTCTGGGAATCTTTTCCGGGATCTTCTAATCTGTTTCATAAATCTAATTAAATATAAATCCCTTTTAGAAGCCATGTGCCTGGGGTCATACCACTCTGTCTCCCTATCTAGGCCTACTACCATCACATGCAAGGAAATTAAGCTGCTTCCTGAGTCCCCGTGCTCATCAGATTTTCATGTTTTGCTTCTTATACATAAAATCTCATGTGCCAGCTAATAACAAACTATGAGTTATTTGTTTAGTCTAGCGTGCATGTGAATTATCCATAAATTAATATATGGATCAGGAAGGAATTTTTATAGAATGAATATAATACATCCATACTTTGTGTTATGGACTCCATGTTCTCTCAGTGTGCCACAACATTAATGCAGTTTGATACCATTTCAGTTGTCATGATGCAGAACTATGAAATCTTAAGACTGTCGTTTAGTGAGCCATCTGCATTCTTTAGCAGAGAAGGCTAAATATCTTGAAAAACCACAACTCCCATGTTTTCATAGAATTGCACCACAGGAGTTAGAATAGTGTCTAACTGACGTTGAATGCGAATTTGGGGGGGGGGGGGGAGCTGAAAAGGCAGAGGCCAGCAAGACCCAAAAAGAAGATCTGGAACACTTGGCGTGACAATAAGCACTAGTAAAAACCTTTCCCTATTTCCCAATAAATCTCACCAAGTTGAAGCAAAGGCTACCGAGGTTTATTTTCTATTCCAGCTGGAAAGGATGATGATCGCAGTAATCTGCCAACAAATCAACATACCCCTGAGCGAGGATGTATGGAATTTATAGCATTCAGATTCAAAGTTCCCATCCCTGCCTCCTGATCTGGCTTTGTTGTGATTGGCTGTGACATCAGCACATTGGCAGGAGATCCAATGAGAGCCTGAGCCCTGTTTTGGCCACTCAGCCAATGAGGTAAAAGGAGGCAGGCAACAGGGAAACAATGAAGAAATGTCTAGGTGACTGGATTTTGAATGGTCCTTTCCAGACCCTGAAATGATAAGCAATCAAGGTGATTGCCTGAGCCTTCCAGCCCCGATCTATGTTATTGTTCTGAGATGTTTGAAATAATATTTCTGTCTGGCCCCAAAGAGCCAATTCCATTGTCACAAAGAAGAAGCAGTGACAATCCCCTAGTCCTCGCGGTTGGGAAAGTGTCCTTTGTAATGAGTGGCTGGTATGTCCATGGGCCCCTTGCCCTAGGTGTTCTAGTCAAAAGAGACCCTCTGAAGCCCAGGAAAGGGGCTATTGCTTATTGTCCATGCTAAGAGGTTTTGCCAAATGCTTTGTCAAGGGATTATCGGCCCAGGAAGCCCTGTAATTCCTGGGCCATAGGTTGCTGGGTATAGTTCATGGAGAAGTTGCCTTATTCAATATTTTATATAGACATATATACATATCATGAATGGGGATATGGCGCATATGCAGAATTCATATGGGGATGGGGAAACATGCAGGATAAAGGAAAGATTCATCTTGGTCACCCAGAGTCCATGTAAGATTATGCAAAGCTCATTGAAGCACTGAGCCATTCATAAAACAGGAGTTTCATTCATAAAACAGAAATCCAATTCATAAATAATAGCTAAATTGGTTTGCTGGTTTGGCTTACAGAGACGACACAGGCGGGGGCTTCCCGGGGTCAACAGGCACAATGGGGCACCATTCTGAGGTGACACTCACAAGGAAGGAAGGGTGCACAAACATCGTTGCCATGTGGGGCCATGGAAAAAGCCTTAGGTTCCCACATGAGGGAGAGATAGGGGATTATGGGATCATTCCAGCCTGGTGTCCATGGCAAAACTATGAATTCCCTGATTATGAACTATCTTTTACAGAGTCCTGGCGGAGTGGGGGTCACCTCCGACTACAAAACTGCATTAATTCCACAGTATTAATTCTACAGAATTCTACAAATTCTACCACAGGCTTCACAAATTTGGAAATATAATAATATAATAAAACGTTTTTTTCTATCCCATCCTATCGCGTCATGGAGACTCAGGGCAGTTCATAACAAACAGCACAAAATTTAATGCCATAAAGTGCAATCAAAACCAAAACAACCAATAAAGCCATACATCAAATAAAATATATTGAACATCCATATCAAGTAATAGTGAGACAAATTAGGCATGACATAACAAATTTACATTTTGACAGATAAACATTTTAAAACAAGACTTAAATTTGGGACTAATATAATAATAATAAGCCAAAGTAGCAAGAAAAAGTGAAATGTTATTTAGGTTATATGGATACAGTATGCTATTCTCTACCTCTAGAGCAGTGGTTCTCAACCTTTGGGTCCCCAGATGTTTTGCCCTTCAACTCCCAGAAATCCTAACAAATGGTAAACTGGCTGGGATTTCTGGGTGTTGTAGGCCAAAACACCCAGGGACCCACAGATTGAGAACCACTGCTCTAGAGTTTAGTGTGTTTTAGTTCTAACGTCACCACTACTTTGGAGCAGATGACTTTCAGTGGCAGAAAAAGGGACCTATATCCAACAGAAGAAATACATGGATTCATTAAAACTAAAGCTGTAACCCAACTGTTGTATCTGGCAACCAATGGTACCCAGAGAAATTGGTTAGATTATTCCATGTTTAGAGTCATCTATAGTAACTGCATTTCATGGTCAATGCTCAGCACTTAAAGAGTTAAGCATATCGTAGAAAACAAAGCCGTGATAGGGTTAAGTAATTTTCAGTAACCCAGAGTCTCCTCACCTCTTAACCCAAGTGTTCTGAGATAAAATTGATATTATTGGGCAGTGACTCTCAACCTGTGGGTCCCCAGGTGATTTGGCCTACAACTCCCAGAAATCCCATCCAGTTTATATACCGCCCCTCTCAGCCCAGGGGCGACTCAGAGCAGTTAACAATGGTAACAATTTGATGCCAAAACAATTACAACAATAAAGAATAATAAAATAAAATTAAAACAGTAGCAAACAATATAAAAATGTAAAAACCATACAAAACCGTACAAAGTCTTAAAAACATTATCATAAGCATCTCCATATCAAATCATTTTAAGACCATACAAAGTCTTAAAAACATTATAAGCATCTCCATATCAAATCAGTTGCGTCATCAGTGGTTCCATGATATCGTATATCTATGCCATATTTGGGAAGGCCTGTTCAAAAAGCCAGATTTTCACCAATCTTCGAAAAGAAGAGCCAGTGCTCTTGGGGATCTTTCTTCCTTTTTTTTTCACATGCCCTTTTTTTGCTCACTTTAGCAAAAGTGAAACCAGATTAGCCCAGTGCCACATTTAGCATTCTGAGGAAGCTTTCGCATCTATGGAATTCTTACAATAAAACTTTAGGTATTTTTTTAGCCATTGTTTTAGTCCTTAGTTAAAATTGATAGCCACTGCATACACATTTTTCCACTATCATCTCAGGGAAGCACCCCAGTCATAAAATGATTGAGGTGGAATTTGGTATTAATAGCTTAGCTGGCAAGCACTAATGTGGAATAGAATATCCATTCATTCATTCTCTCTCTTACACACAAACACTGATGCACACATACTCACATAGGATCAATTGGGTTCATGGATTCTTCCTAATGAATTTTAAAATGCGAGACAGTCTTTGGGAGTAGAGAAATGGTGCCAGCTTTTCATTTACAAAACATTTATAACAGTGCGCCTTCTTGATACTGGTTTGTTCAAAGTCCAGTAGGCACGGGAAACTGGAACTTTAGATAAAAGTATGACATGCTTTTCATTGTCTTTATTTGTGATTTCTGCCAAATTTTCCCCTTGTTTGGTCTCTACTGAATCATGCATTTTAAGACTATCAGTCTCCCTGATAATCTAGACAGTCTTTCGTTGTTCCAATTTATTTCAATTATCTTTCTCCTGAAAACTTCAAATTATGTTAATTGTTTGCTTTGACTTGTTTTAAGAGAAATGCAAACCTTTTTGAGTCATTATGAAAAATTATACAAACTTTAGTGGATCCCCTATATCCATGGATTCTTCATCCATAGATTCAGCTATTCATGACTTGAAAATATTTTATTATGCCATTTTATATAATAGGACTTGAGCATCCATGGATTTTGATATTGATGCTGGGTCAGTTCAATGTAGAGAACATTACAGTCCAACTGGAATGTAACGAAGGCATGTACCACTATGGTCAGATCATAGCACATGGTGCTATAATTTTATGATGGTGGGACACCATTCTTATAACTATGTCTTCTTTTGTGATTCCTCAGAAACCTACATTGTAAGCCGGCTAGTCCCCCAACTTAAGGGTTTCTGCGGAACTGCATACCAGGGCAGAGATAAATGATTAATGTGGTATTCTTCCAACACATATTGAAACAGATAAAGAGGTCACTTGCGGTCCTGTCACTTGCAGCTTCTTCAATGAATGCCACAACTGGGATTGCTCTCCAGTCATCATTACCAAGTGTTCCAATCTACTATGCCTTGGAAACACTTTTATTTGGGCAATGCCTGATTTAAGGGATATTTCTAGGGGTCACCATCAGTCTTTAATAACAATAATCAAAATATCCCAAGCGTTGCAAGATTCTAAATCCAGTATTGAACAGCATGCCAGCTTTTGTTGGTTAATAAATAATAATAATAATAATAACAACAACAATAACAATAACAATAATAATGAATTTTATACTCAGCCACCATCTCCCCAAAGGGACTCAGGGCGGCTAATAAAAGCACTCCAGAGTGCCGCACATGAAATGAACAATACATAAGCATATAAATGATAACATAGGTTTACAACCGCAAACACACATAAAACATCACATAATACAATTTTAAAATTCATAAAATGCAGTAGTTCCTGCGGATAAAACTGGATGTCTTCAATTAACAACCCAAAGTGCTGGAGTGAAGCAATCACTAAGTCCTCAAGTCTACCCATTAAAATCTACCATGTCTAAAAACCATGTTTTTAGACTAGGCCGAAAAACTTGGAGAGTGAGGACTAACCTATTCTCTCTGGGGATGACATTCCAGAGCTGGGGGGGGGGGGGTCCATCACAGAGAAAGCCCTCTCTCATGTCCCCATCAACCATACTTGGGATGGTGGTGGGACCAAGAGAAGGGCCTCCCTGTCAGATTTCAGAGCCAGGACCAGATGATAGAAGGAGATGCAGTCTTGAAGATAGGTTGGACCCAAAGTATATAGGGCTTTATAGGTAATAACCTGCACTTTGATTCCATGCTAGAAGAAAAATTGTATAGAAATGATGGCAATGATGACAACAACTCATTATGTTTGTCACAATTGAATATATAACATGGATATTCACATCTATTTGCAATAGTTTTTTACACTTAAAAACATGTATTATCAAAGCTGGATTTGGGCTAGTTGAACAGTCACTAGGAGAACAACAGTGCAATATTATCCAGTGGCTACTGTGTAAATGCAATTTATTTCTTGCCCCTTTGACCAGAAAAAGAAAAAGAAAAAAGGCCCCATTTGCAGGATACAGTATATTGTTTAAAACACAAACATTGTCAGAGCTAAATTAAATCCATGTAAGCTTACTGAAATTTATAGGATATTATGCTTTCAACTTGTAATGTTACACATAAAAAGGAGCTTTCTTTTTTTTTTAAGTAGCTTCAATGAAATTAACATTAAACACTTGGAAAGAACTGAAATCTACTGAATTTAGAGATCTCACTTTCTCATAGTACCTGACCAAAGTCAAAGCTGTTGCTAAGCAACACCCGTCCACCTTTCCCCAGGTTTGGTTTCATGCACAAAGACCTCCTGCTGAAGATGTGTCCTTGCCAAATCTCGCTAAATGTAATGAACCAATGAATCAAGGAATGAAACACCACTCCCGCATGTGAAATCATTCTGTGTGTGTGTGTGTGTGTGTGTGTGTGTATGTATATATATATATATATCTATCTATATATAGATATAGATATATATCTGAGAGAGGGAGAGAGAACGTGTGCATTTCCAGGTATGATATTTAACATAGCCTGTTTCTTGTACCAATACACTTAATTTCAAAAGCTAACCTATAGTGAAATATGGGCTGTTAGGGTACAGCAAGGCAGAGTATTTTGCAGAAAGATAGTATTAAAGGTATGCAGGCTAAGAGCTTTGGGTCAACCTAAAGTTAAAAGCAGGATCAGGTGGCAGAGGAGGAAGGGATGATGATGATGATGATGAAGAAATTCTGTAATCACAAGGCAATTTTTTCTTCCTCTCAGGATTAATTTCCTTTACATAATCATAAAAAAGAGTATGACTTCTCAAGTTGTTATGAAGACAAAAAAAGGCATCAATGATGATATTACCATTAAATGTGATGTAAATGTGGAGTGAAGCATTTCATAGAATCATAGAATTGAAAGAGACCTTGTGGGCCATCCAGTCCAACCTCCTGCCAAAAAGCAGGAAAATCACATTCAAAGCATCTCGACAGATGGACATCCAGCCTCTGTTTAAAAGCCTCCAAAGGAGGAGCCTCCACCACACTATGGGGCAGAGAGTTCCACTGTTGAACAGCTCTCACAGTCAGGAAGTTCTTCCTAATGTTCAGGTGGAATCTCCTTTCCTGTCGTTTGAAGCCATTGTTCCATTGCGTCCTAGTCTCCAGGGCAGCAGAAAACAAGCCTGCTCCCTCCTCAATATGACTTCCCCTCACATATTTATACATGGCCTTCATGATGTCTCCTCTCAGCCTTCTCTTCTTTAGACTAAACATGCCCAGCTCCTTAAGCTGCTCCTCATAGGACTTTTTCTCCAGACCCTTGATCACCTTAGTCGCCCTCCTCTGGACACATTCCAGCTTGTCAACATCTCCCTTCAATTGTGGTGCCCAGAATTGGACACAGTATTCCAGATGTGGTCTAACCAAGGCAGAATAGAGGGTGGCATGACTTCCCTTGATCTAGAGTCTAGACTCCTATTTATGCAGGCTAAAATCCCATTGGCTTCTTTTGCCACCACATGACATTGTTGATTCATGTTCATCTTCCTGTCCATGAGGACTCCAAGGTCTTTTTTACACGTACTGCTCTTGAGCCATGCATTCCCCATTCTGTATCTTTGCATTTCATTTTTCCTGCCTAAGTGGAGTATCTTGCATTTGTCCCTGTTGAACTTCAGTTTGTTATTTTGGCCCATCTCTCTAATCTGTTGAGATTGTTTTTAATTCAGCTCCTGTCTTATGGAATATTGACTATCCCTCCCATTTCTCACAAGCCACAATACCATGGCAGTGTTTGATTCTAATAAAACTGGAAAAATCTAACAGTGGATTTCTGAAGAGGGCGGAATTGATCAGAGCATCTAACTTTGTTTTTATTTCAGTAAGAATCATTTTGTTCCTTGAAACCCGGACACCAAATTATGGCCTGCAATATCTAGTGTCTGTCTTCTTCACCTAAGAAATTACACAAAATGGCACACATTGATACCCACTCTAACAAGCAAACAGAAATAGATCAATCTCCAGCCCTCACACCTGGATGATATGTTCACATTTCCACCAGCGTAGAAGAAAATGTGACAGCTAGATTTATATTTTTAAAAATCATACATATCAACATCCCGTACTTATGCATCATTTTGTTTTCCATCTCACAGATGACAAAACAATATAGTGAGTACTTTTAAGGGCAGCCAAAAATTGCCACAAATCTCAATCTGATTGCTGCAAGGAACTCTTCCCTTCCTCTTCAGAGGCAGCAAAATATGATGGAATTGTTTCCAGTGGTGTGATGCATGTTTAGTCAGGATTGAGCCACTGTGAGATCAATACAGCTTATTCTCAAATCACTGTGGATGTGACTGCTGCTTTACAGACATAAAATTCAGGTCCTCTTGCCTGTTCACAATCTCATTTTCCACTGAAAGTAAAAGAAAAGGACTCATCATATTTGTGCGGAGAGTCATGATTGCAACTCAGAGATGGAAAGAATAGTAGAAAATATTCCCTCAAATTGTTTCTTGAGTCCTGGGGAATCTTGATGAAAAGAATCCTAGACTAATAAAAAGTCCTAAATTCGCCAGTTTCCCTGCACAAAATGTATATTTATTTATTTCTGCTCATGTACAGGAAGTAGAATTTTTGTCCAGGTAATAGATGTTCCTATGTACTGTGTAGAATGGGTCCTGAACTGCAAGCACTCTTGGAAAACTGAGCAGTCCTCAAAGATTTTCTCTCAGCAAGAAGAATATTGGTAAAATTCATTCTTATTTCCCTTGAAATGACAACAATAGTAAGATGGAGAATAAAGCTGGATCTACAATCCCCTTTATCCCAGGATCCGATCCCAAATTATCTGCTTTGAACTCTTTTATATGAGTCCACACTGCCAGATAATCTGGGATAAGCAGATAATCTGGGATCAGATCATGGGATATAGGACTCTTCCACACAGCCATATATAACTCAAAATATAAAGGCACAAAATCTCACAATATCTGCTTTGAACTGGGTTATCTGAGCCCATATTGCCATATATTGTTGTGAACCACTTTGAGTCTTCCCATGGGTTGAGAAAGGTGGTATATAAATGAAGTAAATAAATAAATAAATATACATATTCCAGTTCAAATTAGTTAATGTGGGATTTTATTCAGCTGTGTGGAAGGGGAATTAGGGCAGTGTAGATCCAGTCTTAGAAGTAGTAGTAGTAGCAGTAGTAGCAGAAGTAGCAGTATTATGGAGCAGAGCCTAACAGATGTAATGGTTTGACCATTGGATGAAGACTTTGGAGATCAGGAATTCAATTCTTACCCAGTCATAAAAACTTCCAAGATGACCTTGGGCAGGTCACACACTCTCAGACACAGAGGATGGCAAGCACAACCCTCCTCTGAACAGATCATGTTAAGAAAACCCCATGACACATTTGCCTATGTTTGGGATGAGTTGAAAAGAACCTGAATTTAAAAACAACTATTGATAATTTTTGGAAAATAATTTAAGAGAAATCAAAAAATACACAGATATATTTGTCAATAACCTGAAATCATTTGTCAATGGCCTGAAAAACACTTGCTTTAAATGTATTGTTGAGGTCTTTCATGGCCAGAATCACTTGGTTGTTGTAAGTTTTTTGGGCTGTATGGCCATGTTCCAGAAGCATTCTTTCCTGATGTTTCACCTACATCTATGACAGGCATCCTCAGAGGTTGTGAGGTCTGTTGGAAACTTGGAAAACAGGGCTTGTATATCTGTGGGAGAAACAACTCTTGTCTGTTGGAGGTAGGTGTGAATGTTTCAATTGGCCACCTTGATTAGCATTTAATGGCCTAGCCATTTCAAGAAGTCACTTTTTAGTGCCTGGGGGAATCCTTTGTTGAGAGGTGATTAGCTGTCCCTGAGTGTTTCTTCTCTGGAGTTCCCCTATTTTTGAGTGTTGTTCTTTATTTACTGTTATTATTTTCGAGGTTTTTTGAAATATTCGTAGCCAGATTTTGTTCATTTTTATGGTTTCTTCCTTTCTGTTGAAACTGTCAACATGCTTGTGGATTTCAATGGCTTCTCTGTGTAGTTTGGCATGGTGGTTGTTAGAGTGGTCCAGCATTTCTGTGTTCTCAAATAATATGCTGTGCTTTATTGCTTTAAACATTGCCCCTGTTTTTTTCTGGACTGTAGGTATTAAGAAATCTGAAAGCTGAATTTCAACACTGAATTCTAGTCTAGATTCCCCAAGTACCATCTTTTTTATCCACAACATAGTAAAAAAAATGATATAGAGTTTCTGCCATTATTCTGAGTAATGAGAAATTTCTGCAGGTTCCCAATACACTACTAAAACTATATCTTTCTTTCTGACCTTTGCATATGGAGATGTGTTTTCTTGAAGTACAACATCTCACTACCAGAAAATAGTATTTTATTTATTTATTATTGAAAAACATTTCTATTTTACCTTCTCAAAATATATGATCTTTGTTGGGGAAAATATATAAAGGTAATAAAGCAAGGGAAGGTGTGCCAAAGGCAATTCTTTAAATAAAAAGAAATTGATGCAATTCTATATCCATAAAACATATGGGAATATTGGCCTTTTAGGATCTGCATCTCCAGGCCAGACATGGAAATGAAAGCTTTTAAAAAAGTCTTATATGTCCGAATCTGTTACTGATACATTGTCTCATTTTCTACAAGGGTGAACAGAAAATGCTGTTTTTGTGGTTTTTGACTGTTCTAATCAGCAAGACCAGACAATATCAAGTTGTTGGGTCACCCTGAAATCACACCTATGAATATTGTGGCACAGACACATTTTCCAAACTCTTTGGAGATTTTAAAACAGAGATTGGATGCTCATCTGTCAGGAGTACTTTGTGTATTCCTCCATGGCATAAGGTCGGAATGGACAATCCTTGTGGTCCCTTCTATTATGGATAAAAAAATTCTCTTGTGCTTTTCTGCTAATACAGAGTAATAATAACAACACAATTAACAATTACTTTGCAGTGTTTTCAAGGGTTCAGCAAGCCCTGCAAGTTATGAACAAGATAGGTTCCCTGGGTTTGTTCTTAAGTTGAATTTGTTTGCAAGTCAGAACAGGTACTTTTAAAAGTGTAACTGCAGTCGCAGTCACACTTTCACTCACACACATACATATACACACTTTGGATAGCATAGGGAAGGGTTAACACCCTTATGGGGTTTTTGTTTTTTGTTTTTTTGCCCTGTTCAGAAGATTTCACCTCACTTTCTGTCCCTGTGATCATTGGATTTTTTTAAAAAATGGCTTGTGGAAAAAACAAGGATTTGTGATAAAGCTTCTGTTACTATCCCTTTTCCCGATGAATTCCCCTTCCTAGAGGTAGATTTCTCTCACTTCCTGTTATCTCACTCTTATTCTTAACTATGAGTCATCTATAAGTCAGACATTAAACTGGCAATGAAGACCCATATAGTTAAAGCAATGACACTCCCCATAGTTACCTACGGATGTGAGAGCTGGATCTTAGGGAAAGCTGAATGAAGGAAGATAGATGCTTTTGAACTGTGGTGTTGGAGGAAAGTTCTGGGAGTGCCTTGGACCACCAGAAGATCCAACCAGTCCATACTTCAGGAAATAAAGCCTGACTGCTCATTGGAGGGAAAGATAGTAGAGGCAAAGATGAAGTACTTTGGCCACATCATAAGAAGAAAGGAAAGCTTAGAGAAGAAAATGATGCTGGGGAAAATGTAAGGAAAAAGGAAGAGGCGCCGACCAAGGGCAAGATGGATGGATGGCATCATTGAAGTGACTGGATTGACCTTGAAGGAGCTGGAGGTGGTGACAGCTAACAGGGAGCTCTGGTGTGGGCTGGTCCATGAGGTCACAAAGAGTCAGAAACGACTGAATGAATGAACAACAACAACAACAGCAACATACATCAGATGTTTGTAAGTCAGGGTATGCTCTTACTAATAAGATATACATATGTCCAATATTATAATCCTTACATTTCCACATTTGGAACAGATATAAAATAGTCACACCCTTATGAAGGTCATTTTAATGTACTGGCTATTCTGTAATATGGCTATTCTGCAATTAGATCAGTTTCATACCATATTAGCAACCATGAATCCAATCCATGGAATCTTGGGGTTCGTCCTGAATAGGGTGCTTAGGGCCCTTTCACATAGGCCAAAATCTCTAGAGGAACTAAATCCCAGTTCCTCTCAGGGTTGAGGCCACACAGAAGCCCAAACCCTGGGATTTTGAAGGAGGGTGGTGGCTATATGCCCTCCCAAGTCAACCAGAAGTCAACCCAGGAGGACATCTAACCAGCCTCTAGCACCCATTTCCCCTCTAAACATACTGGAGATGCCTGGCTGCATCTTCAGGTCCCTCGGAGAAAGCTCCTGATGTATCAAAATGACTCATGAGGAGTTTTGGACAAGGGAGGGGGGATTTTCCCCCTTCTGTCTACAAAGTTCCTGATGTGTCATTATCAAAATCCCTCCTCCCCTCTCCAAAGCTCCCAACACATTAAATGATGGAAAATATATTAGAGCGAGTAGTTCATTTCTCTGTCATTGCAAAATTGATATTTCTCAACAGTATATCCTTCAGTGCTTTCTCATGTCCAGTTCTAATGGTTCAAATCTTTACGGTATTCCTTGGGAAACAATTTTAATGTCTAATAAAACTTTCTATAAAGAAAAATTAATATGACCACAAGGAAACATCAAGTAGTGTTAATGCGGAAACTGAGGCCCCATTTACACTGCCATATAATGCAGTTTCATAATGCAGTTTAACTTCATTGAACTGCATTTCCTAGCAGTTTAGACTCATAAAAAGCAATTCAATGCAGTTAAACTGCATTGTGAAACTGCAGTATATGGCAGTGTAGATGGGACCAGAGAAAGATTGAACTGTGTGTGCCACTGTCTTGTTATAAAAGAGTCTGAAAGAAACTAGTCACTAAGGACCTACGATTCTGTAGATGCCAGCCTGGTAGCCAGTACCACCACAGTGGAAGTAGTTTTGTACCATGTCCACAGTAAAAGCTTTCACTGTATAAATAGTGTCTGCAAGTGATGAACCAGCTGGCTTAAAAGAATTGCATTTCTCAAGGTTATTATGAGATTAGCTGCAAATCTTAGCATTTCTAACCATGAGAAATGTCTGCACAGAGAAAAATGGGACAATGGGAATACATATGGGAACACCTGTTCTTGAGTCAATTGATAAATGACTCTGCAATATCAGGCAAGAGCTTACAGCAAAGTGCTAACTGAGAAACAGAAAAGATAGGAGAGGATAGAAATAACATAATGAGGATTATATGCAGGTCAGAAAATAATAATCTCTCCTTGAATGTCCATGCTTTTCTCCTTTGCTCAGGAAACTGAAGCTAGTTAAGCAAGATATGTACATAGGTGCATAGAATAGGATTTTGGAAGACAGATTGTTTAAATAAATGAAAGGATTTACTGATAATCCTTTCACCAGGATTTTCATGAACTTCTCCAAGATTTCTATGTGCTGATTTATTCTTATGGACTGGGGTTGCCATTTCTTTTAAGGAAGAGGCCAATCTGAACAGAGTTGGCATCCAGCTGTTTAAAAGCTCTTCCTGCTTCTTAAAAATATCCCTGAACCAAGGTAAAAAAAAACCTTGTTTATTTATTAATAGTTTAACCTGTGCATTTAAAAAGGCTTATTAATTAATTATAAATGTTTATCAAAATATGTTAATACGCAATTAGGGATGGGGTAGATCATCGGACCATGTCTGGTCTTGGAATCTTAACAGGGTAATTTCTGGTTAGTATTTGGATAGGAAGCCATCAACATATACCAGGTGTCACATGCTACATTCAGAGAAAAAAAATGGCAAAACCACCTTTGAGCACTCCTTGCCTTTTAAAAAAAAATAATCTATGAAATGCATGGGATCTCCATAAATTGACAAGTGACCTGAAGGCACAAACACATAGAGAGAGATCTCTATTTTACAGCTCTAACAATAATTTGCAGTAACATTTCATTGCACTTCTATAACATGGGTTGTTACAAAATTCTTCACCTTTATCTTTTCTTTACTAGCTGCAAGTCTGACAAAGTTTTTATGGAATTCCCCCTTTTCTCGAGGCTCTTTTACTCAGCCCTAAAACTTGGGCTAAAAAACAGTTAGCCTGAGGCATCCAGATGACGTCTCTGGCTAATCTGTTTCAAACTGGAGTAAATTGAATTTACTTAGTTTAATCCATTTTTTTAAAAAAAATCTCTAAAGATCTGGATCTTCCCTGAAGGTCCAGATCTTTGGAGCATGGGGCCATTGAAAAGAGACTCTTGGGATTACCTTCCATGATCCCAGTGCCTGTTAGCACAGTAATCCCTTCTCCTCAGGCTCAGGCATCCCAGAGAAGAGGGATGCCTCCCCTCCACTTAGCTAAGAAAGACTCAGACGCAGGCCTAAAACCTTCTTGCCTGTCCCTACTCCCTGGAAGATGCAACAGGGGGGTTTGGAGCAGGAACCCCAATCCCCTCCCCAAAGCTCTCTTTTGGCTCTTGTGGGGGGTGGTGGGAGAAATGTATTATTAGTAGTATTATTAGTATTATCATTAATAATACCACACTTTATCTCCCCAAAGGAGACTCAATACAGCTTGACATAAAAGCATTAGTATACAGTTTAAAATATACAAAAATGCAAAAATTAAAATAGAATTAAACACAAACAGTACTAGAAAATCACAGTTAAAATCTATCAAAACAGTTGAAAACCACAGCACCTCCTGACTAGATCTTACACACCTTCATCTTTAAATGCCTCTTTGAATAAAAAGGTTTTAGCCTGCCACTGGAAGGACAGCAGGGAGGGGGCCGTTTTGGCTTCCCTGGGCAGGCAGTTCCAGAAGCACTGAGAAGGCCTGTTCTCTTGTTCCCACTAACCGGGCTTGAGATGGAGGTGGCACCAAGAGAAGGGCCTCTCCTGAAGATCTCAGGGCCAGGGCAGGTTCATACAAGGAGATGCAGTCAGCCAAATAGCTTGGACATTAACCATCTAGGGCTCTAAAGGTCAAAACCAGCACTTTGAATTGTGCCTGAAAATAAACTGGCAATCAGTGGAGCTGCTACAACAGGCGGGTGGTTCACTCCCTATAGCCAGCTCCAGTTAGCAACCTTGCTGCAGGTCTTTGGACCAACTGAAGTTTCTGAGCACTCTTCATAGGCAGCCCTATGTAGAGTGCATTATAGTAATCCAGAAGTGATGTAATGAAGGCATGAACCATCATGGCCAGGTCTGACTTCTCAAGCAACAGACACAGTTTGCACCCAAGTTTTAATTGTGCAAACGGCCCTCCTGGCCACTGCAGATACCTGGGCCTCCAGGTTCAGTGCTGAGTCCAGGAGGACCGCCACACTGCAGACCTGTATCTTCAGGGGAAGTGTAATTCCATCCAGAACAGGCTGAATCCTTATTCCCTGGTCTGCCTTCCAACTGACCAGCTGTACTTCTGTCTCATCTGTATTAAGTTTCAGTTTGTTTGCCCTCATCCAGTCAATTACTGATGACAAGCACTGGTTTAGGATCAGAACGGTTTCCTTGGCATTAGATGGAAAGGAGTAGTAGAGTTGGATGTCATATGCATACAGGTAGCACCATAATCTAAAACTCCAAATGACCTCTTCCAGCAGTTTCACATATATGTTGAACAGCATGGGGAACAAAATGGAACCCTGAGGAACCCCACAGGTCAACAGCCAGGGGTTCAAACAGAAATCCCCCAGTCTTCCAGGAAGCCCTTCAGGAAGCACTCCCAGTCCCTTCCCAGGGAGATGACCCAGAAGGATCCCATTTGATAGTATCAAAAGCTGCTTAGAGGTCAAGGAGAATCAACAGGGACACACTCCCTCTATCTAGCTCTCTGTATAGGTCATCCACCAAGGTGACCAAAGCTGCTAGATTATCCAGCCTTCAAATTGAGCCTTCCTCTGGCAAGTGAAAGGGGAAATGAGGACAGGGAGGAAGAGGCTAGCAATACCCTTGCCCACTCCTGCTGATCTTGGATCAGCATGGGAGGGTATCTGGATGCCACCCCTGCAAAAGTTCAGAGTTTGGGCCAGCTGTGTGGCTTCCATCTCAAGAGGAAGTTAAATTTAAAATTCTAATTCCTCTTGGATTTTTGGCCTGTTTGGAAGGGCCCTTTGTTCCACATTCAGCCTATCCTGTTACAGTGCATTAGGGGTGGACTTGTTTTATTTGTTGCACATGTGGGAAAAGGGCACACGTTGTTTAAAATATGCATATTTTGTGCCTATTTTTTCCAAACTGTGTGCATTGATATGAATCTTGTTGGAAGTAGCAAATAAAGTTGACTCATTGCATTGTTGAAGGGTATACATCCCAATCATTCAGTGAGTCTAGCTGCAAATTCCGATAGGATTCATGCCACAGACTGAATATATCCATCTACTTTTTCATATCATCCCTTTTCAAATATACACATATTAGTATGAATGTCTTTCAAAATCTTGAAATGCCTGTAATTTCAATACAAAATGCACCCCTTCCAATTCCAGGTGGTGTAGACCAGAATTCAACTCTAGAGACAAGCACATATAGGGTGCAACTAAGCAGGAATCAATGTAGTATACCAGTTTTGATGGAGACACCCCCCTCCCACACACACACACACATTTAACTAAACCATACACTACATTCCTGGTGCACATCTACACTGGCCATTTAGGTCAGTTTGGAACCGGTTTAGGAGAAACCAGTTTCACTGTGGGATTATTAGATTGACATGTCTGGAACAGGTTTGAGGCTAGGAAGGTGATTACATTAACCATGAAAGATGGTCTCAAACCAGTTTCAGAATCTGTAATATTTTTCCTTTTGGACAATATGTGCATCAGCCCTCTGGAGACATAAGAGCTGGTGAGAGTGAGGAGTGATAGCTAGTAGTAAAGACAATCAATTACCTGTTCCAGAGATTGAGGTAGCCCCCTAATGTCCAGTATGCCCTTGGGGTATTTTTGACAGCCCCTGCTGTTGTAGATAGCTTGAAAAGTAAGGATGAAGAGATGCTGGTGGAAGACTCAGGGTCAAGTTGGAGTCTAGTAGTGCCCAGCAGCTCCCTCAGACAACCTTTCAAGTAGCACCCATGGAAGAAGCTACTAACCTGCAGAAGAAGTGCAAGTGAGAGCAGAATGAGGAAGAATTAACTGTTCAACCTTTCCTGGACCTGTGTAAAGAGAGATCTCAGCTCTGCAGGTCCTTGAGTTTAGCCTAGAAGCAATCCAGCAACATGTAACACCTGTGAATTTAGGTTTTAAGGAGCTTAAGGTGGCTTTTCTTTTCTTTTTTTCTTTTTTCTTTTTTCTTTTTTTTTTTTGCTGGCTGCAATGTCAGTTCTAGAAGCTACAACCACAGACTCTTGCTATCTTGTATTCCTGAAATCTGGACCGACTCCTGCACTTCGGCTTACTGATTCTGATTCAGCCTTGTATTCTGGACTCTCTGATATTTGGCCTACCACTCGGGAATGGAGTCTGGACTACTTTGCTGTGTTTCTGGCTATTGTTTGCCTCTTTATTGGACCATCAGCTTAACTTTGGACTGTTGATTGACAGCCTGCTGGTATTTGGGACTGAGGCTTCTGACATCTGCACTTCCATTACAAATTTTAAAATGCTCTACAGCATGGGTGGTGTCCACAACACGCTTTGCATTCTGAAGAACCAATTTCACTATGTGATGTGTTTTACATTTAGGGCTCTCTGAAGTGCATTAAGGGGTTTAACTTGGGCTTTCTCCTGACTTTGCTTGATGCATTTTAAACCCTTTAATTTGTGCTGCAGCACAATTTGGCAGTGTGTGTTTTGTAGCCGTTGCAGTTTGAAGTCAGCTTCAAGCTACATTACATGGTTGGTGTAGATGGGTCCCTAGAGTTACCATAAACCCTCTGAAGTCACATACATGCTGCATGACCATTTTGTGCCTGCTGGGAAGCAGGAAGGAACAGAGAAATATTTGCCCTTGTTCCTGTAGCTAGATGCAAAATAATTACAGCAGCTCTGAGTGTCCCACAGTACTCAATCATGCCGACAATAATTATGCATATAGGTGAAGAAGAGGGAAACAGATTCCTCACAGATTCCTAATCTAATTACATCTCCCCACTTGGTTGTGCACCAACACAGCACCCTTGAATAATTTTCTCCATCTCCTGATCAGCTGGGTGCCTGATTTCTCTGTGGTTTTAATCTAGTCATTGACTCATTACATTTTTTGTACAGTTAACTCCCTAAATAATCATATGTCTCTTCATTTTGATTTTCCTTCTTGTCTGGCTAGCCAGGGTATCTCCCTGATTTCAACTTGATAGTTAAGGATGCAGTACTTACAGCCTATAGCATGGATTTTTCTTATAGTGCTTACAACTTCAGTACTGCAAGGAAATCTACTTTTTTATATATCACTAAACATACCCATATGAACATAATTCCATTTATTATTATTGTGCTCTTATCTATTTATACAGTATAAAGGCTATGGAGACTGCAAAAATGTTGCCATAGTTTAGGTTTCAAAGCAGCGTATGGATTTGAAGAAGAGACCATCTGATCCATTGATGCTTTTATATCATAAGGGTTCATGAAGTTCAAAAAGAATGACATGCTGTGTGAATTTCTTGAGCGTCCTTATATATTCCTTAAAATTCATATTAGCTTTGTAACATCCACATTTTCACTCTTTTAGAAATGTGTTTCTTAAATCGAGTTCTATTAGTTTAAGGAAGCACTTCCACGTGAGAGCATTATCCATCTTGCTGCATTCATACATGCAATGTAATATTTCAAGAGGTAGCTCAATAATTACACATTTGTAAGCTATCAGTCCAGAGGTAAGGTAGGAAATGGTCAGCCACATCACACACGTACACACACAAAGCAGTTCATAATAGAAAATGGCACAGCTCAAATGAATTGCTTATGGGTTCTTCATGCATGTCTGAAAGAGCAAATAAATTGTGCAAGGCTTATGCGACCACTACAAGCCTGCTGTGCTAGAAAATTAGTTATTTGTTTACAAGTAGTTAGAAGCCACTCTTCTGCTATCTAGAATGGGGAATAATTTTCATTTGACAAATCATTAATAACATGCTCTAATGCCACAGCTCCCTAATGTTATGCAAGAGTTTGTTCTGCATCACTTTTTGAAATGGGCTTTTTTCTCCCAAAAGAAAAAAAATGTCATTTCAGGTCAGGTTGTTTGAAATCAGAAAAAAACCCTAGTTGTATGTACTGAAGGATGCCATTAATTCTTGTTATGAGCAACATAAATTGAAATAGTCAAGGGTAACGATATACTTCTGCACTTAAATACTCTCCTGCAACAACAACCCGTATGTTCTATTTGTAAATTGTTATAATCAAAATTAAAATACAAATCAAATGTATTTTTATTCTTAATTCCATTCACTTGAAGTTGAACAGGGTTAGCATTCAGCTGACTGAAGGTTATCACAGAGATTATGAAAATTTATTTTATTCTGAATGAAAAGTATTCTCTTCCATACTTCATAACACCCAAAGTCCTGACTCATGATGTTTGTCTGCCAACCCACGAAGAAACACACGAGAATAAAAGACACAACACCAATGCTTTGGATTCAAATTGGGCAACTTTTATTTAACGTTACCTATTTAAGTTCTTAACTTAACTCAAGGGTGTAAGGAACTGGTGTAACCTAACCCAGGTAGTATCACTACCCGTAATAACAATTTCCGGGCGAAGCACCTGGGTTTCGGTAATCAAACCGTATCACCATCAAGGGAAAGGAATGAGGAGTCTCTTCCAGAGCTCTTGTATCGAGACTCCTTCCCATTAAAGGCCATTAACTACACCTCACCCCTTTAAACTGTAGGTGAGTGTTTAACTTAAGGGCCTTTCACCCCTTAAAGGGGTGCCCTAGGTGCACACCGACTAAAGGAATTTCCCTATCTATTTACGCCTGGCCTATTTAAAGCGTAGCCCACTTCCTCTATCTAGCCCCTAAACAGTATAGGGTAGGCAAAAAACCCCCCCTATAAAACAAGAAGAGGAAAAAATTCCTACCCGGTTCCGCAGGCAACCGCAAGATATACTGTTAATGGGCGGGAGTGGTGGGCCAACTTCCAGGCGCGGAATGAGCCTGGGAGGGCCTGGCCTGTGCTAGCAGGCCACGCCCCCGGATGTTCTGGAGGGTTCCTCCAGAACTCCTCCCTGCCTCGTGTGAGGCAGACAAATGTTTTTTCTCTCCCCATTTCTTGGGGAGAGGAAAACTGTTGTCTGCCAACCCACGAAGAAACACACGAGAATAAAAGACACAACACCAATGCTTTGGATTCAAATTGGGCAACTTTTATTTAACGTTACCTATTTAAGTTCTTAACTTAACTCAAGGGTGTAAGGAACTGGTGTAACCTAACCCAGGTAGTATCACTACCCGTAATAACAATTTCCGGGCGAAGCACCTGGGTTTCGGTAATCAAACCGTATCACCATCAAGGGAAAGGAATGAGGAGTCTCTTCCAGAGCTCTTGTATCGAGACTCCTTCCCATTAAAGGCCATTAACTACACCTCACCCCTTTAAACTGTAGGTGAGTGTTTAACTTAAGGGCCTTTCACCCCTTAAAGGGGTGCCCTAGGTGCACACCGACTAAAGGAATTTCCCTATCTATTTACGCCACGGATTGGGGGCAAATGTCCATTTCGCCCCCATCCCCCACCAATTCCTCCAACACCCCTAAAATACCTTCCTGTAAATCTAGCCGAAACCGTTGGTTGCCCAATTCCGAAAGATGTACTCCAAAACCCCGATACAACCTCTCGTCGTCACGAGTGCTGTTTGGGTGCTCAATGTAACGACCCCTCTGATGGATCAGAACAATCACATGTCCCGAGTCACTCGTTTCATGGCTCTCTCAAGCCTTCCCATGTCGCCTCTGCACTTGCGACGAGGTATGATAATCACATGGCCTGAGTCACTCGTTTTCTGGCTTCCTCAAGCCTTCCCACGTCGCCTCTGCACTTGCGACGAGGTATGATAATCACATGGCCTGAGTCACTCGTTTTCTGGCTTCCTCAAGCCTTCCCATGTCGCCTCTGCACTTGCGACGAGGTATGATAATCACATGGCCTGAGTCACTCGTTTTCTGGCTTCCTCAAGCCTTCCCACGTCGCCTCTGCACTTGCGACGAGGTATGATAGCAGACCAAACGACGTGCACCCTGGGCCATGACCACCAAATCCTTCGAATGTCCACCCGTGCTTGCAAAAAGAGGGCTTTGCCTGTTAACAGGCCCAAATCGTTACCACCGAGGTGGATAACCAACACATCAGGAGGAGAACCACTCCCGGCATCAAACAACAAAGGGCACAAACCGTCCCAACGCAGGCTTCTCGTGCCTCTCCGTTCCACCGTTGCCGTGGAAGAGAGACCCAAGTGCTGGCCATAGGCAGTCTTGTGGGCCTCTCTCACTGCCCAGAAGACATAACTGTCCGCAGACCAGGACCCTTCTTCTATGTGCCAGCCCTGCGTGGCCTGTGACGATAATGATAACTAGGCTGAAACTGACCGTACGTAACTTCTGGTCTGTTTTGGAAGTTCTAATTCTTATTTCCACACTATCTTGAAAAACTTTGAAGTCGGAAACCAAAAGTGCGCGGTGTGAGGTATCGTTATTGGCTAATGTCACCAATTCACTCACGTGTAGTTGCAAAACATGCAGTCCACGCCGCCGCATGATATAAAACCTGTTCATAATATGATGTGCACAGGCTGGGCCATAGTTGCTTAAGTCCCGAGCGTTAACGACCGTACTGTGGCCCTATTAACGCACCAAAGCCCAAAACCCTGCCTTCCTTAATCTCCTTATCTATCTTTTTCATGACCCCAGCTTCTAGGCCTATAACCGATTTTTAAATTGGATGCTACAAAAGTTGGGGGGGGGGGGACGTGGCCCACGGGCCGGGATCTGAAAACCCTCCTAAAGCCACGAAGCAAGTAATTTGCTGCAGCTCTGTAAGGCTATCTTTCCGGCCAGCAACTAAGCGGACCCGCCTTGATTGGGCTGGGGCCCCCTTTGAACATTCACCTGTCCTGGGTTTTTACTATTGAACTGAGCGCCTCTTGGCCCAATTCTTGTGGGTTTTCCCTTGTAACAACTATTGGTTGCGTGGTTACCCTGGCATATTGTACAGGCGTGCTGATATTTACAGTCTTCGCGGGCGCAAGCTCCCTGGGCCGCGTATTCCCAGCACATACTCTTCTGTCTTTGCGGCTGTTGTGCTGGGACTCCCTGCCAAAAGGGCTGACTCCCCGTATCGTTCTGTATAGTGTGGCCGCTATCAGCCTTCTCACCAGAGACTGCTCTGGTTGTATTCATTACTTCCATCCACAATTGACTGTCAATGAGGTCCCATCTCTTGTTAGGCATCGTGGCGGCCTCAGAACGAAAGCGACTATCGTAAACCAGCCACGCCTGACCAGTGTAGTTGACATATGCCCCATACTGATAATTACAGTCCTCGCGGGCGCAAGCCCCCTGGGCCGCGTATTCCCAGCACATACCCTTTTGTCTTTGCAGCTGTTGTGCTGGGCCTCCCTGTCAAAAGGGCTGACTCTCTTTAGTGTTTTGTATAGTATGGCCGCTATCGGCCTTCTCACCAGAAACTGCTCTGGTTGTATTCATTACCTCCATCCACAATTGACTGTCGATGAGGTCCCATTGCTTGTTAGGCATCATGGCAGCCTCAGAACGAAAGCGGCTATCGTAAACAAGCCACGCCTGACCAGTGTAGTTGACATATGCCCCATATATTATATTTTGATATTTAAACAAGGCCTTGGCCCTGTAATCCTTTAGGGCCGCCCACATTCTTCTTCGGCGCCATCCTGAAAGAAAAATAACCAGTGACTGTGTCAATAAGTATATAGCGCCAGTATAACAAATTGACGAAGACTTTGTCCCTTATGTATATCTAAACATATAGGGCAACACGTTTGCATTGAGTCTTGCTGTAAGGTTATCACAAGTTGGAGCTGACATCAGGAGCTCGCCCCGCACCCAAGTAGCCGGAGCCTACCATTGGGCCTATTGATCTACTCCCATTTGCATTGAGTCTTGCTGTGAGGTTATCACAAGTTGGGGCTGACAACCAGAGCTCACCCGCACCCCAGTAGCCAGAGCCTATCGTTGGGGCCTATTGATCTACTCACATTTGCAATTAGTCCCACTATAAGGTTTACATAAGTAGAGGCTAACCGCGGGAGCTCGCCCCCCTATACCAACCCAGGCCTGCCACTGGGCTTATTGCTCTAGTCATTTTCCTTTTTGAGTATACAGGCCGACTGTAAGGCCAACCTAATTTGGGGCTAACCAAGGGAGCTCACCTGTAGCAACTGGCAAAGACTGTACCATTGGGAGGTCACATAAGTTAAGGCTCCCATCGGGAGCTTGCAATACTTATGGCCAGGGCCCGCGACAGGGCTTATTGATCCCTTCCCATTTGACTTCATTGCTGGATCTAACAGCAGGAGCTCTCTCCCTGATCCATTTTTTTTTGGTATCAGAAGCTGGATTAAACAGCAGGAGCTCCCCCTCTGATCCTATTTAAAATAATAATTTTTATTTTTTGGTATCAGAAGCTGGATCTAACAGCAGGAGCTCCCCCTCTGATCCTATTTAAAATAATAATATTTATTTATTTATTTATTTTGGTATCAGAAGCTGGATCAAACAGCAGGAGCTCCCCCTCTGATCCTATTTAAAATAATAATTTTTATTTTATTTTATTATTATTATTTTTGGTATCAGAAGCTGGATCAAACAGCAGGAGCTCCCCCTCTGATCCTATTTAAAATAATAATTTTTATTTTATTTTATTTGGTATCAAAAGCTGGATCTAACAGCAGGAGCTCTCTCCCTGATCCATTTTTTTTTGTATCAGAAGCTGGATCAAACAGCAGGAGCTCCCCCTCTGATCCTATTTAAAATAATAATATTTATTTATTTATTTATTTTGGTATCAGAAGCTGGATCAAACAGCAGGAGCTCCCCCTCTGATCCTATTTAAAATAATAATTTTTATTTTATTTTATTATTATTATTTTTGGTATCAGAAGCTGGATCAAATAGCAGGAGCTCCCCCTCTGATCCTATTTAAAATAATAATTTTTATTTTATTTTATTTGGTATCAAAAGCTGGATCTAACAGCAGGAGCTCTCTCCCTGATCCATTTTTTTTGTATCAGAAGCTGGATCAAACAGCAGGAGCTCCCCCTCTGATCCTATTTAAACTAATAATTTTTATTTTATTTTATTTTAATTTTTTGGTATCAGAAGCTGGATCTAACAGCAGGAGCTCTCTCCCTGATCCATTTTTTTTGGTATCAAAAGCTGGATCTAACAGCAGGAGCTCTCTCCCTGATCCATTTTTTGGGAGCTGTGGCTAACATCGGGAGCTCGCTCTGCTCCCAAATAAGAACTATCGACCTTAGGTCAGCAACCTCTGTAGCCAAGGGTATAACTCCCCTATTACCTGTGTATATTTAACATCATACCTACTACATATAACACGCATCCGGCCCAAAATAAAGTAATTGAAATAACTTTCACTTTCATTTTGCCCCATGTGGCAAACGAAATTGGGCCTATCCTAAAATGGCGGCCGCCCCATCTCCCACAATGGCCTCCATCAACGGCCCGGACGGTGCCCAAAATTGACGCTGCGAGCTAGCCGCATGCCAAGCCGCCCAGCTCCAGGCCCCTGGCCACGTGCGCCCTTGTTTGCCATAACCAAGGCCTCTGTGAAGGGCTTTGAAGCACCCAGCCTTCGTCCGGGAGGGGTGGGGGGTGGGTGAAGCCTCCCTCCCCCAGGACCCCTGTACCGACCTGTAGATGCTCTTCTTATCCCCTTAACCTCTTTTCTTTTCTTCTCTTCTTTGCCGAACCTCTTCAGGCTTCTTGTCTTCGCTCTTCTCTGCGACCTCTCTCCCCAACTTCCAGGCGCGGAATGAGCCTGGGAGGGCCTGGCCTGTGCTAGCAGGCCACGCCCCCGGATGTTCTGGAGGGTTCCTCCAGAACTCCTCCCTGCCTCGTGTGAGGCAGACAAATGTTTTTTCTCTCCCCATTTCTTGGGGAGAGGAAAACTGTTTCCTCTACAGCTTCCGGAACAGCCATTCAATGGCTGGTGGAGGATATATGGAAACAGGAAAGCACCTAGCTCTGCCCTATAGCCAGACAGTTCTCTAAACCCCCTCTGCTTTCCACCAGCCATGCATTTACTGCAGCCAAATCATGAGTCCTGGGAGTAAAGTGTGGGGAGCCATAGGGAGTTCAACAATACTCTGCAATAAAGTGTAATATAGTGTAGAAAAGGGGGTCACTGAGACAGCACCATTGCTATCCCTTTTTCCCTGGGAAACGAATTAATACAGTTGCAAAGACAAGATAAAACTTTAGTTTTTCTCTCTCGCACTCTCTCTCTGATAGTTTCTCTCTCCCCCTCTATATATATATCCTGTCTATTTTTAATTATTAATTAGATTTTATAAAGAAGGTTTCTAAGCTCATATGTCAAAGAATGGGTTCATTCAATGTCTATAAATCTGTGGGTTTGGCCTTGGAAGGCAAGGATTGGTGAGTGCAAGCAGGAAAAGGGTGCAAAAATATTCATGAACATGCATTCGTTAGATATAAATCCATGAGGAGACTGTTCATAACCCCGCTGATTTATTTTGCATGATCATTAATATTTAAAGATTTTTCTGGTGTTTAAGAATAACAGAAGACTTCATGCAGGTTATCTGGCCTGTTCCCCCATCATATCCCATAAGCAATTATTTACATCTCACAATTATTTAGGGACTCACCATCAAGTAAGTTATTTAATCAGTCTCATCAGGAAAAAAGATAAAATATTCATGCTTTAATTCAGCAGATGATATCTTAGTAGAAGCAAATTTTACCACACATGAATGACCTAGATGAGTACCCTTTGATTATCTTGCCCATAGAATGGGTTAGATGAAGAGAAAAGTATGTGTTTATATCTAGGTACATAGTGGTTGTTATTTACAACTGATATCTAAACCCAGAGGAATTTGGGGGCTAAGAGTTCATATGTATTTATTTATATTCCATTGTTTCCCCATTTCTAGGACTCAAAACAGTTCACACAAGTTAAAACAGAACTAAAATTTCACATTGCTAAAAACATAGAAATGCTAGAATATTTATTTATTTATTTACTTACTTACTTTGCTTATATACCGCTGTATCTCAAGCCCGAAGGCGATTCACAGTGGTTCACAAACAGTAAAAACAGTAGAAACAGCAGTGGTTCCATACAATATATAACAATTGACTTAACACATTATCCATAAATTACCAATAAGCAATTACAATGCACAATTATTACAAAAAACAACCTTACCCAATCTTCTCATCATCCAAGCGTAGTCCAGGTTCGTCGTCCATTGTTCCATTCCAATGTTCCATTACCAGATTGCAGTAAATTACTCAAACTCCTGCACAAACATCCAGGTCTTCAACTTTCTTCGGAATGCCATGAGAGATGGCGCCAGCCTAATGTCTGTAGGAAGGGCGTTCCACAGCCGAGGAGCCACCACCGAGAAGGCCCTATCTCTCGTCCCTGCCAACCGTGCTTGAGAAGCCGGCGGGATTGAGAGCAGGGCCTCCCCGGAAGATCTCAGAGTCCTGGTGGGTTCATAGGCTGAGATGCGGTCGGAAAGGTATCTTGGGCCAGAACCGTTTAGGGCTTTATAGGCCAATGCCAACACCTTGAATTGAGCTCGGTAGCAAATCGGCAGCCAATGGAGCTGGCACAACAGGGGGGTTGTGTGCTCCCTGCGCTCCGCTCCTGTTAGAATCATGGCTGCCGCACGTTGGACTAATTGAAGCTTCCGGGCCGTCTTCAAGGGCAGCCCCACGTAGAGAGTGTTGCAGTAGTCTAGGCGGGATGTGACAAGAGCGTGGACTACCGTGGCAAAGTCAGGCTTCCCAAGGTACGGGCGCAGCTGGCGCACAAGTTTTAACTGTGCAAATGCTCCCCTGGTCACCGCTCACACCTGGGGTTCCAGGCTCAGCGATGAGTCCAGGATCACACCCAAGCTGCGAACCTGTGTCTTCAGAGGGAGTGCAACCCCATCCAACACAGGCTGTAACCCTATGCCCTGTTCAGCCTTACGACTGAATATGATAACTATCAATAAAATTACATTTAAAAAGACCTTGCCCTCATAAGTAGTCAGTTCCCAGACGTCTATTGATACATAATGGTTTTCACCTGCTACCGAAATTTGGCTGTGAAAATGAAGTTCCACAATTTTGGAGTAGCCACTTGGAAGTCACTGTCAAGTTATGGTAACCCCATGAAATTGGAAAATGATATATGGCACATACATACCAAAGTGCCATATAAATCAGACCCAGAATGGGGTTACCAATGAATTTCATAGGGGTCCTGAGGCAAGAAATATTCAGATGTGGTTTTACCCATTTCTTTCACTGAAATGTAGAGAAGAGCATCTGGTGTTTATTGGCAGTCTCCCAAGTCACAAAATAAATCTCATCTCTTCCTCTGATTTGCAAGCCTCAGAAAACCACTTTCATATGGCTTTTGGGTGTTTACTTGTTTCCATAATTTTAACCAGCACTTCTCTATTCATTAATATGTTATTTTTCCATTTTTTATCACCTCAAGGGTCCCAGTGAAATGATAGAAGCCAATGCCAAGAAGGAAGGAAGGAAGGAAGGAAGGAAGGAAGGAAGGAAGGAAGGAAGGAAGGAAGGAAGGAAGGGCTTTATTAACAGAGCAGTTCCTAATAAAAGTCAGTCATCCCTGATAATCACGGGCCTGTAAAATTGTTGAACATAAAAACTTTTTAAAAAAATGTATGCTGGTTTTACAGGAACTTGGCATACAAAAGCCAAAAAGTTATCTCAAAATTGTTCCATCATGGTCCTGCAAACGAATCAAAAAATATTGGAAAGAAATACATTTGCTAACCCAAAAAAATTTCAAAACTAATTTTCCCCAGACACTAGAGACGTATCTTCTTGGCATATCATGCAAAAAAGTAAACAAAAACCAGAAGAAAATGCTCTTCCTTTTAAGTACTGCGGCTAGACTACTACTAGCTAAAGTATGGAAACAAAATGAAATACCAACAACCGAAGAATGGATTATGAAAGTATTTTATATAATTCAAATGGACTGCTTATCCCAAAGACTGAACGGAACACATAAAAAGACGAATTGGTAAGGATTTAAAGACTTTATTTTAACAAGGAAAATTTCATTAATGATAGACTTGTCCAACATCTGAAAAAGATAAACAGATGAAGCGACGCCGGGAAGATCAAACGAAGAATTCATAATGACAAAAAGTTAATACTCTCAAAAGACTTTGGGGAGTCACACCATGTGCACTATCTTTTATATTCAATATTATTATTATTATTATTATTATTATTATTATCTTCACTCCTTTTCTATATTTTTCTTTCTAGCTATCCTTAAGTAACACCCATGTTTTCACCCACTTTTGCTGTAAATATTATAAAAAACGCTATATATATAATTGTTCC
Source organism: Anolis sagrei (assembly GCF_037176765.1). Classification (NCBI taxonomy): domain Eukaryota; kingdom Metazoa; phylum Chordata; class Lepidosauria; order Squamata; family Anolidae; genus Anolis; species Anolis sagrei. Next base: position 215,827,708 of record NC_090022.1, on the reverse strand, counting down.
ATCATGTTCAAGCCCTTCCTCCTCACAACATGCTTTTACATTTCTATGTTAACTTTAAAGGATAAAAAAAATCAATTGAACAACATTGGAAAGAGCACTACCATAACCTCGTTAACTGTGCTCCAATGTGCCTGAAGAGGTTCTCTCGCAAATCCCGCAACAACAAACCATGGATGAGCTTGCAGCACTGCCTAGTTTGGAGGAAGTCAGCAAAGCCATCAGCCAATTTAAAAATAATAAAGTCAGTGGACCTGATGAGATCCCAGTTGAAATATTTAAATAGGGTGGACCAGGACTAACACAACTCCACCAGCTCCACCATTGAAAAAGTGTAGGCAACCAAGAAAATCCCAGCATACTTCAAGGACACTGCCATCATCATCTTTGTCAAAAAGGGGAACAGATTGTGGAAACTATTGAGGTATCTCCATTTTAACCTCCTCTGGAAAAATTCTCACAAGAATATTTGCAAATTGCCTTCTACCTATTTTAGATGACATCCTCCCGGAATCCCAGAATGGCTCCCCCTCCCAGAGGCACAGCGGATATGTCACTGCATGACAGCTCCAAGAGAAATACAGGGAACACAATCTAGCATTGTATGTGGCATTCATTGACCTTCCAAAGGCATTTTGGCACAGTGAATCAAAATGCTCTCTGGACCATGCTCCTAAAAATCGTATACCCTGATAAATTTGTGAACATTGTGTGACTCCTCCATGATGACATGATAGTAACAGTTTTGGACAGCAGTGGCTCCCAAAGTGACCCATTTAAGGTGAATCAAGGATGTGTTATTGCCCCATCCTTATTCTCCATCTTTGTCGCTATGTTACTGCACCTTGTTGATGGGCATGGGAATAACCTGTCAAACAGATGGCAAGCTGTTTAACCTCAATGGATTGAAAGCCAAAACCAAGGTCATAGCAACATCTGTTGCAGAACTCCAATATGCTCTTGATAATGTAGTCTGTGCTCATTCAGAAGAGGACCTACAAGCCACTCTGAACACCTTTGCAGAAGCATATGAAAAGCTTGGCCTCTCACTGAACATCAAGAAAACCAAAGTGCTCTATTAGCAGACATCAGCCAATCCTTCTGTAATTCCAGAAATACGGCTTAATGGTGTAATATTAGAAAATGTTGACCATTTCCACCACCTTGGCAGGCACCTCTCCACAAAGGTCAACATCAACACCGAAATATAACACCATCTCAGCTCTGGAGTACAGCATTTTTCTGAATGAAGCAGAGAATGTTGGAAGATCGTGACATTTGTAGGAATACCAAGAGGGTTGTTTGTTAATATATTGTCCTCCCAGCCCTGTTATATGCCTTTTTTATCGTGTCAGATGCAACTTGAGAATTTACTACAATACACACCTGCAAAACATGGACTGTCTACAAATATCACTCTCAACTTCTGGAACAATTCCATGAGTGTTGCTTCTGAAAATTTCTTGGGAAGACAGGAGGACAAATGTCAATGTGCTGGAAGAAGCAAAGACCACCATCAACTTTGCTGGACTGGCCACATTGTTCAAATGCTCAATCACAGTCTCCCAAAGCAGTTACTATACACTCAACTCATGAAGGGAAAACAGGATTTCAGTGGACATCAAAAGAGATTTAAAGATAGGCTTAAAGCTAACCTTAAAAAATGTGGCATAGACACCAAGAACTGGGAATCCCTGGCTCTTGATTGTTCTAACTGGAGGTCTGCTGTTACCAACAATGCTGTGGAATTTGACAAGGCATGAATGAAGGATGAAAAGGAGAAAAGTGTCAAGAGGAAAGTGCATCAATTCAATCCTTGTTGGGACTGCCTTCCATCTGGAAATCAATGCATTCACTGCAAAAAAAATGCGTATCAAGAATAGATTGTACAAACCTGCCTGGGTCCTGAGATTTTCTCTTGGTCCCACCTCCATCTCAAGCTCAGTTAGTGGAAATGGGAGAGCATGCCTTCTCAGTGGCTACACCCTTAACACTGGAACTCCCTGCCCAAGGAAGTGAGAATGGCCCCCTCCCTATTGTCCTTCAGACAGCAGACTAAAACCTTTTTATTCAGAGAGGCTTTTAAAGATGAAGGTTTTAAGATCAAGTCAGGGGGTGCTATGGTTTTTAACTTTGAATATGTTTTGATGGATTTAAACTGGTTTTTTTTTTCACAGAATGTTTTAGTGGTTGGAATATTTTTATTGTACCTCTTGAAAAGAGTACCCCCAAAGGCATTTAAAACAACTACAATATTGAAAAAAAGTTTTTAGTTTTCCTATTACAGGATGCTGCTAATAGGATAACAACCAAGAAAAAACTCCATATTCACTTTAGAGCAGGGATGTGAATCATGCAACCTGAGCCATGAGGCCAGGCCCTGATATCTCATCTCATAAGAATTTTTAAAATGACCAGAAAAATGCTATTTGTCCAAAAAAAAAAAGTTCTAGGAATACGATTTTGACTTTGGATGCCATTTCACAAAATTAGTAGGGAAAAGTGAATAGAAGTAACCCTACAACATAGCTTCTGACTTTAGGAAATGATATCAATGATATCATTGAGTTGGGAAAAACCAATGATAACTGTTTAACTTTCTGCTCATACCCATGTTTGCTCCAAAGCCATAGTTCTCCCAGTTGCCATCCCTATATTGTATGATGTCTTTGCACCTTATGACCTTTGATTAAACTCTCATCTCTGTGGATAGCTGAAAATTCTAGTCCCAGAGGGTTGCTTCATAAGCTTTATCCATGCTCATGAACATGTCCAGCTTTCATGTCTTACAGCATCTAGCTGTGTAGAACTAATAGCAAAACTCATGAGGAAGCTTCTAATTCTTATTATTAATTGGGCTTCTGATTTGGTTTGGCTTACATATAGTCTTCTTATCTCTTAATTAAAAGTACAAAAAAAGACACACAAACCCATTGGAAAGATTAAATTCAAACTATTTCTATTTAATGAGCAAACTAGTATGAAAAGAATACAGCAAGGATGTCTCTTCCTTGTGCAGTTTGCTGATACTTGAACACAGAGAAGAAATGTTTCATAACCATATCATGACAAAAATTTGTTTCTTATCCAGCACATTCCATGTTTCTTTCTCTTTCCATATTTCCATTATTATCCCTGTGTTTTGAAACTGGCATTGCTATATTTTTAATTAATAAGTAATCTAACAGCAAAATGTTTTCAGGAACAGAACTGAGAAAAGAAGTCAAATCAGCCTGGAAATAGATTAGTTTCCATTTTTGTAACTGATCCCTCTTGGTGTTTATCGTCATAGTGGCTGGATATATTGAGGGGATTGGATCTATTGTTCTACAGGCAATTGAGTTATTTCCAGAGTTCATCCTAATTGTATTGTCAAATGGGTTTACAGAAGTCTGTGATGCATGGCTATTTATGACCTCCTTTTCAATTATTCACTGAATCTCATTTCATCCTCCATAGAGTTACATTCCACTTTCCATGAACAAATCCACAGATGGAAGTAAATAGCTTCCATGGTGGCAATTGTGGTTTTTCACGAGTTGTTTCATCCCTGGGATGAGGAGCTCTGTAGAATGCAAATGATCTTAGTAGGATTTCTTGCATAAAACTATAGATCCAGTTGTGAAACACAGGGAAGGCTGAATCAGTTTTGCAGAAATGACCATTAAATCTCATTCTATTTCTGAAAAGAAGGAAGTAAATATAAGGAGAAGAAGAGAAACTAAGTTCTTAAAAAATAACTTGGAGAATTGGAAATATCTATGGAAAATAAGATTTAAATATTCAATTGTTGGATCTATTAGAGAAAATATGTATTAAATGTTTTATATATGTTATATAACCCTAGAGATGTTAATTAAAATAGATAAATCTCACCTAACGGAATGCTGGAGATGCAAGATGAAGAAAGGCATCTTTTTCCATATTTGGTGAACTTGTAGGATGGTACAATATTTTTGGGAAAATGTTATTAAAGAGACAAAGGAATGATTATTAATAAGGTCAAGAATACACCAGAAAAGTGTCTTTTATGGCTATTTAGAGAGAACATTAGCAAAGGAGATGAAGAAATATGTCAATACAGTTTTGTTGCAGCTAGATTAACAATAGTGAAATCTTGGAAGAGGAAAAAGAACGACTTATAAAGGACTGGAGAAAAAAAACTATTAGACTATATTCAAATGTCCAAGCTATCCAATGGTATTCAGGAAGGAAATAATGAAGAGTTGGCCAAAAAATGGAGGCTGGAATTTGGATGTTTGGAAAGAAAGACAAATGTTGATTTTAAAGTAGCCACAATGGGAATTTATTAAAGCAGATATAAGGGTAGGTTTTAATAAATATAATATTCACAAGAAGTAATGATGGAAGTCATAGGTGGTGGGTTCACAGGTGTGGGGATGAAAAGAAGGGGTGTGGTATGATGCTCTAAATCAGTATTTCTTAATCTGTGGGGCTCAGACTACCAGTGGGCTGCGAGGATGAAAATCTGGTCTGTGAGCCTCCTTCCTCTATATTTATTTTTTATTTTATTTCCACTTCTTTCACACTGCCTGACACTCCTTCCTTGTTGCTGACCATGGCATATGTTCTGTATTAGAAACGAGAGCTAGTGTGGCCTATTCAATACAATTTTCTGAATCAGCATCCCAAACCAAATCTAAAGTTGACAAAAAACTGATTCGTAACCCATTTGGTACTAATGTTAGAGAGTAATCCCTGGTCAAAATGGTCCCTGGTCAAATAGTCCCTGGTCAAATAGTCCCTGGTCAAAGTGGTCCCTGGCCAAAAAAGTTGGGAAGAACTGCTCTAAATGTATAGTTTTGTTAGTTGTTGTATTATTTGTTTTTGTGTGTTTTACTTGTGTACAATACATTTAAAAGTAGGTTTTTTAAAAAACCTTGGGTCCTGAAGCTGTGATGCTTTGGAATATTTCATTATCCTCTCTGCCTTGAAGTGACCTCGTTTTGTAAAAACAAAAAGGCAACTATAAACACATTTAGAAAAAAACGAAATGAAATTGCCTATTTCAGCCTCAGAGGATTAAAGAGAGAAAAAGAAAATGAAGTGGGGGGACACAATGGGCCCCAGGTGAACATATCTGGCCCATAGACTGCACTTTCCTCACTTTTGATCTCTGTTTTATATATTTGCTTATTTGTGTTTGAAAAAAGGAAATTTTAATGATTGAGCAACATTCCTTAGAATTTGCCACTACTGAAAATGTGTGCATTGCTTTACTGAGATGGATTTATTTTGATTGGAGAGGCACCTTAGCTGTTCTCGCATGCCATATTTCATCCTCTTGTGTTAATGAAAGCCTGTGGGAAGTAATTCTCTTTTAGAAATGAATGTGTAGACATACTTGTCCTAAAGCTTGATGTGTTAGCCTATTTGTAATTAATTGAAGAATGTATAAGAAATGTGTCTGCGGCCACTTGGATTTCAATAGATATGGGTAAACCATAACACAAATTTAGTGAGAGTTCATGGTCTGAAAAGGTTAATTCTTTTTTTAAGTCAACTGATATACATGCATTACCATTGAGAGGTAAAAGTAACCTACTTAAAGCCTCCAGATGCAGATTTAGTACAAAAAAGAGGCAATCCTATCAAAGTGGGATCAGTATAATAGATCGTAAAGTGTAAGAAGACAGATTTTTCTGTATGAAATTGGATGAATATTTAATTTTTAAAAAATGCTTTGCAATGCATCTGGCAGGAGAATGAGAAGTAGGATTTACAAGAATAATACAGGAAGATATTTCATCAGCATTAATGGTAGACAGAGATAAATATCTCAAATTATGTTCAATGAGCAACTTTACACATGAAGCTGGGAACCCAGTTGCAAACTATAAGTAGATAAGTTCTTACTATGCTTTTAGACTTGTCAAGATGCAACTTTTTCAGTTGTGCATTAATGGGGTAACATAAAGTGATGAATTACTACCTGGGAGTGCAGTAGTCGGCAAGCTGAATCAAGAAGCCTGTTTGCAACACCATTTGGGAAATATTTTCTTTCAACCTCCACAATAATGATTTAATCAGAGTTGGACAGTCTTATCAGAGTTGGACAGTCTTAAATTACAGCTCTATGCAAATATTCAAAAACATTGAACCTATCGCTATCTAATTACCTCTATTTCATTTTTATTTTTGAAACAAGCTTGGCTACCTCATTTTACATCTGTCTCTTCTGTCTATTCCTTCAACTAGAATTCTTCTGTTTTCTGAGGGCCACAGCAACACGTGGCAGGGTGTAGCTAATACACACACACACACACACACACACACATGCTTTACTTGGCAATGTTTATACATTTGCTGTCATTTAAAAAAAAAAGACCTCTGGCCTTACCTCCTCCCCCCCCCCCCCACCCTCACACACACACATTAGCAAGTGAACTTGATAATCACCTAAATAGTTCATAATAAAATAAAAATCACCTGCATTTACATATTGTATATCATCAAGCATAATTATAAAGGGAACAGTATTGAAATAATAAAGATCATACTGTGAAGGTACCAGACCCTATCTGATACTGGAAGCTAAGCAGGGTTACCACTAGTTAGTTACTTATTGGATAAGAGAACACCAGTTAATACCAGGTGCTGTGGTATATATTTTAGAGGAAGGAACTAGCAAAACCATATTTGATTATTTCTTGCCTAAGAAAACCCTATGAAATGCATGGAGTAATGAAAGGCGAAAAGTAACCAATTTCTAGGTCTAATTTCTATGGCACATCTATATGTAAGTACCCTTTTTCATTGTTCATTTTGGAAAATTAACTTGAAAATCTTCAGTTTTACTCTAATGTTAGAGAGCGAGACATGGAGCTACTAATACTCTCTGTGGTTCTCTGCAATGCTTCAGTCATGCCATCTCATACTATAAAGCTTTACTCTTTGCTATGCATTCCTAGTTCAAGCTGTTCCTTCTTATATTAATATAACTTTGAGTGATTGCATTAAGACTTTGGTCTCCCTCTATCCCCCTTATAATCACATGATAGCAGCTCCTTCATTCTTGTGTATTCTTTGCTACCCCTTTAGCCAGTGCAGAACAAAACTTGGCAATTCCTTTTTGGCAAATTGCTTCCCAGTTTCAATGAAAATGAACTCCTTTCAGGCCCTCATATTCTTTGCCACAAGAAGGATATCTTTGTCAGTCAGCATGGCTTTTGCTTCCCAGGTTTCTAAAAATCTGTAATGAATAATAATATTGGCACAGAAGTGGCAACATATATATAACAGGGATCTCCCTCAGCCTGCAAACATTAGCATTTAAAAGGGACATGTTGAAAAATATATTTAAAAATCCTGAAAGGACTGAGCACCATTACAATAGAAGGAAAAGAAGGAATGGGGGTTGAAAACAGCCCCACATTTGTGTTTCATGCTACTGGAGAGTTTCCAGGACATACGGATAAAAAGTAAAAAAGTAAAAAGCATCCGTTTTCCATTCTTTATTTTTAAAAAGTGTTAGGAATTTTTCCAGGGAGGAGCAAAGCTGTGCCATGGATTTAGTGAGCAAAATTTCTCTGTGTAGGGTTCAGTGGTACAACATACCTGTGAGTTTTCCTTGTGTGTCTGTGCATGTATGCTTTGATCCTTAGTGTCACATTCAATGACATGCAGAAACCTCCAAAGAGAGGGAAGAAAATCCTCAGATCTTGAAATCTGGCAGTTCTAATTGAGAATACAAAAGGCATTATCAGTTCTGATAAAAGTGTATGAGCAGTGAGGGATGTCTTTAAAAAATCATCAGAAGTGAACAAACAGAATGTTTAAGAATTTATACACATTTGAGCAGGTTGAATTTCACAGATTTCATCATTCATTGATTTGATTAAAATGTTATCTTTAGGAATCTATAGGTCCTCAAGTGTAACTCTAAGACCAACTTTTTCCAATTTAGTTGAAAGACCTAGAAATTTCTAGAGAGAACATCTCTGGAGAAATCTCCAGGTCCTCCAGGGTGAAGAGCCCTAGTATAGATTGAAAAGAAAAGATTGAAAACAAAAGAAAACAGAGTATGCGGATGTGAAGACAACAACCATCAAAACTCAGTAAAAATCCAAGATGCTATACTAATATAGCTCCTTAGACCAGTTAAAAGAGATCATTGACAGCATATTTTTGAATGATTTCTTCCATCTGGTGATTGTTGTATAGAAAATATCAGTGAGATTTTTGAGAGGTATTTTGGACATCGGAAGAAAATGGTTCTGCTTTTCCAGGTTTTGGAATGGGGCTGAGCAGCTTTTTTTACTTTTCACATTACTATCAGCCACCTTTATTTAAATGTAGAATAATCTTTGTTTTAGTTGAAATTTGTGACCTCATCACATTGAGATGTGCAGGTCACCTTCCTTTAAGTGTAGAGAATCGCCCCTCTAGATCATCAGCTGTCACATTTTGAGTTCTGCCTCCCCATCACACTCACACATGGAAACTTAAGAGCTGGCAATACATTCATCTTACATTCATCACAAGGTTAGTATTGCTTCTTTTTAATTAGGAAAAACTACAATATCCAAAAGCCAAGAGATCCCTTCCCCTGCCCAAAGCCAGTTACATTAAAGGAGACTGACACCAGTTTAAAACCATTTCTTTCCATGAGATAAAATTATTCTGCTCCAAACCCTGTGTGATACTAGAGACAGTGCTCCGGTTTAAAACCATTTCTTTCCATGTAATAAAATTGTTCTGCTCCAAACCCCTAATAATAATAATAATAATAATAATAATAATAATAATAATAGTAATAATATTTTTGTATCCCTCCTCCATCTCTTGGAAAGGACTTGGGGCAGCTTACATGGGGACAAGTCCAACAACATAATTAAAATAGCACATTAAAATTCAATAACAACATCATAAAACAATATAAAACAACCAGATACATAACACAATATAAAAACAACAAGCAACAACCAGTGGTCTGAAATTGTTACAGTTTCTGATCTCGGGCAGGCGGGCTGATGCAATCAATTGTGAGGAGAGGGCTTATGGATAAAGTGCAAATACCAGATTGAGTGCAATATAAAGTGGAACATTATAGCTCTGAGCAGGGAACAGTAGAAAAGTACAGAAACTAGATTTAAGGTCATAGCTGGGGGCCGAAATTTTCTGGGGAGTCATCTAATCAAAGGCACAGTGGGACATCCATGTCCTTAGTTCTTTTCAAAAGATAGATAAAAAGGGTGCCAGTCTAATCTCTCTGGGGAGAGAATTCCAGAGCCAGGGGGCCATCAATGGGAAGGCCTTCCCTCTCATCTCCACCAGTCATCCCCGAGACAGAAGTGGGAGCGAGAGGAGAGCCTCCCCAGAAGATCTTGCATATCTCACAGTTTCATAACGGAAGATGCAATCATGAAGATATGATACAAGAGACAGTGCTCCAGTCTAAAACCATTTATTTCCATGAGATAAAATTATTCTGCACCAAATCCTGTGTGGTACAAGAGACAGTGCTCCAGTTTAAAACCATTCTTTCTAGGAGGTGAAATTGCCCTGCTCCAAACCCCATATGATAAAGGAGACTGACAGGAATGGACAATGAAACAGGATGGGACATTGTTGGGGTTCAGCCTGAATTTGAACTTGAACCTGATTCTCTGTCTGTTCCTCCTGATGCTAATGAAAATATATTTACTGATGCTAATGGAAATGTACCTTTTGATGCCAATGCTCTTGAAATTAGTGAGGAAGAAACTGCTGTAGGTTTGGAAAATGCCAATGTTCCTGAAATTAGTGAGGAAGGAACTTCTGTAGATTTGGAAAATGAAAGTACCAGTGTTCATGAGAATGTTTCAGAAGGAGACCTTGAACTTTCCCTCCCTTCTGCACCTGTTAACTGTAATGACAACAGAAGGGGCCAAATTTGGGAAGACAGAAGTAAATCACTCAGTTTGCGTCGATCCTCCCGAATTCAAGAATTAAAAACATTGGCTTCAAAAAAGAAGGGTGGTTCACGGAACCAATTCTTGAGTTTTAATTGCCTTACACCGGGGTGACTGTCTCAGTTCAGGCATCATTTCAGAATTGATGAAGACCTTGGCAGTTCTCCCGGTTCCCTGGCCATAGTTTGGGAAGATTTCTAGGATATCAAGTACGGTTAGTGGATTGCTAACAGGTTCCAGTATTTCACAGCGAGGCTTTTGGTTTTGCTTTGTCCATTTAAATTCATGTTTGCTGATTTTGCTGTGGCTTTTGACTTGCATTTTTCCTTTATTTTGTAACCATTTTTCTTCAATAAAAAAGGATTGTTTTTCACAGCCAAGTGTGGCGGATAGTTATCTTAGGGCCTCGTTCCCTGCTCTGGATTGCAACAGAAATTTTGATTGTTCCCATCCCACCTGCTTCTCAGCTAGAACCATGTGAAGGCTGAGAGGAGTCATGATGGTCATGTATAAATATGTGAGGGGAATTTTTAGGGAGGTGGGAGCTTGTTTTCTGCTACCCTGGAAACTAGGAAGTGAAACAATGGCTTCAAACTACAGAAAAGAGATTCCACCTGAACATTAGGAAGAACTTCCTAAATCTGAGAACTGTTCAGCAGTGGAACTCTCTGCCTCAGTGTGTAGTGGAGGCATGTTTTTTGGAGGCTTTTAAACAGAGGCTGGATGACCATCTGTCATGGATGCTTTGAATGTCATTTTCCTGCTTCTTGGCAGGGGATTGGACTGGATGGCCCACAAGGTCAATGATTCTATGAATAAAGTGGGATAGTAGGTAGTTGCTCAATTCCTGCTTGTATTCAGAGTTCCTGCCTTTCAGGACACTTCTACTTCTTTCCAACTCCAGAAGTTGTTTACCTATGGTGGGAAATGTCTCAATATGATGAGGTCAATTGCCAGAGTTCCCGCCTTTCAGGGCACTTCGCTCTCTTTCCAACCAAGGAAGGCTATGCATGACAGCCGGAAGTAGTTTAACTTCTGTGATGAGCTCCCTGCCTCTTCATGCTTGAAAAGAGGCTGAAGTGTTGTATGACAGGGAAATTTCTCAATGTAATGAGATCATTGATCTACAAATAAATGATTTATGTTAGAATTGTTTTTAATTGCCCTATACTTGTCTCTTGATGTTTTGTATTGATGTTGTTCACCACTTTGAGTTGCCTGAGGGCTGAGAAAAGTGGTATATAAATAAAGTAAATAAATAAATAAATATTTCTTTTGGGACTAAAAATGAAAATAGTGCTTATAGTTTCAGAGAAGAAAGGTATATTTTCTGGGAACCATGCAAGTCTCTGAGAAATTCATCCTAGATTACGTAGCTGTTGTTTTCTAGTCATTTTATATGGTTATACATCTTTCCATCTTTTGGCAATATCCTAAATTCTTCCCCAAGTCTTCCTCCCCCTTCATAATAGCCTTTCTGTCCTTGAATACATTGCCCTCCTGTTGTCAGAAATTTTGAGCCCTATGTTGTCCTTTAAAAATCCCAACATATAAGAAATAATAATAACAACAACAGTCTATATTTTAGAGTCATCATAGAATGCTCTCATTTTGCCACCAAAAAAAATTGGTATAGCAGTATTGGCATTGCAGGGCTGGCAAAATACAGTCTCTCAGACACAATTTTGCCTCTAGCACTATGGATAGAGTAATCATGGATTTTATTTGCTTGGATTGGCATAAAATTTTGTTTAAAGTAAAGTATTTTCTGGCATATAAAACTACATTTAAACCAGGAAAATCTTCTCAAAAGATGGGGGTTGTCTTATATACTGGTTGTCATCTTATAGGACATGTGCTGAAACCTCTGGAGAATCTGCAGTCACCGCATTTGTTGGGAGGAGCTCAAAAATGGCCACAGTTGCATCCCCGCTATATGCGATGATTGTATGAAAGAAACAATGGCGGTGCTGTACAAGAAAATCCACTCATCAGGATTCGTGGAAAGCAGTGACTTAACACTGTCCCGATGATGCGGTGGGGGGGGGGGGCTCATCAGGTAGGTGTAAGTGAAGGGTGGAGCAAGCTGCAGGCATCAGGAATTCCCAGGGTATGGAAAAAAAGAGATAGAGTGGTGCTATGCCTAGAAAACCATGCCTCTTTCACTTGTGTGGCCCACCCTTGTATCCTATCACTGTACCTCCTTCTCTGCCTCTCAAATTTTGCTCCTAAGGGCTGCAGGCATGCATGTGCGAGATCTAAGAGGCAGAAAAGGAAGTATGGTAATAGGAAAATTACCATATTGAAATCAAATCTGTTTTTTTTAAAAAAAATTGGTGTACATTGTAAGAGGGGTAGTCTTATGCAGCGAGTATATCCCAAACTATATGTTTTAACTAGAAAAGTTGGGAGTCGTCTTATATGCCCAGTTGTCTTATACGCTGGAAAATATGGTATTTGCAGTTTCGGGGGGGGGGGGGGAGTAAGATAGTTCTACTAAAGATCTTTATCCAAGATATGTCTACTAAACTCCTAAATTTCTAATTTCTAATGATGAAGCCAAAACAGTGATTTTTTAAAACAAAAAATTACAAGATTCCTTTTACTGGAGTTAGTGCCAGTCATCATTAGAACTTAATTCCTTGGCAACAGGAAGCTAAAAATAAATGATTTCAGCGATTACATTTACTGACTAGCTGGATGTTTCCATATCTTCAAAAATGAGTCAAACGCTTCAGGGAGTGGTTGCAGGAGAGAGTAACTGTTGTTTGTGGTCCCTTCCTCATAGACTCAACTCCATATTTCTCTCTTCTAACTGTACAGGTTACAAAGATTTTTCTATATCCAATAAACTGATCTGCTGCCTTTATGTGTAGTAAAATATTATACATGAATACATATAATTCACGGAAAGACACAGGTGAGTATCTCTTATCCAAAATACCGAAATCTGAAATGCTTCAAAATCCAAAATTGTCCACATGGGTGATTGAGATAGTGGTGTCTTTGCTTTCTGATAGTTCTGTGTATACAAACCTTGTTTCATATTCAAAATTCTTAATATTGTATAAAATTGTCCCCAGTCTATGTGCATAAGATGTATCTGAAAATCAGGGAATTTCATGTTCACACTTGGGTCCCATCACCCAAATCTCATATGCAAACCATCTCCTGTCCCAAGCATTACAGATAATGGTTACTCAACATATTCTTGCTTCAGGAAAAGCATTTTCATAAACCAACCTTTCAGCTCCCATTTTTTCCCATTCAACAGAAGCAAACATTTACACCATTATACTAGTTTCTAGGATGGCTTCACACCTTCTAATGTCACTAATTATTTCTTTTGAGTTATGAGGTATGAGTTGTGAAATTGGCAATTTACCTACATAACAAAATTATGAGCTATCACGTTCATGTATCCTAGTTTTCTGTTCTACTTGTTTTAAGGAAGAAAACTAACATTTAGGGGTAGATTAATGGACAACATAAAATCTAACGTCACAAATTAACCACAAAAAGGAAAATTACAGGAATCTGGGCACATACAAGCCATTAGTATCAAATGTCCATCTCTGAAAAATAACCAAACTGAAATCCCAGTAAGACACAAAGTGGAGGCCATAGAAATATTGCCTTTTTCTTAAATTATCATTGTTGGATTTCTTTCTTCCATATGCAAGGGATCTGAGTACTTGAGAGATCAACATAAATAATACAGGAGCTAAAAATCAAGAAACTAGCTCTATGAGCCTCTGGGAGCTGTAAACTTTTTCTTTATTGAACATCAATGTCAATAGAGAGAGAGAGAGCTTTTCGAAGAGAAGAGCATTTCAGAAACAATTTGTGATGCAGCATGCAGATAAACTCTTGAGAGAAAAACAATAAATATTCCCAGAGTTTGGAAAACTCCCCCAGCCTGCATAGCCATTGGTTGGGGATCATAGGATCCATAATCCAGAAATTAATCTTCCCACTGATGACATCCATCCAGAAAGCTGTCATCATTCCTGAAATGAGAGTATCCATGGACATTAACAGAAATTTTACTCCTTAGGGATATTATTATATTATGGTGGGATGCTTCCTGATTGATTGATTGATTGATTGATGATAGGATGCAATGGGTTAGCCCAACTTTACTTCATGTCTGCCATTTTTTCTGATTTAACTTTCCATGCAATTATTATATAGAAGGAGGAAGAAAACATACATATTAAATACAATTACAACTTTTTATGTTCCATTTTTTCCATTAAGTAATTTTTATTGGTAACACATGGTCAATTTTACATTTCAAATAAAAAAATGCCAGAAAGTTGGACAGAAAAAGTAGTAAGGGGGAGGGGGGAGAGAAGGGAAGGAAGAAACAAAATAAAAGAGAAGAGAACAAGCAAAAGAAGAAGAAAAAAACCCACAAATAACAACAACTAAGGGTATATTGGACTTTCATCTATTCCTTGGTGGTCATTCTATGTTTTTGTCATCATGTTAAACCACAAGACTCCGTCTTGTCTTTTCTTTATCTTCTTCACTTCCTCTGACTATAAGTCTCTATTTTGTGAACATTTGTTTCCTTCTAGTAAGTTTTCCATCTAAATTATTAGTTCCATCTTTAATGGTTTGAAGTAGTCATTGACTGGTTGCCAGTCGGCTTTTTTTTTAAGGGGGGGGGGATAATGCTAGGTTTGGTGTTATCAAGTATGAGAGTCTGTCCATGTTCATTATCTCCATTATCTTACTTTGCTAGTCTTCAATTGGAGGTGGTTCTTTAAGCATCCAATTCCTTGCAAATGCTATCCTAGCTGCTTTAACTGCTGCAACATGCTTTGCAATGAGTAACATTAATATTTATATTGTTAATATGGCTATAAATTCACATTATTCAAGTGTCAGTGAATCCTAAGACTCATTAGCAACTAGGGTTGCCAGGTCATGAGCATCACAGGTTCTCAAATTTCAAGAGTGAAATCTGAGTCCTAGAGAAGGCACCTGCTGATATCACAAGAGTAGTCCCTGATGTAATTATGCATGAAACATTAAGCATCAACCACCATTGCTCAGATACTGTTATTCAAAGGGAGATAAACACAAAGCCTGACAAGATGAAAAAAAAACTTTTCTAGTTGGAAATTAGATTTCCCAAACTCTGCCCTGAATGGAGATGGGAATAACATGGCTTTCACAATCTCTTAGTAGTTGTAATCCAGTTACAGAAATATTTCCAAACTCTGCTTTGAATAGTAAAACAATCTAAAATTTACCAGCTCTATTTTAGCACTTTTGCAACATGATATTAAAATTCAGGAGTTGTAATCCAGCAATAACAATAAAAGCTTTCCATGCAGAATAAGATGTTTGCCCAAACTCTTCAAATGGGCTGTTCTCATTAACTAGTGCCTTTCATTTTTTAAACCGTCAGTTCAAGAAATTCTCTTTCTTTCAACAATTATAATAATGGTACTATTAATAATGGTACTAAAAATCAAATATTTAGAAAAGATGATCATGGTTACAATAATGCAAGATGGCAATCAGGTCTATACATGTCTATTCAAAATAAAGCCCTGTTGTATTTAAAGTTTTTAATGTCCTGAGTATCTTATAGGGGTGTGCAAAACTTCATTTTTAATTCATTTTTCAGATCTAATTCGTTAGATTTGAACAAAAATTGTTAACAAAGTGATACTAAGAAACAAGGGGGGGAGAGGGGCTGGCCATGCAAAAAACTTAAGATTCAAAACAATGACCTATTACTTTCAGATGAGTTTTGTAACTCTCATGAATGGCTCCAGGTCTCCATCACGGGCTCTGCTTCTCTCCTAAAAGGGCTGGGTTTGGTTCCCCCAAAAGTCCCCGAGGAGGTGAGGCTGGAGTGGAGTGGAGTGCGTCCTTTTTCCTCAAAGGACGCAGCAAAAGGGGCCTAGGGAGGGATGCCTGGCTGGATGGTTGGGCAAAGAAACCCCTCCACACATGGCCGACCCAGAGAGAGAAGCAGAGACCACACTCACACTGAGGCTTTAATGCAGGAAGTGAGCAGAATTCTGGGAAATGTAGTTTAGGGCAGGGCCTTTTGAATTTTCTGGCACTGCTGACCTGGAGACAATGCAGCACATGTGTTTTAAAAGCAACTTCTCCAACCTGAAGAAGAAAAGTCCAAGTGTTTTAAGGCATAAGAACTTTATGACAAGCTACTACATTTCAGTTCAGTGATAAGCATGAATATAGTATCCATCACAAGCCTAGAATTTCCATCTTTAGTCAATGAACTTCTTGAGAAAATGCAAGTCGCATCTAGTGTGAGAGAATTGCTGTCTGCAAGGACATTGCTTAGGGAATGCTCGGATCCTTGTGGGAAGCTTCTCTCATGTCCCTGCACAGGGAGCTGGAGCTGACAGAGGGAACTTACCCTCTCTCTCCGGATTCAAACCACTGACCTGTCAGTCAGCAGTCCTGCTGGCACAAGGGTTTAACCAATTGCGCCACTGGGGGCTAGCATACAGAGTCATCAGATCAGATACAATCTCCCTCAAGACAGCTTTGTTTTCAGCATACATACAGATAACAGAGACAAGTTTTTGACTGAAGACACATCTACACTGACCACTTATTGAGAAGAGCCAGCTAATCAGCTCCATGGTTGCTAAATGATAAATGGAGGTGATGTGCATTAATACCATCAAAGCTGCTTAACATATCTTTGAAGCATGTTAACCAAAATACACGTTTCTCTAATTTCTCCTCTAGAATCTGGAGTAAACTATGACTTTGGGTCCTTGTAAAAGGTTGGGTTGGTTTTGAGATGCAACCAACTGCAACTGTTTACATAGTCATCCTGCATTCTCTAAGCTCAGGCAGCCCAGGGATACATGATGGAAGTCATTGTCCATCTTTCATCACTTGTTCTTTTTGTCCAGCCTAAACCATTCTGGGGATGATTCCTGGAATAAGTGCTTGATGTAAAGCCACCTCAAGTCAAGACACTAACTGCAATTCCAGCAACATGATGCAGTGAAGCATATATTGATTAGGTTTAAGTCTTCTTGTTGTTATTGGTGGTGCTAGTAGTGATCCTATACTTGTGAATTTAAAATAAGACTTATTCCCAGGTATATGTGCATATGATGTAGTGAAAGTTATCTAAGCACATGGCAGTAAGAACAGAATATGACTTCTCACTAGATAAACATACAATTGCACTATTAACTTTTTATCTATAGAACTTGAGGAAACTGCTTACAAAGCACTCTTTTGGCAATTTTTAGTTGCACACAGTAGCTAGCTATAAATTTAGAACAATTTCACCAATGAGTGGAGAATGAAAACAAGCAAATACATCTTTCAAAAGGGAACATATTCACCATTATTAGGAAAGACACATTTCATGCATTTCTCATCATTTTGTTTGTCTTTTTTGTTTTTGTTTTAGTACTTGACAACTTGTGGAAGAGCTTATGTTACATTTCCCATTCTTCATGAAGTGCTGGATTTTGATAAGGAAAAGTGTATCTGTTTTAGATGTTGATGGTGTACATTGCAAACTCAGCATATATGCTAATAAAATGATTCTCCTTGCTCCATTGGGTTTACTTCCATATTGATAAAATTGCAGTCATAGAATGTTTAAACATAATTATTATATGTATATCTCATCTTTACTCCATGGAGACCTTGGTATGGACATGGATTTCAGGCATTAATAGCCTTCAATGCAGTCTTCACTGTACTATATCCACACGGCTTTGCTTTAGTAAGTTCAGACCATGCTTTGCACATGGAAATAGAAAGATGAAATCTAATAGAATTAGTCAGAATGGAGATGGTTTAAAATTATGTAGTTAGGGGGATGTGTACAATATCATGCAATTGTTACTTTGTCAGCTGCACTTGTTCTCAGATTATTTCTAAAGCCCCATTTAGAGAAGGAAAGGGAACATGCGAGCTGATCTGATTTAATCCAGGAAAAGTTGCTTAATGTGGCTGTACCCCAGAGTAAAACAAAAACACGGGGAAGTACAATCCTGGACCTCTGGGTTCCTATGAGAAACCAACTGTAGGTGTCCTCAAAGCCATCCTGCATGCAGATATCCTAGATTCTTCCCCAACTTTCCACCTTTCCTGGAAAGTAGTTTCATAGCTCAGAAGAGAGGTGAAAATCCAAGTTTATCCAGCTTTGCCACCAATTGGCACTTCACTTAGCCACCATAGCCCTTATAGCTGGGAAGGAAAGGGAACATCCAAGCAGATCCATCCTCCAACTGCTGCTTTACTCAGTCACTACAGCCCTTATAGAATGGAAGAGAGGGAAAAGATAAAGTTGGCAGCATGGCTGAATCCACTGACTAACCCTCTTTCTTCTTAACCATCATTCACTAATAGGGCTATCTGAAAAAGCCCAAAACTTGAAATGCTTTTGGGCCCAAGCATTTTAGATGAGGGATATGCAGCCTGTAGTAGGAACACCCAAAGAAATGCCTCTCTTAAAGAACTTCCTACAGCTAGTGTAGGCTCCTAGTGGAGTCACCCTGGTTCTAAACCATGGCTATATTTCAAAGTCAAAATTGGCATTTTGAAATGTGCTTAGAAATAACTTAGGAGTCCCTGCACTTTGAAAATGCAGGCATAATATAAGCAAATACCCAGTCTTCACAGCTGTATTTTGGATTAATTGCATTATCTGGACCATCTTCAAAGGCATCCTTAGCTATAACATATTACTGTATTCTAATTTACCAGGGAAGTTACCAGGGGACTGAGGGCAAGCTTTCTTCATCTAGGTAGAATTACAGCTGGAACACAACTAGCCTTGCCAATAAAATTTAATATGTGCTGCAAAGCCCCATAACATCCTAAAATGCAGAGAAAGAGAGAGATGCATTTTGTTTGTGCTCTCTCTCTCTCTCTCACACACACACACACACATACATACACAGAGGGAGCATTTGGTAAGATCAAAGAGTTCTATACTCTGCAAAAATGGCAAGAGGTTTATTACTGACTGTTGCAATTTGAGGCACAGAATGGGGAACTCATCTGGCATGTAAGAAAAGGTCTTTGCAGCCCCCTGTGAAAATTGCTCTGAGGTTCAGCATCCATGTCAGCTTATATCTGAGTATCAGGAAAGCCAGAGGTCACAGCAAAAGTCAGAAAAGCACAACCCAGCAAGCGTCACAAGACAAGATGCCGAGCAGGTGGACTGCTCCAATTATCTGAGCTCCGTGATGAATGAGGGCTGTGCCTGCTCTTGAAAGGTCTGTGGGGTGCTGATAATGTTTCCATCCTGAACATATCAATGCTAAAGAGGAAGCATTTCCAATGTAAAGTTTGGGTTTGCATAAGTGTATACTGCCAGCCATAGAAATGGATAGGAAGAGCATTCAAATAAAGAAAAAAGCAGAAATGAGGCAGAGGAGGGGAGGAGGCTGGAATCTGCATCAACTGCTGAAAGAGCAACTCTCTCCCTGTCTTAATGGTGCCTCTAGATAAACCACAGCCTGATGGCAGATTTACTATGGAAAAAGAGATCACCTGGAAAAGCAAAAGTGTCATCTGAAAGGCTTTAAGATGCACATATAATTTGGCTGTCTAGGTAGTGTGATACCATGAGTCATATAGTTCACAGAATCGGGATTTTAATTCCTTTATTTTACAGTCACTGTAAAGAATACCTGTTTTAAAAGGCAAATGGAGAGAGGCTCAGATTTTCAGTCCAAACCATCCCTAGGCTTAGGAGTGCAATTCTACCTTTATTTCATTCTTGTAGGAAGAGTCAAATAATTTTAGCAATTTTCTTCCTGCTGCAAGAAAGTCTTGGAAAATGGCACAGATTTTTATAACAGTTGGCAGTTTGGGATGTATTCTATTCAAAATTTGCAGGTTTGATTTTTTTTCTTAATTCTGTTCAGAAAGTGTTGTTTTTGTGAACAAACCCTATGTGTGAATGTTGTGCAGAATAAGTCCAAAGCTGAAAAGATTTTCATCAGTCCAATTAGTTTAATTGGGTTTTCCTAACTCTGGCAAAGCATGATTTGCTTTGGGTTTTTTTTTTACCATTTTGCAAATATTTTCAAATATTTTTTCAATTTCTTCTTAGGTGCTATGCACCCTCTATAAATCACATATAAATTAATTTTATGGTCAGCTAGCGTACTGGCTAGAAGGTTTTGGGAATTATAGTAACCTTTCCATGTTCTTCTTTTTTTCTGGAGAAGAAATACAGGACACTAAACCAGGAAAATTGCTCATATCTGCTCTGACTTCGGTTGATACAGGTTGAGTGGGTGCATTTTTTTGCTCCTTGACCCATGTTAATGGATATGTTTCAGTATTTGCAGCTTGGGAATGTGGACAGAGCCCTGGGAGAGGTGAGAACAGAACTCTCACCGAACTCAACTACATTAGATAAATATTGGTCAGTTGCCGATATCCCTTATCTGAGGAAGGTTCTGGAAAATGTGGTGGCCTCTGAACTCCAGTGATTCTTGGATAAAATTGATTATCTTGATTTTTTAAATTAAAAATAAACCCTTAGAAGCATAGAATTATGGAATTGAAGGGGTGGAAGAGTCCACATGGGCCATCTAGCCCAACCCCCTGTCATAAAGGAAAAGCACGATCAAAGTATCACTGACAGATGGTCATCCAGCCTCTGTTTCAAAGCTTCCAAAGAAGGAGCTTCCACCACACTCCAAGGCAGAGAGATCCACTGTTTAATTTTCTGTCTCTGAGTGTGGTGGAAGCTCTTTCCTTGGCAGCTTGTTCTCAGATAGGTAACAGTGAGGTTTTTTTCAGATGCAGGAATATTCATTGCATTGTAACCCCCTCCCCCCCCCCCCCAAAAAAAACAGACCTTTTTCAATTGTTTAGGACATTCATGTGCTGCCTTTCCTCAATTATGGGACTAAAATAAGCTTGCATGACATTCCAAGTGGGGATAAATGACAATGTTGTTTATGTTTGTTTTTTTATCAGAATTTACAGAAATGTTCATGTTTTTCCATTTCTGGGACAGAGAAAAGGGTTGTTGTTTTTTTTTTTTTAAAAAAAAGATGGCTGGAATAGTCTGGGCTGGAATTCAAATATATTCAAATATGTAGGTGCTGAACTGAATTTGCCACCATTTTTTCTGAGAACATTGTTAATCTGTACAATGTTTTTGTCAGGTGCATTCAATATAGTCCTACTTTCATGTTTCAGCTATTATACCCATTATCCCCATGGTGGCAAGGCTAAGATAACTGCTATTTTGAAAGCACTCTTCCTTAAAAAAGCCTCTTTGAACCCAAAAGGGTGTAAAAAATTACCACACTGTCACTAATACGATCATTTGGGGAAAATTTTCAAGCAGGTGGTGACTGGACAGTATCAGACATTATTGGAAGAAATACATTATCTAGACACATTTTATTGGGTTTTCTGTATTTAGAACTGAAATGATGAATTCCCAGCTGGAGGTAAAAGATAGAGGGGTATTCTCCTATTGACCTGATCATATTTCTCACCTATTTGTGATTGTGGTGTCCTATTTAACTAGCTCCTTAGGATATGGAGTAGGAGGGACTATATTATGGTAGTTCCACTCCTACCTACAAGCCTGGCTCCAGAGGATAATAATGAAGGACTCCAGTTCAGATTACTAACTATTAAGCTGTGGATTGACATAGGGTTCCTTGTTCTCTATTGTGCTTTTTCATATCTTTAAGAAGCTGCTAGGAGTTTAATATGAGCTCTGCTATGTGGTATTTTCAGACTCTCTGTAAGAACCATTAACTTTTGATGATTCAAAAATCTCTGAATCATTTGCTTGCTTGTCTTTATGGCTTCAGCAACCCTCAATGACTAGGAAAACTGAAACATGTCATTTTACTTTTGCACCTCTATATCACTAGGAAGACTGATGCAACTCTCATACTTATGTTTCCTTCTGATTCCAAAAAAATGAAGCTCATAAAAGTGCTATGTAGATCCATGGCCTACAATGTATTGGGATCTTCATTACATCATACTCTTCCATTAGCCCAGATTCAGTATATCAAATGCATATGGCCATGCCCTAATATTACTGTAGTTCAAAACTAAGGAGTCTCAGATGCTGTAGTTCTTTGTTTTGATGGGAAGAACTTCTGAAAAAAATGTTCTTTAAATAGGACTGGGGATAAAAGGCTACTCGACATATTTAAAACAGGCGTTTGATATGAAGTGAAGTAAACCTCTGCAGAAAGGTATCATCTCTGTTGTGGGTAAAATAAAAAATATTTAACAGATTGCATACACAAAAATTAAAGGAGAAAAATCCATCAAAATGAGTATTGGAAATGCCAACCATGTTGCAAAATAAGATATCTTCCACATAAAGTTTGTAGCATAATGCAGTAATATAAGGCATGGTTAATCATATATTATTGCTTAATTGGAAGCACTAATGTTTATAAATCTATTGCTCAGCAGTCAGTATCCCACAGAGAACCAGAAAAGAAAGATGCCAAGTCTAACAGAACTATGCCAGCAGTCTCAATAGATTGAGTTCACCTCACCTCACACAGCTGCTTAGAGAATGAAGTTCAGAGAATCTGGAAAACAGCTGTAGGTATCAGCAAACATCTTGCTTTTCTATTGTCTATATAAGTGATAGGTCAGTGGTGATATGATGCCCAAAGTATTGAATGCATTAAAAATTCAAAGCCTTGATTATAATTGAAAGATTGTGTCCATCATTTAAGTGTTATAGGACCCCTGCCAAGTAGGTAGGAGAAGGCAAGTTTTATTCTAGAGCGGCCCTTGGGAAAACTGGAGGAAAAATCCTCTCTGGAACAGTTTTAATACACAATTTTTCTTGCAGTAACACTTTTCATGTATGTTGGAAAGTGTATGTTGAGGAGATGCCTGATACCAAGAATTTGGGGAGGTGTTTCAGTGAAAAGTGGCAAATATTCCAAACCAATGTCAATCAAGCTACAGATAGTGTCCAACATCCTAGAAGAGCAGGATCTTCATAAGTGAGATATTCCAGGGTGGAGTACAGGGAGTGCACAACCCCCCTGTTATGCCAGATCCACTGGCTGCCGGTCTGCTACCGAGCACAATTCAAAGTGCTGGCTTTGGCCTATAAAGTCTTGAAAAGTTCTGACCCAGCTTACCTATCTGAACGTATCTCCTTCTATGAACCACTGTGGAAGTGGGGAGGCTCTGTTCTCGGTCCCACCTTCTTTGTAGGTCTGTGAGGACAAGAGACAGGGCCTCATCAGTGGTGGCCCATCAGCTGTAGAACTCCTTCCCCAGAAAAATTAGATCAGCTTCCTCCTTCCTGACATTAAGAAAGAAACTGGAAACTTCACTATAGGACAAAGCCTTTGGAGAACAATCAGTGCAATAGGCGGCAATGAAGTAGGTGTAATACAATTGGAATAGCTCCTGAACTATTATTTCAGATTTGTGCCGGAGTCCCCTTCGGGGTGGGAAGAATGGAGCAAAGATATAGTAAATAAATAAATAAACAAACAAGTTTCTCTGATATTTCAAGTCTTTGCAGAGCTTGGCATGCAGGATGTCAGTATTGGGATATTTTCACTGTGAATTTAGCCAGTTTATGAAATCTAGGTGACAACTTAAAACTTAAAGTCCAAGAAGTTAGGATGCATTTGAGTACCCTTGTTTGTAATCTCCCCCAGCAACTTAAAAGATCTCTTAGTGAGTATACTGAGAGAAGATAAGACTGTTCTTAAATCCTCTAAATTTGAGCCACTATATCAAATGTAGGTTATCTTATTTATTGGTTCTTTATCATCAATTTCAAATATCTGTCAGAGATTATAGTTCCCTTCTTTCCCTGCATTGCCTCTTCTCTTTGAGAAAGGAGTCACAATAAATAAATTGCCAGGTTGATAATGGGAAAATTCACAGTGACTACATCCCCAGGATCACATTCTGTTTGCCAGGCCCCTTCAAGCCTAAAAATGGGATAAATATGGGCAACCAAGGCCAAGACATAATTCAAATCATGCTCCACACTGCTAATCTTTGCTTGAAACTTAAAAGCCCAAATTTGTCAGCTTTCCTTGATCCTGCCGAGTAAAGCCATACAAAATGCATGACTCTGTATGGCTTTGTGAAGTTGCCAGTGATATACAGAGGTAGTTTTGGCTGCCTTTTTCCAGTTGTCATTTCAAGGGCAGCCCTGAGAACTGTATACAGTACACATACTGTCTAACATTTCACTGATGAAAACTGGAACATGTATAGCCAAGCAACATCAAAGAGTGATCAAACTGCCAACATTTACTAATGAGGAAGAACAGAAGCTAGGAAAGACTGCAACCATTTGCTTTGGACTGGAGGCACATCTACACGGCCACTTAGAGTGAATCATCTCTGTGGCAGCTACACGCCGCATAGATCTGATCCATGTTAACACAGGGCAAAGCTGCTTAAATTAGCCTTAAACTGCATTAGCCAAAGCTATTGTCTAGAGTGTGGTCTGCCAGAGCAGTGTCATGATGAGAAAAGGGAAAGGAAGAGCAATTTCTTCTCTCCTCTTTCCTTTCCCACCTCTTGCTCCCCCATCATGCTGGTTGTCAAGTCAATGGCATGATCCATGTTACATCTGCCCGACAAGGCCGAACAGTGGTTCGTGCCACTGGGGAGGGAGTCTGGACTTTGCAGCCAAAAGAGGTGGTTGGCAGTATAAACTATCCTGAGACAGATATACCGTGCCGGATTGGCCCTGGGATAAATGGTCAGTGTAGATGGATGGATTATGTAATTATAAATCGGCGAACATTGACCATAGGATGATTTTATTACTGTTATTGTATTGATGTGATTGTTTTAACTAGTGATAATTGTTGATGTTAAATTTTAAATTGTATATTGTACTTTGTGAATTGTTGGGCATCGAATTGTGCCTTTTGTAAGCTGCCTTGAGTCCCCCCTAGGGGGTTGAGAAGGGCCGGGTAGAAGCACTCCAAATAAAAAAATAAAAAAATAAAAAATAGAACTACCCTAAGTTTTCAGGAAAGATTCCATTCCTTTCCCTCTCTCTCAACTTGGGATTTATATTTGATCAACTTCAAGAAAGACTGGGACTTGTTTATTACATTTTCAGCATGACAACGGGGGCAATTGTCAATGAAGACGATGATTATGAGGGCAATTGTAGGATATATGAATTAGAAGAGTGCTACCCAATGTAGAAATGTGATTATATAATATCGTTTAAAGGGAATAGAATAATAAGGGATAAAACCCATCAGTTAATCAGTGTGAGGTTCATAGACTTGTTTCCTTGTTTGTTTCCTTGTTTGTGTAGTTTGTCTATGTGTGTAAGGTCTGAGTACAGGTGTGTGGTTTGTGTGTGTGTGTCTGCTTTTATGTTGGTTTGTAGAATGTAACTTTAGTTTCTCACATGCCTTTCCTCATGGCAAGTTACAGAATAATTAAAATGCATAAACATTGTAAAAAAGACCACCAATAAAAGTAAAGGTAAAGGTTTAAGTCCATCCGTGTTCTACTCTGGAGGTTGGTGCTCATCTCTATTTCTAAGCCAAAGAGCCGGCATTGACCATAGACACCTCCAAGGTCATGTGACTGGCATAACTGCATGGAGCACCGTTTCCTTCCCGCCAGAGTGGTACCTATTGATCTACTCACATTTGCATGCTTTCAAACTGCTAGGTTGGCAGAAACTGGGGTTAACAGCATGAGCTCACCCCATTCCCTGGATTCGAACTGGTGGCCTTTTGGTCAGCAAGTTCAGCAGCTCAGCAGCTTAACCCACTGCATCACCAGGGGCTCTGTATACCACAAATACACATATTAAAATGTATTTCTATAAAAGATACATATTAAATATATTTCTATAAAATACATATTAAAATGCACAAAACAGAGATTAAACAAAGGACACACGTTCATGGCAGAAAAAGCTCTTAGTTGGTTCCTGTATTTGCTGTATGTATTATGAATATTCCAGAATCTGCTTTGTTAATGTTAAAGATAGATAAATAGAATCTCCTGTTAATGCATACACATATGGCATGTGTCTTGTGTTGTTATTCCTAGTCTGGTGGCAAAAGCTTCCCCGCTGTTTGCATGATATTCAGTACCATGATACATGGAATGAATATGGATGGGCCGCTGAAGCATCCACTCTCCCGGCTTTCTCTCAGTGTTCAAAATAGCACTGACATTAAGGAGAATGTTGGATACACCAAAGAAACCAAGTCTTTCATTCCTCCTTTGCCTACAGGCCAAGCCTATGTTTCTTTAAACATTTATTTAATGCTCTCTCTGATAACATTTATGACTATGCAAATCACCAAGTGAGTTTATTTCCTTAGGCTAACATCCCCAGATAGTTCTACCAGAGCGGGTGCACTGGTTTTGAAAGAGTTTGCACTTGCACCGAGCTTTAAGGATCAGACTGTGATCGTATTTGCATGGGATATGGATGGAGGGGAGAACAGAGTAGGCAAAATGCTGATAAACTGAAATGTTTAGTCTTGTTATTAATGTTTTTAACATCTCTTCACTTAATCTGCATATCACCAGGGCATCATTCATTTTAATACTTCCCTTAATCACCATTTCCTCTCTTTATGGTAAGTCTTTAAATTCTGGCTTCTAAGTGCTAAAGTTCACCATGCAACAATAAGAAAGTTTGGGAAAGTGTATTATCAATAAAGATGCATGTGCCTCAGTCCTGGCATGGACTCTATCTTCCTCCCTCCTCACTTTTTATTTTTCAAAACGCATCACTTACTGCTAAACATTATATGTTGTATATATGTTGTATGGAACCACTGCTGTTTCAACTGTTTTTACTGTTTGTGAACCGCTGTGAGTCGCCTTCGGGCTTGAGATACAGCGGTATATAAGCAAAGTAAATAAATAAATAAATAAATAAATAAATAAATAAACATTGGCTCCTAAACATTAGCCCCCAAATTTTGCTTTCTCATATGCAAGGAATTTCATAAATAAATATTAGGAGGTAAACCACATATAGACAGACAACACTGAGAGGTTATATCATTTAGTACATGTAAAAGGTGTTTTCTTAATTGGTTGACAGTGCTCTACTTGGAACTACTGAAAGGTCCCTGTAGCACAAGCTCATGTTATAGGCTCTTGGAAGGTGTAATGAAATATCTAATTACAATATAGGTTTTGATTATGTTTATTAAAGTTAATATTTTGCAAGCACAGGCCAGCGTTAGTTGCAGCTGCTGTGTTGATGCGTTGCCATGGAAACCAAGCTTGCAGTAGAAATGTATCTATTTCAGCAGAGCTCAGGAGGCAAGGGGGTGGAGCTAACTGCCAACAGGAGTAGAGTGGACATTTTAGAATGTTAGCCAGTCTTTGGCTGGCTGAGCCAAAGGAAAGGTTGGTTCTAGCTATGTTGGAGCTAGACCAAGTAGTTTAAGACTTCAGACTTGAAATTCAGAGTTTTAAATGAACCACTGTTGAATTAATAACTAGCTTGTGAGCTAAGGGAAAGAAATTCCCAGTAATATTTTGTGACTTCAGTGGGAGAGCTGAAGTAAATAAAAGGCAAAACTGTGCCTAAGGTCAATCACTGGAACTGAGGATAAAAGTGTACATTGGGAGATAAAGACACACTTAACCTGTTGCTAAAGTGAATAAACTAAAAGATTATATTTACCCAGTCAGAAGACTGAGAGAGAATAACATTTTAAAGTGAAGCAAATTATTAAAGACAGCTTGGCAAGAAGATAAGCCATTCTGCAAGTTACATAGAAACTGTTTCAAGTGTTCCTGATAATAAAAGTTAACTGTATCTGTAACTAAAGAATACTGAGAAGAAACTACTGTGTAACCATTAAGCTTTGTGTGCCTGAGAATCTTTAAATAAACATTTCTTTGTTCAATTTCTTATAACAAATACTTGTGTCCAGTTTCTGAAGTGAAGATTTACTTCAAGGAAGATGGCTGAAGATATTTTGGAACAGGATTCAGTATATGGTATTTGGTTACACATATTAAAGTGTATCCAACAAAATATTTTAAAAGTCAAGTCTCTCTCATACAAAAGTCTCTCTTACAAGCCTCATCATAGCCTCACTCAAATCTCTCTCAAATACATAAAATAAGCAATTGCTCAGTCACACCACCACCATCATATTCTATTCTTTGCCCTGTTTTATTTCTTGGATGTTCGTTCTTTTTTTACAGGAGGCAATCCTTTTTTGACATGGGAATCCAGCATAAATTTCTAATCTTATGAAAAATATGGCAATGTTTGGACATGTCTATTTTAACATCATAGTGTTGTTGCACCAGTGGGAATCATGTGGCATTCCAGATGTTATTGGACTGCAACTTCCAGAAATCCTAGATTGGATTTGCTGGGACTGGCAATCCAAGAATATTCCTGTTGCACTCCTGTTTCATTCCAGTACAACTTAGAAGGGGGCTCTCCCCAGCTTGTATTTTGTGGGTCAGCTGCCAAATCACCGAAATAATCTGAATTCCAAATAAATCTCTGGAATTCTGTGCATCCCTACTGTATTTATCAAATATTAGGCAATGACAGGGAATATATTGCATACTTCACAATTTCAGCAAAACACTGAAGCAGCTCCTCACTTCAGAGTGAGTGTGAACAAATGATATGGCTCTAATCTAAACTGGTTCACTGTCCAAATGGCCTAGTGCCACCATCAGCAGAGGAGGGAAAGGGGGCTGTATCAAGCCCCTGTTGCTCTTCCATTGCCATGGTAGATGACCACATGGCTCCAGAAAGCTTCTGGCTGTTGCTAAGCACATTTGTGACTAAGAAGTAGAAGAGGGATAGCTGTCCAGCAGCTGCAACAGGAACAGCCAAGGCAATGTAATCATCCGATGGGGGCTGAACTCATCCCATCACTGCTGTGAGATGGAGACAGACAGTTTATCTGCCCTCCCCCCAGGTCTGCCTCAAATTATAGGATACCTATAGATGGAAGCATCTCCTGCACTGGGGAAAGTTAATGGCTCATATAGAAATTCCAAATGATATAAGTGACATTCATATAGATATCAACCGAACAAATGAACATACATGTAAAATGTATGGATGGGTGAGAATTTTGTTTCAGCTTGTTTTTGGTAAGAATTCATCCAGATTTACAAATTTTGTTATATTTTCATGTAAACTACTTGAAATTGGAGGAAGAGGAGGAGGAGGATACAAGAATGAACGGTTTCCATTCATTCAGTGTCAGTGCTATGAGAGCCAACCTGGTGGCACAATGGATTAAACCCTTGTGCTGACAGAAATCTGGAGAGCGGGGTGAACTCCCATCTGTAAGCTCCAGCTTCCCATGTGGGGACACGAGAGAAGACTCCCACAGGATGATAAAACATCCGGGCGTGCCCTAGGCAATGTCCTTGCAGATGGACAATTCTCTCAGACCAGAAACTATTTGCAGTTTCTCAGGTCGCTCCTGACACACACAAAAAAAGTACTATGAGATTTTCACTTGTAAAAGCCATGGCTTGAATTCTGGTGATGAATTGGGTCTTTAACTTCACTTTATTTTATGAGAAACACATCATCTTTAATACTTACATGGGAGGTATTCCCCATGCTGGGGTCAATTGTAAGAAATGACAGATTTTACAGATTCTCTTTCTAGTTCACTTTATTCTTCCTTTCTGTGTTTGGCTTTACCCTTAAATCCTGAGCCTTTAGCTTGGTAGACCTGAATGGCAGATCAAAGCTCTGAAAGTTATTGTTTTCCATTAAAGCTTTTTAAAATTCATTTTTGTGCTTTTCATGATGATAACCCTGCCAGAAACCTACTTTGTAGATAGTGACATGATTAAGGGAATGAATATCTAATCTAAATTTATCAGTTCATTAACAGATCCAGGGCAGAACACTGGAAAACACGAAGACATAAACAGGAAATCAAATGAAGATTATCTGCTTTTCTGAGGAAAGAGTCATGTATAACCCTCTAAAAGAAATTACTAGTGAAAAGAGCTCTTATCTCTTGCTGCAGTGCTCTTTTACAGGGACTTCCCAGCACAAAGGAAGAGCTAATAATTAGGGAACTAGTTTGATACAAGGTGGGGTAGGCAGACTTTGTTTTGATAACTGCTGCTTCATGGACCATTATTTTTTCTGATAAAAAGGAGATAAATAACATGCTCCGAAAATCTTCAAGAAAGCAAATTCCTCTTTAAATAGATTCCAGGGACTTCCATGTGGCCCCTGAAGATTCCCAGGGGGAAGAAATTGGGCTCTGGATGTGTCAAAATTGCCTACTCTGGCAAATACGAGAGTCTTCTCCACAAGATTTGGATTGCAAGTCCCATAATTCCTATCCAGTGACTATCTTGATTAGGGCCAATGGAAGTTGCAGTCCAAAGCATCTCAACAGTACCAGGTTGTGGAATGCTGGGATAAAACATGTTTAATATTTAATGATAACTTTATTTAAATTTCCATTCAACTATTTTGTTCACTCATTGATGTTAGGCCAGTGGCTGTTATTCAGTCCAATCTAACACAAAGATTTGTTATGAGGATCAAAAGAGGAATGAATATTTTAGAGCTTGGAACAGTTATGGACTACAATTCTAAGGGCCCTTCCACACAGCCATATAACCCAGAATATCAGGGCAGAAAATACCACAACATCTGTTTTGAACTGGGTGATCTGAGGCCATACTGCTATATAATCCAGTTCAAAGAAGATAATGTGGGATTTTATTCAGCTGTGTGGAAGGGGCCTCAGAATTCTGCAACAATCATCATCCCTGGCAATGCCATGCTGACTTGGGATACTGGCAGTTGTCATACATAAGATAACTCCCAAGATCTGGACTATAAACATTTCCTTACTGAGTAACATACAATGGGTACTATACAATACATTGGAGGGAGGGAAATAATGTATTTTATTTACCTGAATTGTATTTTCAAACATCACCATTACCTTTCAGCTGACACAAGAATTAAGATTTTATCTGTACTTACTTGTTACTAAATCTATGAAAACTAGTGTTGTCTAATTTTAAACAGAGATACAGATACCTGTGTTGCAATTGTGATAGTAGTGTAGGATAAGGGTACAGGAATGATGCCTTTATTCAATTAGAAAATTCAGAATCCTCCAAATAGTACAAATAGCTGAGAGTTTCTGAGAGTTGTGTGCTGTTGTCCTCTGAGTTCCAAGGCATGCCAGTCCATGGTATAGGAGTCTCCCTCTATTACAATATGACATTTCTGAATCTTTAATGAGGCAACACTTGTGTGATAAGTGAATGAACTCCAGCTAATTCCTGATAAACTCAGCCGGATCTTTTTTACTCTAAATGGCACTTATATACTAGAATTCATCTATATGCTATATAGAATGAAACATTCTGCCGGTATAATTGTATCATTCAGATAGGGAGATTTGGCGTTATAATTATATTTTTGTTTATTTGTGTATTGTATCTTTGTATATAATAGAATAATAATGTTGCCATCAAATCACACTAATCTATAAGAATGTTCAGTTGAAGAGAATGTATTTTAATGCCCAGAAGACATGCAGGTTGATAACCATTATCTGAAATTCTGGGGACAAAAAGTGTTTTTGATTTCATTTCCCCCCTGCATTTTAGAATACTCATATTTGTATATACTGATAAAATGCGATATCTTGGAAAGGGAACCTAAATTGAAACACAACATTCATTTATGTTTAGTATACAGGTTGTACACATAGCCTGAAGGTCATTTTATACAACATTTTAAAAAGTTTTGTGCTTGAAACAGTGCATTGAACCATTAGAAAGCAAAGGTGGTCTTATCTCAGCCATCCAAGCAGACAATTTCAGATGTTGGATTTCCAGACAAAGGGTCTGCACTATCAACTAGTACAACGAAGTAAGAGTGTCCTCAATATTCTTCTACAAAGGTGATAATTTGATGCATACACAAAGGCTTGAGATGTTCATTGAATCAGGGTCTGATTGTGCCAATTGGGGCTGTAGGACCAACCCACTTCTACTCGTGGGTCTGGCGTTAATCTTGATATCAGGTGACTTTAGACTTTGGCTTGAAAGGCTGTTATCTGCACTGAATGGTTTCTGGGGTTCGGGTTTTGAAGGTAGCCTAAAGAATTATTATTTTTCCTTCTGGTCCATTCCTAGACCATTTGTAGAAGATCTAACCCAATGGCTTCAATAGCACTGCTATGCTAGTTTCGCAGTCCCATGCCCCTTTAAATATTTTGTCTGCTATGGTTTACCAAGACCATTCCTCTTTGCAACAGTATATAATAATTCAATATGTATTAATGATTTATACAGCTTCCAAAAGAGTGAATTTAGAAGCCGGAAAAAGTCTCTTCACAATAACGTCCTATTATCCCTCTAAATATGAATGACTCACGAGGTATTCAAAGCAGGGAACTGATTCATATACATTGTCCTAGTTGCTTTTAAATCTTTTTATCAGGGGAAAAAAAGAACATTTACAGCTGCCCTCTGCCTTTAACACTAAAGAACAGCTCTCTTGCTTTGCTTCAACGGACGCCCATGGGCAGCCTTTCAGAGTGCAAAGGCTTCCCAAGCGAAGTATGATAATTTGTGGTGTTGGCAGCATCGGTGTATTGATTCACCTTCTTCCTCTTAACATTAAAAGACCAGGGAGAAGATAACAAGTGACCAAACGGGAGGACGGATCACAGAAGGGAATAAAGGAGGCATCGTTTTGCATGACATTTCCCATTGACTCTTTTCGGTTTTCATATAATCAGGCAAGTTATTATAACATCTTCCTTTATGATTTTATGCAACTGCAGTGCCCTCTGTCTTTTAATGTTGCAGGAAGCACCTAATTAGTCCCACAAGACACAACACCTTTTTATTGTTCAATAGAAGAAGCAACATTTTGGGAGAGTAGTGGGAGGGATACTTTGCGACAGCAATATGGTAGCAATTATGCTAGGACTGCTTTCCAGAGTCAACTTATTATAAGGTATATAGAGCAATTTGTTATAGATTTAATGTCATCTGAGGACTTCCATGGTCTTCTAGAGAACCACAGTTGAATGCTTTCATTTTTAAGCTGAATTGGACTCCCTCCTTGACAAAATTAATTTACATACTCCAGAAACTGAATTCCTTGGTTGCCTCCAGTTAAAATTAACAGGCAATTTTAATAATATATCCAAATAATTAATTCACAGAAAGCTACTACCATGTTCAAAGGTGTTATTGCATTAATTAACACTTAATAATTAATATCTTGCACACACAAGTCCATAGGGTTCTTGGTTGCTCCATATTGTTCAAAAAAACTTTTCTTCTGGACCAACATCCCATTAAGTATGCCAAGGAATGCTAGTCTCCCAGGCATCCTGTCTGAGAAGCAGTTATGCAAGATAAGTGGTTGAGATGTACAGCAAAGAGATAAACAAATTACAGGCACAACTGAGCCTATTTCCCAAAGAAAAGTGAGCCTCCGGAGCCACATGTCAAATGATGTGGGGAGGGGAACGCCTTTGAGAAAATAGCCTTGGAAAAATAAGTAAGACAAAAGTGGCACCTTTGTGAAACGTTGGCTTTGTATTTTCTAAAGAATAACAGAAAAATATGTGACGACAAGGGTGCAGGGAGATTTCAATTTTTCTTTAAAGAAGCTCACAGTCCATACTTTAGTCTAAAAATGTATTTTGTGCTGTGATTCCGCATGTGTAGTTTGGAACATGCTTCGTCCTGTGTGTTTATCACATAAAGGTGATTCAAACAGCTTGCTTCATGGAGATATTATACCACCATTCTATGAAAATTCATTGTGGCTCTTCCCTCCTCCTCTTTCCCCCTCTCCTTCAGAATTAAAGCAGCACCCAGGAGAGCTCTGAAAGATGTATAGGCTAGAACAAAGGGAAGGAAATCTGGGGCACTGCCATAAAAGATGAATCTGGCTGGGTTTCTTCTGCAGCCTGTAACAGTGCAAAAGCATTAAACATTTACACATCTGCTTGTTATCAAAATTGCTTATCTTGTACTTTTTAAATAATACCTCCTTTGATTTTTTTTTTAAAAATTGCAGAATGTGATCTTTTCTTAGCAGGCGAAAAATACAGGAAGAAACGTTCACAGCCTAAGCTAATCTTGTCCCCCTGCAAAGAAATAGTTTATATGCAGGAGGATAAAAAAAAATCAGTTAAAAAAGGGAGGGGAGAGAATGCAAAGCAGTTTCAATATAGAATTGATATATTTCCCCTTCCTTTCCCCATCTTTTGTCTGGCTTAAATTGGCCTGGTTTATACAATTATACTAATACAGCTTTTATGTGAGAAAGGAGGTTGCTTCATGTCATGCTGTGTTTACAAAAAATGGCAGAAATTGCCTTGCCGTGAAGCAATAGGCAAGAGTCACATACAGATAACACATACAGATGCCACATTCTTCCTTTTCTTTGCCTCTGAGCACAATGTCTGTGTGTCATTCATTCTTTCTTCTTTTTGCCATGTCCCAGAAAGACTGTCATGTTATGCTGTGTCGGGTATGAAGAGCAGCACCACGCATGTCAAGAAATTAAACTGCTGAAATTGACCTATGGTTTGTGAAATCTTCACATGGTCTTATGTGGTCAAGACCATCCAGTTACTTTAATTCAGATGCTGAATAAACCTCTATCCACAATTAAGATACACACATTAGAAATTCACAATAGTAAAGTTTCTATCTATACAGAGGTTAAAGAAATATCTCTCAAAAGGCCAAACTGAATATTTGAGATCAGACAAAACCTATATTAGAAGAAGAAGAGGAGGTAGGAGAAATAGCTGTTGTTATTAGGGCTGTGCAAAACTATCATTAGTCCTCATAAGTTGTTAGTAATTCATTAGATTTTTGCAAATGAATCCTTGAGAAACATGCAGAAAAGGCAAGGAAAAAAATTAAGAATCAAAACACTCACCAATCATTTTTATTAACATTCTGTAACATTCAGAAGTCTCCCAAAGTCAATTTAATTTCAGTATAAGCATTAAGCAACTTTGGCAAAGCCAAAGAAGCTATTGCTAGTGTATAAATTAAGACCCAGGCTGCTTGCTGGTCACCATAAAGAAGGACAGCTGGGGCAGGACTATCTGAACTGAGCAGGAGACTGAACACAGTGTTCTGGGAAATGTAGTTTGGGAAGACAAGTCCCCCTTTGGCAGATAATTCAAAAGGTCCTGCCCTGAACTTGATTTCCCAGAATGCAGTGCTCAGCATCAGAAAGCCCCAGTGAGGGCTGCAGCAGCCAGCCAATTTGAGTCAGTCTAATAATAAATAAAATTATTGAATCTGCAAAGAGGACTAAAGTAAGTAATTAATAGTATATGTGCTGTCGCACGCTGGGCCTGTACATCAGACTGTAGACAGGACATAAATTCTGTCTGCCCATCAGGACGCCAGGCTACCTCAGATTAAAGGCCTTTGGATTTCCTTAAAACACAGAGTCTTTAGATTGCTTAAAGGTTCAACAATGTTCTTTATTAAGGAAAACAAACAGGTATTTTAAAGCTTTCTTAACAGTCCATAGGCTCTTTCAATCTTGTTCACAGGGAACAGGCACTATCTTCCTAACTGTAACTAATGGGGAAATCCTTAACGTCTAATCTGGGCAGTCTGTCTTTGCCTCTGCTGGCGTGGAGCCCCTACACCCGGTACCAACTGCTTCTGGCTTCTGCGAGAGGCCCTTACCAAGCAGATCTTTGTAGACTTCCAGGGGAAAAGGAGTTCAGGTTTCGGTGATGGCTGGCTAAAGTCCCTCAGCAAAGGAGCTGTAAGGCTGTATGATCCTCAGCCAAGCTGTGGGCTGTATATCTCCCCGGCCAAGCCGTAGAAGACGAAGCTTTCTACAGGAGCTCTTGGTATTATTTCCTGCATGGAAAGCTTCTCTGTGTGGACTGAACTCAAAAAGGCTCCTATTCCCTCCAAAAACCCAAAAAGGGGGCGGGACCAGGGAACCTAACTATAATTGACAGGTGGCTTGCCCTATGATTGCAGCCAAAAGAAGCCACCTATCTGCAGAGTCCCTGAAACTTGGGACTATAACAAACATTCAATGCAAAGCAAACAAAATTGGAGCTCCCGGTACAGCTATACCTGCACAGTATAAATCTGTGCTAAGTTGAAGTTCTATGGTTAATTGTGTGTCATATAGACACGGTGTTAGACATTCAAGGGGATTGCTGTACTGGCTTTTTGGTTAAATGTTTTTGTCTATTTTTAAAAAAATTCTAAAAAATCAGTAGATGCAAGAATTTTTCTGAAACTTCTGGAGATTGATACCCTGGTTATCTTGTGCATTGTAGATAAAATTCAATTAGATAGCTCTTGTAGTTTTTTTAAAAAAAAATGTTTGTAAAAAATTCCAAAATTCCAAAAGAAATTAATGGATGGGCTAACAGTGGATCCAAAATTCCAAAAGAAATTAATGGATGGGCTAACAGTGGAAAATGTGTGGTACAATAATAGCAAGCTCTACAGATGAGGGAGAAAAGAGCCCTTGCAGTTTCCCCACTTGTTCAATTGCTTAGCAAAAAGTAACAAAAATGTTACTTCATTATAATTACAAAAAATATCTATAATTTCAGAAACACCCTCAAAAATGATTTCCCCCCTCCCCCAATTTAGTAATGAGTAATTAAACTTTTTTTTCATTGATCACACAGACCTAGTTGTTATACAGATTAAGTATTCCTTATTCAAAATTATTGGGACAAAAAGTGTTATAGATTTTAAGTTTTTTCTCACATTTTGGAATACTTGTTTATACATAATAAATATCTAAGAGATGAGACCTAATTCATATATGTTTCATATACATATAGTCTGAAGGTAATTTTACACACAATCTATCTATCTATCTATCTATCTAAAAGGTTAACGTCATCATTAGTGGTTCAAAAACGGAAAAACTACAGGACCAAATATCACCAAATTTGGCCTTCTAATGCCTCATACCCCAAGGTATGACCAACAATCATCAAAATTCAAATACACACCAAAACAAACTCACAAATTCAAAACAACACAGAGCATGCGCACAGGAGTCCTGGGAGGCCTGGCTGTCCCTCTCTTTCCCCCTCCACGTGTTCCTTCTCCTTCTCTCCACCTGGATGGCTGATGATGATGAGGAGGATGCAACCCTGAGGCTGAGGCTCCCTTTCCCAAGCCTACCATGCTGGGCGCCACGGGGGCCAACCTGGCGCTGAACCCACGGGCCAAGGCCAGACACAGATCTGCCGTGCGATGAAAGCACCGCAGGGCCGGGAGGGGAAGAAGCAGCACGGCGCGGGTCACCTGGCGTGCACTCATGGCCGGACCACGCCCCCTCCGCGCAAGCCATGCCCCCTCCCTTCGCCAGCCTGCCCCTTCCCACCCTGACGCAATCCTTTGCTTCTCCCCCTCCTCCTCCACTGCCACCATCTTCAGCAAGGGCAAGGCTTCTGGGATTGGTTTTGGGCCTCCCTCCCAGGCAGGCACGGGCCTCCCCCACACAATTCCTCACAGCCGGTAATAATAAATAGTAATAATGTAACAATATATTTACAAAGAATTATAATCTTTAGAAGTGGCAGTGATGTGTCTCTTTTGGGGTTTTTGGCACCAAACTGTGGGGAGTAGATGGTGCGGCCATCTTTGAGAATGGCGAAACAACAAAAATGGCGCCTTCTGGTTGGAATGTGGCCAGGATGAGGAAAAGTTGCACGGGAATAGAAACATACATAGATAAAAATAATAACATTCTAAGGAAACAGTACAAATATGTTATATATAATAATACTGTCAATAATAATACAATATAATAATAGAGTATATTTCATATTTAGTATTACTAATAATATAGAATAGTGGTGTCAGGAATATAAACATAAATAGAAATAATAACATTCTAAGTTAATAATACTAATATATATATAATACTGTCAATAATAATACAATATATTTCATTTTACATGTAATATTACTAATAATATTATAGTATAGTGGTATCAGGAATCTAAACAAAAATAGATAGAAATAATAACATTCTAAGGTAATGATACTAACATATTATATATAACAATACTGTCAATAATAATACAACATTGACCTTCCATTTTGGAGTTGTAGTTCACCTACATCCAGAGACCACTACAGACTCAAACAATGATGGATCTGGACCAAACTTGGCACAAGCACTCAATACACCCAAATATGAACACAGATAGAGTTTGGGGAAAATAGACCTTGACATTTGGGAGTTGTAGTCACTGGAAGTCACAGTTCAGCTACAATCCAAGAGCATTCTGAACCCCACAAATGACAGAATCAGGTCAAACTTCCCACACAGAACCCCCATGACCAACAGAAAATACTTAAGGCCATCCAATCCAGCTCCCTTCATCAGGGCAAGAAAATGTAATCAAAGTCCTCCTCACAAAGAGCCACCCAGCCATAGATAGATAGATAGATAGATATGATTCACACAAGAGATATAGTATCATAGATTTGAAAGGGACTCTTAAAGAAGGACAACTATATGTTCCATGTTCCAGGGTGGGCAAACCAGACACTCTCCACATCAACGCTCACAAAGAAACAGCAAGAAATACTGTTTACCCACAAGCAGAAAGAAATTACATATATTAGAAACCAAGACTTTCTCATTACTTTATTTGCCAGATCAACAGACTGGGCCACAGCAACGCGTGGCAGGGGACAGCTAGTATTTTAATAATTTTGTGCATGTGTACATTGAATCTCATAAAGAAATGGCTTCACTATCTCATCCATTGACATGGACAGTTAGGGATTTTGAAGTACTTTGGATTTCGGAATTCCGGATAAGAATATTCAACCTGTATTAGGTGACAATTAGGTATACTGTTTCTCTGGAAATAGGGCCCTTTGACAGAATTGAATTTACATCTAAGGTTATAAATATAACTTTTCACTTTAACATAATATTACCCCAAAGGACACTGAGTTGGAAGACTATGCATTAAAATATAATAAATCACGATTCTTAAAAAAATGCTGCTTACAAGTTAAGCATGTCTTTAAACTTTCCTGAACAATAATGTCTCAACATAACATCAGGTGAACTCCAGCAATTCCCATGCACCAACAGAGCATTTACTGTTGATGAAATTAGTTAAATAATTGGGTGTCCATTTGGGAAGTTGGTGAGTCTGGATGTCTCTCTCTCCGATCTATATTTATATCCCTATATATACATATAGATATGTTAAGTAATAATTACAAATCTGAAGGACATTGCTGTATTTTTCTCAAGGGGCAATGTCAAGAAAAGTCAGATTTTTTCTGCACAGAAAACCATATTTCTGTTTAGAAATATCTTTTTCTATACAGAAAATTTGTTTGGTTTATTGTCAATATTCTTAGGATTCTCACCAGCCCAAAAACTGTTTTAGATAATTTTTCAAATATTCTTTCCACCCCTAGAGAGGAACTGGCATCTCAGGCTAATTTGGATGGCAAGATCTCACAAGGAAGTTGGAGGGAAGCCTGCAAATGTAGTCTTGTTATGCCAAGATGACAGTTCTCATTTAAAACTGAGGAATTCTGAGATTTCTTTCCATCCCCACTGGACCTCGCTTATAAAACTCTATCGTTTATTTTCTATCTTGTATCTGCTATAAACCTCTCTTTAAATTCCAAGTAAATATGTTTTCATTTATGTAGGTCTTCAATTAGATGTAGTGGGTTTGATTAAAGCAAACAATTCATTGCTCCTATCATAACTAGAATTCATCTATTCTGGCTTTTGTGAAAATTCTAATGCCCGTATTTTGCAAAATTTTAACAATGATAGCTTTATTTTACCATTTTACAAGCTGCATTCAATCTTAACATCTAAAGGCATAGTAAAATATTTTAAAAACCTACCTTTAACCAAAATAATAAAAGGAACAATTTACTTTATATTACTTCCCTTAAAAACATTGAAAAGATTTTGCCCATGGAAGCAATGACATACCATGTGTGTTTGTTCAACTACATGCAAAGTATATGTACAGTGGTTGTAAGGTTGGTATGAATTCGGATTGACCTGATCATGATCTCATGTTGATTTGCAATGAACCAGACAGATTGATAACACTGAGCAACACAGATTTTGGTGCCTCAAATGTTAGCCCTGTTTCTGGGTATATTTGACCTGCTAAGTCCATAAATGGCAGCAGATTTCCCCTTTAATTTTTGACATACAGAACATATGCCATCTATCAGTTGCCATCTGCTTACCCCTAAAAAACCATGATAACTATATTTAGGAAACTAGAGCTGATTCAATATATCCAATGCAGTTTCCTGTATCAGTGCCCCAAATAACCCCAAGAACAGACCTAAATATGAAGACACCAAGATTTGTTTTGTTGTGCTAGGTAATTAGCAATGATTAACAGGTGCCATACCAAGGAAAATATCTTGCAACCTTGTTTGAAGCAACCATGTAGAACAGAAGTAAGAGGGAGAGTGTGTTTGGGTCATGGTGATGGGGGCATTGGGATGGGGACAACATCCATGTTCAGAGAGCTTGGCTGTTTCATGAGATTTCTAACGAGTCAGGCCCCTTCCACACAGCTGAATAAAACCCCACATTATCTGCTTTGAACTGGAATATATAGCAGTGTGGACTAAGATAATCCAATTCAAAGCAGATTTCCTGCCTTGATATTCTAGGATAGAGTACTGTGTGGAAGGGCCCCCACAGCCTGCGAATCGACTCCAGGTAATTCAAGTAATTTACTTAGGACAAAAACTGCTTCATTGAAGAAGGTACAGATACACCCCATGCAGGTGAAAAGTACAAACATGTTTTGCATGAAAGGACAATGCATGCAGTCAGAATTTTTGTCTTGCTACTTCCATGTGCTAACACGCCCTGCCCAAAGTCATGTCATCAGCCTGAGTATGTGTGGCATGACAATATTCAAATAGGTCCCTGGAATTGGTGAACATCTCTGGAGGGACGGGGGATATATCCGCCCTCAAAACAAATTTGAAATATCTATATAGAATTTTCATATACTAATTGATATCTGTATTTTTGTAATAATATGATTACAACACAAATACTATAAATACTGAAACAAGGTAGCACCTGAATTTCAACAGGGTGAAACATATGGTACTACACTTAGGCAGAAAAATAAAATGCACAGATATAGGATGGATGACACCTGATGTAAAAACACTATATGTGAATGGGATCTAGGAGTCTGATGCCCCTTCCACACACTACTCCTATATCCCAGGATCTGAACCCAGATTATCTGTCAGTGGGGACTCATATAATCCACTTTAAATCAGATAATCTGAAATCAGATCCTGGGATTTAGGTCCCTTCCACACAGCTGTATAAAATCCACATTGAAGTAGATTATATGGCAGTGTGGACACGGGGCCCTTCCAGACAGGCTCTATATCCCAAGATATGATCCCAGGTTTTTATCTTTAAACTGGATTATATGAGTACGCACTTATTATTAATAATAATTATTATTAACTTTATTTGTACCCCGCTAGCATCTCCCGAAGGACTCGATGCGGCTTACAAAGGCCAAGGCCAGATAATCTGGGATAAACAGAAAACCCGGAATCAGATTATGGGATATAGCACCTGTCTGGAAGGGCCTCCAGATAATCCAGTTCAAAGCAGTTATTGTGGATTATCTGCCTTGATATTCTGGGTTATATGGCTGTGTAGAACAGCCCCTAGGGGCAGCATGGAAGGGGCCTTCTACACTACATTATCTGCTTTGAACTGAGTTATATTGCAGTGTGGTCTCAGATAACCCTGTTCAATCCAGATATTATGGATTATCTGCCTTGATATTCTGGGTAATATGGCTGTGTGGGAGGGCACTTAGTAGACCATGAGTTGAACATGAGTCAACAGTATAATGCAACAGCTATAAAAGCAAATGCGATTCTAAGCTGCACCAATAGACATATAATGTCAAGATTGCGGGAAGTAATAGTAATATCCTAGCTCTATTCCACTTTGGTCAGACTTCACTTGGAATGCTGTGTCTTCCAGTTCTGGGCATCACAATTCAAGAAGGATATTGACAAGCTAGAATGTGTCCAGAGAAGAGTGACCAACGTGGTCAAATGTCTGGAAGCCAAGCTCTATGAGGAGTGGATTAGGGTGCTCAGTATATTTAGATCGGAGAAAAGAAGGCTGAGTGAGGACATGACAGTGATGTCTACATATTTGAAAGGAAGCTTATTTTCTGCTGCTATGGAGACTAAGGGTCCTTCCATAAGCCTTATATCCCAAAGTATCAAGGCAGAAAATCCCACATTATCTGTGTGTGGACTCAGATAACCCAGTTCAAAGCTATATTGTGGGATTTTCTCCCTTGATATTCTGGAATATGCCCCCAGAATATCAAGGCAGAAAATCTCACATGTGCTTTGAACTGGTTTATTTGAGTCCACACTGCCATATATGCCAGTTCAAAGCAGATAATGTGGGATTTCATTCAACTTTGTTAATGTGTCCCTCCCATCCCCTTTAGTGCCTCCTCACAAAGTGCTTTGACCCCTCCTATCAGTCTCCCCCACCCCTCAGTTCCATACCTGTTACATTAACCTGTGTTTTTAAACTGTGATTTTAAACTGTTTTCCAATCTGTTTGTTTTTTTTTTGAATAACTGCTTCACTGGGGAGCTGTGTTTCCCCCTTCCAGATGACCTCTATGATTCTATCACTCAAGTGTATTTTCCAGGAGCTACCAGCTGGTAGGCAACTGCAAGGACCCTGCTCTCCCTTCCTACATTTCTTTGTCTTTAATCCTAGCTTTAACTGTGAAGCCCTTAAAACAGAGAACTCCCTTTTTTTTTTTTACAAAAAGAGGTGGTGTTCTCTAGCAGCCCTTTAAGTAGATTGCAGTTCTTTGTAAAGTAGGGCACATGACCTCCTTGCTTAAGATGCAAAGACTCAAACGTTTTCTGTGGCATTTCTATTCTCAGGCTCTAGAAAGGTAGAAGACCAAATATTCAGCCTCCTCTTCCTATGCATTCATTTGCTTCATCGGTGCCTGAATGATTGATTTCTTCAGATGGGTTCTGAACTGACAATTCTTTCCCCTCCATATCTTAATATTGATCAAAATGCTATGCACTGTCTTGAGTACTTTCTCTAAAAGTACCTTAATGCATACTGCTTGATTCTTTTACACTCTCTTCTCACTGAAATTTGAAGTGTTGTGATAAAGGGAAAAAGGAATGTTTAGAAAGAAAGTATTTGAGAATGGATGAATGTATATTCCACTTTGTTTTGCATTTGACTTTGCCTGCCATGATTCTACCCTATGAACTCCTAGAAATGCCTGCGTGAAAACCCCTAGTACCTCACCAAACCACAAACTCCAAGACACCAGAGGATGGAACCATGGCAGTTGAAGTGGAATAATTGTGCTATAGTTGTGTAGTGTAGTGTGAAAGAGTCCCTAGTTTTTGGGGTACAACATTTTTTGTTTTGATGAGTGAAGCAGTTCCATCAGGAGAACTGGGAAAGGTGATTCAAACTGTATATTTTTAAATATATTTTGATAAGTATGTATTTGATATGTATTTTGAGTTGAGGATTATTTTGAAACAAATATGAAACCCAATGGATAACTCAACTTGGACCCATGTGTCAGTCTATGAAGTTGAGATCAAGACCGTTCAAATTCATATTTTCCAGATAGTATGCTATAATCAACAGAATGCTGAATTGGGGAGATCAAGCTTCAGATTCAGCCTCTGACATGCAATTCATTGGTGATATTGAACCACACAATCTTTCAGCCTGATTCACAGAGATGCTGTGACAATGAAGTGCCTAGTCATGTACATTACTTTAAGATTCCTGGAAGAAAAGTAGGATATAATCCAGGGCTATAGCTGGGGGGGGGGGGGGGTTAGGGGTTCAACCCCCCCCTCATTTCTTCAGGTTAAAAAAACCTTGTTTACTCATGAATTTTAACTGGTTAACCAAATTCTCATGCTAAATTTATGAGAAGCAAAAATTAAACAAGTCCCTCCAGAACTGCAAGCACTATCTCAAGCAATTTTTGACAATTTATTCACAGTCATTACTTGCAGCAATAGCTGATATAGTGGTAGGCAAAGCCTAAGGCATGGGAGGGATTTGAAGCCCCCCATGAAGGAGACCAGAAAATTGATTTAATTAAGACTATATAAAATATAGAATGAACCATACTATTTTAATTATTTTGTGTTACGGAACTACTTCTTATGATTCACTGAAAAAAAATATTTTTAAAACCCCTCTCGAATGTTTTTCTGGCTATGGTCCTGATATAATCCAACTAATGAATAAAATGAGATGTAAATAAATCCTTTGTTTTGTATATTACCATTTTTGAGAGGGAATTTAGTCATTGATTGGTTAAAAAAAATGTGTATATGGCAATGATTTCCCAAAATACTTTCTTGTATGAATCCCCAAAGTTCCATAACATGGAACAATAAAGGAACAATAACATATTTGATACAGAGATTTGATAGTATCTATTGATAATTCATTCAAGAACATTGGCTGAAAAATCTCCCCTTATGATGTGAGGCTTCGCTAGGAAGTGGTTGTTAAATAAAGGGATCCACTGAATGACATGTTATTCCCTCCATATGACTGCATTCTAAGGTTTGTAGAAGTGGTTTCATCCATGTGTTCTTTTTAAAAAAATAAAGTTTATTGATTTCATATTATTGAGAGTCATGTTCATTGCTCCTTGAAAATGACCCTTTATGAGTAAACGGGAGACTTGACCAATACCCCTCAATAGATACTTGATTTGCTTCTGCATAATTTGATTTTTATGTACTGTGCATAATTTATATACACTTCATCAATGTCTCATTATTTTTTCTTCCTAACAATTCAATGACAGTGATTAATTTCTGAAGATTGGTAAACAAAAATATAGCTCAGGAAGGCAGTAAAGCTGAGCCGGAATATTTGTGAGCACATGCACAGATATTTGTCTTGCAAAGAAGGCTGGCCTATGTCACAAATGGAAAGAAACAAAGTGGAGGACACACCTCCTTAAGGGTGAT
Organism: Anolis sagrei; assembly: GCF_037176765.1. NCBI lineage: Eukaryota > Metazoa > Chordata > Lepidosauria > Squamata > Anolidae > Anolis > Anolis sagrei. The sequence goes on along the minus strand of NC_090022.1, from coordinate 215,782,716 downwards.
TCACAGACTTTGTTTTCCATATACAAGATCTCTGTTGTGAGTGATTTCCATGATTTTGTATGTATGGAAATAGCTGACATGAACAAGTTACATGCAGAATATATTCTCTGATTTATCAGAATTACTTCTGCCTGGTTGCTTTTTGCTAGCCTGTCAGCTGAATGGCTTTTTATTTTGCCTTGAGAATCATTAGGTTGCCTGTACATCTGGACCAGTTATAAGTCTAGGGAAGAAGAGAGAGAAAGGTATAAGCTTTCTGGGAAATGTAACACATATCTGTGGTTTAGTCATCTTCTAAAGGATATGACAAAGCTCTGAATTACAAGATGATTATATTTCCCAGATTCACAGTGAAGAGAGAGATTTGATTTAAGTGCATATATAATGCCGAAATAGCCATTCTATAAAAGTTTAAAAGCGAAAATCCAACCAAATGCACAGGGCGAAGGCAAGACTTTATGACCCACTTGATCCTTTTTAAGGCAGGTAATAAGAGAGGCTTGTTTAGTATGCAGAGCTTTATGCACATCTACAAAATATGGTAACTATCAAGGTAAAAATACTATGACTGCAGTCCACTGAAGCAAAAGGTCTGGAAAAGCAGGGAGTTTTCAGAAATGGTTTGTGGTACCTTTGGGTAGGGAGGAATAGTGGGGAAAGTAAGATGTTGCTATTTCAGAAATAAAAGGAAGATTGTGCCATTGAGCATTCCTGCAGTGTCTTACACCTGCATGTAAATGTATAATCATTGCTGGCCCTCAAAAAAAAATTCACTCAATGCTAGGAGAGTGGAAGAGCTCACAAACTCATCAGGGGCCACACATACATTCCACACTGTACCCAAGGTCAAGCAGCTTCCTCCCTCTTACACAAGCAGACAGGCACTGCTTAGAGACTCCCAGGACAAGTCTGACAATACGAATGTGCTTGCAAACAAGGAAAAAAGCATATACTTTCCTATTTGAAAGAGGGACAAATATTGTCTTTAAAGGGTCCTTCCACACAGCAATATAATCCAAAATAACCTGCAAGGCAAAATAACGTGCAATATCTGCTTTGAACTGCAATATCAGAGTCCACACTGCCATGTATCCCAGTTCAAAACAGATAATGTGGGTTTTTATGCAGCTGTATGGAAGAGAACAATGTTTTCTCCATGGTTTGGGGGAATTCAAATTAATTTTGGGAGACTTTGAGGAGGACAAAGAAATAGACAGGGAAACAAATGTGGCCTACAAACATTGTGCCGTCCACTCCTACCTTAAAATATCCCGAGTAGATTTTCTACTATGCTTGATTTCTATATTTATATCTCATAATATAATTATTTTATGACATAATATGTTAGCACAGCATAAGATACCATTCTTAGCCCATTTTCAAATATATAATCTGCAATGGGAATAGGTCAAGGTAAATCATTATAATTTGAAGATGACTTTTATTACATCAAGGGGCGCATCTACACTGACCATTTAATGTGGAAAGCCCCTGGATCAGCTCGGTGGTGACCATACACCACATAGATTCAGAGCAATGAAGGCCACACAGGAATAGTTCAAATTCTAGCCCAGAATTGCAAATATCCCCTGACTTTGGCTCTGTTTGAACTATTGGGATGATTCAAAAACAAACCAGCTGCAAATGGTTTCACTGCTATCCTGTGTTTCTTGACCAGCCCAAAGAAAAGGGATGACACTATTTCTTCCCATTCTCTTTGTCATTGTGGTCTCCAGTTATGACATAAGTCCTGCCAGCTGGCCATCACCTTCACTGAGATCACATGGGGTGACTGGGGAAGGCAGGGAAGAGCAGAGGATAAATCCACCTCCCTTTTCCCTTTTTTCATTGCCGCATCACCCTGTCTAATGCACTGCATGTGATGACCAACCAGCAGGACCCATGTTGCATCCGGAGACCACCACAACATGGAGAATGGGATAGGATGATAAGAGTAACTATTTGGCAGGGACAAACTGGATTCAGAGCTGCTAGCACCTGGCACCAGTATACACCATATCAGATTGGTTCCAGGTCAGCAGGTCAGCATTGATTTACCCATATCCACTATCCACAGTTTTTCTGGATTTGATAAAAGTGATACCAACTGAAAGTATCAACAACAGGAAAGCTTTCCAGGTTTCCTTATGCTTATCCTTTAATTTTTTAAAAAAACCCTGGAGAATTGCCTTAGAAAAAATCAGTGCAGAGCAGGACAGCTGACATAAGGACTGCACAGTGCACATCAATGGTCTGTAGTACCTCCACCGTTGCCTCCTAGGGCTTCCAACAGCAAAATTGAAAAGTGAATATTTGGAGTGTGCAATTTCAGTGCCCAGTTTTCAGGTGCCTCCCCTCCCCCCTCCCAGTTCCATTTTTAGGGGGCTTCCTGAATTAAGGAGGGCTTTCTGTTTTCATGCTGAAAAGATTCAGTCCATTGTAACTGATGAGGAAAATTTAGAGGCTCATTTCTCCATCATGTGTAGGCCTTTCAGTATGAAACTCACCTCACTTGTAGGCCACATTTACTTCTGCAAGCCTATCAACATTCAGGACGTTTTACCAATCAACTATGTTTTTTTGGAAATTTTTAAAGTTTTTATCATAACATTTTTTAGAAAAACCACAAGAGGGGTTCAGGGAATTGAAATCCCAAGTTCACGCTACAAGAGGGGAGGAGAATGAACACAGTCAGCCAGGCCTCTGATTAACTGAGAATGAAAGTGAGAAACACACACAGAGAGAAACCTCAACTCCCATCATGCCTCAGGAGGGAGCACAAGGCTCCTTCAATGCTTGCATAGCACAAAGTGCTGCTGGGAAAGTGAGTTTTCATTTGCCTCAAGCAGGAGGGGAGGTGTGGGCCATCAGGAAGGGATGGAAGAGGCTGCTGGGGAGAAAAAGTAAAGAAGAAACAGTTGCTTTCCTGATTAGTAAGGCTCCTCTGCCCACACAAAGCCACATCCACCCCAGGTAGAGTGCCTCTCTCTCAGCATCATTGGTTCCTATTAGCCTTTATCAGCCAAAAAGCTCTGGGTGCTGTTATCTGTTCCAGCAAAGGCTTCGGCTGCCCCCTGCCTGGCTTGTTTCATGGATTTGGCAGCCAAATCCTCTAAACCATCCAGAGCCCATTTTCAAAAGCAGGAATGTGCACAGCCCTAGTGAATATATATGGCAAGGCATATTGCCATTCATAATTGTACCATCATTATCATCTAGAGGAGATTTCTGCAGGTGCTGTGGATTTTCAAAAAGACAAATAAATGGTCCCTAGAGTATATCAAGCCTGCACTCTCCCTAGAAGCCCAAATGACTCAACTGACACTGTTGTGCTTTGGATAAATCGTGAGATAAGGTGTGACTCACTAGAAAAGTCAAGAAGGCTTGGCAAGGCTCGCCAGAAAAGTCAAGAAGGCATTAGGAAAAGGGGAAGACCACATTTCAGGGCCATAGACTCAATCAAAGAAGCCAAGGCACTGAGTTTGCAAGACAAGGGATGCTGGTGACAGGTTGACCTGGAGGATGAAACATTTTGTCGAATTTGATTTGAGAGCAATTAACAACAACTATGGTATTGCCATTGTTTCCATCTTTTTAAGAGTCATCTTAAAATAAAGTTGTGTTTCTTTGACAGCTATAGCTGATTTACATTTCTCCTTTGCAAAGAGCAGAAACACTTTTGGAGTAATATGTTTGCAAAGCTAATTATTCCATTTCTTGTTTTTCCAATTCCCTCTTTGTGATGGCTGCCATGAAGTCTCTATGTCTCAAAATATAAACCCATCTACCTCTGAAAAATATGAATCTTTCTCAGGAAATGGTACTATTAAAAAGCCCCTTTGCCTTTCCTTCAGATCTATGTCTCAAATTATAACACCCCCCCCCCTTTATTGTGCTTCCATGATTAAGAGCACCATCTTGTACATATCTAACCAGGCACGATAATGTAGTAGTTAAGTGAGTTGGACCAGAACTTGAAAAATTCAATTTTTTAGTTCACAATGAGTAAAAAAGGAAAACATCCTTCCATATTGTTTTGAACATGGACCTTGGATGTAAATTGTCATTGAGAACTAATTTGCTTATTCTAGTTAGGAGGCCGTTGGTATCTACAGGTCTCCCATGGATACCAAAATCTGTGGATGTTCAGGTTCCATTACATACAGTGGCATAGTTTATTTTTAGTTTATTTTTAATATTCAAGTTATTACCATACTGAAAATGTTTATGTGATCTTGTGAGTAATTGTGCTATATGAGTCCTGTTTATTATTTATTTATTTATTTATGACATTTATATGCCGCCCTTCTCACCCCGAAGGGGACTCAGAGCAGCTCACAAGTAAAATGTAAATACAATATATTATATTATTAAAAGGTAAAGGTAGTCCCCTGACATTAAGTCCAGTCATGTCTGACTCTGGGGTGTGGTGCTCATCTCCATTTCTAAGCCAAAGAGCCAGCGTTGTCCGTAGACACCTCCAAGGTCATGTGGCTGGCATGACCGCATGGAGCGCCGTTACCTTCCCGCCAGAGCGGTACCTATTGATCTACTCACATTTGCATGTTTTCGAACTGCTAGGTTGGCAGAAGCTAGGGCTGACAGCGGAAGCTCACGCTGCTCCCTGGAATCGAACCTGCGACCTTTTGATCAACAAGCTCAGCAGCTCAGTGCTTTAACCCACTGCACCACCAGGGGCTCCCCATTATATTATTACCATAGCACAATATTAATATTACAATATAATATTATAGTACAAATAGTAATCTACAATATTAATATTATATTATTACCATAGCACAATATTAATATTGTAGATTACTATTTGAACTATAATATTATATTGTAATATTATTAGTAATATTACATGTAATATAAAATATATAATTAAATCATATAATTGTATTATTAGTAGTATTATGTTGTATTACATTATAATATTATCAAGATCAATGCAGTTTGTCATAGCTCAGTGCAATAGAATTCTGAGAATTCTGAGTAGTCCCACAATAGGTGGGACTACTAATAGGAGTCAACCTTTTATGTACTCAAGTTATGTCCAACATTTGATGCAACTAGCCAACAATTTCCAAGATAAACAAAAAAAAATGCTTTACTAATTACAAGAAATGTCAGTCTAACTATGGATAACACGCCTGGATATATTTAGCTCTGACAGTTTTACAAATGAATCTCAAGAGCAGAAAATACTATTAAAATACAAAGGGAACCATCTTTTATGTTAATCAGAAGATACAAAAATTCTGTCCACAATTTGCCCACTTATATTTAACACTAATTGCCAAGTGGGGAACTTAGTAGATGGAAGAATTATAACTGCTTCCAGGAATCCCAAAGGGTTACTCATTTGAGATGGGCTAAAGGTGTTTTCATAGGGAATCTATGAAGTGTGTAATAAACTTCTCTGTTTAAACTACTTGCTGACCAACTTTCACAAAGTATCATACTATATTAATAGCTCAGTCTGTTAGTTTCAGGCCTCAAGGGGAAAATGGAATCCTAGTAAACTCGTGCAGAAAACACAAAGTAAATTAAGCAGCAATAACATGGATCAAGAACCACGAAGAATTAATCAGCAGTCATGGGAGGGAGAAGCACTAATTCAAATTATTTTCTCCCTACCTTAGAAAATACTGTTTTGTTTGTTTAGTTCTGGTTTAATGCCTATATCCTATCCAGATCGTTGAAAGGATCCAGGGACCACTCTGAGGCATAGCATACTACTAGAATACATGAAGTAATAAAGGAGCATAGTAAAAATAAAAAGTGATCATGTGAAGGATTCTTGTCACCAAGTAAACATATCAGAAGGGAATTCTTGTAGATATCCATGTAAACATGACTCTTATCTTCTCTTCATCTCCCTTCTCTCTATGATGCAGTAATCATCCAGTTACACATTCTAAATAATAGTGCAATGTGTTGAAAATATGTTGGAGAAATATTTGGAGTGATTATAGCTAGGGAGAATCCTTATTATCTATTCCTGAAGTATGGGCTAGTTGGATCTTCTGGCGGTCCAAGGCACTCTCAAAACTTTCCTCCAGCACCACAGTTCAAAAGCATCTATCTTCCTTCGCTCAGCCTTCCCTAAGATCCAGCTCTCACATCCGTAGGTGACTATGGGGAATGCTATTGCTTTTATTATGCAGATCTTCATTGCCAGTGTGATGTCTCTATTCTTCACTATTTTATCAAGATTGGCTATTGCTCTCCTGATTTCCTGGCTGCAGTCTGCGTCTGTAGTAATCTTTGCACCTAGAAATACAAAGTCTGTCACTGCCTCCACGTTTTCTCCCACTATTTCCCAGTTGTCAATCATTCTTGTTGCCATAATCTTGGTTTTTTTAATGTTTAGCTGCAACTCAGCTTTTGCGCTTTCTTCTTTCACCTTGATTAGAAGGCTCCTCAGCTTCTCCATGCTTTTGGCCATCAAAGTGGTGTCATCTGCATATCTAAGGTTCTTAATAGTTCTTCCAGCAATTTTTACCCCAGCCTTGCATTTGTCAAGCCCCGCACATCGCATGATGTGTTCTGCATACAAGTTGAATAGGTTGGGTGAAAGTATACAACCCTGCCGTACGTCTTTTGCAATCTTGAACCAGTCTGTTGTTTTATGGTCAGTTCTCACTGTTGCTACTTGGTCCTTGTACAGATTCCTCAGGAGAGAGACAATGTGATTTGGTATGCCCATACCACCAAGAACTTGCCACAATTTATTATGATCCACACAGTCAAAGGCTTTAGAATAGTCAATAAAACAGAAATATATGTTTTTTTGAAACTCCCTGCCTTTCTCCATTATCCAGCGGATATTGGCAATCTCGTCTCTCGTTCCTCTGCTTTTTTTAAACCCAGCTTGAAATCTGGCAACTTTCGCTCCATGTATTGCTGGAGTCTTCCTTGCAGGATCTTGAGCATTACCTTACTGGCATGAGAAATAAGGGCCACTGTACAAAAGTTTGAGCAGACTTTAGCATCCCTTTTTGGTATGAGGATATAAGTTGATTTTTTCCAGTCTGATGGCCATTCTTGTGTTTTCCATATTTGCTGTATAGTGTTAGCAGAGGCATTATATACTTCACATTGTCAAACAAGACTCAAAAGTCTATGTGCACTATCAGTTTGATACTAGAGTTTAAGAACCTCTGCTCCAGACAATGAATGGCTGGTACAACTCATGTCATGCCTGCTGGCAGCAATGAGAAGGAGGTGACAGTGAGTGTCCCAGGGACATTCCTGTGTCCTTGAGCCACCTGAACTCAAGGAACATGTCATGGCTATGTAAACAGATGAGCCAGTTTCATCTAGAAACTAGTCCAACTGTTTACATGGACTCAAAGTTGCAATTTGCTCTAGGTTCTGGGGAAAATTTTGAAGGAACCCACAACTTTTGTTAATGAAGTCAAGGCTGCATTAAGCAGTTTTAACCCACATTAACTCAGAACAGCTTCATGTGCTACCATGAAGCTGATTTTACTGGCTTTTTACTGTGTCCCCTTCCCAGGTAAGTTGGAAGTTTAATTCAAGGATCCTTTGTCTAGAGCCATGACTATTATAGGTTTTCAAAGTGCTGTACTTTGTAGTGAAATAATGCTTCCATGAACCTTTACAGCCCAGCCCTATTTGCTACCTTGTTAGACATCTAGGGCTTCGTATGTGTCCCTGGTCAATTGTGCAACACTGGAAATGAAGCATCCACATCCATCTCCTCTTTCAGTGGTAGACAACTGAGGACTTATTTCCTCAGTTGTGTTTGGACCCCAGTCCTGGCAGGGAGCAATTGTAGAGATGTCATAAGACTGAATCAGTTCAAGTCATGCTGTGTTTACTTCTGGTTAGCTGGGAGGAACATTATGATCCAGCGAGAGAAGAGGAGATCTCATGTTGCAAAGAAGGCCATTTGAATCTATGCTGAATGACACTTCAAACATGTGAATCGGCCTTTGGAGTGTTTTATATTCACAGCAAGTATTCAGCCAGCTTAGCAACACAGCTGCTTGGCCACAATAAGCCTACTCAGTAACTCTCCAATTTTTAAATATTTTCCCTCTTTAGTTCCTTGTAAGAAATAATTAGTTCCAGTTAGTCATCATCAACCTGTTTCCATCTTTGAAAAGGGGTTCTTTAAATGAATAAATGAAAAGATTATAGCATGAATTAATTAGATATTTTGTACCAGATCAGCAATTATTTAGCCATTTTGTTTTAACAGAAATGTATTTACCGAGTTGCATATTGGAGAAAAATAAGCCCTGGAGTACAAATTATTGGCTGTAATAAAGAAACAGTAAATGTCAGTGTGTTAACTAGGCTTTATAGTGACAACTAGAGATTCAAATGCTAGTCATGTTAGCTCTCTTAAAAGGTCTGGGCTCTGGCAAGTGCCCAGTGTCACTAATACCCAATTCCATTTATGACTCTCGGTTTATCAAGTCAAGTGATGTTTCAATGCCATGTCAGTTATCTAACCCTCCCTGACCATCCATTATGTCCAACTCCATCAGTATTAAGAGACTCTTCCAATGCTGTCCCACTTTACACTTCTTACAACTTCATACTTACCTCTTGACTCCGTGAAGACAGATGAAAGATTCCTATTAGTTAAATATTAAATGCCATATGACCTGATCCTATGTATATTTAATCCAAATGCATTCCATTGATTTCAGCTGGATTAATTCCCATGGTGCTTATGCATAGACAGCACCCTAGATAATTATAGCTATATCAAATTGTGAAGAGCAATTAAGGAACACTCATTGAATTAATAGGATTTACATAAATGTTGATTTGCCAATCAGCCATTGATTCAATGGGTAGCAATTAGATGTAGGCAATAGATTCAGAGTTGTTGGGGTTTTTTAGATGTCGTTTTTAGTAACTGCTTGGAGTTGAAACTTTTTTTAAAAAAAGCTACAAAAATGAACTTGGACAGAGAAGGGCAAAGAAGTCACATTTTTCTCTAATTCAAAGGACATCTATCCTCTTTATCTGTTACCAGTAGATAAGCATAAGAGTTGGTCTATTAAAACAGAAATTGAAAAGTTTTTTTGAAAATCAAGGCTCTTGAGAGAACTGTTGTGATATATGTGATGAGACCAAAACACTGCTAGTTAATACAGATACATAAATTTTTGTTTTGTTTTTCAAAAGAATGTACCAACTATTTGTGCATAGACAAGACATAAATAAGGATACATGAAATTAATCAAATTCATGGTAAGATATGTTAAGATAACAAGTCTCTCAACCACATGTTTCCAAGCCTGTTGCAATAGATTTTCAAAACAAAATATCCCCCCCCCCCACCACCACCACCCACCCACCCACCTAAACCCAGATTCAGACGGGAACAATATTTGTTAGACTGCACGGTGCTCAGACATATTGACAATATTGATCTTTTATTGAGGGCATCCCTCCATATGATTTTTTGTGCTTAATTTTTGTCTAAGATATTTAATTGTATATAATTTAGGTAACTACAGTTGCAGATAAGCTGCATATATTCTGAAACTCCAAGCATTATAAAATATTGCCTGAAAATATTAATTTCAAATATGTAAATGTACTTTCAGGCTATGTGTATTTCATGATTAAGATGCGAATCCCATTTCAAGATATCTCATTATATATATGAAAATACAGGTATTCCAAAATTGGGGAGAGAGGAAATCTGGAATCCAAAACCTTTCTAATCTGAAACATTTTAGATAAGAGATACTCAACCTGTATCTCCACTTCCATCAGATGAGAGGCTATGGCAGGCAGAAATTCAATATCTGCATCTCAGTCCATGATGGCATTTCCATATAAAAAAAGGTGACATATGCTGACTTTGTGTCTGCTGCACAACTTGGAGATGTGGACTCTCTGTCATAGTGACAAGGTTATTATACATGCAGTTCAGCTAAGTGCTGAAAGCAAAGCATTGCTAAGAAAATGCATATTTCTATTGTAAATGTTACCAGCCAATGTGTTTATATGCTTCTGAGTGTAAGTATAGGTTTGTGTGTGTATACTCAGATGGGGAGACCTAACAGAAAAGGGTCAGCTCAGTAACAGCAATCATCCCTCAAAATATTTTTGCATCTCTGTGTGAGTGGATTTGTACATATTATTTCCCTCACTTTGCTCTGAAGCACTGCTTCCTTCCTTCACAGCTTGAAATTGGGCTGCTCGTACTATGATTAAGGTTTCTGAATGGGCTTGTTCCTTGAGTGCAGTCAGATCTACTCCTCCATCTATTTTTCAGCTGGTCTGTGTGGAGTCTTTGATGCATGAATGCTCTTGTAAATAAATTATTATAAGCTTAAATAAATGATAAGGCTCCCTGTCCTATAAACCCAATGACTATTGCTGCTCTTACCTCTTTGTGACCTACTTTTTACTCCTCCGTGCTTTTCATATGCGTGTTCCACCTAATACTTCTATACTGTTCAATATTTTACGGACAGAAAGAAGGGAGGAAGGAGGAAGTTATGAACACAACATGTTCTTAACATTCCACTTGGAGGGCCAACTGGGAGCAAGGCTAAAATGCTATAACCCCATGAAGTGGTCATGTTGGTAAACTTGTTCATAACCCTTTATTAGCTACATCTTATACAGAGCTGGACATTTATTGAACACTTTGCTAATAAAATATCTTCATGTTGTAGCTAGGATTGATCTTGGGGATGGTGGGAGGCTAGAACCCATAGTAACATATACCAGTCTTTTGGACCCTTCCTATTTTCTGGGTTTGGCAAACATGTTAGTCCCTAAACTAATGTCTCAAGATGAAGATCTGAATCCTTGAAAAAGATTCTTCTCCCTTTAGTGAGAAGAAAGGTGCCACATCCCCATTTTCTACTCAAACAGATCCCTTCTGGTACTTCCAACGTCTGATCCTGAATATGTGAGAGAGTGAAATTATACAGGTCACATGGCTAGGAAGGGGGAGTGGAACCACCATATAATAATGTGAGTTAAAATTTCTATCCAAACTCAGCCAATCTCTATGCAAAAAATACAATAGTCTCAAAAGATTGTGGGGAAGTTGTGGGCAAAGCCCTACAAATTGCTTTGCAGGAGTATTTTATGTGCTCACATACTTTACCAGAGAAAAGTCTCCATTCATTTCCCTCCCCAAAACTTGCTCCAGGATCAACTAGCACAAATTTATTCCCTAGCTTGTAGCAAGGCTATACCATAATCCAGACATTGCTGCTGATACTAAACAACAAGTGAGTTTTCTGGGCTATAGAAGACACTAAACAACAAAGAGCAGAGGGTCATCCTTCCGCCACACCTTGCACATCATAAAAATGGATGTTTTCATTGAACAGGGACCAAGGCTTTTACATGAAAGACTAGAATTCTCCTTACTCTGGTGTTTCCAAGGTATTCTTTATACCTGAGGCCTTAATATCACTCTGTAATGCATCGAAAGAAGTGGGTATATATAGCTGCGAAAGCTCAAACTAAAACAAAAACCAGTTAGTCTTAAAAGTGTTGTCACATTTTAAGAGTTCCCCCACCCATGGATTCTATATCCACAGATTCAATGACCAACAATTTGAAAATATTTTTAAAAATACAAAAAAGCGAACTTTGATTTTGTCATTTTATATAAAGGACACACTTTTATAATACTATTGTATACAATGGAGCTTGAACATCCCTGGATTCTCATATCTATATGGTCTCCTGGAATCAGACCCCAGTGGATGTTGTAACTCAGCGTGTGCCTCATGTATCTACTAGTGCTAGTAGGAGGAAACGAGGCTTGGAAGAGGAAGAGGCTCAGCAACAGCTGAAGCGCATTAGGGACTTGTTCTTAGAGTCTACTGATGAAGACTTTCAGGGGTTTACTCATGAGGAAATGGAGGTGGAGGATTACCGTGGTGTAAAGAGAGTAGCACGCAGCTCAGACAGTGATGAGGAATCCATTTCCAAGCGTCTTAAAGACGTAGCAGATAGCGATGCGTCTGACAGTGAGGATGAAGAGCTGGACTGTTCCAGGGTTCAGGAGGTTTTGGATGTGGTTAATGCTCCAACTTCCAGCGATGAGTTCCAAGGATTCACAGACCCATGAGTTTCGGATACTGCTTCGCAGGATGCAGCTCGGAGTGCAGACTGGCAGCAGTGGAGAGAACGCAGTTCACCTGTGGAACTGGAGGCACCTGGAGGGGAATCTAGTGATTCTGATGGGATTTAAGGAGTAGCCTTGGGTCCATCTTGTTGCAGAGTTCAAAGTGTCGTGTTCCTGTGCTTCTTGATGCTAACTCTTGCCTTGAGTCCTTGTATCCAGAACTGTGCCTTCGTGATCGTGCTGACGTCTTTGCCTGGCTTGGAATCGTGAGTCTTGTCTCCTGCCCTGACCCTTGGACTGTCTTGACCATTCTTCGCTTCTGCCTATCTCCTGTGACATCGTTAGATCGCTCCTCATGCTGTTTATTGCCTAGTGATTTATTGGACTGTCTTTATTCTGTGTTTATTGCGAACTGTCTGCCAGTTTTCCTTTCTGCAGCTCAGGCTGCCTGGGCTGCGGCTTTGTTTACATTCTTGCCAGCTGCAGCCTCCTTTGTTTACTAGCTCTGCTGTTAAAAGCCTTTTGAACTGTTAATTTGACATTAAAGACCTTCTGTTAACGCTTAAGCTGCTGTTTTGCCTTGTTGGTCCGCCTGGGTCTTGACAGTGGATACCAAGGCCCACTGTATAGAATGTTTGCTATAAATGTGTTGTTGCTGTAGATATTTTTGTTGCCCACGATCGTGGTTACCAGCTACAATAACACCACTCCTTTCTTTATCAGGACCCTTTTTGTTATCAGTTACACAATGTGCAAGTATTTATCCCTATATACACAAATCACAAAGCAGTCTGCTTCTCTTTTGGCTAGGACCACAAAAATCACTTTCCATTCATTGTTGTGACAAAAATTTGGCACCTGTAAATTAAAATATAGCACTGTTTTGTGAGTTATCTTTCCAATCCTGATTCCAATAGAATATTCACCAAACAATCTCCTTATTCCCCATAAAATGTTCCATGGTGGTGGTGGGGCATTTATCATGCTGTAGTGAGACATGAAAACCTACACAAAAGATCCATGTGTTTTTAGAAATAGTAATATCTGGATAGTCAACATTTTCCCCTCCCCACTACTAGCATATTCATTGCCAGTAGATTAAGCATGGTTCCAGTTTAGCTTGTCTTAAACCATTTTTCTCTTTTGAATAGTTCATTCTTAATTTCACAGTCAACTATTTAACTCAGTAGTTTCCAACTGATCTCAGCAACATATTAGAAGAGCATGAAAATATGAAATTGATATTATATGCCTGTTGTATTATAAATGCATTGATTTATTTTACAAAAATATTTTTTTTAAATAAATAAAAAGAAAGAAAGAAAATATGAAATGGAAATTCTGATTCTGACTATGCCTCTGCATTGGAATTCAGGGCCTGGTCAGCAATCTATACCTGAAATTTACTGATGACAACATTCTGAGTAACATAAGATGTGGTCAAGCTAAGTGGAACTAAAGGCAAAGGGCGGGAAGTGGCAAAGGATGTAGATAAATGTCATACCCCTTCTTAGACTGTAGTCCATTAACAGAGAATAATTTCGTGTCTCGGGACCTAATTCATTGGATGCACTTGATAGGTGTATGCATCTTCTTTGAACCTTTTGTGTGTTCCCCTCCCTTCCTCCCAGCTTCCTGGATATAGGACACACACCTCATTCCCCCTTGAAGATTTATCACGCTTCAAGGGAGAACAAGATCTCTTTGTAGATATTTCATGCTGCTGAAGCTTATTTTTTAAAAGAACTGCTGTTTTATGCCTAGTCTTGACCCATTTCCAGCAGTTTCTCCCTTATGTGGGAAAGCTTTCATTATTCAGACAACTGGTTCACAGGCTCCCGCTATGTGCATGCATGTGATATGTTTCAGAAGCCTCGCAGACATGACATGGTTTAACTTGAATTCCATGTTAACACTGCAGCCACTTCTGCTAATGGGCCTTCACAGCAGGAACCAGCAGTACAGCAAGATTTAATGAAGACTTTCTGTGACAAGTTGGGAAACAAATTCCTGTCACTACCAGGTTTTACACAGTCAGTTTTTTATCTTCCAATGAACTACTGATGGATTTCCCATAATCACTCTTGCAAATACACTACCTAGATTTGCCAATTGTCAGAAGATCCACCTTGTTACCTACTAACTTTCTTGTAAACCTGGGTTTATCAACTTTAACTAGGGTTTACACTGAAACCATGAAATTCTTAAGGATGTTGACATTTCCAATCAGTTTCATCTGCAGGGTTTTTTAGTTTACAGCCACATTGCCATCCATAACATGATTTTAAAAATGGGGGGGGGGGGGACACCTTGCATTCATCTATAACAGGAATGTGTTGGATCTGTTACAGCAGATTTCTTCTGTAGGCTTTGTTTGGCTTGCATTTCCAAGACTGGCTGCAGAGAGAATTGAATGGGTGCTTCAGAACTTAATAGGTGCTTTATGCATAGTTATGGACATATGTGGGAAAAGTGTGAATGTTTGAAAAATATAAATAAAAAGTGGTCACCTATCATATGTTCACCAAACAGTGCATAGGCATAATTTATGGGTCTTATCATATAGGCCAGGTGAAGCATCTCACTTCACTGAAAAAAGAAGAGGCAGCAGAGAGAATCTATTGCCCAGTGCGGCAACGTCGTGGGATGGGCAACATGCCCATCCATTGCTGGAGTGGTGGTGAAGCAAGCTACGATGCTTAAAAAGCAAGGTCTGGTTAGGTCATAAAAGCTATTTGAAAGCCATGCATAAAGTCTTTCAGATATACAGGGGGGAAATAATCCATTTAAATATTATCATCAGTGGCTGTGTTCAAAACTGGAAGGAGGTCTTAGGTGGAGTACCTTGAGGTTTTATTCTTGCACCATTTTTCTTCAATATTTTTATCCATGAATGACCTTATCGCAAAGGTCAGGCAAAATGTCCCACTTCCCCTGGCTTTACTGAAGAAAAGAAAGGCAGCAGGGTGAATCCATAACTCCACACATAGCTCCCTCATAGCGATTCTTCTCCCACCACACGTGGGAAGCTTTGCCCTCAGGGCAAGGATCCATGCAGGCTCCATTGCAGCCAGCACAACACAAGCAGGCTGCCATGCTGGAAGGGAAGTGTCATAAGATGCTTCCACTCCACTTGTGGGTGGGGCCTCTGCTCAAAGACCAGCAACATTGTGAAATGGGCAGCATGTCTAACCATTGCTGGACTGGTGGGGAATCATCCTAGGATGCTTCCCAAGCCCTGCCCAATAAGGAGGTTAGATGACAAGGTGGAGGGAATATTTATCCAAATTGCAGTTGACACAAAATTGGGGTGAGTTGGCTTACATATTACAGAATAGGAACAAATTTCAAAAGAAATTAGATTAACCAGAAATTATGCAAACATTTCCAAAAATGAAATGTAATACAGACAGATGTAAAAAATTTATAGTTAAACCACAAAAAACAATTGTATCACACTTATATGTGCTTGATTGAATTGTAATTTGAGCTTCTCATATTCAAGGGTTATCAAAGCCGCAGGCATGAACCCTAAGCTTTTTAACTTCTGTAGCAAAGGTCCCCATGTTGCCAGACAGAGTTGGAGGAGCCAGACTTATTGGAAGAAAACAAGCAGTTTTAATCAGCAGTGAGTCTTAAGGATTTATATCTCAGTCATAATTTGTCCCGCCTTTAGTCAGACCACTGTATTAGATACACACAAATAGAAGAGTTCCAAAATCAACATGAACTGGCAGGCCTGATTACTAGCTGACTATATGGATCTTCAAAATTTATTTCATTGGGGAAGTGAGCAAATTAAAAGTAGTCAACCCCAAGTCCCTAAAACTATGAGGTGACACTACACAACACATATTTTAGTACCTCAAATCATAGAATCATAGAATCAGAGTTGGAAGAGACCTCATGGGACATTCAGTCCAACCCCCTGCCAAGAAGGAGGAATATTGCATTCAAATCACCCCTGACAGATGGCCATCCAGCCTCTGTTTAAAAGCTTCCGAAGAAGAAGCCTCCACCACACTCCAGGGCAGAGAGTTCCACTGCTAAATGGCTCTCACAGTCAGGAAGCTCTTCCTCATGTTCAGATGGAATCTCCTTTCTTGTAGTTTGAAGCCATTGTTCCGCATCCTAGTCTCCGCATCCTAGTCTCCAAGGAAGCAGAAAACAAGCTTGCTCTCTCCTCCCTGTGGCTTCCTCTCACTTATTTATACATGGCTATCATATCTCCTCTCAGCCTTCTCTTCTTTAGCCTCTCCCTTAAGCCTCTCCTCATAGGGCTTGTTCTCCAGACCCTTGATCATTTTAGTTGCCCTCCTCTGGACACATTCCAGCTTGTCAATATCTCTCTTGAATTGTGATGCCCAGAATTGGACACAATATTCCAGGTGTGATCTAACCAAAGCGGAATAGAGGGGTAGCATTACTTCCCTAGATCTAGACACTATGCTCCTATTGATGCAGGCCAAGATCCCATTGGCTTTTTTTTTTACAACCACATCACATTGTTGGCTCATGTTTAACTTGTTGTCCATGAGGACTCCAAGACCTTTTTCACACATACTGCTCTCAAGCCAGGCGTCCCCCATTCTTTATCTTTGCATTTTGTTTTTTCTGCCTAAGTGGAGTATCTTGCATTTGTCCCTGTTAAACTTCATTTTGTTAGTTTTGGCCCATCTCTCTAATCTGTCAAGATCATTTTGAATCCTGCTCCTGTCCTCTGGATGTTAGTCCAGTATCGACCACTTCATCATATTGAGAGGGGGAAGCATGGGTGACCATCCCTTTTAAAGTAGAGAATCGCCCCCCCCCCCTATATTATCAGCAGTCCCATTTCTCATTCTGCCTCCCCATCACACTCACACTCATACTCACATGGGGAATCTTAAGAGCTGGCAATACATTCATTTTACATTCATCACAAGGTCAGATTAACTTTTTTGTTTTTAATCAGGAGAAACAACAATAACCAAAAAACAGGCAATCCCTTGCCTTGCCCAAAGCCCCTTACATTAAAGGAGACTGAGACAAGGTTAAAACCTATGGTTCTGCATCAAAGCCCACAGGATACAAGATACTGTGATCCAGGTTAAAAACCATTGCTTTCCATGGGATCCTATTGGTCTGCATTAAACCCTTTAAGATTCAACAGACTGCTGATGGTTGGGCAATGAAACAGGACATGAAACTTTTGATGATTTCCATTCTGCCTGTTTTTCAGTTGTAAACATGGTAGTAAAGTGCGATAAGAGATGAACACTATTGCTGTTGTTCTGAACACTATTGTTCTGAACACTATTGCTGACCCAAGTTCAGAGTTTCCTCCTTTCAGGACATTTCAGCCCTGGAACATGTGATGAGATCTGTGCCTCTCCATGCTTGAAAAGAGGCTGAAGTGTCCTATGAGGGGGAAATGTCTCAATATCTCTGATAAACACAGAATTTCTCACTGTTATAGGCAATCATATCTTAATATAAAATATAGAACTAAAATAACTAATTATACTAATTGATTTTTTTAAATAAAAAAAAAACATTTCCTTTGACTTTTGCAATGTTGCCAACCATACATAAATGGTGCTAATTATCTTTTTATCTTAAGGAGTAACACTTACATGGGAAGCTAAGTTTTATAACAGTTTTTTTTTTTACATGAAAGAGAAAGATACCTGTCAATATGTTTTCAAATTTCTTTGATCTACCTCTGGGAGGCTTTGAAAAAGTAATATATCTTCCTGCAAATTCCTCTTTTAGAGTGATTTGTGAGATTTGCCAAACCAGTAAAAAAAAAAAGCCCAAGGACCCAGGGCGTCAAACCACATGAAATTTAAAAAGAGATGTGATCTTCAAGTCTAACTCTATTTGTGGTCTACATCCCATGCCTTAAATAAGAACTATGTAACATTTAATGGAAGGAAACTGAACAACAATGTTAAGCAGACAGTGCTAACCAATTTTAAAAAGTCAAGGTGAGAAATTATGATCCTATCGTTAGTGTGCAGTGTTGTTTTGTTTGGAATGTTATTCTTTAGTATACTGCTTTTATCATGTTTTGTAGTGCATGGTATATTTTCCTGTTAGCACATATTGCCTTAATTATTATAATGAGGACTTCTGTCAGCCTACTGTTTTGGCTCCCTTTTTTGTGTGAAGGACTCATTTATTCCGACAAGCTGGAGCCAGTTTGGCTTCAGATAATCCTCTTTGGCTTCATTGGATAATAAACCATTGAAATGAGACCAGTGTGGTTCAAGCCCTGGTTAAGAAATTTATTTTATTTTATTTTACTGGAATTGTTCCAAGACTGACAGAAACAATTGCTGCTCCAAACAGCACTTCATGCATCAACACGAGGGAATAACTGTTTGCTTATAACCTGCTGCTGGCTTTGTATAGATGCTGGCTGCTTGGAATCAGTATAAAGGGCTATTTTAAATGAAAGCATTTCTTAAGGACATTGTGTCTAACAGAAACAAGTGGATGAGGTTTACGAGATCTGGTTGTAGACTGCTGAGGAGGAGGGGTGACTGAAGTCATATCTAAGAGTTTTAGTCTATAAGGCACAGAGTAGAAGGTCAGACAAAGGAAGGGGGAACGTATCACACAACTCCAACTACCTGTCTCTATTTCTGCTGATCCTCTAGCCACATGGTTGCTTTTGCTAACAAAGTGACACACTTTCCCACTTTCCGTATAGACTTCTTTAAGATAGCCATGTTAGCAAACCAAGCAAAAGTTGTTGTTGTACTTCAAAGGTCAATATATTGATTGTGGTATAAGGCTGTCACGGGCAAAAGAGGCATGAAGTAATTGCAGGCACTTTCATGTATGGATTCAGTGTCATGTGAAGGGCCAGGCAGGCCTGGGGCAAAGTATAATCTAGCATACACACAGTGCTTACTGTTGTTCATTAATGATATTGGTGAAACTTCAACTTTTTGTATTCAGTTTATATTCAGTCCACTTTCTCAAAGAGAAATAAAAGGACAAACTATCCTCTCTCTCTCCCCCGCTCCATGGTTATAACCCTTTAACAAACTCTCTTTAAAAATTGTTTAGGACTGACAGATGAGGATAAGTGCAAAATCAAACATTACCACCATAACCATTCTCCTAATCATGGTAAGAGTTTCTGAAAGATGTCTAGCTGGAACATGTCTGGAGGAGAGCTACCAAAATGGTCAAAGGTCTGGAAGCCAAACCCTATGAGGGGCTGGACATGTTTAACCTCAAGAACAGAAGATTTAAAAGGTAACACGATAGTCATGTTTAAATATTTGATAAGATGTCAGCAAACTTGTTTTCTGCTACTCCAGAAACTAAGGACCCATCCAGACAATACCTGTATCCCAGGAACTTCTGCAGCAAACAGGAGAGTGGCCAGACACCATTCCCTGGAAATGCGGAAGCAATCGCTAAAAAAGGCAAAACCCACAAGATTTCCAGCTACGGGAATATTATGGCTCTGAGCCGAATATGTCTGTATGTCCTTGCAATTGGAAATCACAGGATTTTTTAATCTGGGTTTTAGATGTTTGTTCCTCATTGTTCAGTTCACAAAAAAGGTGACATGTGAGTAGAAGGCAAAAACATTGTTTGTGTGCCAGAAACTTCATGAAACGTGTGGAGAGCACATTTTCTCTGGCCAGGACAAAGTTGGGAACCCCTACTCAATGTTGTACGTCTTTTCACAAGAAGAGCAATCAGGAACAGCCATGTATAACCCATGAACATCACCCCATTGTTTGCTGCCACAAGTACACAACCAAATCTGCCTGGACAGATGGCCAGGCAGCCAGGCTCTAAAAAGTGTCAATAATGACAAAGTTCTGTTCCTGACTTGAAAGTGTATGTTCCTGTTTGATTGTGCAGTGCTGACTTAGGCAGAAGTGGTCCTACCCTGTAAACTTTGTGTGACAGAAACTCCATGAAACATCTGGTGAGTAGAGTTTCTCTGGCCAGGACAAAAAACAGAACTTTTGTGGTGATTTGCATATCCAAATCTCTGAATATCCACATCTTGAGAGGTTTTGTTTTTTTTAAAAAGAAAAAACAACTTTAGAACTTTCCAGCAGAAGTTCCATGGCAGCCCTCTTGGGAGCCTCTAAATCTCACAACAAAGCATCAAGTCTGGACATTGGAGGCAGAAATCCCAGGACCAACAGGTCTGAGGGCATTGGTGTCACAACAAACTACAAATCTTAGCATTATATAGGATGGAGACATGGCAGTGAAAGTGGTATTACCCTGCTAATTTTTAGCATGTCTGGTTTCCAGGACATGGAATAAGAGATTCAAACTACAGGAAAAGAGATTCCACCTAAACATTAGAAAGAACTTTTTGACATTAAGAGCTGCTCAACAGTGGAATATGCTGCTTCAGAATGCGATGGAATCTCATTTGGAGGTTTTTAAATGGAAATTAGATGGAAGTGCTTTAGTTATTTATTCTTGCATGGCAGGCTGTTAGACTACATCACACTTGTGGTCTCTCGCAACTCTGTTATTCTATAATTCAAGTAGGAGAGGCTTCCTTCAGTCTCATTGTTCTGTTTATTGAACCAACTTAAAAAGGATGTATGGTGGAACAACACAATCAATTGACTGAATTATGGAATGGTGGCTAGGGCTTCTATAAGAAAGAGTTTCTTGGACTCAAATGGACCATGTACAATCCCATGATCTGATTGGATGAAAGTAAAGAATCTAAAAGATAAAAATCATGCTTTGATTTGTTGGAACCATGAACATGCAATAGACTAAAACCTCCCAGCGAAGAGAAGGAACACCAGATTGGATTTTGTTCCTGTGCAGGAAAAGGAAAGCAATTTTGCCCTCATACTAATGAACAGGCATAGAAATGGAATAACTAAAAGGATCCATCTCAAGTAGCCAAATGCTTAGAGGCATGATGAAAATGTTTGGAAGCAATACTTTAGACCTGAAATATTTCACCGAGTATGGTTTTATTAATGTCTTAAATGCGCCAAAACCACCCAGGACAGAATAAAATGTCCCAGAACACTAGCTCAGGCTCATTCCTACCATATTTTTTCATTGTGTTAGGATATGCCCATATCTAATATAATACTCCCTCCCAGATCAAAAGTGCTTCAATTTTTTATCATATACATGTATATTGGAGAAACGGTGGCCATATTCGAACACACCCCCTTTTGAAGGGTAGTAACATACCTCCATGCTTCAATCTGGTACTCTTAAATTGTACAACCTGCCAAACACTTTTTAAAGCAAGCAACTCCAAATAATACTAACTTTAAAAGGGGAAACTGAATATTAGGATGCTTCATCATTATTCTAATACACCATCAGCTTAACTGGATGAGTCAAAACATAATTCCACTAGCTGTGTCTTCCGGCAGATGCTACACCTGCTACTCCACTGGAGGTAAGAGAAGACTAACACAGAGACCTAAATCTATACAAAGTAGGAAAAGAGTTCACATTCTGGATAAACCAGACTGGAAATACATATAGTTACCCCTCAGTATTCATAGAGTTTGTATCCACATTTCCCACCATCTCAGGCTTGAAAGTGTATTTTTTAATTTAAAAAACCCAAACATTTTGCCATATTATGTAATATTCAGCATAGGAATCTTAAGTAGAATTACCATTCACACAAACACATATCCACATTTGGTTCTGACATGCACACATTTTCTCCTCTATGTATACAATTGCACAACCTATTTGTGATATTAAGGCTATATTTACAGCTTTAGGGAGAAAAACATGGCCCATGCCATATTTCCTTCAACTACCATTATTATATGCATTAACAATATCTTTTTAAAAAGGAATGAGGGTGATACTTTAAGACACAAATATGCTACAGGAACCACTTTCTTCTACCTCTTAAGGTCAAAAACATCCATATTATGGGAAATGGCCCAGGAAGCCAACTTTTGGGATAGCCATAACACCAAATTCACCTAGAAGAGTGATGCATTTGGTATAAATCTCTCTAAAAGGCTTTTACCAGAGACAGCGGGGGATGTAGCTAACTGCTCCTCATAAAAAAGGACTTTTTCCTGAATATCTAATAAGAATGCATAATGTTGCTGCATCAAACAAGCCATAAAAAACAGAATCTACGCAACTTTGAATACTAGTAAATGTATTCTAGCTTTTATCCTGCTTTGTTATGACCATTCTACTTTATTCCAATGGTGCCACTGCTTTCTGTGTAATCTTTGCAAGGATCACGCAAAACCGACTTCAGCAAGACTGTCTTTAAACTACTAGACTTCCTTGCATAACTGGAGACTCATACTGAGGCCCCATCTACACTGTCATATAATACAGTCTGAGAATGTATTTTAACCGCATTCAACTGGATTATATGAGTCTACACTGTCACATTGCTTAGCTAATGCTCTAACTCTGCTGTCACCAGCAGTGCTAGATGTGTGACTTCACTCATTGGTTAAAAGCAATTGAAGGGTACGCCCTCACACACATAGACCAGAAGAGTGCCTGTACATTTTTTTATTAGTCTGAAAGGATTAGTATTTGTTTTTGTATTTATAAAAATAGAATCTATTCTAAATCACAATCCAAATGAGCACTGAGTAGCATGCCCAGAAACCAGCATAATTCTGACTAAAGCCAATATGGCAGTACTTGACAGAAGACATTGAAAGATGGAATGGATATTATCAGAACAATCCTAAGGTTGAAAGGAAAGGGAGCCTGTGGCACACCAACAGTGACTTTCTAAATCAAGATCTCCATCCATTCTTTATTAATTCAGGTCACAGGATAACGTCTTATTTGGCTTTCTTTTGGTGGAATATTAGGAGAACCTTGAAGCATCTCCATACTGTTATATTTCCTCCAGAATTGCATATTTCCACTTACATAAAATTTTAGCATTGTTGAGACCAGTATGACATCAGAGTGAATCTAGCTGATGTGACCTTGCCCCACCATCACACATTAGTAGACTTTGATTTCTGGTTCTTTCTTTCTTTCTTTCTTTCTTTCTTTCTTTCTTTCTTTTTCTTTCATTTCCAACACTGGCAAACCCTTCCCCAACAATGTAACACATGGGAAAAATGTAGCACATGTTATGCATGGTTACTCCCTCTTATCTATTTCCCAGAACTGCATGCACTTTGTCCTCTTTATGTAATATAACTCTCACTGAATATGATTTAGAAAGAATAGCAGTTGGTTCATATTTAATACATCCTATTCCCCTCTATTTTGTGATGAATAGATCAGCTAAATTTATGGGAGGGGGGGGGGTTTCTGGGAGGTTCAGTTCTAAAACAAACTTTTCCAATCACTGGTCTGACCTACCTGGGATCATATAGTACTTTTAAAAAAGTGGTATAATGTTATATTACAAATACGATGTCACTACAGTATCATCTTCATTTTCCCCCAAGGAAACCAATTTACATGCAGTGGTGGGTAAATGAAGCTGTATATGATAATTCAAATGCACTTGTCTAGCACAGATTTATGAAAACTTTCAAAAGCTATTTTATACTGAAAGCTTACGTTTTTCACTGTTGAATTCCTTTGCCAATTTTAAACTCTTTCAGGAAGCAAACAAACTGTTGTTTAAATGAAAGGTCTTCAAGATTTTTTACACACACACACAAACACACACACATCTCCCTTTGATGAAAAGAATGTGGAAAGTATTGCTGTTATTACTGTCTTTATCACTATAGCAATGGAGCCCCCACTGGCACAATGGGTTAAACCCTGGCAGGACTGCTGACCGAAAGGTTGGCAGTTTGAATCCGGGGAGTGGGGTGAACTCCCATCTGTCAGCTCCAGTTTTTCATGCGAGGACATGAGTGAAACCTCCCACAAGACAGTAAAACATCTGGGTGTCCCCTGGGCAACGTCCCTACAGACAGCCAATTCTCTAACACCAGAAGCGACTTGCAGCTTCTCAAGTCGCTCCTGACATGAAAAGAAAACCTATAGCAATATTAGTTAGGTAAATAGATGCCTTAGAAATCATGATTACTTAATTAAGATTTCAGCACATATTGATAACATTGTCTAGTTCCAGTATTTTGTGGTGCAAAACTACAGAGACAGTGACCCATATGGTTGTGTCATAACCTGCTATATCCCTGCATTGGAAGAAAGGCAGGAGAAAAATAAAGTAAATAAAATAAACACATTCCCGTGATCCTTCGCCTTTGCTATGATGGCTGGGGATGATGTAATTTCTATACCACACAGACTTTGTGCTTGTTCCACAATTCTAGGTTACCCATAGACCATCTTGTATCACAAATTGATGTACATCCCTGATATAAGACAAGCTTTATTAGTAGTAAACCAGTGCAGTTAGTGGTCTACAGCAGAGGAAAACATCCCAGTCCTTTAGCTGATGGGCCCCAGTATCCCATAACAGCAAGCAATCAAATGGTGCCCTAAGCAATAAATTCTACCCAGAGTATCACTGTACAAATGCTCCTCATCTTTGTGGCTGGATAACAGGTCCCTTGGGCCAGGGTGAAATCCTCATCTCTACCTATGCAACAAGAAGAAGCATCTCTAATGTTGTATAGGGCAGACCCAAACAGGAAATTGAACTGCACAGAAGTGATCCATCTCCCATTGTAATAGCAATGAGAACGTGTAAATCATGTTGCTAACAGGAATGTTTGCTCCAAAGGTCTTTTTGCAGTTGGTTTGTTCCTAGCCTTGAACTCCCAGGATAAATTGGATGTCTCTAGCAAGAGCTAGTATTCTGTACAAGGCAACCTTTTCTTTTCTTTTCTTTTGCCACTGGACAGCTATAACCATCTGGCTATGATTCTAATGAGGATTCTATAAGCCATAGTCACCCCAGTATTGGGGAATTTGAGTAATCCACATTATCTTTAAAGATCACTCTCATTGTCATGTACGCCTAAAGTGTATTCTACACAGGAGAAAAGAAATCAGCTTCAACTCACATTTTCCTGATCTGTAATGATGGAGGGTGCATCTATTGCACTGTAAAATTAATGCATTTATGACACCACTTTAACCACCATGGTTCAATACTATAGAATAAGGAGAGTTGTAGTTTTACAAGGTCTTTAGTTTTCTCAGCCAAAAAGTGCTGGTGTCACATCAAACTATTTGAGGGAAGAAGCAATAGATCAGAGAGGTACTTTATTCCTGAAGCCCAGCATAAACAACAGAGTCTTGTGAAGCAGCATCCATTGTATTCCAATACTTTTTTTTCATGTCAGGAGCAACTTGAGAAACTGCAAGTCGCTTATGGCGTGAGAGGATTGGCTGTCTGCAAGTACATTGCACAGGGAACTCCCATATATTTTATTATCTTGTGGGAGGCTTCTCTTGTGTCCCTGCATGAGAAGCTAGAGTTGGCAGACAGGAGCTCACCCTGCTCCCCAGATTTGAACCGGTGACCTTTCAGTCAGCAGTCCTACCAGCACAAGGCTTTTACTCATTACACCACTGGGGGCTCCTTCTAATAAAGTTTAAAGTAGCAAAGCCACAAAAGAGGGCAGAGATCACACATGGGATAGTCCAATGGCATTATCATGAAGGTGAAGTTCTTGTGTGCTCTGCACACCTTACATAGTTTTGCCATTTCATATACTGTACTAAACATAACAAAAACTGGAGAGTGTCCAATAAAATACACAGGAAAAGAGAGAGACATATTTCAGGATGGTAGATTAGCTATTTGAAATATTTAAGGGTACATGCATGTATCTGTAAAGGGAAGGGGACTGACTGAAAATGCCAAAATATTTTATAAGAGTGGGAGGTAAGAAATGTATCTATTTTTTTAAAAAAAATGGTAACAAACTCCCAAGATTCTTTAAAAAATCATTTTATTCAAATGCTTTATTCCACCTCCTCCGCATTTAAATGTTATTGGAGTTTCTTGCTCGGATGTGCCAGCAATCATAGATTTTACTGGTATCTTTATAGGCTGAAAGTAATATACAAATACAGCAATTGTGAATTGATGCCACCAAAGTATGCAATTATGGCCAAGATAATTTGTTGGGAGGTGCATTCATGTCAATGGAGAACTGGGTAGCTGCAGACATGATTAGCATAATCTTGGGGATGCCCGAGGATGATGTCATTGCTATGTGTCTAGCTAAAGCAAAATAACTGAATTCTCTGCTTCTTTCCCTGCTCTGCGCAAAAACAGAAATTAACACTATGGGTGAGGGGCTGCTACACTGAAAAAAGTAGATTTGTGGGGGATTTGGTCATGGCACAATGAAACAAAACTCAAACCTACTCAGTGTCCCCAAAATGGGCTTCAATTAGGTAAGTTGGGCTTACAACATCATAACTCACCAATACGATGGCATCCATCCTTATTTTTAAAAAACCTCTAAAAAGACTTGAGTTTTTCAGTTAATAAAGACAATAGTCTAACATTCTCTGATGGTTCTCCTTTTTCTTTTGTGCAGTTTGTCTACACCCACATGCTATCAAATTCAGCTTTGTAGAATCAACTCTGGTTTTCCATAGTGGCATTTTTCAAAAAAACATTATTTCTATTGCACTTCTCACCTGCATCTTACCTCCATTTCAGGTTGTGTGGCTTTCTTTTTCTTTTTACATAGAAATGAATGTCACTTGTGTAACTACTGTGAAAATTTCCCCATTGCCAAAGGCATATTTGTGCACATTTCTCAATGATACACATTTTTAGCTATGCATATTTTCCCAATGGATGTGTGGTTTTATGTGCATTTTTTCTTCCTCACCAAAACCAACTGCAGGCTTCTGAAATAAGTGGATTTACATATAAGGCTAGAAGCACTTTTTCACACTGCCTGTGTTTGGGAAGTGTGAAGTGGATATTTCCATAAGAAAATGAGAACCCAATTAATTTCATTTCCATCCATAATCAAGACCAAGAATCTGGAGGCAAAAGTAATGAAAATGAGATATATCCCTGTGGTTCAAAAGCTTTTCTTCTGCCTCCTTTTGCATTGTGTCCAATCTAGGCCTTCTGTCTTGAATAAAATATACAAGGATAGTGTACATAGATGTGTGGATAATCTCTATAACACTATGGTCTAATGGGTATGAAATCCTAAGAAAAGACTATACTTGCCAAGTGTTTGTTTAGAAAGGGAGGAAAGAAGGTCCTATTGTCCTTGAATTCAAGTCCCCTTCAACTTAACATACTGGGCCACAATTTATGTCTATGTGGTTATGAAAGTGGCATTATACATTGTAATGTATCACTGCATGATAATTTTAGTACAGGCAGTCCCCGAGTTATAAAGATCCAACTTACAAACAACTCATTGTTAAGAATGGGGGTGAGACAACAGGAAGCGAAATAAATCTACCCTAGGAAGGGAAATCCACTTCTGAAAGAGTTATCATCTGGAAAAGGTTTCGCCACTGAAGTTTTTTTCCACAAGCCAATGTTTCAAAATCCTATTGTCACAGGAACAGAAAGTGAGGTGAAATCTTCTGAACAGGA
Organism: Anolis sagrei; assembly: GCF_037176765.1. Lineage (NCBI taxonomy): Eukaryota > Metazoa > Chordata > Lepidosauria > Squamata > Anolidae > Anolis > Anolis sagrei. The sequence goes on along the minus strand of NC_090022.1, from coordinate 215,755,138 downwards.
ACACATAAAAAATATACCTGTTCCGACTTACATATAAATTCAACTTAAGAACAAACCTACAGAACAGCCTTGTTTGCAACATGTGGACTGCCTGTATGTATTTTTCACACAGGCATACTTATGGCAGTTAGCATAGTAACAAAGTAGATGTCTTTCTGGTCTTTACTTCTTTAACAGAAAATTTAGCATGATAGGTAGAAATGTAGCATGGAAAGGGTAGCGATAGAGTCCTTCAGCATGAAAAAGAAGAATAGTACAACAAACTTTTATCCAAAGCAAACAGTATGTGCATGTGAAATGAAACAACCAGGTCAGAAAAATCTCGAAGAAATAAAACAAAAGCAAGGTTCTTGTGGGTTTTTTCAGGCTATAGAGCCATGTTCTAGAGGCATTTCTCCTGACGTTTCGCCTGCATCTATGGCAAGCTTCCTCCGAGGTTGTGAGGTCCAGACTTCACAACCTCTGAGGAAGCTTGCCATAGAAGCAGGCGAAACGTCAGGAGAAATGCCTCTAGAACATGGCTCTATAGCCTGAAAAAACCCACAAGAACCTAGTGATTCCAGCCATGAAAGCCTTCGACAATACATAAAACAAAAGCATTTAAAGTCTTTTAGATTCCACTTGAAGGCTTCTTGCAAAATGCATCCAGTGATGATAGATAGATAGATAGATAGATAGATAGATAGATAGATAGATAGATGATTAGATTAATAGATAGATTAATTCACCAGCCTCCACTTTTCTTATGATCTCCCCTTAGATGGCCAAACTAGATCTATGCTTCTTTAACGTGTTGGAAGTGGCAGGTGAGGCAGGCTTATTTGCTTTCAGTGTTTTCTCTGTTTTCTTGTTCATTCTAATACCCCTTATTGTAAAGCACGGTCTTGTTGATAGTCTAGATACCCACAGTGTCCTTTAGGAGCTATTCAGTAATTTATACCATACACAGCAGAGCAGTGCTTCTCTGTGTGTATGTGACTGCATGGACATGCGTGCATTTTATGGATATTTATGAGTTTCTAAGCTGCGAACTGAATCTGGGCTGCGAAAGCCAAATATAACCCAGCACCAGCTGGTTATAAAACCTGTTTGTCTTTCTAAGGGAGCTTTAAGGGAGCACTGGTTAAAATATTTGTGATTTGAAAGAAAGCCATGCAAACTGTTAATTTTATAATTGAGGAACAAAAATAGTGTTAGGTTTCAAGGGAGGGGGGAAAGAACCTGAAGTTTTTCACCTAGGGGTTTCTCTGCTTAAACAATGGGATTTCATATTAAACTATAAGCTCTTTTCTTTTTTTCTTTTTTTCTTCACAGAAACATCCCACCATTCTGTCTGACATCTAACACTTACCATAGCAACCATCTTTATAAGCATCTAGGAAAAGTATGTCCTTTGTCAGCAAATAGTTTTGAGAACACACCACCAATCAGCACCAGCAAGGTATTATTTGAAAGCCAATGAAAGCCCCTTTTGATGTTCAGTTCAACAAGTCATGCCAGTAGTCCTTGGAATATAGTAGAAACAAAAGTTGCACTGTTATTATCATTACGTTTATTTATACCCCCATGTTTTCACTCCACAGAGGAAATTCACTGTTGCCCTCAAACTGACTGATCCACAGGTCTTTCTGATATTATCCAGGTTGCCAAGTGAGGATGACACAATGAGGGTCTTTTTGCCTAATCATTAACCTTAACTATCTCATCTATCTATCATCTATCTATCATCTATCTATCATCTATCTATCATCTATCTATCATCTATCTATCATCTATCTATCATCTATCTATCATCTATCTATCTATCTATCATCTATCTATCATCTATCTATCTATCTATCTATCTATCTATCTATCTATCTATCTATCTATCATATCAGGAACGAACCAAACAGTTGTACTGTATTTTAAAGAAACAAAAATTACAAAGTTTGCAAGCTTGGCATTCTATTAAATGTCCTCTGACCAGTATCTGGCCACTTGGAGTGCTTCTGGTGTTGTTATAAGAAGGTCCTCCATTGTGCAGGTGACAGGGCTCAGGTTGCATTTTAATAGGTGGTCTGTTGTTTGCTCTTGTCCACACTCACATATTGTGGACTCCACTTCGTAGCCCCATTTCTTAAGGTTGGCTCTGCATCTCGTGGTGCCAGAGCGCAGTCTGTTCAGCACCTTCCAAGTTGCCCAGTTTTCTGTGTGCCCAGGGAGGAGCCTCTCATTTAGTATCAGCCATTGATTGAGGTTCTGGGTTTTAGCCTGCCACTTTTGGACTCTCGCTTGCTGAGGTGTTCCAGCAAGTGTCTCTGTAGATCTTAGAAAACTATTTCTTGATTTAAGTCACTGGCATGCTGGCTGATATCCGAACAGGGGATGGGCTGGAGATGTCACTGCCTTGGTCCTTTCACTACTGGTTGCTACTTCCCAGTGATTGTCAGGTGGTGCAATACCGGTTAAACAGTGTCATTTCTTCAGTGGTATAGGGCGCAGAACACCTCATGATAATGAGGCATGTCTCATTAAGAGCCACATCCACTTTTTTAGCATGGTGAGATGTGTTCCACACTGGGCATGCATACTCAACAACAGAGTAGCAAAGCGCAAGGGCAGATGTCTTCTTTGTATCTGGTTGTGATCCCCAGGTTGTGCCAGTCAGCTTTCATATGATATTGTTTCTAGTGCCCACTTTTTGTTTGATATTCAGGCAGTGCTTCTAGTAGGTACCTCAATCATTGATGGGACACATATCACACTGTAGCCTTTGCTGGTCACTATTTGGGCAAAGGACTGGAGAAGTTCCCTCCCACCAAGTCATACTGCTATTGGTTATAATCAATTTTGATCAAATCTTTATTAATCTCAATGGAGCTTTGTCGCAAAGTGTTATTGTTTTGCTGTAATAGATCCAATGTGGCTGTATTAAAATGTGTAATATGTTTGCTAGCCCCCTTCAACTATGGCTAAATGTTACCAGTAGACTGTAGAATGGACTGCCGTTGTAGGTGGTGAACTCTTTTTCTTTGGTGGTCTTCAAACAAAGGTTGGATGAGCAACCTTCTGGAGTGTTTCAGCTGTGTATTCCTGCACAGTAGCAGATTGGATTGGACTTCATTTTTGGTATCTTTCAGCTCTAAGAGTCTTTGATTCTTTAATTCAAATGCTACCAAACTCAATAATGACACTGAGAGCAACATGATTACAATTATGATGGCAAAGAATCCAGCATTAAATGAATGCCTCTACTACACAGCATGGACTTCTGCCTATCTCTACAAATCTGCTCTTGAAGAGCTCACAAAACTTCTGAATAGATTTTGGAGTAAATAGGTAGTTTTGAGAGGGAAGAGAAAACCATTCCATCAACTAGGGCTATTTCCCTGGCAGATGGACTAACTGGATTGCATTCAGTATTATTCACAAGGTTTTTCAGTAAGGAGTTCATTGGAAAATTATAAGTCTCTTTTTCTTCTCCTAGACTTGGATTGTAGTTATGTTGCACCTAAGAGTTGTGGAGGGAGGGGGAGACAAGATATAGATTCCCCTCCTTCAATGACCAAGTGAAATTATTACACACAAAAACACACCATGAAGAAGGTTAAAATTCCCACCCCATGACAAGTTGTTAAGATGTTCAGATGTGAAGGTCTTAAAAAGCGTCCCTCTTGCAAATGCCATCACCGGTGGAAGCCTCCTTAAAGGAAAATGGCTTTCTTGTGTTCACAGCTTTGATCAGTTTACTTTCTTGCTGCTTTTAGGAAGGGTATCCGACATGTCTCTTCAAAATGACCTTTTAAATTGTTTTGAAGCTCATTAATTACACACACACACACACACACACTAAACACATCCAGGTGATTGTAAATTTGACCCAAACAGGTTGCAACAAATAATTATGAAATAAATAAAAAGAGATAAGCTCTTTGAATTTGATGGTTTATTGTTTTATTTATTTTGGTTATCTTGTTAATTGCCATTATTGTTTTCTGCTTCACATGTGTAATACAAAAGTGAGATAAAATGCAATAAATAAAATAAAAATAATACTCTGGCTGGTGAGTTGTGGCATGGGTGCTCCCTGACATATTGTGGGCTCCTCTTTCCCATAATCCCCTTTGTGTGCTCTCAGTGAACTTCTGCAGCCAAGCTGCTACAGGACAAACCATGTAGCTCACTCTGATTGGCTACAGTGGGTGAACCTGGGTGAAGACCTCTTCACTCAGGTTTGCTTCTGGGTATAAACTCCTGTGTTGCTGCTTTCCCAGCTCAGTTGCTTTTGAGCTCTCCCCGATCTTCCTCTCCTTCTATTTGTCATTGTTTGTTTTGTACCATATATGCCTTTGTCAGAACTTGGGGGCAGTTAGCATGGGCCCTGGGTCCAGTTCTGGCTTGTCCTTCTCACCCAGGAGGGGACATCTGACTGTCCAACGGAGGGGCTTATCACTGCTGGGTACCTGGTGTGGCATTGGGTGGGGGCACCACATCCCCAGTTGTCTTGTGCCATTTTGGATTGCTGGATACCTGTAGATCCATATTTAGGCTCTCATTTGGTGTCATTGAACTAGCCGCTGGGCAGTCCAAAGCTGTGATCCAGGACCCATGTAGGACAGCAAAGTCTGTTTTCCATTGTAACCAACAATATCAAGTTGTGGCCTTTCTTATCCCAAGTTGTGGCTGGTTTTTGTTGGGTTGAGCTGGGTGGTTTCCCTGCACACATAATCTGAAGCACCCCTAGACATTAACCAAGACCTCAATATGTGTATAATATTTGCTAGTGTTGGAAGTAATATAAATTGTTTCACTCCTATATCCTTCCCAAATGCCACTCCTCCTTACTTTGCTTTAGGATGCTATTGTGCCAGAAACAAAAGGTAGGATTATTCTGTCCTTGTAAGAACTAATTCTGAACAGTATTTTAAAATGTTGTCTAGTTAGAGAGAAGATGAAGGTCCTAATATTCATTGTACACAGAAAACATTGTGACTGACAATATTTATTTTACAATCTGCTGTGTTATTGTTTGTTTGTTTGTTTGTTTGTTTTTGTCTCCCAGGACAAAAGAAGTTGAAATAGTTAGCAGCACCCAGTTTTAGGGTTAACAACAGAATTGTTAGCCAATAATGGGTGTTTTTTGTGTGTGGCAAGTTCACATTTGTATGCTGACTCTTGCCTCTGAGGCTGGTTCTTCTTTGAAGTAACACTGCTTTATGGGTATATTAAATGTTGTAGCCCAGGCTAATGCGAACAATTTAGACTGCTATTTTAAATCATTTGTGATCTGTGTGAGGTCAAGTACTGTTCAGACTTCCTCTTTGCAACAAATCAAAATGCTGCATTAACTGCTTAGATGATGTTATTAACCAAAGAAAACCACACAAGAAAAAGGGAAAGGACAGATTTGTAGAAGACCAAAGAAGAAGCACTATGTAGTCAAACTACCAAATATACATCACATTAGTGGATAATAAATGCAATAGTTTTGTGCAAAGTAGGAAGAGCAATATGATCAGGTGGTGCTTGGATGCAATACATTTACATTGTTTACTTAAAAAACAAGAAGGAAATGAAATTAATTTCATTCTCTGGGAAAATGTAGTAATTGCACCCAGGAGCTTATGACATAAGGTAGCTATACCACAATTACAGCAAGATAATTGTATCTTTGGCTAAACATATAATGCTATTGATCTTCTTTGTTCTTCTTGTAGGAGTCTTCAAAAAGTGTTTATTTTCTAACAATAAACCCTTTAATAACTACCTTCCCTACTACTGTTCTATTACATTTTCTAGTTTATAAGAAGTCTTCATACTGATTCTGAGTATGACTGTACTCTGAGTGTTGCTTAGGCACCCTCATTTGCATTGGACAGCTTTGGTCTACCTTCAATGATCAGGTGAGGAGAAGTGGTGGAAATTTCAATCTGAAATTGAAAGGTCACTGAGAAACATTAACTTGTTTGTGTATAGAAAGCAGAAGGTCCATCTGCACTGGCTCTATAATATGGTTTCAAGATGACTTGAAACTGTGATGTTTTTCTCTCCATACTAATTCCTCCTTAACCTTTCATCACCTTCAAATACAAGCAGAATGGTCACTACTCAGAAGGCAGAATACTCACTTTTTCTTGCACAATAGGAAAATTGAGGAATTGTTCATTCTTGCATGTGGGGATGAAAAAGTCAAAGATTTCCATCTGTACTTGAAAGAGATGCCTTTCTATATTGTCACTGTAGCCTCATGGCCATTTTACCCCTGCTGTTGCATTGTTATTCCTGCTGACATCACTACCTATGCTGGCATAGTTATGCAAACTAGCAGGAGCATAGCACGAGTCTCATCACCACAACAAAATGCCAATTTATGGTGAGTGACATATAAAAATATTTCTTAACTAAAGTATAATCATAAATTGCTTTTTAGATTTGCTGGCTGGAATTTATTAACACAGTTACAAATGCATAACATATACTTACGTATTTGTGACTGATTCATATTTAAAATCCATATATATCTACTGGTTTTTGGAATATGTTGTGGTCATGAAAATCCTCATCTCAGTTACTGGACAGCAGCCATAATGATCAATTGGGGTTTGTTCCCTGTTGATCACAAAGCAGTTGGCTGACATTTATGCTATCATCCCCTGTCTTGCACAAGTGATCTCTGACATGAGTGAAAATTTGCTTCAAACTGTTACACCAACAATCACAAGTTGGGAGTGGAAACATCAGTCTACTGCTCCATGATCAACAGGGGAAGACACCTCTGTTTGCTTCCCAGTAAGTGAAGATTGGGGGGAGTCAGACTGAGAGACACCACATATGTATATGGTGCCTTTGTAACTAAGTCTATAATACAGAACTCTTGCCACTCCTTGTTAAGAGACCTAAAAGATGTTTTACACATTGTAGACTTCAGAGTACAATTCTATATGTGTTTATTCCAAAGTATATTTCACACCATTCAATGAAACTCAATACCATGTGTGTGTGTATTGGATTAAAAGCATGGAATTCGTGATTATGTAGTTGAAAAAATAACTGAGAAAGAAAGCTATTCATGCCAGCCTTCAGCATCCATGACATTAACAAGGTCTGAACTTCTTTGATGTTGTTGAAGAAACCAGTTCATGAGGATGATAATAATATTTATCTTCAACAATTTCTTAGGTTTTATTGCAAATCCTTCAAGACATCTGTCTCTTACTCTATATTATTGCAAACCCTAAAATACTGTGGTGCTTACCCTAGTGGAGACCTACAGGAAATATCATAATATAACTATTAATTCTTAAAATGGCAGATGCTGCACCACAAAGTTATTTTCACAATTGTTACTGTGGCCAATATTAAGTGGGACGGAAATGTCTGGATTTATGAAGGAAGATTGCATGAACAGCTAAGAGGGATATTAACTGTCTCCATTTATTAGAAGTTATAAATTAAAGCTCTGATGCTTCTTCGTGGAAGGTTATTGCTATAACAGTGTCCAGGGTTTGAGGGAACCAACAAAATGATTCCAGGGTTTTCTTGAAGTTTTAAAATAAACAAATAGAGTCCAATGGAATTTGTCCAATGGAATTATTTGGGCTCTACACATATCCTATGGGGCATAGAATACAGCTAAAGAACTACTCCATGCTGTTGGTGAAAAAGAACATCCAGCAGAAGTCACCTTAGTACAGCTGAATGAAGGATTCTCCCGGTGCCAAAAATAAGGCATTCCAAGATCATGTTAGCATAAGCTGTGTGTCAGCATGGTGGATCCTAAGCCCTCCCCCCCCCCCCCATTTCTCAGACAAGCCATCCCAACAATCTCCAAACAAGGCCAACATTTAATTAATCATATCTCCATGTCAGTCAAGTGAATGATGAATGGAAGAAGTAGGAGAAGGAAGAGGGAAGGAGAAGGTGGAGGAGAGGATTGTGCCAAAAAGTTTTTGAACTACAGCTTTTTTTCTCTTCCACCACTACCAATGTTCTGTGAAAAATTGAAGTTTAATAGTTCAGGAAAATCCAAAATAAAGTGTTCTCGGAACCTGTAAATTTCAAACTATGAATTTTGCTAGATTAAGTTTTTAGTTTGTTTGTTTTTGTCAGTATTTTTCTTTCAATGAAGGGGCTGACTAAAAAAGATGAGGTCCTTATTATTTTTATGGTTCTATCAGTGTAGTAGTCAACTGGTATAATCATAGATGGAATGAGGGAATGATCTCTTCAAGTGCAAGTGAATTCACTGTGTTCATAATTCCTTCATTCTCCCATGATATCCTAGATGAGACCCCTTGAGGATATTATAATTATTTTCATTGCCACTAAAATCAATGAGATTTTTTTTTAAAAAAAAATGAACTGCTAAGTTCTGAAAACGAAGGAAGAAATGAAATCATCCACTTCCACCCACCACTTTGACTGGTGTGAACTGAAAGTGTTTTGAAAGTTGCAGGCCATCTGCCACTTCATTCCACCCACCCTACTTAGGTTTGCTCTTTCTGCTATCAGGTCAAGTAAGAATTCTTGGATTGTATGTATCTGTTTGCATAATTCATTTGTGTGTATTACAGAAGGGTGAAATATTCCCTTAAGAGAGAACAACATTTTTTAAAAAGCAATAAAATTTTGCATACAAACAAGGCATATTCCATTGATATCCTTCTTTGAGTAGTTCCTCTGGATTCTTAGATTCTTCGACTAGATTCTTAATATATACCATGCAGTATACAATATTGGATACAATAACAATAACATTCTTGGCATTTCTGTGAAAAAAATCATCCATTATTGCTTATTCTATATAAATTTGATAAATCAGTTGTACATGATATACAGCAGATTCCCTCCAGGCTAGTCCCACAGTTCTAAACTCTTGCTCTCCTGTTACTCCCCCCCCCCCCCAAGATGCCTAGATTTGGTATTTAGACCCAAAGTGACCCTATATGGATCATTGGATGTGTTATTGTGTGGGTTCACTGTGTTAAGTTTGACCAGATTCTCTTTCAAAACTTAAAGAAAAGAGACACAGTTGTAAAAAAGAATCAATTGGCAGAAGTTTATTAATCTTCAGTTAGAACATACATTGGCCTCTGAACTATTTAATCATTAACAGCTCCCGAAAATTCAAAATTATTCTCCTCACTGTATAAGTCGTCTTCATGGGTAAAAAAAGCATTTATTTATTTACAAAATTTCTACCCCGCGTTTCTCCACTCCAGGGGGGACTCAAAGCGATTTACACTTATTTATTTATTTATTTATTTATTTATTTATTTATTTATTCAATGCCATCAAACTATGTACAGTTAAAATAAACATATTAAATAGAATTATAAAATACATTAAAATTAAAACATATAAAACAATGCCTTCACTCTTAACCATGTTATCCAAAGTCGTAGTCTGGGCCATTCCAATTGTCATTGCACAAAATTCCATATTTATCTATTGCAAAAGATCTTTAAAGTCGATCAAAAAGCCATGTTTTTACTTTCATATGAAAGGTCAGGAGGGATGGGACTGATCTAATATACCTAGGGAGAGAATTCCACAAATATCCCTGAGCTACTTACAGCTCTTTGACATGTTTTGTGGCTTCTTGCCCCAACATTGTCATGTTAGCCACAGAATTAGCTGTTGCCACAAACCATACCACTGAAATCCTGATCCCTACAAGAAAGGTATGATTCTTCCCCTCAAGCACGTCCTTACTTTCTTTTCTAGAGCTTTCAGCCATGATCTCATAGGGGTGCTATGATGTGGGACTGTGGTTTGTCATGCTCTTATACCACTGGTTCAACACAGGAGGTGCCAAATATCAGAAGTGGTGGCCACAAAAAGGGAGAGGTGCAGTCCACAAAGGATCTGAAGAGGGAGACAAATCTGCATTTCCAATCCATAGAAGATATCCACCTGTTCTGCCCCCATGCTATCTTAACTACTTAGAAGGTGAGAACTGGCTGCACAGGGAACAGATCAGAGACTATATAGTTGCATCAAACAAGAATTTATTAACTGACAAGAATTGAAGACTTTCTCTTCTCCTGAGTCTCATTGCAAAGTCTTTATGAGGAGAGGTAAAGTCTTTGAGAGATAGACACAGTTCTTGCTGAACTGAGGCTCTTGAGTCTTTATTTATTCTAATTGTCTCTTTCTTGTATGGCGTTCAACTGTCTCTAAGATGGTCTCAATATTTAACTCCGACTGGACTTGAATACAGCTCCGACTGGACGTGCTATTTGTAAACCCTACGGTCTCCTTTTCTCTTCACCTTCCAGTTACAAAAATCTGGCTCTTCCCAGAACCAGAAGTGCCTTGTCTGAGGCTCCACCCCTGAGGGGATTCTGAAAGGGCAGGGCAACTGAGGCTTCAAATGCAAAGAGGCTGTCTAGACTGACCCCCCAGAAACTGTACATGAAAAGTATTAATCCCTTTAAAAAGGATTTAACTTGGGGAAAACATTGAGAGTCTTCATGGGGCATGACCCCACCTCTTGTGAACTTGAACAATAATTGCTTTTGGAAAGTTTTCATTGATTCCCCTTTTACGAAATGTTTATCAAGGCAGAGAATTACACAGGTAACCTATCAACACTAGACGTAAACACCAGGGTCTACTGGACCCATCATGTACAACCTAGATGATTTTTTTAAAAATAGATATCTTCCACAGAAGCCCCCAGAAACTACAGTTTCCTCTAACACCTCATTGATTTGAGAGGCCCAAAATTATTCCTGCTGGCTGTTTCTGGGTTTTGAAAAAAAATGTAGTTTGCAACTGATGTTCTCAAAGATTTCTCACTCTAGTTTTCAGTTACATACTTAAAATCTCTTTTGAAATGTTCATTTAAAATATGGTAAAAGGACTGTACACTAAACAGTAGATGACAGACTGGCGAAAACCCTGTTTCTGTTAACAATGAAGCAGTTACAATGATTTAGTCTAAAGATAATTAGAGATTAGACTGCTATTTTTTGTTATTAGGTCCCATTGGGGATCTCCTGGATATGCTCTATAACTTTGACTTCAGTTCAGCAAACACTTTCTTGCATGTAAATTCCACTGAATGTTTATTTCTGAGTAGACTTGTAAGAACTTAAACTGTTGGCCTTATTAGGCTGCTTATTTCTTTTTCTTTCAGGCAGTTATGTCTTTCCTCTTGTTTTTCTCCTGATACAAATATTACCGCTGGAGTGTTTTGTGTGCAAATTTTTCTACAACCGTCTTTTGCCTGCATGTGCCCATGGCACTACTTCTTTGAATCACCTTCATCTTGTGTTGCTTTACTTTTTGTGTCAAACTTTTGACACTCATAAATTTCAGGGAAAGCAACTATGACTGGAGGAGAATTTGCTAGGAGGGTCAAGAAGCAATGTGATAAAATTGCTCTTAGACCTACTGCTATTTGTTTCAGGAAAGTCAAGGGCTCCTGAGCATTCTTGTAGCCTGAAATTACTTTGCTCTCACAACTATCCCAAGTTACACTTGCTAGAGGGAAGCAGTTTTTGTCAGTGGCTCCTCGCAATCTGCAGATAATATTCAGTAACCCAATTCTGTGGGAAGGGACTGATCGTGGAGGTTTTGAAGCTTACACAGACATTCCCAAAGTTTTGTTCATTCTTTTGTGCTGTGCATTCTGTGGGCTGGAACATAAAATAGGCATTCTGCCAGAAGGTACTATATATGCTATCATTTCCATAGGAAAGATTTACACATGTTGAGATATCTAGAGTACAGATTTCTCAGAAAGCACTACAATGGGAGCAAGATCGGTTTGGGTCCTCAGAAAATGGGAAAACTTATTGTAGATGACACAGATTTCTTTATGCTGTGGGATGGAAATGGAAAGTCTCACAAGCCTATGATCTTCAACATCTTTTTCCTTTTATGCATTCAATTTAGCCTCCTGTACTAAAGGGCAGCATACATTAGGATTGCGGGTTTCAGAGGCAGATAATTTTTTTTAGCTCAATTGATCTAATTGACAAGTTTAAGAAAGGTAGTAGTAAGGACTTACTGTGGATTTATTTATTTATTTATTTATTTATTTATTTACAGTTCTTATATTCCGCCCTTCTCACCCCGCAGGGGACTCAGGGCGGATTACAGTAAACACATATATGGCAAACATTCAATGCCAGTTTGACAAACAACATTTAACAGACAAAGGCTATTTAACTTTTTTCTGGCCGCCAGGGGAGCTGCTGCTTTTCATCGTCCATCAACGACACCGATGAAGTTCTTCCGCATTCCACATTCCCCGGAGTCTTCTTTCTTTATGGCCTCATAAATTAGTTAAATTTAGCCTCCCACACAAGGTGGTCCCTTATTTTCCTACTTGACAGATGCAACTGTCTTTCGGGTTGCAAAGGTCGACAACGGGCTACACAATGGCTGGACACCCACTCCAGCCCGGACTGGCTTCGAACTCATGACCTTTTGGTCAGAGTGATCTTAATGCAGCTGACACTCAGCCAGCTGCGCCACAATCCCGGTGTCTTATGGATCTTATGCCAAAGGGAAATGGCTTGACATGGAATTATTAATATCAGTTTAGTCACTTTAGCTGGGTACCACAGACTTGGAAGAATAAAAGTTGAATGGTGGGCAGGCTTTGGACACCATTGGCTGACAGGGATTTCAGATTAGGACCTAAGGTTGGGTATGACTGTGGTGCCAGGAGGGGAAGAATCTTTGAAAACATCCTGAGAAAAACTTCCTCTAAAGTTGTGTGACTTGAGGGGGAAAGGGCTAGGAGCTCCCTGCTGCTCAAAAATTGGCCATCTAACCAAGGAAAATTGGTAGGTTTGTGAACTGGAACTGGTACAGCTGGGGAAGAGGCTTGGAACTTCCTGCCTGACTCCACTGAATTGTACATTAAGGAAGTCTTGCTGTAGATAGGGGGTTATAGAAATCAATAAAGGTACCCCTAGTCTACTCTATTACCACCCCCTTGTCTCTCTTTCTCTCTTTTCTTTTGTTAGGGCACACACAAAAACAGCTAATAAGGGAAAGAAGAGAAGCCATACGTTACTGGTGAGCCAAACCATTGGGTAATGTATTTGCTTGATGAAACACTATCCATAGCTTCTCTGCCCAGAAGTTGTGTAGAATTTTTTTTAAAAGAAATGCCTATAGCACACTACGTAGATACAGTTAGCCCTCTATATCCATGAATTCTGCATCTACAAATCAATTAAATCACAATGGATATCAAGGGCCCAGTCTGCAAATGTTCCACACACACACACACACATATACACATTGATCATTCTTGTTGGTGTGTGTTTAAAGTTGTAGTTCTTAAAAATAACTTTTCTATGTTCTGCCAAATTCACAAAATGATTATACTTATTCAAAAGCCAAGGACATAAAAGTTACTTCCATACAGCTAGAATAATTTCCAAAGCGACCCTTGAGAACCATGATGGCATTGGAACAGACTCCTTGGAATTGAAAACTGTACAAACACTATAAAAGAATATTTAATTTTCTCACTTAATATTCTTTATCTTTTTTAAAAAAAAATCACAGTGGAATCTAATTGACAATTGATAAGAGTATTTGCTTTATACTTTAATGTCAGTCAAAAATAAAAATGTAATCCACCCCACTGGAATTAAGGCATCTTTCTCTGTAACTGTGAGATTCCAAGTCTAGAATGGAAAGCCACCAGAAAGTGAGGAGCTCATATATTGACTCCTTATGGGACCTTTTTAGCTTCATACATAATTCCCCTTTAAACCTTTGCATTACTTTTTCTCATGAAAATGCTTTTTGCACCTACTTGATACTTTCAAGGCAATTTTCAATGTTATTCTGTTTCTGTTCAATGAAAGGACTTTTAAATATAGGAAAATATTGCAATAATGCAGCTCTGTCCAAATGCCCCATGGCCTCCCATATTTAGGTAGTATTTGGACCCCTTGACACTCTGTATGCAATTCCTTGTATCTTTCAGCCAGCATGGCAATTGACCTTGATGGCTAGGGAATTTTGGAACTTGGAGTTTGAAAAATAATTTTTAAAACTGTAGTCTAAAGCAGAGGTTCTCAGATTCTTTCAGCTGTGGAGCCCTTTTGAAGTAAAAGTTTATCATGGAGTCCCATGAAATGTTTATATATATTCTATTATATGTATGTATGTACGTATACTGTATTCAACTATTCAGGAGCTATTTACATACAAGCTGCTCCCATACAACAAATCTTTGGAAAGAATGAAAAAAAAAATCTGGTCAATTTTAGTAAGAATTCACAAAAATTCACACATTCTTCATAAACAGAACACAGAGTACTAGATACGGTTTATACCTTTATTTGTTAGAACAAAAAGTGGATGGATTCATCCTTCCAGATGGAGGAATTTTTCATCAATGAAAATCTAGAATTGATTTTTTGTGATTTTAACTATATTTGTGACACAGACTTTAGATTGCCCCCCTGCTATCACTAGAGACCAAGGTTCAAATGCCCGCTCAGCCATGGAAACTCACTGGGTGACTTTAGACAAGTCACACTCACTCTGTTTCAGAAGAAGACAAAGGTCCCTGAACAAATGTTGCCAAAAACCAGCAATAGGTTCACCTGAGGGTTGCAATAAGTTGCAAACAACTTGAGGCCAACCACAAGAAAATGTCTCATGTACAATCAGTTCAATGCATTCTGAGAGAAATAGGAAACTGTCCAGCTTGGCTTGTCGCACTTGCTGCTCATTCCCTATGAGATGCTACTAAATCCCTAGAGGAGTGAGAGCTTGTAATGGCTTGAAGCAACTTCTTTCTGCTTTAGAGACAGGAAAAGAAAAGAAAGTTGGTTGAAATGATGATATTGTTTTTAAAATGTGCACTTGTGATTGTAACTGTTTTCTGATGTTGTTGATTTTAATTTGTTTTTCATTTCATTTCATTTCATTTCATTATGTATGTTTTACTTCATATTTTCAGGTTTGACCCCTTGTGAGCCGTCCCAAGTTCCTTCAGGGAGATGGTGGCAAGGTATAAAAATAAAGTTGTTGTTATTATTATTATATAGTAAAAATGAATTCCAGCCAGCTAGCGGATTGTTTGTAACCTAAAATTGTACATACTGATGGGTCTGATATTCCTTTTTATTATTGCACTATATTTCCTTCAAACTATGGAAAGAAACTAGGAATTACTCCTTCTACTTTTTATAATCTTGTTTGCCTACTTTTCATGTGTTCCTGTTGTTGTTTTTAACCATCTCTTTTGATTCTTTGGCTGCTGGTCCCCATTGCTGCATTTGTTCTGTCACAGCTTCTCAGCAAGCTGCTAGTATCTGCATCATATTTAGACTTTTCTGGGGAGAAAAGCCAACACCAGAAAGTCTTTCACGTAACAAGATCAAGTAGTCTCTTTCCCCTTATTACACATGAATAATGCACGCTGAGGAGAGGAAACTGTGAAGTATAACTGAGCAGATTTCTTTTTTTAATTAATCTGTCAGGGTGCCTGGTTTCACAAACATTGTAACCCCTTAAGACAAATAGAAGAACCTCTTAAATAGTGATGAGGATAGGGCATTTTCAAAAGCCATCTGGATCTCTTTGGAAAGCTGGTTTCAATCCAACAATACTTATTTTTGAGCCACCAAATGCAAGGTCATGCATAGGGAACAAACAACATAAGCCAAGCAGGAGACCACGTTGGTGATATGGGGGAGTGAGTACAACTTCCAGTATCTCTGCTTAATCCAAGTAACTGTTAGATCATTCAGAATGGAAAAGCAAAGCTTAATTTCATTGGCATCTATGTAAAAGATGGTTAAAATAAATGAACGTTGTCGCTGTTTTCTTTGCAATAGACTCTTATTCAGAGAACATGAATGAAACTCTTTTCTATATGGCAAGTGCAGACACAGGATGTGGTTAATAAAGGAGACATCATGGAATATATCCAAAAAGGCATCTGTGAGAGATGCTTAACAACCTGGTTCATATATCCTGGCCCAGTTTGGAATGTAAGTTATTCATTGATTTTCATTTCTTTTGATACAGTTCTCAGTTTTCCTACATGAAGCAGGTTTTTTTTTACTATTTTAGCTATATATTAACTATGAAGTAATATGTATTTTAAAACATCAAAGTCTGAAATTATAGTTTAAAATGTTGTTTTGATAGAAACACAAATATTCATATATGTGTTTCAATGACAAATTTGATATGATTTTCAATGCCAATTTTGATGCCTTTTTCTTAATCACAGGTCCATGAATGTTGGATCCAGATGTTGTCACAGCATAGGCCCACTGACATCAATGAGATTTCAGTGAGTCATGACTACTTTTCTACTCATTTCAGTGGGTCTACTCCAAACATTATTCCACCTGGATCCAACCAAATGAAAAATATGGATTTATGAATGAATACATGCAAAAGAGACATGATCTAAACAGAAGGAGCCATTCATCATAGGCCTAGCAATTCAGTTTTAAGAACTGACTAAACAGGTACTCTGAGTTAGATCAACAGGAAAATCCTGGTTTTGGACCATATGAATAAGATATGAATCGCTGATAATAGTGAGGAATGTCATTCATATTTGTGTGTGTGTGATTTCTATAGAGGTAACTGAAGAGCATGTTTGTGGTTCCAGATTTGCTTCCTCTGCAACTTACGTTGATATTTTTCCTGTGTTTATAAAGAGGTTTAGTACAGGAATACATAGACTCAAGGTACCAAGGCAGCCACTGCTATGTTATTGAGAACAATACAAGAGCTATATCTATCAAATACCATTCTAAATATGAATGATGGGTCCTGCTTTTTAGGCTTTGCTTTAAGAATGATGCTATCACATAGATGTCTGAAGCTGTACTTAGAACAGTGTGGTAAGCTATTATATCTCTGTCTGCCTCACCAACTGGTAATATTTAGTGTAAGATTAACAACAACAACAACAACAACAACAACAACAACTTTGGGTTGTTGTAGGTTTTTTTGGGCCATATAGCCATGGTCTAGAGGCATTCTCTCCTGACGTTTCGCCTGCATCTATGGCAAGCATCCTCACTACCTCTGAAGATGCTTGCCATAGATGCAGACGAAACATCAGGAGAGAATGCCTCTAGACCATGGCATTTATAGCCCTACAACAACCCGGTGATTCCGGCCATGAAAGCCTTCGACAATACAATAATAACTTTATTTTTATACCCTGCCACCATCTCCCCGAAGAGACTTGGGGACAAGCCTGAAAAATACAGGTTAAAGCAAACACAATAAAATCAAATCAATAACAACACATCAGGAAAAAATCAGTTACAACAAACATTTTAAAACAATATCAAGGCTGAACAATTAAGTACTGAATACAGAGGGCCAAGGTAAAGTGCAAGATTCAATTCAAATACAATATTGCCCAGCTGGGAGGGTAATATCCGTAGCCATTTAAAGTGTCAGGATTACAGGAAGGAGGGCCAACTGAAGTGCAGAAACGTTGGTGAGATTGAACCAATTCTTTGGTGAACTGCCTAATCAAATGCACAATGGAACAAAAAAAAAAACAACTTATAATCAACCAAAACTAAAAGATAAATGAAATAAACACAGTAGAACACAAAGGGTCAGACCTATTAAAATACAATACATTTAAAGCATATTATGGTATTTCACAACAGCGGGCTGAGGTAGGTATCTAATGTTAAGGCAAGGATATGTGTAAAGAATACTAATCCTTCTCCATAAGCTAGATTGCACAGGTAGGTCTTTAAAAGCTTTTTAAAGGAGAGGAGAGAGGAGGCTATTTTTAGTTCTTTAGGAAGGGAGTTCCAGATGCAGGGAGCGGCCACAAAAAAGACCCCCTCTCTTGTTCCCACCAACCATACTTGAGAGGGGGGTGGGACCAAGAGCAGGACCTCCTCCTCTGACTGCAGTGCTCATGCTGGTTTGTAAGCAGAGATGTGGTTTTTCAAATAGTCTGGGCCTGAACTGTTTAGGGCTTTATAGGTAATGACCAGCATTTTATGTTTAGCATGGAAGCAGACAGGCAGCCAGTAGAGCTGCTGTAGCATGGGATTAAGTATTTGCATATAACCCAACAATGTTCCAAAAATAAATGTAGCTGGAAATTGATATGCAATGATACTGATAATATCTTATAGCTGAATTGCAAATATAATTAAGTAATGTTCATTTAACTCCCCGAATAGTCAAAGTTTAGTATAGAAACATGACAGGACACCACTGTTATTTGCAACAGTAGTTTTCCATCAGATTCAAACCTGCATTGACGTTGGTTTCTCCCACTGCGAAGGCATCACTATGCTGGGATAAATTTGCTGTACTGATATCTCATAAATCCTATCTTATCAATTATAATGCCAAAATTAAGCATTTTCAATGTAAAGAATCTTATCTCTGATTAACATGCCTCAAGGAAAGGTTCAATAAATTAGCAGGGAAATGTTTGAGAACAAATTGAATCTGGAATTTTCATTGTGTTTCCCAAATTATATAGGATCTAATTATCTCATAACTTCAATGGCCTGGTAAATATTGCTAAAGTCGGGTAAACCTTGAACCCCCAAATAGATACCAGAGATTTGTAGTTTAAAGAAATGGATTTCTGGACAGAACAAAAGTAATACCTTAAAAATCATAGATAGCATTGTATGTATATTTCTTATAGAAAATGGAACTTTGAGGAGAACTAATAGATACATTAATACTGAGAATAAAGAACTACTCCATTAGATGCATGAACAGATTTAGATTGACAGAAAAGATCTCTGGATCTTTTATCACTATGGTGGATAGATGCGAAGCTTGAAGAGTCAGAGCTGTCAAAGAGATTTTAGCTTTGTGTGTGTGTCAGTCATACTACATTTTGTCAGGGAATCTGAGTGGCAGGTATATACATACAAGTGATGTCTAAAATCATACACCATGTTCTTATACTTAACCTGCCCATCACAGATAGAAAGTTACATTTGCAGTCTGTTATCTTCTTGTATGAAATGTACCACCTCTATTATAGATGAAATAAGTTGTTTTTTTTTTAAATGCAACACAGGATGTTGATAGATTTGTGAATGCAGATTATAAAATTGTAATTTGTCTGTACTTAGCCAACACACTTCCCATGCAAACAGCAAAATGCAACATCATTTAAGCTAAATAGCCTTTTCTATAATGTGTGAAGAGATAGTGAAAATTACTATATAATTTTAAAAAACTAGAGATGTACAAATCATACTGAAGATGTATAAAAAACTGGAGATGTACAAGTCATACTGCAAAAGACATCTACATACCTTCAATTTTTTTAGGTTGTCTACAATTTCTTTACAGGATAAAAAAAATACTGTGTGGATAACCGAGAACCTCATCACAAAGGGGTATGGCTTTGCCACACATCATGGTAAAATAGCCAGTAGAAAGAAATGCTTGTAAAAATAGGAAAATTTCAAAATGTAAAAGATCAGTAAAATGCAGTAATTCAAAGCAATGTCCACAAAAGATATAAAAACAATCCAAGGCAGTATTTACCCAGACAGGAATCAACAGGTTGCAAAGATAATCCAGAAGGCGCTAGACCACAGCAGAATGCTAAAAATCTCTATAAGAACAAGACCCCTTGAACAGGATTTCCAAGGCACATGAACATGATTTCCAAATGACAAAGCCATTCGGAGTGACATAAACATTGAGTTTGTTGTCGATCCTGGGTGAACTCTAATGTCTATTTTTCAACTCCTTTTCTGGCTGCTCATTAAAATTTCCAGATGTCAGATTGTTTTCCAAACTCAAATCTTAAGAGCTCACAGAAAGAGGGAGTAAACCATCATCCTTAAGCCCAGCAGGAATATTCTCATGAGAAACTGCCCTTTGCACTGGGTCCTCTCTGTCATTGTCTGCATGAAAATCATTGACCAAACCATCACCATCTTGCACCTCAGCCTCAGCACCATCATTGTCCCACATCAAGAGCATCATGATCCTGAGCATCATGAAACACAAACACAGGCTGATTCCCAACAGCAAGTCTGGAAGGGATGCCTGTTAAATTTGTTGCCAACCCAGATTTTGGATAAAATGGTATTCAGATAAGATATAGTTCACTGGCTTTATTATCTGGTATAGAGATCCAAACCAAATTCCATTTTGGATCAAATCTGGTTATTTCAATACAGATCAGCTTCACTATGGACCAGTTCAGACTGGTTTAATTCAAGTCGGACACCAAATCTGAAATTAGACTTAGAAGTCTAGATTGCCATTAGATAAATGTCTTGTCCCCAATTATGTGTACTAGGAAGCTGAAACACAATTAGCCTATGAGCTCCCTCAGGACTTGGATTTGTGCCCTCATCTGTTAAACATAGATATGGGACTACCCTGAAACTGCCTTGAGTCAAGGTCATCTGATCTGACGTGGACCTGGAACAAATTAATCTAAATTTGTCCAATGTGATACAAAATCAGTCCAGATCAAATGCACAACTATAGCCAAAATAACTTGGCTGGCTTTAATTTTTGATATAGGGAGGAGGGAACTTTCTGCTCTGTCAAGTAGCAAAATGTCTTGGGTCAAGTGTACTAGTTCTGCTGTTCTTCTTACCTATTCAAATGATAGGAGTCACAAATGATGACTCAGAATTGTGATTTCATTTATTGTAAAGAAGATGCCACAAATAATTATTTTCAAACTAAGACCTGTTCCATGTCAAAATCTCATCCTATTTATTTCCAGTTCAGTTTTTCACTGTCCAAGAATAAATTTTAAATTGAAATGAATACAAGTGGCATATTTTTATTTATAACTTCTGTTATCCCAAGGAAAGGAAAAAAATATAACACAAAATGTAGTATAATGGTTTTTGTCATTAGTTTCCAGTACGAATCTGTTTTCTGGGTTATTGAGGAAAAAAATTCCCATTTGCAAGCTGACATAATTCATTGAAAGCAACTTATATTCATTTTTGAAAAGATCTTAGTGAAACATCAAAATATATATTTGAAAAATGCAAATCATATAGTTGTGAATATTAGAATCTTTTTTTCCAAGGAAATTACAAAAATCAAATTTATAGAAATAGAAGCATTGTCCAAAAATCTTCAGGATGCAAAATATAAATTTAACCTTTAATCTGTTAATGCATTTAGTATCCTTCAATTTTTGTCTTGAGGCACTGTAAAAAAGAAAGAACACAACTTTTCCAATTCATTGTATTAATCAGGTCAGTAGATTTGCTAAGAAGCAATGGTCAATCTGGCAGTGGACTACAGAAGATAAAAAAGTCACAGTGAAATAAAAAAAACTACAGAATGTAATGTGCAAAGCTATAATCTAATGTAAGTATACACTTCATCATTCCTTGAATAAACCACCAGAGTAAACCAACTCTAGGCTGATAAAACATCTGCTCTCCAAATTTCTATGCAAATTTTATCTCAATTGTCAAAATTACAGCTGGAGACCAAAAGCTCAAACATTTAAAACTCACAGGGCTTTTTCTTCATACTTTGTGTTGTGTTCAAGTTGGATTTTCTTATCATGAGTAGATACCAACTTCCACATATATGCTGAATGTGAAATTTGCTTGCATTATATTGTCATCTTGTTGTGGAATTACAAATGCAATTAGACAAAAGGAGGTAACCAAAATTAGTTATATAATCCCATGTCCTCCCAAAGGTCTTACCTTCTGTTGAAAATTCATCACATTGTATGTTGTCTTGTTCCATAGGCAATTTTTTTTAAAAAATGTGTGTGCAATTCTCATGGGTGATATATTCACAAATGATGGAAATAAAACATGAATGCTGGTTTTGCCTGCATCTCGGTCTTATTCAAGCTTATATTCACATGACTTCACATCAGTGTGTGCAGTGCTATACCATACAACAAATGATTTTATTTATACTCATGTCTATGTCAAACCTCCACATTGCATTCCCATTTTGTTTTTAAAAGATGGTTTCAATGTTTCAGATTATATCCTGACTTTTGGAGGATAAGCAGAGGGAGGGGTATGGAAACCCACCCTCGTGGGTAGTCTTTATCTTTCTGTTTTTTCCAAAACCCGATTTCAATGTTCTCACAAGAAGCCTTTCACAGTTCCTGCTAGTTTCCTTATACATAAGTGCCCCTGAGGTCTATTTCTGGTCTACTCCCTTTGCTAGTATGTCTGTAACTACCACCCTCCTTGACCCCGAAGTATATGTATTGAAGGTGAAGTGAAGATGCACGAGAGTGACAGAATCGCCCATTACACTTTAAAGCTCTGGTGCATCACTCAATTCAACAATAGCTCTTTTCTACATCTAATCCTGTGATGCTCTTTTAAAAAAGAATGCTTTGAGATTCAGGAAGCTAACAATTTTGCTGTGTAATTTTCCTCAGATTTCCCTTTGTGTTCTGAATTTCCTTTACTTCTTCCTGTTAAGAGCAGGAGAAAATTCTACAAATGTCAACTCTTTCTTCTTTGTTTGGTTTGAAAAGTCTATTTCCCAACAACAGTTTCCAAAGGATTCTTGAAGCAAGGAAGTCCTCACCCACCAATGGAAGCACAGGCTCAGTAGGAATGTATATAAAGTACAGAATTAATGTAGTTTGGCAACACTTTAACTGGCATGGCTCAATACTATGGAGCCATGGGATTTATAATTTGGTGAAGCACCAGCACTGTTTGGAAGAGAAAACTAAAGACTTTGCAAAACTAGAACTCCCATGATTCCATAGCATTGAACCATGTCAATTAAAGTGGTGTCCAACTGCATTAATTCTACAATGTAGATGCACATTAGGAAAGGGCAAACAAAACCGAGGAGCAACTATGAAGATATATATCCCGCCCCCAGCTCTCTCTATATATATGAGGGTTATCGGGAAAGTAAGGTTACAAGGCACATAGCTCTCATGGGGAATTTTTACGGGAGAAGTTGGCATCACTGCCATGTAGCAGGATGCCAGTAGAAGAGAAAGAGCAGTGCCAGTAGTCAGTAGCTCATTGATTGGTGTTGGATCCCATTTCTGGATCCCCCCCCCCACCCCCCAATTTCTGAACATTTCAAAAACATTGAGGAAATGAAGTACAATGGAGCCTATCACACATCCATTATGCTTTGTTAGGGAAGTGTTTTAGAAGTGTAAATAAATGAGGAAAGGGGAGAGGAGACAGGAAGAAATCTCTTCTGCACTACCTTATAAAATCCTGATTATCTGTTTTGTAGACTCATATAATTCAGTTCAAACCAGATAATGTGGATTATCCGATTTCATAATCTGGATTCTATGGCAGCGTAGAAGATGAGACAAAGGACATTCTGGTTTGTTCCCTAAATCTGTGATTCTGAGGCCCCTTCTAAGCTGCCATATAATTCAGTTCAAAGCAAATAATTTGGATTTTATATGGCAGTGTAGAAGGGTCACAAATTAGACTGGAAAATCCTTTCAACTATCATGGATATTAGTAATCAACCAAACTATCCCTCACAAATAGGAAGCAACTGTTATATATAAAGGGAAGAATTCAAACTTATACGATAACTAGGGAATGCATAAAAATGATACATGGAATAAATGAATATGTCTGGTACTTTCAAAAAAAAGAAAAACCATTTAAAATATTGGCAATACCATAACACAGTGTTTCACATATGACATATATTATATGAAAAGCAAGCTAACATTAAAAAGCAATGCAGAGCAGTTTGGTTAATAATATTTAGAAATGGGTGAGGGGATATCTATTCATTTTTTAAAAAATATGTGTGTTAACATTTGTTAACAACCAAATCACACGTCTTAGCCATGTAGTCTTTGCACATGTTCAGTTTTATCAACCCCCTTTCAATAGACGTGTAAGAATTATAAAGAGCTTTCTCCTCAATATTCTATTCTAATATGAGGTTTATATTAAAAAGTGACAGATTCTCATGAAGAGAATCAAAGGAAGACAGATTTTCCACCATTTCTGCTTTCCAAGCTTTGTGTCATTTCCTGTGTTTACTTTAAATGAATTTTTAAAGTTGGGTTTGTTTACCATAGCCATCTGGATATCACAATATATGTGCTTCTCCATAAGTCTTGTGTAGTTTCAAATATATTATTTTTAAATGAAAAGATTGTTTTGCCCTTTTATTTCAAATATAAAGTAAAACTTACAGGAGAGATTTTGGTATATAGTTTTTAGAAGGTTGCAGGTTTTAAATAACCATGGCAGCAGAAATAACAATAGCAGCAACAACAAGAACAAGAACAGGATTACATCTTTTGACAACATCCATTATTAAACCCTCAGTGACTTCCCGGCTGCAATGTTTCCTCTTGAAGAAGCCCCAATGCTCACTCTCTAGGTTACAAGTGCTGATGAAGAAGTACATTACACCTCCTATAGAGTGGGTCCAGCTACAGGCTTGGGTAAGCTTTGTTGCTTGGGGAAAAGCATCTGTTCTATGTTTGCTAACAGACTGAAGTGTAGTTTAGTTTGACGGATTGATTTATGATGGCATTTCTTAAATACTGTGAATAATTTTTACTATCAACCCAAAAAGGGAAACTCACAGCAGTTGGCAAACCACAGCATTCTTCTCATATGTAAGTTCTGCATAAGTCTTTGAGGTATAGGAGCAGGGATGAGTATTGATAGCTTTGGTCTGTCCCCACTTCTTCATGAAACCCTATACACCTGGAGGGTGACTCTCTGCAAAGGATAATCTCTTCTAACTATACAGGATCTTTTCACATGTATGTAAAATGCTCGAAAACACTAAATGGTAGGCCTGGGTAACAACGGAAAAATTTGTTTCTAAAATCGATTTGTATTTGGGGTTTTTTTTTGTTTCAATATTTAAAATAATTACAAAATTTTCCTTTTAAAAAGTTCGATATTTACAAAATTTCGTAAATGGTAAAAAATTAACGAATCAATTTCCGAAACAATAACGAATCGATTCGTTAATGGCGGACGCGACCGCGAAATACGCTAAAAAACCTCGAAAACCTTCTGAAGCTTCCCTCTCCCTCTGTTGTTGACTGTTGGTGTGATATTATAATTTTTTTTCACTAATTAAACCATAAAACTGGCCCAGACATGCGGAAATAATAACGAAACGACCTCAAAACAATAACGAAACGAATACAATATCGAAATACGAAGCATTTACAAAACATTTTTGAAAATTCGTTTTTTAAATAATTGCTCCAGAATGGTTCATTATCGTTTTGTAATTGAAAAAATTAACGAATTATTAACGAATTACGAATTAACGAAACGAAACCGCCCAGCCCTACTAAATGGTTTTGGTTTCTCGAGATGAAAGAAAATGTGTAAGGAGAGAGGCAATATTTATTCCTATATGTCCTTTACTTAACAAAATTAAATGATGTATTGCCAGTCTTGTGGTATTTAGTAGGGTTGTTAAGTTTGGTTCAGAAAAACCTAAAATTCAGGAAAACTTACCAAATTTGGACTTTTGAACCAATTTCGAACCATACAGGAATAGTGGGACGAGCAATTCTGAATTTGAACCACTTAGCACTTACCCATTGTTCGGAATTATTTTCAGATGTCTCCCACAGTTATTTTGATTTTCAGAACCGTTAAGCAAATTTGGCAAAGCCTAAACAAACGGTTTTAAAATCTCGCAGTTTCACTTCCCTGTTTCAAATCGCAAAGCGATTCTGAAATTTCTGATATTTCCAATCTTTCTTTTCCAGAAAGTTTCAGAAATCATTTCAAAATTGAATCGCCATTATAAATCGCCATTACATCCGAAACGGGTTTTGAACCATTTTTTTTGGATCAAACAAGCCTAGTATTTAGGGTTGTCAGTTGTCCCGAATCCCAGATTTATTCCTGGCATGCCAGCTCTGACGGTTCACAGTCAAGGCATGCAGAGATGAGGGCAGAATCAGAGGTTGGCTTTATTGCTTCGTTGATCAAGAAAGGATGTCAGTGGAAAGAGAGAATCCCTGACATGCCTTCCATTCATGGTCATTGATGGACTCAAAATAATGAACTTTGTGTTGACTGGCTCAAAGATACAATCTGTTTTTGCATTGGTTTGATGTATATTCATTGATGTTTACAACTATGATTGGTGGGTTGATCGGTAGGGACTTCAATAAAGCTTTATTAGAGAAAACCTGAATTTGTTGCTTTGCTGTTGTCCATCCCTCCTCTGTGAGTGAGGACTTTCCGGAGATGGGTGTTGCTCTATGAAAATAGTGACAATGGTCCTTAGGTGAAGGGATTTCCTAGGCCCTCCAAATGGGACAATGGGGAGCTGGGCTATGGTGATGAGCTTTCAGATCACCTTAGATGAGATTTATTATGTTCCTGAATAACTCTCTGAGAAACATAACTATACATTATCTGTACATATTAGAAATTAGGTAGGGCTGGGTTGAAATATCAGCTCCTCTGTAGCTGACCTAACTCAATATGGAACAGATTAAGCAATTCTATTGCTGGGGAAGGGCCAGGTGACATTGCAATTGGAAAGTTTTGTGAATTGAGTCGAAGGTTACTATTTCATCCTTTTGAGAGGAAGAATCAGAAGGCTTCAGGTATTGTGAAATGGATGTCCAAGGACCCTTCCACACAGTCATATAACCCAGAATATCAAGGTAGATAGTCCGCTTTGAAATGGATTATCTGAGTCTACAGTGCCATATAAATCAGTTCAATGTGGATTTCATACAACTGTGTGGAAGGAGCCCAACATTTTGGAGATTAATACAATCCTGGGCCTGTTTAGGTAGATTTTATGGTGTTTTTTTCAAGCCTGATTTTTCTCTGCAACCCAAGAAATTTTAATAAATGCCTTTTAATTAAGACATTGAAGAGGAATAAGTACTGTTTTGTGTCCAGGAAATGACAGGCTTATGCAGGATATGGTGCTGAGAAGGGGGTACTAATCTGGCTTTGGGTTCAGTTAATTCCCACACAAATAAATTTTCCTTTGTTTCATACCTTGATTGGAAAAAATCAAGATATAGAGGGGGGGGGGAATTCTGGGTGTGTGGGAACAAATTGAAATTCCACCCTACTTCACCCAATTGCTGAATCTTGTCTCTTTCTCTGAGATGTAAATGCAACAGTAGTAGATGTCAGAGAGAATGAAAGCTAATGTTCAGAACAGAGTTCTGTATTTTATGCTCCTAACAAAAACTTGCTTTCACCATGTGTGTGCAAGAGGGTCATGAAATCTAAAGCACATTATCACTTTGAAATCACACTGGAGCCCTTGGATAGCAAAAGTGAAATTTCAAGGTGTAGCATAATTATAAATTTCCACTTCAAGTTCACATAGCAGCTTGACCCCCCCCCCCCACATATATATTTTTCTAAGACTGAGGGAACAAAAAAGAAGCAAAATAGATTCACTGGAGTATTGAAGTAATGTTTCCCAAACACTGAAGTTCCCAAGCATTTTGCATGTGTGCTTTTATAACTGCTAAGATCTATGACTGCTAGTAAATACATTAATGACGTAATGCTATGGTCCCTGGAACAGTATAACTAGTGCCATAGAAAACATTGTCATCCTCTTCTGAGGTTGGAGACAAACAACATTAATAAACATAGTTCTACCTGTACATAGTCATGGCCATAGTTCACCTTCTATCTTTGCCTTGCCATTTCTATCTAGATCAGGGGTCCTCAAACTAGGGCCCGAGGGCCGAATATGACCCTTCAAGTCATTTACCTGGCCCTTGCTCAGGGTCAACCTAAGTCTGAAATGACTTGAAAGCACACAACAACAACAACAACAACCCTATCTCATCAGCCAAAAGCAGGCCCACACTTCCTATTGAAATACTAATAAGGTTATATTTGTTTAAAATGTTCTTCATTTTAATTACAGTATGTTTTAAAGTGTTGTTTTTTTTTTGCACTACAAATAAGATATGTGCAGTGTGCATAGGAATTCATTCATGCTTTTTTCACATTATAATCTGGTCCTCCAACAGTTTGAGGAACTGTGACCTGGCCCTCTGTTTAAAAAGTTTGAGGACCCTTGATCTAGATCAAAAGGCAAAACTTCCTTCCATCATCTTATATTGGTGGGCAAAATGATCCAGAAGGCAAAACCTGTATTTCCACCTTTCTATATTGGTGGGCAAAATGAGCCAATCTGTAGAAAAACCTTGAGTCAGTTAGACAGTCTGGTGGATTTAGCTGGAATAAAAGGAAGTCAAAGGTTTATTCTGGCACTGACACGTTCCTTTTTAGAAGCATTCTATTTCATGGGTGGCAGATCACACTGCAATGTGTTGGTTATGACACTTTCAGTCTCTTGCATCGTGATATGTCAGCATCGACTAGGAAAGTCACATTCCATCTCACCATGCATCAGAATGTAACACAAGATGAAATGGAAGCAAACCCTGCTCTTGGGTTCGATCTACCAAGGGGTGCAATCTGATTTGTAACCAGGAAGCGCAGGGTGGTTGGGGAGAAAGAGAATTATCCGTTAATATAACTGTTACTGAATGGGCTGGATGGGCAGCCTTACATGTTGAATTAATGAAGCATTTCCCCCTTTTCATATCATTTTTTAAAGAAGTGCTACTATTCACGCAGTCAACCATCAACAGTGACAGCTGAAGGCATCAATATTCCTGTTTGTATTGTTTATAATATTAGTCTAATTAGCAGCATCATTCATAATAACTAGACCTAGCATCCAACAGTGACATTTATGTCATTAGGCAACAATTAGAGCATAATGTGTTACTAAACAAAATATGAACAGAATTATTTATAAATGATTGGCTGACTATACCAGTTTGACTTCAGTCTACTTTTCATAACACATTCTTTATTGACAGTTAGTGTGTGGTACAGGTGTCTTTTATTGCTCTGTTACCAGTTCAGACAAGAAAACTCTTCTAAATTAGTCATCAAATTAGATTTTTAAATTTTCAGGGACAGACAAATTCTACAAGGGGGATTTAAGGGAAATTCCAAAGATTTTCCTTATAGTTGGTTTGACATATTCTATAGATTGTTAAATAGAAACCCTCACCAAGTGTATTAAATTAATTGGTGACCAAACAGAGACAGAAACGTCATATGAAGTGAAACTGATTGGTTGCTAAACTACCATCTGTTTCACACATGCCTTTCCCCACATGAGAACCTTTGGCTCTAACTCCCTCTCTGACCCTGGAATTTTCTAATAACAACCCGATTTGCATTTCAGTAAATGTTACAATTCTTAATTTCCTTAGGGATTTTTTAAAGATGTGATTATTTCCACCTGGTAATTCTTTTACTCTGAGCTTGTTCCTGGATATCCTTTCATCTATTCTGATGTTCATTTTGAGCATGGGTCCAATTTAGAAAATTTCTGAAAGAAGACTTTGGAGCATAAGAATCTTCTTTATTCCACAGTACTTTACCTTCTCACTTTTTAGTGGCAGTTCAATTAAGTAATTAGCAATTCTATCTAAAGTCAGATAATGCCCCAAGGACCTCTTAGCCCCACCTCACTGCTTTTCAAGCCATCAATTATCAGATTGTTTGGCACTTTTGTGCATCTGTGCAAGAAATAATATATGCCTCTATTGGTTTTTAGCACACTTGTTTTCTCATAAAGGGATATGGTTTGCAGTCTGATGCAATTACAAAATGCCTGGTTGCCTCTCCATTGTTTTTGTCACCCATGGGAGGGTGCTAATTTAGGTACCTGTTTTTTGAAACAGCTTTGTGTTGTTTCAAAAAGCAGGGTGAAGTTCTGCAGTAGACCTGTAGCCATGATGTCATGACTACAAGCTGTCTCTCAATCATACCCTGGGAAACCATCTTAAAAACCAGCCAACTGTACTGAGTAGCGGAATTCTGCAATGCTGGTGAGCAAGGAACTGAAGGATGATGTGTCCAGCTCCTTCCTGCCGGCAGGAGCAGTTTCTCCTTTGCTGGCTCTGTCACCTAATATTCACTAACTAAAATTGCTGATCTATTTCATTTCTGCTAAGAAATCTAAATTCTTTCCCTTGGCATTACTGAAATCATAAAGAATACTCTCTGGTTATTATTCCCATTTCTTTCAATTTAATGTACCAAGCAGGGGTAGAGAATTCTGGGGGTCCAGTCACAACTCCTACCTATATTTTAAGGTGGGTTTCAGAGATCGTTTATGCTTTTGGCAAAGGTACCATTGTCGTAAATATGAATAGCAAGCAGTTAAAACATTTCCTTCTGAGGAAATAGACTTAGGATGCCTCCACACTAACTCAACAATCTGGGGCTGATCCAGTGTTGTGTATGAGGAATTGCCCCATGTGTGGGTCAGACAGGCACTCCCCCAATTGCTCCAGAGGTGGAAAGAAGTTCTTACTGCTCAGCAGCACCAACAATAGTTTGTCGCCACTGGACAGCCATCTTTACCATTCCCTCCCATTGTCCCTATGGCACCCAGAGACTGCTGTGAAATGGATAACAGCAGAGAACAGTCCCATGTCCCTGGATCACTTGAGCCCAGGAAACATGGAATGACAGTGGGAACAGTTGCAGCTGGTTCTGCTGCAGAACTGGCCCAACTATTTAGATGGGCCCAAAGGATAGCCCAAATTCTGGGCCAGAATTTGAACTATCGCACATCTTTGCTTGACACAGGACAAGCCTGCATTAAAGTGGCCTTGCCCTGTGTAACCCTTGATCAGTTTTGGTATTTGGCCACCAACCTAAATGGTCAGTGTAGTCCACAAATTTGTTCCATATTCAGAGGCAGCAAAGTGCATCATTTTTCTACGCACAAACTGGGAGTGCGGAGATTAAATGTAGCCTGTGAGGGAAAGAAATCTTAAACTTACACGCACACACAGAAACATTTATTATTGTCATTATAAACTTGTACAATAATATGATAGTATGAGAAATGAATGTTTTCCTCCATCCCACAGTTGCTAAGCATGCAAGCTGATAGATACCTGTCTCCCCTGACAGCAATATTTCATCAACATTTTGAAAAACTACCACTGGGAGATACACAGTTAGAGGTAGCAATTTTTTTCTTTCCCACCAATGACAGCACACAGAATCAAAGTGTTTAGTAGGGGTGGGGGGCACGTGTGCATTTTAGAACATGTGTGTGATTTTAATTTGCAAATAGAAGCCTCATGGAGGTGAACATGCTTTCAGATTTCTGACTCAACAATTGAATAGGTTTGACAGTAAACGTCAGAAAACATGTTTTCATAAAGAAAAGTGATGCTAGCTTGTGCTTCCTCCTACATATAAGTTACACTGCTCACATTCTGTTTATTCCTGCTCCTCTAAAAGGCTCTGTGGCTAAATCTTCTACAATTCAACAGAAGCCCTGTTCTATAATTTGACCTTCATAATGAAGAAATGCCCCACCTCCTTCCCTTGTAGAGGACCAGTTAAAGAAACAGGAAACTTAATTTGCAACTTGACATTCTGGTCCAGTGTAACTATCCGAATGCACCTCCCTTTAAGGGCCAGTTAGAGCATTAAGATCAGCTGAAGAAGTCCTGCTCTCAGTCCTGCCACTGTTGCAGGTGTGATTGGTGGGAACAAGATACAGGGCCTTCTCGTTGGTGGCTCCTTGGCTGTGGAACTTCCTCCCCAGCAAGATTAGATCACCCCCCTCCCTCTTGGTGTTTAGAAAACAATTAAAAACTTGGTTATGCAAACAAGCATTCATTCATTGAGTGACATCAATAATGTAGCAGATACATGACAACCTCAGGATCAATGCAATGTTAAAATGTTAATAGTTTAATTTATAGTTATATGTTATTGTTTTAGATGTATGATTTACTCTTTTTATTGTATGTGAGGCATTGAATTTTTGACATTTATTTAATATCAACCACTTGGATTCTCCTCAGGGGTGAGAAAAGCAGTATATAAATACAATAAATAAATAATAAATATATGTATAGAATCTTCTCTAGAATTTCATTTTGGTTTTGAAAAGTAATACCATTTATTAATAGGAGATCTGGGAATGGGAAAAACACATTTTTTTTTCAACAATTAACTGACAGTGAAGGATAGAATAACTTTGAAATAATTGTACTACCCAAATATATCACTTCATTTACAACATTAATTTGTATTATTATCTATATAATGTAGCATGGCATGAAGACGGTAGGAGAATGATGGTGTTGAAGAGGACTGGGGCCCAAACATCACATAAAGTGGAATAGAATTGAAAACAGCATTAAATTTCTGTAAAAGATTGCCTTAAACAAATATATACACATTTGAAATGCTAAAAAATCTCTTCCCCTCCCTTTTATTCCATTGCTATTCACAAATAAGAAGACAATTCACATGAACTATATCAGATGATTAATTTTATGTAGTCATTAGTTTCTTCTTTGCTGGCTCTACTGCCTAATATTCACTGACTAAAATTGCTGATCCATTTCATTTCTGTTAAGAAATCTAAATTCTTTCCCTTGGCATTACTGAAGTCATAAAGAATACTCTCTGGTTATTATTCCCCATTTATTTTAATTTAATGTTTATTTTATTAGCTGCATTGCTTTGCCATGTTCTCATATCACTTTCCCTAAAGCATAAAGCTATTCAATTTTTCTTTTTAACTAACATTTTGAACTACCGAAAAAGAGATTTCACCTATACTTTTTATGGTGTTCAAGAAATGGCTGTTGGCAGGAATTTAAGGTATGTTTAAATTGTGATCCCACTGAGGGGGCAGATGCTAATATTGAATTATTTCAAGAGCCGGTTTAAATACACTTACAGATAAAATGCAGTTACAGTATTGCTTTGTAAATTGTGAAATGCTTGTCCCTTACTACTTGGTATGCCTAGAGGGAACTGGATTCTTTCAGATGCACACATATACAATGCATACTCTATGACCTCCTCAAAGATGGAGGGGTTTTCTTAGCATGCTTTATTGGGGGATGGTAGTGGGCCAAGATGGATTCAGGCTCTTCCAGCTGGGTGCCGTATTAGTGAGCAGATGAAAAAAAATGGAATGGGATGGAGGGTGAGGGTGAGAGAAAGTAGCTGTGGTCTATAAAGATCATCTTAATTGGAACAGATTACCTACTAAGGAGTTGAAACACATTGTGTGTTTTAGCTAAATATCAAAACTAGGGATAGATTGGGGATTCTGATAGTGTACCATCCAGTCTGCTGCCTAACAGAGTATCGATTTCTTCCATGATGGCTTCAGAAAACTTGCTCATGGTTGTCAGAAATCTATCCAATTGTCTGGTGATTATGTGGAAAAGTGAATAGTGGTAGTTAAAGAGCACATTCTAAGGATTATTTCTGTGTTTGATTTTAAAATATTCCCATCCAAACCCAAGTAACGAAGGTGGAGGCATTACTTTTCATTCAACACTTGTAGTATCACAGCTACAACCCTTCCATGCAGGGATGGAAAACCTATTAAAATAGTCCACCTTCAAAGGCTAATGGATCCTTTGAGATTTCAGGGGTTTTTTGAGGGTTCTATGGCTGGTATCACCAATGATCTTGTTGAAGTAGAATCTTGGTTAATAAGTAGAATCAAAACCTAACCGGAGCTATTGACATGATTGCTCCAAACACCCCTTTCAACCTTTTACTAACCAGGCTGCCTGGCATAGAGGGACTCTCATGGAACTGAAATGCGGAAGAGAATGACTAGAGCGCAGATGGCAGAAAACTCGACTGCTGTGTTATTAGACAGGATATAAAGAACATCTTTGTCCCTATAAGATAGCAATGCATTCAATGAAGAAAGCTTTCTTCTCTGCATGTATTGTGTCTGCTAATTCACATCCACCTGAGTTTTTCAGGGTGGTGAGAAGTTTAACCCTGGTACCCTACCATCTGAATCCATTATTAAAAGCTTCAGTAGCTCACTGTGATGCCTTCAGTGACCATTTTTCAGATAAAATCTCTCACATACGTGGTGACTTAGATGCCATCATTGGAGCAGAAGTCAATAATAGGGCATCTAGCAACTGAGTGGGATTACACAGGATCAATTTCAATAAGTTTGTACTGCTGATGTGGACAGGCTTCTGGGGCAAGTAAGGGGGACAACCTGTTTTCTTGATCCCCGCCTCCTCTTAGCTGGTTGTCCAGGGAGGAGATGCAATTTGATCTCAAATATAACAAATTATCAATGCATTTCTGAGGGAAGGGACATTTTCACACTGTTTAAAAGAGTTGTTTATGAGGATACAGTCAATATCCTATATAATTACCAGAAATGGCACAGTATTCCAGGTAATGTTTTACCAAAGCAGAATAGAGGAATGCTTTTACTTCCCTCAATCTAGACACTATATTTTCATAATCTCTTTCATTTATTCCCACATGTGTTCCTCTGGCAATAATCTGGAGACAATTTTTTGAAACCAGCTTCACTCTTGATAATCATAAATGCATTTCAACCTATGCATATGCTTATGCACATTGAAAACATACTAACTGAGCCTTGACCTGACAGTGAAGGCTCAGTTAGTATGCTTTCAGTGGGTTTTGAGTCTTCCACTCACTGAAAGAGCTCTGTTCTCTAAGTCAAAAAGAAATAATTGCCTGCATTTTAAATAAGATAATTATCAGGAATTCCTAAACAAATTTAGGGAAAATTACTGAAGATTCAGATTAACTTTTTTTTTCAGTGATCAATAAAACCAATATATGAAAAGAGAAAATGAAAAATAATCAAATTCTAATGAGATTATAAATTTTGGTTGTTCTAAAATACAGCCATATGGACACACACATACTGTAAGTGTGCTCATCCAGACACCACCACTCCACATCTATGCCTTCTTGACTGCAAAAAAAGAGTTCATTTCTCAAAGCTTACTAAGTTGCAATACAATGACCATTTCCACACTGGAAGAAGTGGGCCAAAGGGGAAGTAAAATCTCTCACTTACTTCCAAAAGCATTGTGCCACCAGGGCCCTTAACTGGTCAGCTGCAGAAGGGTTTAATGGGCAGGAAGAAAAGGTTAACCATCTTTGTCAAATCCTTCAAGAGAGCGGATGCTTACTACAGCAGAAGGGCTTATGTAATAATTAGAAATGCCTCCAAGGGATCAGAGGCCAGCTTGTGTTTTCTGTCTACTCTCTTTTGTCGGCCTCCAGCTGTCTTTCACTCACAGTGCATTAAATGACTTGAAGGTGATAAAAAAGAAAGGTTTAGCAAGCTCAGGTACATGTATTATAAACTATTAGATTGTCTAAATACTGTCACAATATTACTGAACCTTTCTTCAGTGGGATTGTGTTTCTGAATAGACTCACCTTCTTAAAGAGGATTACATTGAGCCAGATTTCAAGAAAATACAACTTGACAGATTGATTTCTTATTATGGAGACCATGTGGCTGAAACAGGTCAGAACTTGTTGCATACAATGCAAAGCCTAGAGTGGAAAGGTGCATTGACTGGAAAATTATTTGCAGGAGAGTGGGACCAGGGGACACATTGCATTTTTCTTTATCACATACATACACAAACACATATGGGGTATTTATCTCATACTATTTGATAGTGGATAATCACTGGTCACATAACCAAATGGAGGATTATGACCTGTTATGATCATTACCTATTGCATTATGATCAATTGGGAAAACCATGATATTTATATATTTTAAGAAAAGAAATGATACCCACAAGTATTTGTGCTTGGTTATTGGTTTTCAGCTGCTAGACTGATTTCTGGGTGACTCTGAACTATTAGGAACAGAGAATATGCCGATGCATGATATATAGAGGGGGGGGGGGAGGGGGAGAGAGCAGATCTTCAGAAGTGTTGTTTAGTGTTCACAAACATCTATGATACTTCCCACAAATATATTGTTTCTATTTCATGCTCTCAGGAGACAAAAATTCAAGTCGACTTCTTTAAAATAACATGTTTGTTTTACTCACAGCTTCATAGATATAAATATACAGGCACATTTCTTGTCAGTTTAAACTTTAAAATGTTTCAGTTTGTGCCTTTAACTTTCAGTCGGGCAGGAAGTTGAATTGGATTGTGCCATTTCTGTTGGGCTTCCAGAGCCCTTTTAAGCCACCTGTTCAGTCACAGGGTGATATCTTACATCAGCACAGCACAGTGTAAATCACCAGAAAAGTTATGTTATGCTTGTATTATGCAGCTTCTGTCCTGGATACCATTGTAGTGTAATGTATGTAGATCACTGCTAAATGTGCTTGAATGTGGAATACAAAGTTTCAACGTGGAATACAAAGTTCTCCACTGGGCTTCTGCATGCTCCATAATAGCGTCCCAGGTCCCATTACAGAAATGAGCAGAAGTCCAGTGAGGATTGCACAGTTATTACATAATACATAATGCATACCAGTATGTTGTTCTGCATGCAGAACACCATTTATTTGGGCAACTTATATCTGCAAATAATAATAATAATAATAATAATAATAATAATAATAATAATAATAACATGATACCATCCACTAGATCAGTAGTTCCCAACCTTTTTTTTGACTAGGGACCTCTCTCCAACATTAGTACCAAAAGTGTTATGAATCGGTTTTTGGTCAACTTTAGATTCAGTTTGGTTATTTGGAGTACTGATTCAGAAAATTTCATTGGCTAAACCACATCAGCTCCAGCTTCTGATACAGACATATGCCATCCAGTAGTCTCCATCTGCTCACTCACATAAAACCGTATTTAAAAATCTAGAGCTGACGTGGCCTATCCATTCCAAATAATCCTAGGAACTGGCCGAAAAATGAAGACACCAAGGGGCCCCTGCTTACAGGTGCCACATGGAATGGCTTCACTCAGGAGGAGGGAGAAGCAGGAGTCAGGAGGCTTGTTGTCATGCTTTTCATGGTAGTCTGTGTCTCCCCTCCCTACATCCCCATTGCCTCGGCAGTATAAAATGGTTTCATGAGAGCAGTTGCTCTCATGGCAACAGTGTAGTATCGGTGAGGCCATGAACCATATTTTAGTTCTTGGGGAAAACTGACGGTCCACTGACCACAAGTTTGGATCCACTGCACTAGATGCATCCTGTGCACCTTGGAATTTTCTTTAATGAAAAAACATTGAGCTTGGTTGTAGGAAATGGGACTAGTGGCAGTCACCAGCCATGCCCCACAATAATTAGCAAGGAGACAAACCTATCCCATCCCAACCTCAATGTAGGATAAAAGCATGTTTCTGGGCTTTACTATACCTAGAACTCATTATTCTCTTTTTATTGCCATTATCATTGATATTCCAAAGCACAAAATGTGACTTGCTACAATACACCATGCCAAGATTAAGAGCTCTAACTTTTAATATTCTCATGGTACTATCTCTGAAGTGCTCTATCAGGCTTCAAGAAATTTAAATAACACAGAACTGCTAAATAACAGCTCAGAATGCTTCTGTTACAAACCCTGTCAACTGGTAAGTAATTAACTTAAAAGCCCTTATTAGAGACTGCAGTAACAGAGTGCCAACTTTTCTTAGGTTAATCGCCTGAACCACTGTGAAATCTAAATATCCTTCATTATGGCAATTGTTCTACGAATGCTACATTTTGCAAGCTGAGACACTTTCAAAGGCTTTCTTTTTTCAGAGTAGCATAACTGCTCATCTTTAAAAGAAAGATTTACACAACTTAGCAGATAATGAAAGAAATTGAATTGGGGTGATATGTACATTACAAAGAGTTTTTCCTTTTCTTTCTGTCCCCCCCCCCCTCTTTTTTAGCAGATGGCAAAATATTTAGCAATTTAAATTCTAGGCAAGAAGAAATTGATGCAACTGAATAGGCAATTTAGATCACTTTTTTTAGTAAATGAGAATAAGAGACACTTGCTAATGAAAAGGAGTAATTATTTTCAGAGTTATGTTCTGACCCTGTTTTCTCAAATATGATAAAACAGTAGTATCTTGTATAGTTAAGTTGACATCTTCAGCTAGTTCACTTAATAGTGCAACCCTATTTGCGTTATTCTGAATGTCAGTGGAATTTATTAAAACCCAACCCAGAGTTCTGGTATCCCGCAATCAAATTCTGATGTAGTTTTGCATTTTTGTGTTCAGTGTGGAGTTCCTGCTTTGATGGTCTTCATGATGAGAGAAAAAAATCTCAAAATAACATGGTTTCCTCCCAAAACAAGATCTTTTTAAAAATCCCTCATTTCCTGGTATCATTTTTATAGCAGTTACCCAATTCACATGTATGATATAAAAGTATGAATGCAGTAACATCAGCACTGAACACAACCGTGGCATTGTACATTGTAGCTGTCTGACTGTACATTATGGCTATCCCAAGGCATTTGGTGTTTGAAGCAGAGCATGTACACACACACAGAAAAACACAATTCAAGGTGAAATGTACTTCTCATCTCAGAGCAGTTCCTGGACACATTTTCAAAATTTTGATCAGGAAAGGTTTGTATGGCTTTATTTGAGAAAAAGCATTTAAATACCAGTTTGAAGGAATATTTTATGAAAAGTGTATTTTCAAAACTTGTGACTATCAATATTTAAATTGATAGTCACAAGATAGTCACAAGATTGAATATTTAAAGGAACTCATTCTGAAACTCACATCACAAAGATATTTAAGGGTCAGATTATAACTGCAGGAAAGCTAGTTGGAAGTCACATTTTTGTCTCTGTTATCTGTTAGTTTTTATTAATGTTAAGGTAGATGTGGTAGGTGCTGTGTTTAATTTTTGTGTTATATAGTTTGTAGTTGGTAGATCATGGTTTGTGCTTTTATATGAGTTATTCATTACACAAACACACAAACACATATTATACACAAAGACAGATCAGTTATTTTGGCATAAAATGCCACAAGTATTTCCAGGCAGTAAAAATAATGATGGTGCTGCTGCTGCTGATGATGATGATGACGACGACAGTGGCGATGATGGCAATACAATATGCAAGACAAGGAAAATTGCTGTTCACTTTCAACCCATTCCACATGGAAGGGTTGACTAGTTGTTGTTGTTCATTCGTTCAGTCGTCTCCGACTCTTCGTGACCTCATGGACCAGCCCACGCCAGAGCTCCCTGTTGGCCGTTACCACCCCCAGCTCCCTCAAGGTCAGTCCAGTCACTTCAAGGATGCCATCCATCCATCTTGCCCTTGGTCGGCCCCTTTTCCTTTTGCCTTCCACTTTGCCCAGCATAATTGTCTTCTCTAGGCTTTGCTGTCTCCTCATGATGTGACCAAAGTACTTCAACTTTGTCTCTAGTATCTTTCCCTCCAGTGAGCAGTCGGGCTTTATTTCCTGGAGGATGGACTGGTTGGATCTTCTCGCAGTCCAAGGCACTCTCAGAACTTTCCTCCAACACCACAGTTCAAAAGCATCGATCTTCCTTCGCTCAGCCTTCCCTAAGGTCCAGCTCTCACATCCGTAGGTTACTACAGGGAATACCATGGCTTTGACTAGGCGGATCTTTGTTGCCAGTCTGATGTCTCTACTCTTTATTATTTTATCGAGATTGGACATTGCTCTCCTCCCAAGAAGTAAGCGTCTTCTGATTTCCTGGCCACAGTCTGCATCTGCAGTAATCTTTGCACCTAGAAATACAAAGTCTGTCACGGCCTCCACGGTTTCTCCCTCTGTTTTCCAGTTGTCAATCATTCTTGTTGCCATAATCTTGGTTTTTTTGACGTTTAGCTGCAACCCGGCTTTTGCGCTTTCTTCTTTCACCTTGATTAGAAGGCTCCTCAGCTCCTCCTCGCTTTCGGCCATCAGAGTGGTGTCATCTGCATATCTGAGGTTGTTAATGTTTCTTCCAGCAATTTTCACCCCAGCTTTGCACTCATCCAGCCCCGCACATCGCATGATGTGTTCTGCATACAAGTTAAAGAGGTTGGGTGAGAGGATGCAGCCTTGCCGTACGCCTTTCCCAATCTTGAACCAGTCTGTTGTTCCGTGGTCAGTTCTTACTGTTGCTACTTGGTCCTTGTACAGATTCCTCAGGAGAGAGACAAGGTGGCTTGGGATGCCCATCCCACTAAGAACTTGCCACAATTTATTATGATCCACACAGTCAAAGGCTTTAGAATAGTCAATGAAGCAGAAGCAGATGTTTTTCTGAAACTCCCTGCCTTTCTCCATTATCCAGCGGATATTGGCAATCTGGTCTCTCGTTCCTCTGCCTTTTCTAAACCCAGCTTGAACATCTGGCAACTCTCGCTCCATGTATTGCTGGAGTCTTCCTTGCAGGATCTTGAGCATTACCTTACTGGCATGAGAAATAAGGGCCACTGTACGGAAGTTTGAGCAGTCTTTCGCATTTCCCTTTTTTGGTATGGGGATATAAGTTGATTTTTTCCAGTCTGATGGCCATTCTTGTGTTTTCCATATTTGCTGGCAAATGGCATGCATCACCTTGACAGCATCATCTTTTAAGATTTTAAACAGTTCAGCTGGGATCCCATCATCTCCTGCTGCCTTGTTGTTAGCAATGCTTCTTAAGGCCCATTCAACCTCACTCCTCAGGATGTCTGGTTCTAATTCATTCACCACACCGTCAAAGCTATCCTCGATATTATTATCCTTCCTATACAGATCTTCTGTATAGTCTCGCCACCTTCTCTTGATCTCTTCAGCTTCTGTTAGGTCCCTGCCATCTTTGTTTCTTATCATACCAATTTTTGCCTGAAATTTACCTCCAATGTTTCTAATTTTCTGGAAGAGGTCTCTTGTCCTTCCTATTCTGTTGTCTTCTTCCACTTCCATGCATTGCTTATTTAAAAATAGTTCCTTATCTCTTCTGGCTAACCTCTGGAATTGCGCATTTATCCCTGTTTCCTTTTGCTTTCCTCCTTTCTTGGGCTACTTCCAGTGTCTCAGCAGACAACCATTTTGCCTTTTTGGTTTTCTTTTTCTTTGGGACGTACTTTGTTGCTACCTCCTGAACAATGTCTCGGACTTCTGTCCATAGTTCTTCTGGGACTCTGTTTACTAAATCTAGTCCTTCAAATCTGTTCTTCACTTCCACTGTATATTCGCTAGGAATGTTAGTGAGATCATATCTAACTGGTCTGTGTATTTTCCCCGATCTCTTTAGTTTTATTCTAAATTGGGCAATAAGAAGTTCGTGATCTGAGCTACAGTCAGCCCCAGGTCTTGTTTTCACCGACTGGATGGATGTCCGCCACCTTTGGCTGCAAAGGATATAGTCAATCTGATTTCGGTGTTGACCGTCTGGAGAGGTCCATGTGTAAAGCCGTCTTTTAGGTTGTTGGAAGAGAGTATTCGTTATACACAGCGAGTTTTCCTGGCAAAATTCTATCATCCTGCGTCCCGCTTCATTTTGTTCTCCCAGACCATGCTTGCCTGTGATCCCAGTTGTCATTTGATTTCCCACCTTGGCATTCCAGTCTCCTGTAATGAAAATAATGTCTCTTTTTGGTGTATTATCCAGTAGGTCCTGCAGATCCTCATAGAACTGATCTACTTCTGCTTCTTCAGCAGCTGTGGTTGGGGCATATATTTGGATCACTGTAATGTTGAAAGGCTTTCCTTGCACTCGAATTGAGATCATTCTGTCATTTTTTGGGTTGTATCCAAGCACCGCTTTAGCGAATTTCTTATTAATTATGAAGGCTACTCCATTTCTTCGATGTTCCTCTTGTCCGCAGTAGTAGATCTGGTGGTCATCTGATGTGAAGTGGCCCATTCCAGTCCAT
Organism: Anolis sagrei; assembly: GCF_037176765.1. Classification (NCBI taxonomy): domain Eukaryota; kingdom Metazoa; phylum Chordata; class Lepidosauria; order Squamata; family Anolidae; genus Anolis; species Anolis sagrei. The sequence goes on along the minus strand of NC_090022.1, from coordinate 215,713,526 downwards.
TTCAGTTCGCTGACCCCCAGAATGTCTATCTTTAGTCTTGACATCTCACCAATAACAACATCCAATTTGCCCTGGCTCATAGATCTTACATTCCAGGTCCCTATGGTGTGTTGATCTTTAGAGCATCGGATTCGTCGTTCACCTCCAGTACCGTCGGCCGCTAGCCTTCCTTTCGGCTTTGAGCTAGCTGCGTCATCACATCTGGGGCTAGTTGAACTTATCCTCTGCTCCTCCCCAGTAGCATTTTGGCCATCTTCCGACCTGGGAGTCCCATCTTCCAATGGCATACCGACATATCTCTGGTTGTACTGGTCCATTTAGTTTTCTTGGCAAGGATACTGGAGTGGTTTGCCATTGCCTTCCCCAGGGATCACGCTTGGTCTGACCTCTCTGCCACAACCGTCCCGTCTTGGGTGTCCCTTCACGGTTTCGCTCATGACATCATTGAGGTGCTCAAGCTCCAGCGCCCCGACAAGGCGGTGATCCTTTGCTGGAGAGGGTTGACTAGGCTGGCAGCCAAATCTTATTTCAAGCATGGACACAAGGCAGCTTCCTGAACTATTTCAGAGGGAATACAGGGCAGATTTTGACTACAGGCTAGGCACCACATGCAGCTTTGCCATCTGGCATCTTGGCACATGGTTCCGCATTGTGCAACCGGGCACCAAAAATTAAGAGTGTGAATTTCTTTTAACCTCTACTGCTTAACTGCTGGCACCATTCAAAAGACTTCTCACCCATGGATGCTATGGGCTAGATCTAAAGCAAATCAAGCTTAAAACCTGGCTCTTTGAGCAAGCGTTTGGCTAATCAGCGCAATTAAACATAGGATGACGGTAAACTGAACATAGGAACGGCTCAAGGATTATGAGATTGGATTTCATTTGTGATCGAGGCATTATGTATGATTGTTGTGTGTTTGCTTCTGTGTATGATGTGTTTTAACTGTTATTGCTATGTTAATTAATATTGTGTAAACCGCATTGAGTCACCTAATTTAGGTTGAGAAACGCGGTATAGAAATAAAGCAAATAAATAAATAAATAAATAAATCAGAGTATCACTTCATCAGCAATGAAGGGATGGAGGGATATACAGCTTCACTAATTTTATTCAAAAAAGAAGCAACAAATCCTTTCAGAATTTTTCTTCCAGCTGTGAGGACAGTTTTCCACTATGACAGTCAGCCCTCCATATTTGCAGGTTTCTCTTTTTGTTGTTTGTGGATTTGCTTTAGAGATTCAGTCCAGGAATTTGAAAGTCCTCCAGTATAACTCTATGGCAATCCTCCACTAGAAGTTGACTACAGAGTTGTGCTGGAGGACCTAGAGATTCCTAGAGATAATACATTTAGGCATTCTTAATTTCTCTAATGCATTTCTATAGAGATGTTTACTCAGCTAAAAGAACAGCATTTTTGGCCATTTTTCCATTTTCAAAAGGGCTTTGTTTTCTGAGCCTCAATGAATGCAGAGGGGTAATTATATACACAGCATGGGCTTATTCCATGCAAAACTTTCTGGTGGCTTTTCCCCACATAAAACAGAATTTTCTATTATTGATAACATATAAAATAATACACATTTTTATGCAATTGCATACTGTCTAAAATAATGTGATCGTATTGTTTATGCACAGGAAATGTTTTTTGTAGTGTGCAGAAAATGCTGTTTTCTGCACCAAAAAAGTATCAGACATTAATGTTATGCACTTATACACAATAGGACTACGAAAATTTTCATCAGTCCTAGATTTTCCCATCAGAATTACCCAATATTTGAGAAACATAATTTTCAGTCTTTGAAAAAACATTTGTGAATAATTTTCCATCTGTAGATAAAGATTAGGGGTGAAGAATCTTTGGTCTTCAGAAGTTTATACCTAATTTACATCCGCCCTTTTCTCCACTATCTGGAAAGCTGTGGACCAAATTATTTGAAGGGCCCAAGTTTGACTACCCCTGCCTTAAATGTGATGACTTAAACAAGTACTTTGTATGGGCCTCTAATATGTTTAACTCAGCCTTGAATATAATTATACAGTTTAATCTTACATGCTACTACATTTAGGTAGAAAATCTATTTTAATCATTTTTGAAAGGAGCTTCTCTGCCTACTCAACTTTTTAAAAACCCGAAGAAGAAGAAGAAGTAGCTAATGGACTTCCAGGTGAACTTTCTATGTAATTCTCAGCTATTGAATATATTACAAATATGGCACCACAGTGCTTGGTAAACTGGAGGCATCTTACATATGTAATATCCATATAATAAAATAGTCCATAGAGTAGAAACGTTGGATGAATCCAATGCAAATGTCTTCACATGTCTCATCAATTTCTGATATAAACCCAAATGCTTGGGATTAATTAAGCTTCTATAATGCATGCATTGTTGGGAATGAAACAAGGATTGGAAAAGATTATGCAGAGTTCTTATAATGTTTAATGCAAGGATGTATGCATATGGTATCAGCCAACCCAACCTAGTGCTCTCTCCAGATGTTTTAAATTACAACCTTCATCAATACTAATGGAAAAATAAGATGATGATGTATGAATCCAAAGTATCTGGGTATCTAATGCAGTTTGAAGCCAACTTGAGGGTAGGATGTTATCAAAACATACACCGAGTTCACACCACAGCAGACATCATGCATTAAAAAACTCACCAAGAAATCTGGAACAAGCTAGACAATTGTGCTGCATATTCCATTCAGGAAAGAAAACCAAGATATGCTCTGATATTCTGCAGCACATCAGTGAATTTCAACTGACTGCTTAAGGGATAGAAAACATGTTTTTGGATAGTTGTCTAATCACGAATACTGTGATTTCTGGATTTTGTTTCAATTCACAATCCGCAGATTGTCCCAATCTCAAACAAATTTCTGGGGTGTTTGTGCAGGCACTGTACAGCAAAACTGATTTGTTTAATCTCCTTAGAAGCAGCTGTAATCCAAAATAGCTGTAATCCAAAAACCCTAAGACTTTCATTTCATTTCAGCACTTTCCTATACATTGGAATTTTCTCAGCTCTTTTTGCTACTCCAAAACTCTAGTCTTGCTTTGTTGCTTACTGGGTATGATATGTCAATAGGCCCCCCTATTAAAAGAATTTAAAAGGGTCTAAGTATTCATGCAAATTTCCCCTAAATGTTCCCCTTTTGCAAAATAACCCCAAACAGATGCAGCAAAATAGCCTGCTATAGGGCCAAACCGGGCCATTTTTAAAACCAAGCACTTCTCTGTGTTTAACATGACTGACATTTTTGTTATTTAAATACAGGATTGAGATCAACAGTTATGCAAGGAAGAGATAGTTATTAACATATAAATTGGAGGGATGTGACTTAATAGCCCCCTCTACACCACACTATTTCAAGGATCTGATTCCTAGATTATCTTGCAGTGGATACTCATATAATCCAGTTCAAAGCAGATAACCTGGGATCTGATCCAGGGATACTGTATAAGGACAGTGTAGAATGGGACAATGTCATCTTCTCTGAGTTTTAATATGAACCTTTAAGTAGCTACCTAGATGGAGAACCTATTTGAGCCTAGGGTCCAGGGTATTGGATAGGTCCTAAAAGGTTAGGATAAAGCCTAGAGCTAATGCAACAACTTACTTTGTTGGAGGTTGGTCACAATCACAATCAATACACAGTATTGTGATCTCAATGAAATAGCATCTATGGCAGGATCTATATTGACCCTGTGATGCAGTTCAGATTGCATTATCTGGCAGTGTGAATCCTGTCTAAGGCCCCATCTACTAGACATGTATAGAGCCGCATCGGATTACTCGTTACTCGTAATAACTTTGTTAAAGTTACCTTTTTGAAGCGATTTTGAAGCATTAAAAAAAACCCGGAAGTCCCTTTGCCTTCCGAAGCTTTCTCCGCCATTTTTGTTCTGACTCAGGAAGTGAGTTGGAAATGATTCAGCGTATTTGGCACTTTCTTGCCATACAGGTCCCAGCTGGGAGGCTCCTTGCCTCCTGTCGCAGCCAATCAGGGGAGAAGTTTTGGGGAGGGGAAGGGTTTTGGCATTGGCTGCCATGGCTGTATATAAAGGAGAGTATATAATGGCCCAGGGGCTCATTCGAAGCTGGGAAGGGAAGGGAGAAGGGGGGAAGGGGAAAGAGAAAAAGAAAGAAAAAAAAACAAAGACCAAGGGAAGGGAGGTTGGAAGAAGAGCACAGCGGGCAAGCAAGCAAGCAGAAAGATAGAGGCAGGGCTGGGAGAAGGGCTATTGACAGCCATGCTTGGCTGTCCACCTGTTTCTTTTTTTCTTTCTTTGTTTGCTGTGAGTTGCCTAAGAAGACACTAGAAATCCCATACATTCTGTCCTACCTAGAGCCTATACTTCCCCAACTAGGGAAATCTGCTCAAAAGCCCCATAAACCTCTCCGGGCTTGTTCTTTTTTTCTTTGTTTCTTTGCTATGAATTGCCTAAGAAGACACTAGAAATCCCATAGTTTCTTTCCTGCCTAGTGCCTATACTTCCCTAACTGGGGAAATCCGCTCAAAAGCCCCATAAACTTCTCAGAGCTAGTTCTTTTTTTCTTTATTTCTTTGCTGTGAATTGCCTAAGAAGACACTAGAAATCCCATAGTTTCTTTCCTGCTTTTCGCGTATTGTGCAATTGCGTCCATCATTAACAAAGTGATTCGGAAATTTTGGAAATTTATGTAAGTCCCAAATTTTTTGGGGGAGGGGGAATTCAGAATTCAACTCCGAATCAAACCACCAGTGTCCCCTACATCCAAAACGAGTTTTGAACTATTTTTTTGGATCAACCAAGCCTACCATCTACACTGCCATATAATTCGGTTTCAAATTGCTTATATAGTTACTGTGTAGACTCATATAATGCAGTTCAATGCAGACATGCAATTACTGCATTATCTGAGTCTACACTGACCATATACTGCAGTTTCAAACTGCATTTTATGACAGTATAGGTTTGGCCTAAGTCATCGCTAGCCTTAGAGGATAATCTTCTATTGAGTTTCACCCAGTGTTGTTTCAACAGTTTGCCTCCACCAAATAGGAAGGCTATCTCACTGAATGCTAAGCCATTCACAGGCCCCTTCCACACAGCTGAATAAAATCCCACACTTTCTATTTTGAACAGGAATATATGGCAGTGTGGACTCAGATAACCCAATTCAAAGCAGAAATTGTGGGATTTTCTGCCTTGATATTCTGGATTATATGGCTGTGTGGAAGGGCCCATAGTCTGCTCCAGAGAATTCAACTTTCTGTCTGATTTAATTGGTCACTGTGGAGCTTTATGGGAGCTGGGACCTGTATGGCAAGAAAGTGCCAGTTCTGCTGGCAGACAGATAAAGTCTTTGAAAAGTTTTTACACTGTAGGAAAAGAGCTTAGACTGTAATTCCCAAACTCCATTAAAGAGCAACAAATGACCAATTATTTATTACATATTATGTTTTCCTATGGGAAGGAGAATTTTATTTTCATCTTGAGCATGAGAAACCACATGGAATACCTTCCTGAATTAAAGCTTTTTCTATATATTATTTTTGCAGGCATTTGACTGAGTCCAATTAAATATCTTTTTTAAAAAGAAAGAGTAACATGTATGATAAATAAAAGATGAAAAATGATTAGACCTTCTTGTGCTATTAGACTCAGAAGCTAAACTGGAAGTGTTAGCTCTGAGAAAGTTGTGATTCAGTGTCGGATTTTAATGCAACTTGATCTCTTAAACTTGAGATTTATGAATCAGCACCAAGTATACATACTTGTACGTGATGCAGCAAACAATATTTAAGATATAACCCGTTTCTGTTTATAAATGCACTATTGCATTATTTGTATAGACCTGATAAGAGATCAAAAGTTATGTCAGGAGAAATTTATGTTGTATGCAAATACATTGCAGAAAAACCATAAGTAACCTGATTGCTGAGGCAGCTCTTTTGTCATTGCTCCATCAACCCTGGCTGAATTTTTGGACCATTACCGTTTGAAACCAATCTGCTATTAAGTATGTAGTTAAGCCTCCTGTACTTTTGTCTCAAAATCTGACATAGAAACAAACTGCTTCCTCTTGCCCACTCCCAAGTCAATTCTAATTTGTTTCAGTGGGACCTCATTTTTTTCCTTTAATTATAATCCAAATTATCACTTGACAAATGCATTTGATGCAAAGGAAATGTAGACCTTGAAGTCATTCTGTGGGGCAAGATGTTGTTAATAAAAACTCAAGCAATAATGAAATGCAATTAACTCTATGCCAAAGTTTAAAACCTTCAATTCAGCAGCATGGAATAAAAAAATGGGGAACTAAGGGGTGTGGTAGTGTGGAAAGAAGTATTCATTAGGCAACAGAAATGGGACAGGTTTGTTGCCTGCATATAGTTTGGAAGCATCCATAATGCTCTGCCTCCGCTAGTCCATCACTTCTGATCCTCTTCAGCCATTTTAATTAACATGTTAATAAATTCCCTGATAGATTTAATGACAAGTGACAAGTGAAAGGTGGAGGCTGAAATAAAATCAAAGACTGCAAATTTGTAACTTGTTTAAAAGAAATCATTACTGCCTACTCAACCACTGTGGACCTTTCTCCCCACCCCCTCCCCACCACCCACCCACACACCCATTTTGCCTGAAGGAAAGATTACTGCTTCAAAAAAGATTTAAACATTAGCCCCCACATATTAAGCAGAATTAATGATCTATTTGCTTAGATGCCATATATTACCTCCAGTTTATCCATCCACTGGGTAAACGATAGACATTACTTGGTCACTATGATAGATTTGAATGCGGGCAAGGACATCAATCAGCCGCAGCACCTGATTAGTTGTTTGTGTCTAGGACAGGCTCCTCCATCTCACTGAATGAAAGCTTGCTGATTGCCCACACTTCTCTCCACATTCATTCCTTTCCACTGCCACTATATTATATGGCTAACGCTGATGGTGGAAAATCCTCTTTGACAGCTAGCTGTGAATTTCTCCCATTCCCTTATCATTACACACACATTACTCTATGTTTCACTGGGAGCTGGAATGACTGAGCAAGATGGTCAAGGATGCTGGATACTCCTAACCCATGTTAATCAAGAGGGGTGGTGCATAGGGCAGGATGGTTTAATTTACTAAGAACATCAAGATCCTCAAGACGGTATTGTTAAAATAAAATGTGTTGCATAAAATATCACAGCAGGATAAATTCAACTTTAAGCAAGAAGATTATTTCTGTTTGTAGAAAAAGGGTTTCCTTTCTCCTTCTCCTCCTTGTAAATTCCCACTGCAAAAAAACCTCAGTGTACCTGTACTTCCAACCCTGTACAGCTGGACAAGTTCCCTAGCACACTTTGTCTAATTCCTCTGAGAAAAGCTGCCTGTCACTCATTTTTAATGACTCACATTTTCCTGATGTGTAAGTAAACAAGTTAACACATGGAAAAGGAAAACAAATTAGCCCTTAGACTAGGCAAAAGAGTAAGTTGACTTTAGTTTCCCATGCAACACATTTCTTTAAAAACCATGTGGGAAAAGGTTAAAAAAAAAAGCAATCAGTTATTTTTCAGATGAACAAACAAACCATTAGCTAACTCAATTAATTAGGATCCTAGGAAAAACTCACCAAAGTATCTTTAAGGGAAAGGAATTCTGATCACAAATATAGTTATTCATTGCTGTAGGCCAAAGAAGGTAATTCAGATCAACCAATTAATAAACTTGAAGAACTTTGGAGGATACATATCCGCTCCTATGCTACACATTGTTGTTGTTGTTTTTGTTGTTCTTCTTCTTCTTATTATTATTCTTCTTCATCATCATCTTTATATCCTGCTTTTTCCCCCTGAAGGGAACTCAAAGTGTTGAAGGGGAAGGGACATTTGCAATGAACAGAAAGCATCCTGGCACTGGGTAGTTGGAGATTTGACTTGGAAGTATGCATTAAATAAGTGATCACTTCACGGTTACTGAAGGGAGAAAGGGTGAAGGGTAGGTACCTGGAGCTGCCCCTCCATGGCATCAAACCTGAGGTCAGGTGGGTGGGTAAGAAGATTATCCTCAAGGCTAGCCTGAGGATTCAGTCCTAATTTTAAGTAATGCAACTTAGGGTCTGGATCTTCAGGTTGGCTTTGTAGTAGCAGCACAACCGAGGGGGAACACACTCTTTGGGCTCTCCCTGTAACTCAGGTTAGGTTTTCACACAGAAAAAGCTGTGGAGAACATTTGAGAGAGTCCACCTGTCTCAGCTGCTCTACATTAGATTGCTCCCCCTTTTGCACATCTTAGGGGATAAAGTTTAAATATTTTAAATAAAATGACCTACCTTCACTCCAAGTCCTTTGTGATGTCTCATTGTTTTATGGTTTGCTCAGCAATATGATATATTTCATGTTAGGATGGAACCATGGCAGCTAAAGTGGAATATAACTTCATGACAGATGCATTTAGAATTCTCAGGTGGAGAACTCTAGCATCTCTATCCAAACTACACTGGGAGCCCCCCGTGGCGCAGTGGGTTAAAGCCCTGTGCCGGCAGGACTGAAGACTGACAGGTCGCAGGTTCGAATCCGGGAAGAGGCGGATGAGCTCCCTCTATCAGTTCCAGCTCCTCATGCGGGGACATGAAAGAAGCCTCCCACAAGGATGATAAAACATCAAAATCATCCAGGCGTCCCCTGGGCAACGTCCTTGCAGACGGCCAATTCTCTCACAACAGGATGCTCCTGACATGACAAAAAAAAAATCCAAACTACAAAGCCTAGAACTCCATAGGGCGCCACCATTGCTATTAAAGTAGAATCATAGTATTATAACTGCCTAGTGTGATAGGGTCTCATATCTATTTAGCATAAGGTGTTTTTGTTTTGTTTTATGTTCTTTGTTAACAGGCATTTTTGAAAAATTAGATGTCACACCTCTTCTGTTGCAATAGATCCATCTCGATCCTCTAAAATTCAGGGCATGGACTTGTCATATGTGTCTACTTAACTGGCATAAGAGTACCCTTGGATATACATCAAGATGGGGGGTTTGGTGTGTCCACTTGGAAAAAGTAAAATCCAGCTAAGATAAAAAAAATAATTGCCACTTTATCATAATAGAAAATAATATTATCACCGGGAGCCCCCGCTGGCACAGTGGCTTAAACCCCTGAGCCTGCAGGACTGAAGACTGACAGTTCACAGGTTTGAATTCAGGGAGAGGCGGATGATCTCCCTTTATCAGCTCCAGCTCCTCATGCGGGGACATGAGAGAAGCCTCCCACAAGGATGATAAAAACATAAAATCATCCAGGCATCCCCTGGGCAATGTCCTTGCAGATGGCCAAGTCTATCACAGCGGAAGCAACTTGCAGTTTCTCAAGTCGCTCCTGACACAACAACAAAAAAGTGGAGCCTCCGGTGGCGCAATGGGTTAAACTCCTGTGCTGGCAGGACTGAAGACCGACAGGTCGCAGGTTCAAATCCGGGGAGAGGTGGATGAGCTCCCTCTGTCAGCTCCAGCTCCCCAAGCAGGGCCATGAGAGAAGGCTCCCACAAGGATGATAAAAACATCAAATCATCCAGGCGTCCCCTGGGCAATGTCCTTGCAAATGGCCAATTCTCTCACACCAGAAGCAACTTGCAATTTCTCAAGTTGTTCCACACCCGACCAAAAAAAAAAATCACTATAGTGCTTTCATCTCAGAGATTTACATTTCATTATTGTGTGCCATGGTTTTGGAAGTAGAAAGATTCAGTGGATGTGCAATCTTATTCAGCAATTGATATATAGTGGGATAAAAGAAGGGATTGCATGTGTTGGTTTTTCCAACATCAGAACACTCAGACATAAACTTGAGATACATAACTCAAAATGCTCTCAAAACGGATTCACCAGCAGATTATGACAAAAACATTTGTGATCCACATAGATATAAAATTCTCTAAAAGTCAACATCACAGGAGGATGTATCATTCTTTGCTTTGAGCAAAGAGTTTAAGAGGTATGGAAAAGCATAAGTGTTTCAATGCAGATGCTGGATTAGTCCATCTTGGATAGTTTTCTAGCCTTTAACTACATTATCAAACTTCAGGCTATGCAGCAGAAGTAAGGACTGATAATCTTAGTATCTCTAGAGTATAAACATTAAAGACTTTATCTTCATTTCAATCAGGAAGGTTTTTAACAACAACAACAACAACAACAACAACAACAACAACAACATTTTATTATGGTCCAAGGACCCTTATTACTCTGTAGGTGTATGAGGTATGCAGTTTAATAAGATTATCAACAGCCTACTGATTAAACACACAGTTGGATAAAATTTACAGCAGTTACAAACTGCTTAAAATGCGGAGTTGATGCTGTATATGATGGCTATGAATGTAGGTAAACTACTACAAAAGCTACCAGCGTGTTTCAGCCTGTGTCTAAAATTGAGAATTGCTTAATCCTGGCTATCTCAAAAAGTAACTTGGCAACTACCAAAGGCAATGGGGAAGATCGTCACCAAGTAGAAACTTCATATAACATTTCAATGGCTAGCTGGTAAATCTCTAAGAAAGGGATTGATTATGTGTGTGACAGCAGAATGTAGTAGATGCCTTCTACTTCCTGTTTTTGTTATATGGACAGAGTCTTTCATTATATGGGATACCCACGAATCTCCCACACAGCAGTTCAGATGGGAGCACATTATACCTTGGTTTGGAAAATAGGCAATGGTATTTGGTCACAGTAAAGTTCTTTAAAGAGTCTGCTGCGTGGGAAGGCCCAACATAATGTATGGGTAGGGCACTTGGGGAGCAAGATACATATGAACGAGAGCACGGTTCACAAAAGGCAATGACCCACAGCCTCTGTTTTATTGATCTGAGAGCCATGTCAAAACCCAGATGAGTTAAAAGGGATGCGAAAAGGCTGATGGAGGAGGCTTTTTTATAACTGATATTAAACCAACTGCTTATGTACTCATCCTGAGCTAAGTGATGGATCACACTGGATCCTAAACTGAAAACTCTGATCTTGAGCCAGTATTTAAATGCTCATCAATAGGCTCTTATTGACAAGGGTGCTTCCCCATATTTAAGTAATAAGGCATCTAGGGAGCTGGAAGAGGGCCCTCAAAAATGTGTTTGCTGTGGAGCTATTTTTGATGTTAAGCCACCAATCCAGATGCTAGAAGCATACAGCAGCTGGGAAACTAATCTATATAAATAAAATGTAATGTTTGTTTGTGATATTCACAGAATTCAAAAACCACTGGAGGAACTGACACCAAATTTGGACATGATACACCTAACAACCCAATTTATGTTCTCCACTAAAACAAAAAAATAATAATTAACTGGAAAGAACATATCCCCCACAAAGCTAAATGCCTATATAGAGCCTGTGTTAAAAGAACCCCTTCCCCCGCCCCTCGCTCCTGCACGAGGGGGAAAAATCCAACTGCTGAGAGAGAGAGAGAGAGAGAGAGAGAGAGAGAGGCGGCACAAGAGAGGGAAAGGTGGCTACCCCCTGCCTCTCTCTTCCCAAAGGATTCAGAGAGAGAGAGAGGGAAAGAGGGACAGAGAGAGGGAAGGAGGGACAGACACACACACACACACACACAGAGATCCTTTCCTTCTTGCCTTGCTGCCTCCGCTCGGCTGCTGGGAACTCACAGGGATTCTCTCTGTGTGTGTGTGTGTGTGTGTGTCCAGAAACCTCACCCATACTGAGTTATGGGAAGGCATTTTGGGAAATGAAGTCCAGTATTCAAAGAAGCAACAAAAAGGCATGCTCTGTGAGTTAGCAAAGGCTGTCCGGGAAGGCAGAATCAAAACACTCCCAAAAGATGGCCATCCATTTTTACTTTATAGCCACCCTGGGCTATAATATATCTACAATAATAATAATATCTATATATCTATCATAATAATATCTACCAATCTATAATAATATATATGTCTATGATATCTATATGTCTTTAGCAATAATATCTGTACATTTATAGAAACAATATGAGTAATAGAAACAATAGAAACAATATGAGTGGGCCAGGACAGTTTGCAATAAAGAAACCCCCCAGATATTAGAAACTTCTGACCTGTTCTAGAGTATGCCCATCAAGAGACCAATGGCTTTGGGGGGGGGGGGGGAGAGGGGAGAGAGATTCAAATACCATAGTTGATTTTTAGGTCATTCTGGGAACAGTAATTGAGGAATTTTCTTAGTAAGTGATATAGATCTGCACTGGAGTGTGATATGATAGCAGCACCATCTGCATAAAGCAGTAAGGGAAAGATTGCAGAAAGGACCCTGCTTTTGGCTGTTAAACCAGAGATTTATTAAAGGATAGTGTGGGACTATCACCCAACTGTTTCCCAACTGGAAGGGAACAAACTCCCATTCATCACAATAACTGCTGCCTGGTAAAACTACAGTAATTACATATTTGTGAGTGAGTTCTGGCCCATATTTTAAATTTTCTAAGAATTCTTTTCTCTGTCACACAAATAATAATAATAATAATAAAAACTTTATTTATATACCGCTCTATCTCCCCGAGGGGACTCAGGGCAGTTTCCAAGTAACAGCATCAAAACATACAGAGTAGACAACATAAACATAAAATTAACAAAACAACATAAGCATAAAAATGTCACAACACACACATATATATATTAAAAATAATCCTGCCTGTTCTTCATGCCTATTTGTTAGGGTGAGGAAAAAGGGTCAAGACAATTTTAAAAGGCCAGGCCGAAGCTAGTACAAAATCAAAATATAGGGGCTAGGGAGTTGGGTAAAGTACTATAACCGGCTAACAGCAATAGTAAGTAAGGGCTATTATACTTCTTGATGGCATTTGTTGATCTGCACAACTGTCACAACACTGATCAGGAGTAGAAATAGTAGTTTTTGCATTAATGTCACCTTTCAATTTATTGTAACCCCTTGAATATTATAATATTTTCTTATGCAAGAAATATTTGGAGGTGGTTTGTCATTGCTATCATATGAATTGAATATAGCCTATAAAATCTGTCATTCCCTGGGAGTCTCCATTACAGCTACTAACTGGGCTGATCCTGCTTAATTTACAAAATCAAACAGGTATCACAAAAATGAAATAGGTGGTTATTAAGTCACATTCTTAGAATCTTTAGAAACATTTACTATATTAAACTTCTTTTCTCTCTGGCTACATGTCAGATGGCCTTTGTAATGATGTGTTCTTGGTACAGATCAGTTGTGCCATTATCAATAATGAAGATAAATCAAGATAGATTAAATCAGATGCACAATGCTTTGCTTTTAATACAAAGGCCTTCCAATCAGTGGTAGCTTTCAGCTTGTAAATTCAGTTTTTGGCTAGAATCTCATCATCCAAATAGAATTTGGTATCTTGGGGAAAAGTATAGCCATATACTTAGAACCAAGGAGCAGCTCTCTCTGGGCACATGCCTAACCCAAAGGTTTAGGTTTGAAGACCATAACTTATTGGTTAGAGCTTTCATATTTTCTCAACTGCTATGAAAACAATTCAGCATACCGTTTTTCACATCATCAACACAGGTGTACAGTGGGAAGAAAAAATGATTTTTTTCATTCTTTGATATAGGAACAAAATAAACTGATATGTATGTCCCTAGCTGATTTCAACCCTTAATATTCTATGTTTCCTTTAGCACCTAAAAGCTTTATATTGCTGTCATTGCTTAAAAAGTTATGCACGATCAGAATCTCAGTAATCTATTGGAGATGTCATACAGATCTACCACTGTCTTATGAGCACTTCTGTTTTAAGATTTCACACTGGAACATTTCATTTTCAAGTACTGCAATTCTCCCTGAGAATTTTTCATAAGGTAGGCTAAGAATTATAATAAGCAAGCATCGAGAATCTGACTGAATTTATGTGTTGAAAGCAGTGAGACTGAGTGACTAAACATCAAAATATTTGGCAGCACCTTGTGAAGAAGAGAGTCTAGTTCCTACTAACTTGCTTGTAATCCCATTCTTCATTCCAATTTGCTGGCCTGTGCCCTTTGCTTATATCTTCAAATAAAAATCCAGACAAAGCCTGCTTCAATAGGATTTAAACAGCCTAACTGTGTACTGGATTTGCAACCAGAAAGAAGAGAAAAGTGGGCCCCTGACTTAGAAAATTTATTTTTAATCTATTAGATAATTATAACCGATGTAGCACTTCGAACAAAATTTACCTGCTATCGTGGTGGACTTATACAGACATTTTGTATGATGAGGTACTTAGACAATGTCATTTGATATGGTTCAAACAAATTACTGCTGTGGGTCCAGACAATAAACCTTCCGGCTTCATAGGCACTGGAAAATCAAAGCCCATTTTGTACAAAAACAAAACAATAGATTCTGACACTTTCAGTATTAAAACAAAATGAGTTATAGCCAAAGAACCGTCAGCTCTTGTTTCACTGCAGTCTTGTGGAATATTAAACAGAGGACACTTCCCAAGACATTCTGATTTCAACATAGTTTCCTAACAGAGTTCTAGAAATCATAGTTTTTACTGTAAGGTACTGTGTTATGAGCTCATCTTAATATAAAATGCAGCAGATGCTTTGTTCTCAAAGGATAGTATGACAATTATAGTATGTAACACCATACAGCTATCTATCTACATTTTAAAAGTGCTATTTAAAGTGATTTTAGATCAACTTTGATCAAAAGAAAAGAGAAAAAGGTGTATATGAAAGCAGGAAGAGGTGTCTACCTTTAAAAAAAAGCAGTCATCTGTTCCCTAAAAAATGTGGGTAGTTGAAGATGCCTTCTATCTACAACATTGCTTTTAATTTTAGAAACTGTTCTTCTGAAGTGCACTTTCAAGAGCTGAAATCTGAGACTGGCTTGATTGATGGGGTTTCTACATTAGAGATAGGAAGGCAATAGGATCTCAAAATGAATGGTCAATTTCTGGCTGGTGCAACTTTTGGCTGTATTCCACACATTTGTTCCACCCCAATAATCTGTGATCTTTTTTAAAAAAAACTCCATGCACATAATTTTAAAGTAATAATAACTTTTTGTAGTTATCTGTGCCTCCAAAATGCTTATAAAACTGTTTAAACTGCCAGGAAATATCTTCCAATACCATGTTCAAGACAGTTGAGGAAGAAATTGCTTAGAGATTATTTTCCGATCAGTACATTACTTTTGAACTAGATCAGTACATCGATCATTTGAACTAGAATTTACAACCTATCTTACGTTTGACGAGCTGGTTATTATTTACCGTGGAAATATGGAAGAGGTAATTTTGGTATTCTTTGTATGGCCACTGAGCTCTCTTCATGGCTCAAAATCAGTACAAAACTTCACATTTTTTTTTATCTTCTCTCCTTCCCCTGCCATTTTCTTTTATTTTCTTTTTTTAATTTCTTAACTGCTATATTTGCATGGTGACCACACAGGCAATTATAAACTTATGCATCAATGCCATGGTCTTTAACAGCCGTTTCTTAGAATGAGTGAATGTCTCAAGCAGCAGATGCAGAGAGGTGGCAACAAGGCATTGGAGGAAAGAGCTGAGAGCCACCAAACTTGGCCTGCACTTCTCTACAGTATCCCACTTTGATATGTTAGTGAATAATTGTTAATAACTATGTACTTATTTATTTATAAACTGTATTTTAACTGAATTCTTTTAATAATTGTCAGTTTAATTTTATTTTAATATTATATTTACTCAATTCTAAGATGCCATTGATTGTAAGACACACACTAATTTCAGTACCACTAATACAAAAAAATTGAGAGAGAGCACCCATGATTAAGACACACCTAATTTTTAGAGACATTTATATGAGTGGTGGGAGTGCATCTTAGTATCAAAAAACTATTGTATATACTAGGTCTGGGCGGTTTCGTTCGTTAATTTTGTAATTTGTTAAATATTCGTTAATTTTAGCAATTACAAAATGATTACAAAACTTATTTTTAAACCCGGAAGTGTTTTTAAATATCGAAACGGCATGCGCCAAATATTTTTGTATTTCCGTCCATTTCGGAAATACGTAAGATGGCTAGATGCTTGCTGGGAGCTCCGGGAGCCAATCAGAAGAACCCACAGAGCTGATTGCCCTGTGGGTTCTCCTGTTTGGGCGGGCTCAGGTGCGGCTCAACCATTATGCGAAGCAAGTAGCAAGTAAGCCGTTGCGGAACACTTTATTTTGCCAGGGGCGCCGAGAGCGAGGGACGCGGGAAGCTATCAGAGGCCAGAGGGACCCTGCTGCTGGTGGTAAGCCTGCTGCTCCTCCTCCTCCCATCCTCCTCCTTCTCCGCCTCCAGCAGCAGCAGCAGCAGCAGGGTCCCTCTTCCTCCCCGCCCCCACCGAGCGGCGCAGCCTGCTGCTCTTGCCCTGGCTGCTCTTGCCCCGCCCCTGTGGATGGCCCCTTCCACTGCTGGCACCCCCTGTCACTCCAGGCTTGACAGGGAGCCAGGGGCGGGGACAGCTCAGCTGGCCACCACCCCGCCAGTCTCCCTGGTCATGGGGCCTTCCGTTCCTCCCCCCCCCCCACTCCTCCGACCCTTTCTCTTCCTCCTCCTCCTCAGGCCGCGCCGCTCGGAGATGCCGAGGGCAAGGGGGGAGGAAGAGGAGGAGGAGCGGCAGGCCCGGTTATCAGGGAGACTGGTGGGGTGGTGGCCTGCTGAGCTGTCCCTGCCCCCGGCTCCATCTCAAGCTTGGAGTGACTGGGCAGCGGCGGCAGGAAGGGGCATCCATGGGGGTGGGGCAAGAGCAGCCGGGGGCGACCTCTCCCACCGACCTCCTCACTCCACTCCCAGCCACCCACTCCCCGTGAGTATATGGCAGTGGAGAGGGAGGTTTAGGGCAATCTGCACAACTACATGATCCCAATGGAAGGGGGATGTACAAAAACAAAAAAAAACACCCCAGAGTTGATTGGATTATCACAGGGCCCTTCCAGGCAGAACTTATATCCCAGGATCTGATCCCAGGTGTTCAGTTTATCCCAGATTAAAAATTAATAATTAAATTTAAAAAATATTGAAAAAATATTGGAAAAAAAGGGCGCCATCTTTACAAAACGTTTTGTAAATATTAACAAAATTTCGGAAATACCGAACTTTTTAAAGGGAAAATTTTGTAATTATTTTAAATATCGAAACAAAAAAAAAAACCCCAAATACAAATTGATTTTAGAAACAAATTTTTCCGTTGTTACCCAGGCCTAGTATATACTTCTTACATGTTTTTTATTTTATCGTTGTTTAAAAAGGGAGGTCCCCCTGGTGGCATAGCTGTTAAACCACTGAGCTGCTGAACTTGCTAACCCAAAGGTTGACAGGTTGAATTCGGGGAGTGGGATGAGCTCCCGCTGTTAGCCATAGCTTTTGCCAACCTAGCAGTTCAAACAAATGCAAATGTGAGATGGATCAATAAGTACTGCTTCTGTGGGAAGGTAATGGCACTCCATGCATTCATGCTGGCCACATGACCTTGGAGGGGCAGTCACTTCAAGGATACCATCCATCCATCTTGCCCTTGGTCGGCCCCTCTTTCTTTTTCCTTCCATTGTGTTCTCTAAGCTTTCCTGTCTTCTAATGATGTGGCCAAAGTACTTCATCTCTGCCTCTAATATCCTTCTCTCCAATAAGTAGTCAGGCTTTATTTCCTGAAGTATGGACTGGTTGGATCTTCTAGTAGTCCAAGGCACTCTCAGAATTTTCCTCCAGCATCACAGTTCAAAACCATCTACCTTCCTTCGCTCAGCCTTCCTTATGGTCTGGTTCTCACAACCATAGGTTACTATGGGGAATATAATTGCTTTGACTATGCAGATCGTTATTGAAGTTGAAAGCAGGTAGCATCAACTGCAATGTGTCTTCACATATTAGTTTTGTTGCATTCAATACATTTTATTCCCTGATTAATGTATATGGTGTTACAAACTTAGGTCAGAAGTCACATGAGATTCCTTACCAGTTCTTCTCTATGCATATAAACCTAGGGAGGCTGGTCAATCTGTCACAGGATGAGAAGAAGCTTGTAACACATTCGAACCAAAACAGAGGAAACATTGGCTTGACTATAGGAGAGAACTCCTATAGATTTCTTTGACTGCTTTCCATGTGGACTCCTGCTTATTAACCACAGCAGAGTCTAAAGTGGGCTGTCTAATATTTTTAAAGCTAAACTAAGTGCTTTTAATCTTCCAATGATTTCATAAAGCAGAGTCATGTCCTCTGCTCTCCACTGAAATCAGTGAGACAGATTTCATTAGAGAGGGTAAGGTAGTTGCCTCAAGCAGCACATATTGGGAAGCAACTGGCTGACAGCTGAGTGTTAGATGAGATCACTGTGTGCTTTGCAGCCTCTCCCATACCCGTTAGCTTAGTTTGCTGCCTTTAGCCAAAGTGATACATTTTGTCCCAGTGCCAGCATATACATTCATTGCTGTTTCAGCTGGTATTTAGGCAATGGGAAGACAGCAATTTTTTTATTGACCCAAGCCTGCTGAATGTTCTTTACCCAATCCCAGCTTAATCCTGTGCAAGTCCACTCTAGGGAAGCTCCTCTGAATTTAACAGAGGTTGTCTTGAAATATAGTTAAGCATGTGTAAGGATTCATTATTATCCATATCCTTACACATGCTTAACTATAGTTGTGCCAAAGAGACTTAGATTCTATTTGTCTAGCTATCTTTTAGATATAGTCAGACCTCCATATCCATTGATTCAACCATCTTCAGCTTGAAAATACAGTCAACCCACCACGTTTGCTGGAATTAGGGTCTGCCCGTATTTTTAAGCTGGAAAAAAACACAAAACAAGTTGTTGTTTTTTAACCTGGGAGAACATATCTCTAGGAATTTCAAGACTGAGAAGGAAATACTTTCCTTCTCAGTCTTTCATCATGACTGTGACGGTGCGTGTGGCGCCACATACATTTAGAACTGTTAGTTGCAGGATTTAAACTGTCATTTTATCTTGTCTACCTTGTATATGTATAGTTAAATTTCATTGGTTATTATAGCTGTCAATTTATTGTTGTTGTGCACCAACTGGCTTGTTTCCCCAGTTCATTTGTTTAGGCTCTGCCCCTTCCAAGGGAGAAAGGAAAGGTATCTCTCTCACCTTTTTTACCTCAGAAAAAGACTCATTGGATGGACGTGTGCAAAGCTTGGCCCAAAGCCCCTGGTCAAAGCATTTTTTACAACCAACTCTTAGGTTTTTACCCCTGAGTCTTATTCTTTATGTTCAGACCATCCTGAATGAAATTGTGAAGATCTCAGGCGCTTTCATTCCGGTTTTTTGGCACTAAAGGAAGGTCTTGTCCTTCAACATAGGCCATTGAACTGGGGTTGTGGTTTGCTCCGGCATTCACAACCATTGAGAGAGGGAACAGGAAAAGCTTCTCAGCTTATAACACCTAGGACTCTGGACTTTAACGTTTGTAAAGTATTTTTCCCTGTTGAAACATCAAGTTTGTGCCTAAGAAAGAGAACTCATTGTCAACAATAAACACTGTTTCGAGTTACCTGTTGTGTTCTGGTCCTTGGGAGTTCCAGTTTCCCTAAAGGAAGGCAAGAAGCAATCCCCTGTCACGTCCATGCCTTTTTCTCTAAGACCTATAGCCCCAGGCACGATGGCACAATGACTCTATTGTTGATCTCTGCTGGAAGTTGGCCATAGAATCACATAGGAAGAGGTATTTTTCCAGATATCTCTAGGGTTTGCAGTGAGTTTTTTGGACTGTATGGCCATGTTCCAGCAGCATTCTCTCCTAATGTTTTGCCTGTATCTGTGGCCGTCCTCTTCAGAGGTCTATTGCCAGTGAGGCAAGTGGAGTGTGTGTGTGTGTGTGTGTGTGTGTATGTATGGGATGAACACCGTCACCTCTTATTATATTGTATCTGTTTGTTTGTATGTTTTACTTTAAAAATGTTTATATGTGTCTTTTTAATGTGTAAATCCATAATGTACTGTATTCAGCTCCAATTTAATCTTCAGCTGTCTTCCTGTAAAATATCTTTAATTCAATAATGTGACACAAGTCTTTAATGTAGTAATTGAACGAAAAAATATTTACTGAAGGATTCTCAGGCACATAAAGCATAATGGTTACACAGTATTTTTCTTCACAGTACTTCCTGGATATTGTTACAACTGGCTTATCCTATTATGAATGAATAAAACTGTTAGTATATAACATTCAGAGTGGCTTATCTTATGCCAACTTGGTTTGGTCACTTTCTTCACTTTTAAAATGTAATTCTTTCTCAGTCTCCTGACTGGGTAACTTATATCTTGTCTTTTCTTATTATTATTATTAATAGTTTAACTGTAAACTAGTTCTCAAAGAACACTTTCCTTCTCAGTCACACTGGCTGATGACTTATATTCAGATTATCATTTTGTTACTTTAGTTCTGCCACAGAAGGGACAATCCTACACTGGGATTTTCTTTCCCCTAGCTCACCAGCTGGATCACCATTCAAAATGGTTCCTTTAACACTTTTAAATATCAAGGCTGAAGACTTAAACATTAGAATAGGAACCTCCTCACTCCAGCACTCATAGCCAGAGACATCTTCCTTTTAGTTCACCCGACTAAAGACTGCCTCATATTTTTAAAATGTCCTTCTTCTACTTTCAGTTAGCTTCGCCCCCTTTTCCTCCTAGCTAAACTGAAATGAATACATTTATACTGCATGGGCTATGCTGCTATGGCAAAACGTCAACCAATCAGCTGTAGCCAACTCCTGCCTGCATCTGACATATATCAACATTACAAAACACAGTTAAAACTTCAATTAAATTAGCTATTCTGTTTCTCTCTCTCTCTCTCTCTCTCTCTCTCTATATATATATATATATATAAGGGCTGTGCGGTTTCGTTCGTTAATTTCGTAATTTGTTATTAATTCGTATTTAAATTAGCTTACGATCCGATATTGAGCCATGCAGGAATAGTGTGAGGAGCAATTAAAAATTGAAACAATTTTTCCAATTTATTTCGTATTGTTTTGTAATTGTTTCGTAATTGTTTTGTAATTGTTTCGTAATTGTTTCGTAATTGTCTGGTGCAAGTTTTATAGTTGTTTGTTTTATCAGTGATAAAAAATAAATTATCACACCAACAGTCAACAACAGAGGGAGAGGGAAGCTTCAGAAGTTCCTCCTGTCCCATTTGGAGGTTTTTTTTAGCATATTGCGCAATCGCGTCCGTCATTAACGAATCGATTTGAAATTAACAAAATTTCGTAAATAACAAAATTTTGAAATCTCAAAATTTCAGAAGTATTTAGAATTTGGAAACGCTAGCGCCCCCTGGAAACAAATCGAGTTTAGAAACAAATTTTTCCATGGTTACCCAGCCCTAATATATATATATATATATATATATATATATATATATATATATATATATAAAAATGTCGAGCGTGGGAGAAAGAACTCTTGTCTGGTTAAAGCAAGTGTGAATGTTGCAATTAGCAAGCTTGAATTAACATTTGAGTAGCCATGAAACTGCAAAGTCAATCAGTGATGATATCTGCATAGAGGTAGTCTGGCCTTTGTTACCTGCAGATGTTAACTGGCCCTTGGTTGCTTGTTGTCTGGAGTTCTCCTGTTACTGACTGGTGTTTGTTATTTACTGTCTTGGATCTGGTGTTTTTCCATACTGCTTACCAGATTTTTGTTCATTTCATTGTTTCCTCTTTTCTATTGAAATTGTCTGCATGCTTGTAAATTTTAGTGGGTTCTCTGTATAGTCTGACATGATGCTTGTCAGAGTGGTCTAGCATTTCTGTGTTGTCAAACAATATACTGTGTTCAGGTTGGTTCATCAAGTATCATAAATGATTGAAGTTGCATTTTTAAAAGGAAGCATGTTTGAAGATAGGGACAGTATAGTATGAATGTGGAAAAGCCATATCCCTACATATGAAGTCATTGTACTCAAAATTACCTTTAAAAATTATTTGTACAGTTAGACGAGAGACTAGACAAGCATATTCTCATCTTAGCCGATATGGATTTACTACAAAAGAACCCATTTTAAGAGACATATGTGATAATGTCCTAGATCACGCAGCATGACTGGAGGAAGTTGACTAAAGAGTCAAACTGGAGGACCTAGAGATTCTTATAGAAACAATGTTAATCAAATCCATAATCAAATCCACAAAATTCAAAACTGCGAAAGTGGATTCCACCCCCTCCAAAGTAAGCCACAATTTTGTCACACACACACACACACACATTAGGGGTGTGCAATTTTTTCATTAGCCATCAAAAGTCAAATCAAATTCATTGACTTCATGCTTACGATGTGATATCTGACATGTGGGCATTGCCCACCAAAAACTTAAGAATCAAAACTTACTCAATACTTTTTCATTTGCATTTTATAAGCTTTGAAAGCCTCCCAAAGTCAGCATCATTTTCAGCGCAAGCAAACAAACAAAGCTAAAAGGGCTGCCATTCCTCTTTAAATTAATGGCCTTTCACCATTCAGATAGAGAAGCAGCAAGAAGAAAGCAGTGTTCACTGGGAAAGAGACAGAAAAAGCATAGAATACTAGGAAATGTAGCTTGGGAAGGCAAGGAGCCCTATGTCAAAGAATTCAAAAGGCCCTGCCTTAAACTACATTTCTCAGAATTCTGCTCAGCATCAGAAAGCCCCAATCAGTATAGGGAAGATATGTGTCCCTTCTAACAGCAGCCAGCCAGAGTTCCAATAAATTGTTGAATCTGCAAAGAGGAGGACTACAGGTAAGTAAATCTCTGTGCTGGGATGGTAAGAAATTCCTAAATGGAAGTTCTATTGGTTAAAATGAGATAGCTGTTGTGGCTTTTCAAAAATGATTTTGTCATTTTTTTTAATCCCTAAAATCAGTAGATGCATTAATATTTCTGAAAGTTGTAGAAATGATCCCTTGATATCTTGTATTTTTGTATAGAAAATTCAAGGAGATAGCTCTTGTAGATCTTTTTTTTTAAAAAAATGTTTCTTGTAAAAACTGAAAATGTCCCAAAAATCCATGGATAAGTGAAACATTCTGAAACTTGATAGGCTAACAGTGGTAAATGTGTTTTATCACTTTAGCAAGTTTTACCCCCAATAGCTGCAAAATTGAGGGAAAATTGAGCCCCTGAATTTTACCCACTTGCTCAATTACTGTAACAAAAAAGTAACAAAACTTCGCCACTCTCGCTATTTTCACTGACTATACTTTAGAAATGAAATGCCAGTGCCCCCTAATTTTTTAATGATTTTCAAAACATTTTTAATCGATTACACGTGCCTATATATATGGGGAACACAATTTTATCACACCATTGTAGATAATGGGACTTGAACATCCACAAATGCTAGTATCCATGGAGAGGAGGGGAGTCCTGGAACCAAACTCCAATGGATAACACATCCCCAGTATGTATGCACATACATAGAGAGATTGATAGATAGATCATAATCAGTTAGGATCTCTGAACTTCTTGTAATCATTCCTATTTAATTTTTGACATTTATTTGTCTGGGGTTGTGTCCAGAAGAATCTACAATCTAAAACCAAACAAATCCATTATTGTCCTTTATTTTTTATACAACCTTATCCAGCATGGACTGTCAATCAAAGACAAAGTAGAATTTAAAAATAAATAAATAAATCGATCTGCCTTCTAGACTTCCAGCTGTGCTTATGTCAGAGTTGTCAAAGAAAGGCATGTGAAATCAAGGGTAAAAAAAAAGACTATTTCAGAAACAGCATGGTATGCAAACTAGGTACACTGTGTAAAGCTGTGGCTACAAAAGGGCTTTACCGTCAATCCTGCCTGAGGTTCTTCTTTTCAAAAAGGAATTACACAGAAACAGTGAGATGACATCACAAGACAATCACTGTCCCAAATGCAGAACTATGTTAGTTTGATAAATAATCATTATGCTAAACCAGAATAAAGACAGCAAAGAAACAGAAGCACAAAGTGACATTAAAGAGAATGTGTGAGTTCTATTTTATAGGGTTTTTTTTTTTAAAAAAAGAAGGTATCAAATTGTGATTGTTCAGTTATCCTTACTTGCCTGTCTTGAAAAGCTGTAGAAATGATGTACATTTTTTTTTCAAAAAACCTGGGTTCTGAATGTGGCTGGAGAGATGTATTGATAAATAACTTTTGAGAAATGCAGTTCAAGTGCCCGAGGCAGAATGGGCTTTGGGGCACAAGCCAAGGTCTTACAAGTGTCTCAGGACAGATTATTTCACAGCTATCTACCACCCAGTTCTTCTAAGAAAATTGGCAAAAGTCATTTGAGTGGTGCTGTGTCTTTTCTTCTCTCCTGATATTGGTGATATTGCAGGGTTAAGGTTTCTGTGAAGAATTTGAAATTATACTGTGTTGGTTTTTTGTTTTATTTTATTTTTTTTAAAAAAGCATTAACTCTCCACTCCCTTTTATTTATTTGTTTGTTTGTTTGTTTGTTTTCATGCGAAATTGTTTCTCATGTTCATTATTTATTGATGTATTTATTTATACCCTGCTTTTCTCTCTGGATTGAGACCCAGCCTGTATAGCTCAATTTGCCAGTTATCAAACTAAGGGTGCAACTCCACTGTATAATGAATGCAGTTTGACAATGCTTTAACTGCTAGTGCAATGGAATCCTGTGAAGAGTAATTTGATTGGTACCAGTGCTCTTTGGCAGAGAAGGCGGAATACCTTCTAAAATTACAGCTCCCATGATCTCATAGCATTGAGTTAGCATTGAGTTAGCAGTTATAGTGGTGTATATATATGACCTCATCATGCAGGGTCTGTTCAGGCGGCATATGCTGGTTTAGCCCTAGGTCATCCATGGAGCCTGCTGGCTCCCATCAGATGATCAAGAGGAAATTTGGGCAGGGCTCCGTGGATGATCTAGGGTGGAACCAGCACATGCTACCACCACGGCAACAAGGGAGGCACTTCCCCTCATGGAATCAACAAAATCAGGAGCTGGACAATGCATAGTGTGGGACGGCAGGATCCCCAAGCTTCCCCTATTAGGATCGCTGGATTTGCAATGATGTGTGGTGATTCTGACAGCCTCTTTTACCCCATTTGCTAATAGTAGTAGTAGTAATATAATAATAACAAAAAAGTGAATTGCACAGTTTTTTTGTTAATTCCATGCAGTGACCGGGATTTCCTTTCTTGGTTAGGCATTTCCCTATTGTTTGCTAATTTTCCTTTTTTTTTTTTTTTGCAAACATTGCAGCAATTTCAAAGATAGGTTATGCAAACTCTAGCCTGATCTGGTTTGGTAATGAGAAGTAGACCTTCTCCTTGCAGAATACACAAAACAGGAAAGGCTAGCAATTGCAAAATACATCTTTCCTTTTATAAAAATAAATATCGAAAGTGCTAAAAGGGACAATTCTTATGAACCTGCAGAAGTAGTTAATTGTGAAGCCTCAGTCTTAGGAGGTTTTGAACTCAGAGAGTTGTGGAATTCTTCTGGGAAAGAAGAATTCCATTGAATTCTTCTTTTCCAGGGCATTGAACACATTTCAGCAGTCATGGTAACCAAAAAGTGCTTGTATGTTTCTTCCAACACTTGAGGAATTGATTGGTATGATAAGATTAGCTTTTCTGGCAATCTCCAACTCAAAGCAAGATGGGTTTGTCATGCTAGGACCCATTTTGAGAGAGTTATGTTTCTCCTTTCCCTCTGGTATGAAGATTAGGCTTGGGCCCAGATCATTTTGACCAAAAGTCATTTGTAATATTCAATGGTCTGTTTTATGTAATCCCCAAAAATAGAATAGAGAGGAGGAAACTGAAAAGCTGGGCAAAACAGACAAAGAGAGTTGGATTTATTGGCTACTGGAGAGGATGAAGTTAAGTCTGCAATATACCTGAGGCAGGGGTCTGCCGTAGGGCTCCTGGAGAAGATGGGATTACCTGCAGTGTCTTTTCTCCCACCCTGGCAGCAAAGTGTCAATTTCTATTGGAAAAGTTCCTTAGGCTCCTACTCCTGAGAGAGCCCTGCTGGGAACTTGCTTTCATAGCAGCATTTGTATGGGGTTGGCATTGAAAAGTCTCCGAGTTACTCTTGAATATGATGGGAGTTGAAGTCCCCCCCCCCTCTATTTCTCAGCTAATAAAAGGTGTGGTTGTGTCCATGCTCTGATTGGCTGAGAATGGACACAATCGGTGACTACAATTCCCAGAACCACCTCTTGTGGTTTGTCTTATTTTAAAAAATGTTATTATAAAAATTTAAACTAATTCTTTAAAAAATCAGAAGATTGACGAATCATTCTGAAACTTGGCAGGCCTGCAGTTGTAAATGGGATAGATTTCATGCAGATAGGCCTTAAAAATAATTGAACACTGAGCCTTTATAACTTTCTATTGTAGCCAATCCTTGCCTAACAAAAATGGCAACATGCCTCCCTATTTGAGTAACTTCCTGGTAAACAGAATAAGTGGTAAGCCGAAAATGGAACCCAAAACGCCATGGCTTTTTGGCCGAATTGCACAAGCCTAATGAAAATGTAAACAAGTTACATTTCATAAACCATACAATGCATGAGAAGTTACTTTATGAGTCTAGTGAGTAACCTTTTAATTATATTTTAAGAATATTTTAAGAATTAGGCATTTTGAGAGGAATTTTTCCATTCCACTTGTTTCTCTATAGCTAGATTCCTTCCCAAAGAATAATGATATAAATGAAACACAAATGCAACGAATAATACAAGGTACTTTATAAGATTACAACGAGTGATGGGAATGAATCAATTTTTCAACACTGTATTGAGGAACCGGAATTAACTTTTCAAGTAACATTCCAAAGCCCCATCTTTTCTTACAGTTCATAAGAGTTGCAATAAAATGTTAAAAAATGCTTTCTTGAATAACAGCTACATTTGTGAATATTTCAGGTATACATTTGAATTACAGAACAAAATTATGCTTCTCTTCGATTCCTACAAAAATAACTGAAACTACCCTTTTTTACTTCCATGGAGCAAAAATTACTATATTTGCCTCTAAACATTTCTACATTTATATATGTGAAATTTATTCTGAGAGTCACATATAATTTAAATTACTAGTTTAAGACTGCTATTCAAATGCCATAGCATAGACATTAGACAGGCATTTTTGCATTCCGTGCCATCTCGGGCATGTACTACCATTATTTAATGTGATATAAATGATGTTAATGTTATTAGTATCATAAAATTTGGTTTTGCTCTGCCAAAGCAAAAGAGAGAGAAAGTAATAATCTTTACTACCTGAATTTAATTCAACAGAGTAATCCTCTAATGTGAATGGGTTTCAAGGACTGTTTTTTTTTTTTTACTTTAAACCATCTTCATTTTCAATTTTTTTGTGAGCCTGTTGGATATTACACACTACATTTATATGATAAAGTATATTCCACAAATCCATCAAAATTAGATGGATTCCAGCTCTGGGGAATGTATAAACTGAGGAGACATTGTATGAGAGATAGGATTAGCATTTTGCTAGAGGTGTGGATTATAACTATACCTTCACAATGGTCAGCGAAGATCCAGGCACAGAGTTCTTTTGCAACTCAACAGATGAGCAATTTTTACCCCTTGGCCATTTGTATGTTTTTGAAGTCAGTGTAAAGGTGCAGGTAATGACACAGCAGCTTTCTGTAGATGTCCTTCAGTGGTTATCTACATTTACTTGGCTCTTCTGAATGACAGCCTACAATCCAATTGGGGTCTAGTGGGTGACAACATGCACTCCAGCCAATTTCACAAGCTGCATTCTCTTTTCTGCCTCTGAATTATGTTATTCAATATAACAACAGTATTTTGTTACAATAGTGTTGTGTAGATGCTGTGATAAAAGTTTGAATATTTATTCATTGGAATATTTTTATCTCACTCTACATCAAAAGATCTCAGGGTAGCTTACAATTAGTATTTAAAAAAATGAATATACAGATGTGATCCAACATGGCTACTCTTTCACACTTAAGGATATCATAACTTACCATGAATTCTAGATAAAGTTCTAACTCTATCTATCTTAGCTGCCTTTTAACAAAAAGTAGCTAACATCCATAAAATAAATTAAAACAGAATATTAAATTATATTAAATCATATTAAACATGATTTCATCACCCCACTCATTTTCCCTTCCCCACTCCAAATCACATAGACAAATGGCAGCAATGGTGACCAGAGATGGCTAGGAGCTCTTTGGAGCTTCTTGGTCACAACTGTGATGTCAACCAGACAACAAATTAAGGGTGATCATCCAGTGGGGCCAAACCTGGTTTGCCCCCACTGGATGGTCAAGACTTCATCTTGCCACCACAGTGGGATGGAGATATTCACCTCCAAGACTGATGTGGAGTATTGCACTCTGGACCAGCCCTATGTTTACCTGCTCATGTAGATGTGCCTTGTGAAAGCTTATGCTACAATTCCTTTCTCTCAGTTGGTCTCAAAGATCCCTTTAATTACTCACATGCTTTTTGTACCAATCCAAGTACCGACTAGATCAACAGAGATATTCAAATGGAAGTTTATGTGATAACATTACAGTTGTCCAAACAGTTTTGGTTGTTATATGTAATTATCAATTTTATGACCAAAGCAAACTTTTCATATTGTTATTCCTTCAGATAAATATCTTGGCTTCAGTTCATGCTTATACAACATTGTTATGAGTTTTCTATTTATTGTTTTGTCTCCATAAACACCAAATTATTAGCCTATGGCTCATGCTGGTCCAGTATAAAGTTCACAAACCATGTTGCTTAAGAAGCCACATTTCATCAACAGAGTAGCTGCCTTGAGTTCCATCTGTGTCTTAGATTTTTTTTTCTTTTTCTTTTTTGGTTCACACTGTGCTCATCATCATTCAAACACTGAATTTGGGGACTTAATCTTTCTCATCAAACACGATCATCTTTCCATTTCTTGCCATTAGCTTTAAAGCTTTAGAAGGGAGGGGGCTCTACGAAAAGCAGATAGGTTTACCAGCTAATGCACTGATGTGGTTGATAGTCAAGGATAATTTGATCGAAAAAGAAAGGAGGGGGGAAGAGACCAGAGTGTTTTTTTTATTACTGCTCTCACACAATCCAAACTGAGCTTCAGCTAATAATAAAAGGCAGCAGGAAACAAAAAAAATCTGCAGTAGGAGTATTTACATTTCCAGATCATAAGCCTAAGAGCATTTAGATGAAATTAATTTCCACTAGTGTGCATGCTGGAGCATTTATCCCCCTATAAATGTAAGTAAAAATGTGTCAAAGGGTATTGGAAACTAGCCCGCTAGGGTTACAAGGAACCAAAGTAGATGAGATAATGAATTGCATTATAGATGCAAAGGAGAGAGAAACAGATTTGAAAGAGACTAAGCAGTGGGTACATATATATGTAAGACAAAGACCTTGTATGAGGTTCAGCAGTATTTACTCAGTGCTTTGTTTCCTCTGTTACACCTCATTTAATCCTTCTAAAATAATGATGTAGAGAGACAGGGATGGTGGAGTGGGGAGTAACTATGAGGCCTTCAGATGCAAGTGCTCATTTCTTCCTTCCCATTTTTCAGTGGATTGGCAGTCAGAAGGAATCTTACATTTCACATTTAACCTTTACTGGTACAGTACTTTTCACTTTGGCTCCTTCTTCTCCTTTAACCCTCAAAGCAATCCCACCCCCATGCTTTGTAGGAAAACCCCCTGTTGGGAGTGTCAGTGCAAAGTGAAGGAAGGCTGCATTCAGAGAAACCTCTTTCCTGTGGCTTGCTTGGCTGAACAGGAGTGGATGTCTGTTCTGACCTGTCTCTTTCTCTTGCCAGCAGCATCAGCATGATGAGAATAAAATAATTGCCCTGCTGCCTCATCCCCAGCATCCATCTACCAGCTTCGTGCTAGTGGGAAAACTCAGCTTTGGACTTGGCAAGTTTTTATTCATATTCTATCAATGTCAAAAGCAAAAAAAAAAAAAATGACCGCAACAAAGAAATAGCCCTTGGATATGGAGGCCAAAGCAGTAAGTAAATATGTTTGACCATCAGGCTGCTAGTGTTGTTAGTTGATGTTGTTTGGTAGTTGAAGATGTTTTTCATTGAAAAGGGAATCAAGCTAAGGATTTGACCTTAGTTTATCCAAGAACAGGTCTACAGAAAGATTTCTTTAAAGTGTTTGCAGGTTTCATAGAGCTTTTTATCAAATTCAAAGAAGGTTGACCACAACTAATTTGATCAAAACAATAAGGGTTATTTTAATAAACTACTAATAAAATCTCATGTTTTTTCTCCAAAAACTGGCTTCAAGTTGGCATGGCCTCATCCTCTCCAGTTTGCCTCCCACACCAACCTCTTCCTCCTCCATAAATAAATGGAATTTCTATATGAATATTTGCCACAGAGGACTTTGTGAGTATAGTTGTCCCTCCATATTCACATATGCTGTATCGTGGATTCAACCATCCATGACTTGAAAATATTCCACTCCCCCCCCCCAAAAAAAAAATCCCTAAAGGAAACCTTGGTTTTGCCATTTTGTTTAAGAGACACCATTTTACTAGACCACTGAATATAATGGGACTTGTACACCTATGCATTTTGGTATTTATCTTTCTATTTTAACCATGTTGTACCCAACTTCAAATTGCAAGGGGAGATGAATAATACATGATGATGACAACTATGATGATTCTCTTTGCTCTTCAGCTTCTTTTTGCATAGGAAGAAAGAGGAATTTGGCAAAAGATAGAGGGTTAAAATGATAAAAAGTGCATCAGTTGGCATGAGCTAAAGAGATAACTTGTTTTGTGTCTGAGCAGTTTGCCACCCGCTTTACCTTCGGGGAGGGGGGGAGCCAGGATGGGCATTGAGTGACAGAGTTGGACTGAATTACTTTTATCAGCTCTATTTCAAGATAGGCCAGCTCAAACCTCATATTCAGGTTTGTTCAATCCTGGGTGGTTCATATCTTTGGCCTCAGGTTAGAAAAGAATTTTGATTGGCTAATATTTCTCTAATCTGTTGTTCACCTCCCTTGTTTAATATCTTGGATGAAGAATTCACAGAATCTTGTGGTACATACATACTGTCAAATAAATCCATGCATAAATGTGAAAAGTATGTATGAATAGTGCATGCAAAGATGTTTTAGCAGAGCTTGTAATTAACATGCTACAAGGAAACATGCTATAAGTAATAAGTCAATAATCAACAGTATTACCTAAAACATTACTTTGTTGGGGGTGTGATACTAGTGCACAATAGCACTATTCAACAAAACTCTTGGTGACTTTTTTACCTTTTGAAATAACAAATTTACAGGGGGTATAGGAAATTTTATCACCCTGTAAACTAAACACCATTTAGGCCACTTTGCCCACCACACCTTAAAAAGGGTTTGGGGAAAGCCATTTTGGGTCTATCTTATTTATTTTTTTTTTTTAAAAAGCTAACATGTGATGTGTCTTAAGAAATAACACCAATTACTTAAAACAATATAACAAGCAACAACATTCCTAGAATTTATCAATCCTTTTGGGAAAACATGTATGAAAATAAATTACTATGCAGGGTAAAAAAAACCCTTCACATGAAGACCAGAGCAGAACATCAGTGGGACTTTGAGCAATAAAAAATAAACTGGCAAATTTATACATCCCTACCTCTGCCACTTGGAAGTTGGAATATTTCCTTTGTGTTTAGTTTCAAGTTCCCATGATAGTAAAGGAAGAAGAAAAGTGTAAACTGGCATTGTATTAACAAAAATGTAAAAATGTATGTTAAGTCTTTTGATTGTGGGACTGTCCATGGTACTTTTCTTTTAATTCTTAAGCCCGACATTTCTGAAAAATCATTATTTTGAAAAGTGGGATGTAACAAAACCCAGGAGCTTGAGGATTTTCTTTTCAAAAATGTCCAGTAGTTCTGAAAAAAAATCAATAAAAAGCTGAGTGCGGATGAAAGGAAGATCTGATAGTAACAAAGAAGCACCAGCAGCATGGGAATACTATGAAGGTAAGGCCAGCTATTTTAATATATTTCCTTGCACCATATTCTCTTGTTCCAGACCAGGAAGCAAGGTGCCAAGTATATTTTAATGACTGTGTCTCCAGCATGCACCAATTCCTAATAAACCCTCAAAGACAGAAGGCAAACTGGAATCAAGTCTTCTTAGAAGCAATTATAAACAATGAGCTGATGTAACAAAGAAGCAGTAAGTTAAAGCTTATACCTGAGGGGAAGGGAAGAACAGAAAGAAGTAGGTGCTTTGAGTCCCCCTAGGGATGAGAAAAGCGGTATAGAAATACTGTAAATAAATAAATAATAGCCATAATAAGAAGAAAGAAGAAAGAAACAATATGCATGAACATTAATCTAATCCTTTGTGCTGACTTAAGAAAAACAACTGAGTCAGAAGTGGAACAAAACAAACCTAAGAATGAAAAAATAGAACCTGGGAAAAGGAAAATGTACTGTTTCATTAAGTCTTATAACGACTACTTCTGATGTCAACTAAGTGGTGGATGGACTTGATCGCACAGCTAGTTCAGCTATAAGAACAACATTTAATCAGCACAGTAATCAGTGAAGTAAATAACCAAGGACAATCCCAAGGCTAATGATGTTTGGCTGAAAAAGTGTGTTATTTAATTTACGGAGTACAGAGGAAGGGAGACGCTCTGACAAAAAGAGAGACGTTCTGCATATCTTCAGCCACCAGGACAGGACATATATGTGGTTACTCAGATGGACAAATCTATGAATGACCAATGGAAAATAATGTGTATGAGGGGAAAACTACTGTATACCTATGTATAAGTCAAGGCCAGGTTCTGATGCTTGTGATGGACTCAAGCATCAACCCAGGAGATTCAGTCTATCACATTGTGGAGGGAGGCTGGGGAAAATGGGAAGGAGCTGAGAGGTACCAACTCTGTCTATTGATAATGAAGAAGATCCACAAAATATTGTTCTATCTTTAGTAGAACTCCTTGCAGAAGTGCACTTGTTACATTTTGCCTTATTGCACTATTTTGTAGAGGTATACTGAATTCCATTTGGCAATTTGAGATTCAGGAAAATTTGGTAATCTGTCACAACCCAGCCTAAGCCTTAACCAGAACAGATCACGAGCAGCCTGCTCTTTCAGCTAATGGGGGTAATGGAACGAGTGGTACTCTACCTAAGGCAGATGCCACAGCATGTTGGTGGCCTCACAAATAAGGCAAGAGAGGGCACCTCATGGTAGCAGCTCCTCCATCACTTTCTAAATCCCCCCCCCCCCCACAGAGTGCCTGCATGGGGCAAATAAGGCTGGAGAAAGAGTGAAAGAGAGAGAAAAAAGTGGGAAATGCTTCTCTGTTTTTTTTAAATGTTATGGTAAATACATTTTTAAAATTCCCAAAAATCAGTGGATTGATAAAATATTCTAAAACTTGGCAGGCTTACAGTTGTAATTGTGGCCTACAAGTGAAGCAAGTTTCATCCTGATAAGCCTAAAAATGATGGAGAAACAAGCCTCTAACCTTTCCCTATTGGCATCAATGAACTGAATCTTACCAGAATAAAAACATCACGCCCCCTCCTGGAATTTCCCAGAACACAGAACCAAGGGAGGCAGGGGGGGGGGGGGGAGAGCTGAAAACAAAACTGAAAACAGTAAAGTTTTGAAGCATTGTGCAAAGCCCTACTATTTTGTAAAGATTGGTACTTCCTGCCAAAATATATAATGGATAATAATAATAATAATAATAATTATTATTATTATTATTATTATTTATTTATTTACTTTGCTTATATACCGCTGTATCTCAAGCCCGAAGGTGACTCACAGCGGTTCACAAACAGTAAAAACAGTAGAAACAG
Organism: Anolis sagrei; assembly: GCF_037176765.1. Lineage (NCBI taxonomy): Eukaryota > Metazoa > Chordata > Lepidosauria > Squamata > Anolidae > Anolis > Anolis sagrei. Next base: position 215,679,668 of record NC_090022.1, on the reverse strand, counting down.
CAGTGGTTCCATACAACATATAACAATTGACTTAACACATTATCCATAAATTACCAATAAGCAATTACAATGCACAATTATTACAAAAAACAACCGTACCCAATCTGCTCATCATCCAAGCGTACTCCAGGTTCGTTGTCCATTGTTCCATTCCTATGTTCCATTACCAGATTGCACTAAATTACTCAAACGCCTGCACAAACATCCAGGTCTTCACCTTTTTGCGGAATACCATTAGAGATGGTGCTAGTCTAATGTCTGTAGGAAGGGCGTTCCACAGCCGAGGAGCCACCACCGAGAAGGCCCTATCTCTCGTCCCCGCCAGCCGAGCTTGAGAAGCAGGCGGGATCGAGAGCAGGGTCTCCCCGGAAGATCTCAAAGTCCTGGTGGGTTCATAGGCAGGGATGCGGTCAGATAGGTAGCTTGGGCCGGAACCGTTTAGGGCTTTAAAGGCCAATGCCAGCACTTTGAATTCAGCCCGGTAGCAGATCGGTAGCCAGTGGAGTTGCCGCAACAGGGGGGTTGTATGCTCCCTGCGCTCCGCTCCTGTTAAAATCATGGCTGCCGAGCGTTGGACTACTTGGAGCTTCCGAGCTGTCTTCAAAGGCAACCCCACGTAGAGAGCGTTGCAGTAGTCTAAACGGGATGTAACCAGAGCGTGGACTACCGTGGCCAAGTCAGACTTCCCAAGGTACGGGTGCAGCTGGCACACAAGCTTTAGGTGTGCAAATGCTCCCCTAGTCACCGCCGAAACCTGGGGTTCCAGGCTCAGCGATGAGTCCAGGGACACACCCAAGCTGCGAACCTGCGTCTTCAGGGGGAGTGCGGCCCCATCCAACACAGGCTGTAACCCTATGCCCTGTTCGGCCTTGCGACTGACCAGGAGTACCTCTGTCTTGTCTGGATTCAATTTCAATTTGTTCGCCCTCATCCAGACCATCAGAGCGGCCAAGCCCCGGTTCAGGACCTGGACAGCCTCCTTAGTAGCAGGTGGAAAGGAGTGACAGAGTTGGACATCATCCGCGTACAGATGACACCGTACCCCGAAACTCCGGATGATCTCCCCCAGCGGCTTCATGTAGATGTTAAACAACATGGGAGACAATATTGAGCCCTGAGGAACCCCACAAGACAGTGGTTGTGGGGTTGAACAGGTGTCCCCCAACAACACCTTCTGAGATCGACCCCCAGGAATGACTGGAGCCACTGCAAGACAGTACCTTCGGCACCCAGAGGCTTGAAGGAACCCTCTGGGGGGCTTTTTGGCGAGTTCCATCTAAGAGAGGGGAGTTAAGAGGAAGAGGGAGGAGAGGAGAGGTAGAACGCCGAGGAGAGGTAGAACGCCGAGGCCTCCCTCAATCAGGGCTATCAAACGGACAGCTAACAACGGACTTGCAGAGCGGGCCGGTGAGACTATCTATCTGATCCCAATCCCCCTCATCCAGACTCTCCCCAACCACCAACCGCCACCTTCGGCACCCAGAGGCTTGAAGGAACCCTCTGGGGCGCTTTTTGGCGAGTTCCATCTAAGAGAGGGGAGTTAAGAGGAAGAGGGAGGAGAGGAGAGGTAGAACGCCAAGGAGAGGTAGATCGCCGAGGCCTCCCTCAATCAGGGCCTAGGAAAAGCGTTCCCTCCGAGCTGCGACAGCCGGCGGACTACCCAACCCTCTCGACCGAGCCACGGCCCGAGAGGTGTGTCAGCCCCTTGCCTGTCCCCTCACTTCACCGGGGGAAGCGAGGCCTGACCTGTCGCCGTCGCCGTCACCATCGCGGGCGCCATTGCTGAAGCCTATTGGGGCATTGCTCTGGCTGCACCATCCGGCGCCGTGGGGCGCTCCGCAGCCGGCACTCTGCTGCTTCGGCCGCCTGCCAGCTCAGCATCCCAGCTGATTAGTGGGCTTGCTACGGCGGCCTTCATCGCGCCTCAAGCTATTGAGAGGGGCAGGCCGCGATCTGCACCGTCTTCGCGGCCGCCATTGTTGCCGGAGCGCCGATGCGCAGCCACTCCTCGGCCTGGCCTCAGCTGATGCCAGACTCCAGCTGACGCCCCACCAGTGCCTGCTGCTCCGGCGTTCCAGCGCCCCTGTGGTCCCTCAGTGCCTCTCGGCTCAGGAAGGCTGGCTCTCCATCGTACCTGTCCCCTGCCATCTGGCCGGCCCCTGTTGGACTACTCTGGCTCTGGCTCTCGGCTCCGGGTGGAGCTGGCGCTTCCCGTTGTCCCGCAACGTCCCTGACTCAAGGAGGGCCAGCTTTTCATTGCGACTTAGCTGGCAATTACTACCTTGCCTCCACCTTGTGGTGTTTACCATCCAGAAACATTGTTTAATCCACCGCCATCATACCAGACGCCCACCATCGCATATTTTATTTTATTTTATTTTATTAGAAATTTATTTTGTTGTGAGATGTTGTGTGGTATGTGTGGGGTTGTGTGGTGGGTGTGTGAGGAGTTGTGTGGTGTGTGTGAGATTGCTGGACGTATGTGAGATGCTGTGTGTTTTACATGCCGTGGCTAATTGAGTAACCTTTTACAGAGCTCCATTCCAAAGAACTGGACATTCATTCCTCCCATACTGCCCTCTGTGGCCAAGATAGAAAGTGCAAATAACATCTATTATACAGTGGACAATCTGCAAACTGTGCTGCTAATTAGCAATAACTGTATATACTGTCTTCATTACGCAGACTAACATCTGTTCTCCTGGGTCATCTCCACCCAAGACGGCCAAGAAGAACCGGAGACCTGACCTGACCATGCCGAGGCCTCTCTTTCTGGTGCGGCTCAGGACTTCATGGCCGCCATGGCAACCATGGGCCTGTCCCAGCTAATATCTGGTCCCACTCATAGTGCCGGACACACCTTGGATTTGGTCTTCACCCAGGGATGGGATGAGGGTGACGGGATGGAGGAGCCGACCATCGCCCCTTTGCCATGGACCGATCACCACCTGATCAGTTTTAGACTGTGCCTTCTAACCTTCGCAGGGGTGGTGGACCCATTAGAATGGTCCTCCCCAGGAGACTTATGGATCCAAATGGCTTTCTGACGGCTCTTGGGGATTTTTCCACCTCCTTGGCTAGCGACACTGTCGACGCTCTGGTCTCTGGCTGGAATAGTGAATTGACCAGGGCAATCGACACAAGCGCTCTGGAACACCCCCTCTCGAGTAACCGAGCTAAACCAGCCCCTTGGTTCACTGAGGAGCTGGCAGCGATGAAGCGAAAGAAGAGGAGGTTAGAGCGCGTGTGGCGCCAGAACCCCACCAATCCAGCCCAAACACACCTGAAGGCCTTTTTAAGGTCCTACGATGTGGCAATAACGGCAGCCCAGAAAACATTCATCACAGCCAATATTGCATCAGCGAAGAATCGTCCAGCGGAGCTTTTCCGAGTTGTCAGAGGCCTGTTAAATCCGCCAAAAAGCGAGGCCTCGGATAACTCGGTGGCTCGCTGTGAAGCATTTGCTCGATCCTTCGCAGATAAAATTGAGCGGATTCGGTCAGGTTTTGACGTCACGTTAACGGCAGTCTCTGGGGATGTAACGAGAGCATCTGCTTGTCCAGTTTTGTTGGATTCGTTTCAATTGGTTCAGCTTGAGGATGTGGACAGGATCCTTGGAGAGGTGCGACCCACCACATGCATCCTAGACCCCTGCCCTTCCTGGCTGATCAAGGAAGCCAGAGGGGGTTTGGCAGGGTGGGTGAAGGTGATGGTTAATACCTCCTTACAGGAAGGAAAATTTCCAGCGAGCTTAAAACAAGCTATTATAAAACCGCTGTTGAAGAAACCATCACTGGATCCCACTCAATTCGACAACTATCGGCCAGTTTCCAATCTCCCCTATTTGGGCAAAGTCATGGAACGTGTGGTGGCCTCACAACTCCAGGTATTCTTGGTAGACACGGATTATCTAGACCCGGCACAGTCTGGCTTTAGGCCGGGACATGGAACTGAGACAGCCTTGGTCGCCTTGGTAGATGATCTACGCAGGGAACTAGACAGGGGGAGTGTGTCCCTGTTAGTTCTACTGGACCTCTCAGCGGCCTTCGATCACGGTATCCTTCTGGGGCGCCTCATGGACATGGGGCTCGGAGGCACTGCTCTGCGGTGGCTTCGATCCTTCCTTGAGGGATGGACCCAGGGGATGGACCGTTGCTGTGTGGAGTCCCACAGGGTTCAATTCTGTCCCCGATGTTATTTAACATCTACATGAAGCCGCTGGGAGAGATCATTCGGAGTTTCGGACTAAGATGTTATCTCTATGCAGATGATGTCCAAATCTGTCACTCCTTTCCACCTGTCACGAAGGAGGCTGTCCAGACCTTGAACCGGTGTTTAGCTGCTGTATCGGACTGGATGAGAGCTAACAAATTGAAATTGAATCCAGACAAGACAGAGGTCCTACTGGTCAGTCGCAAGGCCGAACAGGGTATAGGGTTACAGCCTGTGTTAGACGGGGTTATACTCCCCCTGAAGACGCAGGTTCGCAGCTTGGGAGTGATCCTGGACTCATCGCTGAGCCTGGAACCCCAGGTCTCAGCGGTGGCCGGGAGAGCTTTCGCACAATTAGAACTTGTGCGCCAGCTGCGCCCGTACCTTGGGAAGTCTGATCTGGCCACGGTGGTCCACGCTCTTGTCACATCCCGGTTGGATTATTGCAATGCACTCTACGTGGGGTTGCCTTTGAAGACTGCTCGGAAACTTCAACTAGTCCAGCGAGAAGCAGCCAGATTGCTCACCGGAGCGGCGTACAGGGAGCATACCACCCCCCTGTTGCGTCAGCTCCACTGGCTGCCGATCCAATTCCGAGCACAATTCAAAGTGCTGGTTTTGAACTACAAAACCCTATACGGTTCCGGCCCAGTGTATTTGTCCGAACGGATCTCCCTCTACATCCCACCTCAAAGTTTAAGATCTTCTGGGGAGGCCCTGCTCTCGACCCCGCCACTCTCACAAGTGAGGTTGGCGGGGACGAGGAGCAGGGCCTTCTCAGTGGTGGCCCCCCGCCTGTGGAACTCACTCCCCGGGGAGATTAGATCGGCTACCTCCCTTCTGGCATTCAGGAAAAAACTGAAGACCTGGGTTTGGGATCAAGCCTTTGGACACACTGGCAACTAAATTAAGGATCTGACGATAGACGAGGACAAATGGAATGGAATGGATATATGGACTCTGAACCCGAGCATGAGATTGTTTTAATATTTTATTATGCACTGATGTTTTAATTTAACTGTTGTATTGCTTTTTTGTACTTTGTATTGCTGTTAATAGTTTTAGGCATCTAATTGTGCCTCCTCTGTAAGCCGCCCTGAGTCCCCCCCGGGGTGAGAAGGGCGGGGTATAAATAAATGAAATAAATAAATAAATAAATACCTCCAAGACCCATCCCTGCGAGGCGTCCCAGAAGGATACCGTGGTCGACGGTATCGAAGGCCGATGAGAGGTCCAGCAGCACCAACAGGGACACACTTCCCCTGTCGAGCTCCCGGCGCAGATCATCCACTAAGGCGACCAAAGCTGTCTCGGTACCATGTCCCGGCCTAAAGCCAGACTGTGCCGGGTCTAGATAATCCGTGTCTACCAAGAATACCTGGAGTTGTGAGGCCACCACATGTTCCAAGACTTTGCCCAAGAAGGGGAGATTGGAAACTGGCCAATAGTTGTTGAATTTAGTGGGGTCCAGTGATGGTTTCTTCAACAGCGGTTTTATTATAGCTTGTTTTAAGCTTGCTGGAATCTTGCCTTCCCGAAGGGAAGCATTAACCACCACCTTAACCCACTCAGCCAATCCCCCTCTGGCCTCCTTTAGAAGCCAGGATGGGCAGGGGTCCAGGATGCATGTGGTTGGCCTCATTCCTCCAAGTATCTTGTCCACATCCTCAGGTTTCACCAATTGAAATGAATCCATCAAAACTGGACAAGCAGGTGCTCGTGTTACATCCTCAGAGACTGCCATTAACATGGTATCCAGACCAGAATGGATCAAAGCGACTTTGTCTGCAAAGAATTGAGCAAAAGCTTCACAGCGAGAAGTTGAATCGTCAGGGTTCCCACCTTGAGTGGTGGGATTTAAAAGGTCTCTGACAATTCGGAACAGCTCAGCCGGACGGTTCTTTACAGACGCAATAGTGGCCTCAAAGAAGGCCTTCTTTGCGGCTTTTATTGCCGCGGCATATGCCCTTAAAAAGGACACAAACTGTGTTCGATTTGGCTCACTCGGATCTGAACGCCACACACTCTCTAGTTCCCTCTTCCTTCGCTTCATCGCTGCCAGCTCCTTGGTGAACCAGGGAGCTGGTTTAGCTCGGCTACTTGAGAGGGGACATTCCGGAGCGATCGTGTCAATTGCCCTAGTCATCTCCCCATTCCAGAGAGTGACCAGGGCCTCGACAGGATCACCTACCGAGGCGGCGGGAAACTCCCCAAGAGCCATCAGGAATCCATCCGGATCCATAAGCCTCCTGGGGCGGACCAACTTAATGGGTCCGCCACCTCTGCAGAGGTTAGGGGGCGCAGTGAGCCTAAATCTGACCAGGAAGTGGTCGGTCCATGGCAACGGAGAGATGGTCAGCTCCTCGACCCTACCACCTTCCTCCCATCCCTGGCAGAAAACCAAGTCCAATGTATGTCCTGCACTATGAGTGGGGCCAGATAAATGCTGGGACAGCCCCATGGTTGCCATGGCAGACATGAAGTCCTGAGCCGCTCCTGAAAGGGCCGCCTCGGCATGGACATTGAAGTCCCCCAGCACAAGGAGCCACTGGGATTCCAATGCCAGGCCTGAGACCACCCCCGCTAGCTCAGAATCCCTATTCTGTCCTGGTCACCCAACCTCAAGTGGACACATTCAAAATTTGTTGACTGCGGGATGGGGCCCCTGGTCAGAGGGATGGAATCTCTATAGACCACTGCGACCCCGCCTCCCCGCCCTCCGGATCTCGGCTGGTGCTGCACGGAAAAACCTGGTGGGCAAAGCTGGGTCAAATTCACGCCTCCCACTTCGTCCAACCAGGTCTCCGTAATGCATGCCAGATCTGCCCGCTCATCCAGGATTAAGTCTTGGATGAAAGTTGTTTTTCCATTGACAGATCTGGCGTTCAACAGCACCACCTTCAATCCAGAGGGACCGCCATCCTGGTTACACCAGTTTACCATATCAGGAGACCGGTTTGGAATTACTAATGTTGTTACATGATCCCTAGGCCGAATTAATGGTCTCCTTTTCCCGCATCTCCCCTTCCCCACCACCACTTCTATGGGGGCCCCTCGGCTGGCGCAACACCCCCCCCCCTCCATGCCGCATTCCATACCCAGAATCTCAATATGTATTTCATTGTTGGCAATTTGCATTGTTGGGATCTCAACTTGCCATTATTATTATTATTATTATTATTATTATTATTATTTGTACCCTTCCACCATCTTCTCAATGGGGAATCGGGGCAGCTTACATGTGGCCAAGCCCAAACAATAATTACAATAAAATAAGATACAAGTTACAATAAAATAAACAACATCGCAGTAAAATACAGAACATATAACTGCAATAAACAAAATACAAAAAAGCAATAAACCAAACATAATGGCAGTGAGTGGGCTGCATGTACATAAAATGATTTAAAAACTCAGGGTGAGATAAAGGAGTAGAATTATTTGTGAGTGAGAACTCGTGGAGAGACAGGGTGATAGACTGATCTTCGAACAATGGGGGTATACTCCTAGGACAAAAATGTTGAGGGGAGCAATAGGTTAAGAATATGTAACTACTCTCCAAAAGAGCAACAGCAGAGCCAGGTCTTGAGGTTCTTTTTAAAGGTTTCTAATTAGGGGCTTTCCTAATCTCTCCAGGCAACGAGTTCCAGAGTCGGGGGGGCACAGAGGAGAAGGCTCTCTCCCTTGTACCCACAAGGCGAGTCTGAGAAACTGGCAAGGGTGAAAGGAGGGCCTCCCCCGAAGATCGAAGAATTCGGGCTAGTTCATGGAGAGAGATACCGTTTAGGGCTTTATAGGTTAGAACCTGCACCTTGAATTGGGACCTGAAAATGAAAGGCAGCCAAGGGAACGGCAGCCAATGGAGCTCCTTAAACAGTGGGGTTGACCACTCCCTGTAAGTTGCCCCAGTTATTAATCTGCCTGCCGACCATTAGACAAGTTGTAATTTCCGGGCCGTCTTCAAGGGTAGCCTCATGTAGAGTGCATTGCAGTAATCCAGTCTAGAGGTAACTAAGGCAAGGACCACCATAGTCAAGTCAGACTTCATGAGGTATGGTCGCAGTTGGCGCACGAGTTTTAATTGTGTGAAGGCTCTTCCAGCCACCACCGAGATCTGTGCTACAAGCATCAGCGCTGAGTCCAGGAGAACCCACAAACTGTGGACCTGTGACTTCAGGGGAGTGCAACCTCATCCAGCACAGGTTGCCACCCAATATGCTGGTCAGATGGGTGACTGACCTGGAGGACCTCTGTCTTGTGAGAATTGATCCTCAGCTTGTTCATCCTCATCCAGCTCATCAGAGCAGCCAGACACTGGTCCAGTATCCTTGGGGCTTCCTTGGAGTCTGATGGAAATGAGTAGTGGAGTTGGGTGTCATCTGCATAGAGATGGCATCGTACTCCAAAACTCTGGATGACCTCTCATGGGGTCATGGGGGACAGAAAGAATCCTTGTGGGACCCCACAGGCCAATGGGCAGGGGTCTGAGAAGGAGTCCCTCAGCTTTACCAACTGGGAATGACCCTCCCAGTTGGTGGGAGGGTCATTCCCAGGGAATTACCCTCCAACTGGGAATGACCCTTCAGGAAGGACCGGAGCCACAGAAGTACCGTGCCTCCAAGTCTCATCCCAGCGAGCCTCCTCAGAAGGATACCATGGTTGATGGTATCGAAAGCTGCTGAGATGTCAAAGAGAACAAGCAGGGTCACACTCCCCCTGTCCAGTTCCCTATGGAGGTCATCCACCAAAGCAACCAAAGCCATCTCGGTAGTGTGCCCAGACCAAAAACCAGACTGCGAATGATGTAGAAAATCGATGTCATTGAGGAATCCCTGGAGCTATGAGGCAACCACCCACTCCAGAACCTTGCCCAGAAAAGGGAGGTTAAAAATTGGTCTGAGGTTGTCACATATGGTCAGAGGCTTTACCACCGCTTGCTTAAGGCAGGATGGAAATTTCCCCTGGATAATAAAAGAAGCATTTATTATCATAACAAACCATTCCAACAATCTCTCTCTGGCCAGCTTAACTAACCAGGAAGGGCAAGGACCCAGAGCGCAAGTGGTTGCCCTCACAGCCCCAAGAATCTCCTCCACGTCATCAGGATGAACAAGGTGGAAAGAATTCCATAAGGTCGAACAGAAAGATTCCTCGTTTACCTCATCTGGCACTGCATTTAAACTGTAGTCCAGCTCAAGACGTATCTGAGGGACCCTGTATTACTGGGAACCCTGAGTTGCAAGCGATTCTCCCTATCTAACTGTGGAGAGCCTTCAAGGTCAAATAACTCATAATCCTGGAGCTGGGAATCAGCAGAATTGACAGGCAGAGAGCTGCCAGGCTGGCTCGCCTCCTCCGCCTGCATCTGTGAAGTTTCACTAAGATCAGAAACATCTTTTAAAACATCCCTTCCCATGGGAAACTGGAACACCTCGTCTTCAGCATCAGCATCAACATCGTCAACAATAGGAACATGTTCAGGAATCTGAAACCCATCATCTTCTTCCAGCTCTTCCTGAGGCTCCTGCTGAGCCACAACAGGCTGCTTGCAAAGCCATGGTATAAGCCCTAATAGCGGCTTTAGCCAGTGCTTAGTCAGATACGTCACGAGACTTCCTTCAGATGCACTCTAGACCCCTCCTCCAGCGCTTCATCACAGCCAGCTCCTTGGTGAACCAAGGACTCAGAGTGACTCTGCGCAATGAGAGAGGACGTTCAGGAGCGATCATGTCAATCATTAATATGAAGTCCAATCTACATTATAGATAGCAGGTGTAATACCTATTGTCTAGACATGCACATCTCAGATATCCATATTTTCTATAGGCATCAAAAGCTGAGAGCAAAAGCTGAGGGTTTGGGAGTTACTTTTTAATAGGAGCTCTTTCTGTTATTTATCACACATTACACTGATTGTTGCAAAACCTGCTATTTGTTCAGTCGGATAAATCCGCTTTTTTTTTAAGGAGGTCAATTTTTAAAAAGTAGGTTAAAAGGCGAATATCTGGGAGGGACTTCCCAAAATGCATTTATTGCCACAAGAGTAAGCACTTAAACAGTACTTACTCTTGTGGCAACAAATGTTTAAAATATTACTGCCTATTTATTATTACTATGCATTTTAGAATAGTTTTAATTGATTCTTTAATCATTTAATCAATGTAACTTATATTTTAACATGAATAATTTATTGTGTTTTTATTAGAATCTGTTTTAATTATACTGGAAGTTACCTAACATCCCAACCTTTGTAGGAAGGTGGGAAATAAATAAAGCTAAAACAATATTGGGAAAAGAAACAGGGGCATAGAAAGTCACAAAAGGGAAACCATTATGTCCTTGTTACCTTAAAACTTAATGTATTGCAGACAGTATTTGTTACTTAAAATGCATTACTTTCGAGTGTGGAAAAACTCTGCACAAACAATACATCCAGGCATAATAGACCTCAAGAAACCACAGATAGTATTTCTTATATTTCGCACGTAGGCGGGTCCCAAACCATTCAGGGCTTTGAACCTGCACCTTGAATTGGGACCGGAAAATGAATGGCAGCCAATGGAGCTCCTTAAACAGGGAGGCTGACCGCTCCCTGTAAGTCGCTCCAGTTAGTAACCTGGCTGCCACCCGTTGTACCAATTGAAATTTCTGAGCCGTCTTCAAGGGCAGCCCCACGTAGAGTGCATTACAGTAGTAAACCCAAAATATCTGCTTCAAACTGGGTTATCTGAGTCCACACTGCCACATAATCAGTTCAATGTGGAAAGAGCCTTAAAGAGTAGTTGTGAGCAGCAATGCTGGGATATTAGTCCAGCAATAGACTGCAACTGGCTGGATGCTTATGTAGTCTTTCTAACGGGTTGCTGTCTAAGTATATGCCGTGTCAGAAGGACAGCAAGAATAAGAGGGATGGGGTGCATTCCATCAAAATAACAGTTCCCTTGCCCTAGGCATGGCTCTAAAACTCCTGCCCCCAGGCCCCTAACACTAATCCCAGGACACCTGCTCTCCATTTGCTTTCCAAGGAGTCCCAGCCCACAGAACCCAGGAAACCTGTCCCTATGGCCTCTTCTATGACCTCTGTTTGCCAAGCCTTCATTGGTTGTTTTATGGGTGTCCGCAGAAAGTGGACATTTTACTTATATCCCTGTCCAAGTGTTCATGGCAGTGTTATGAATTTTATGAAATCTGTTTTTAGTGGAACTGGATGTCTCAGGTCTTTTCAAAGAAACAAGTAGACACACAGGCACTAGTACTGTTTTTTATAGACATTTTATTAATTACACAGAGGGGAAACATCTCATTCAGTCAGACATTCACTCAAAATCCACACAGTCAACATGCACACTCACCATCCATCTTCCTGATGAACTGATCATGCTGCTAGAAAGAGAGAAATGGTAAGTGGGCAAACATTATACGTCTGAAGGTCTGGCACACACTCAGTTTCGGAGGGTCTTCCTTATATAGGGATTTTCCCATCCATCATTCAATTGTTTGATGGTCGTTTTCCATTTTGTTTTTGGCTGCTGTAACTTTTTCTTCTTCGTCTCTCTCTCTCTCTGGTGTGTCAGGAGTGACTTGAGAAACTGCAAGTCACTTCTAGTGTGGGAGAATTGGCCATCTGCAAGGACATTGCCCAGGGGAAGCCCGGATGTTTTACCATCCTATGGGAGGCTTTTGTCATGTCCTCGCATGGAGAAGTTGGATCTGACAGATGGGAGCTCCCCCCACTCCCCAGATTCAAACCTCTGACCTTTTGGTCCTGCCAGCACAAGGGTGTAACCCATTGCACCACCAGGGGTTCCTATCAATCTCATGAACTAATAGGTTGTTCCAGTCACATTCTGTAACTTGATTAGCTCATCTTTGGGAATGCAAGCATACCAGCTTGAACCCAAGGTTCTCAGTACTCATTCAATACTCATATTCACATTCAATACTCATATTCACTTGGCTTATCTGTATCTATGAGTGTGTTTCACTTGAAACGTATGTTAAAGAGCGGTTAGTAGATCAAAAAACTTACATAAAGCATAAACTGGCAAGAACGGAACTCTGGAATAAATAAGATAGTTATTTCTGATGTGGATTCTCACAAAACTACAACAAAGAATATACATATTAATGTATGGGCTGCAACATGGAAAGATAATATAGGCACAGGTAGTCAGGGCCTTTGAGATCATTTTTAGGTAAGGGAGGGTGCCTTGCAATTTGCAAACAGAGAAGTTGATCCTCCATAAATAGGAGAAAGAAATGGTTGATGAAAGAACCTGGAATTCACCACATTGTTGCCTACAATAAAGTCAAGGTGTTACGAGTGGAGAGGTTTCACAGGGCTTTAGCTACATATGTGGAAGCATTTCTTATTTAATTTCAACACCTACAAGTATGCTGATGTGTGGCCTGAACCCATAAAATTATAATCACAGTTATGTGAATATTAATTATACTAATTCTTCCAAGTCTGGAGAAGGATTTATGGCTCTAGTTTTAAAACAGAAGAGCAAAATGTTCAAAGAGGGAGACCAGGTAAAGATATCAACAAGTAAAAGGGTTTTTTTTTCCCCACAAAAGTTAGGAGGCAATGAATTCCAGTGGGATTTTCATTGGTGATAAAGTCCTCAGAGGAGGAAAGAAAACCCATATTACTGTTAAAAGATTTGTTGTCATTTATTCATTCAGGAGCTTCCGACTCTTCGTGACCTTATGGACCAGCCCACGCCAGAGCTCCTTCTGGCTTTCCCTCAAATACAAATTCTGGGGTTTTTTTTGTTTTGGTTTGGTTTTGGGTTTTCTTTTCTTTCTTTTTTTTTTGGGGGGGGGGGGGGAGATACCTCTGGATTTACATCAGATTGGGAAATGAAACTGACAGAGATACAGTCCCTCCACAACTGGTATGCCATCAATGGCCACAATGTGTTTGAATTTACTGATAGTTTAAAGCAATGAAAATTCCAGGTACATAGAAGATATTACAGAGACATTACAGGTATAGCAAAAAAAAACATGAATTCTGCTGTGCTGGCAGAATCTGTATTTCCCTGGATACGTTTTTGTTATGAACTGCTGCCTGGTAAGATTAAATACAGAAGAGCTCCGGTGACATATGCATTTTCTGCTCATGAGGAATCAGATCATATATTGGGAGTTCCTTCAGAAAAGCAGGCCAAAAAATTACTCCACTCTCTGACATTACGGAGGGCTTCAACTGTCTCTTGTGTATAATGAATATTATTGAACATTTGATAGTGGGAAATTTCTATGTGCCTTTTTTGTATTTTATGATGGTGTGCGGGAAAGTGTATAAGTTCAGTACCATTTGCTATCAGAAGCCTCACTATGTGCCCTCCACATTTTGCAGATTTGATAATTCATAGATTTGATTAATTAAGTTTCCTCTAGGAATCTCTAGATTTTTAATGACTCCTTTATTGGTTTACCACATTTCATCTTGTAATAGTCATACTTTTATCCTTTTTTTAGTCGAAAAAAAAGGGAGTGCGACTATTATGCGGTGGAAAAAAATCCAGCAATGGAGCTTCACTTGGCAAGCTATAGCTGGAAAGGGGATGGGTGTGCAGGCAAGTAAAGCTCATGAGAAAAGAAAGGTGGCAGTCACATGAGTTATTGCGCCTGCCCCTTTCCATCTACAGTAGGAGTGAAGCCCTGTAGCTTCAAGGGGGCAGTTCCCTTTCCATGTGTACTTCCTTTCCAAAGAGATGGGTGTACTGGTGAAATTTTTCTTGCGTGCACACCTGCCCCTTTGAATCTATGGGAACCTATGGGACTTCAAAAGGGGGGGGGGGTCACAACTTTTATGCGGTGGTGACTGTAATGTGAACAAATTGAAACTGAATCCAGACAAGACAGGGGTCCTCATGGTAAGTCGTATGACCAAACAGGGCATAGGGTTATAGCCTATGTAGGACTCCCGTGAAGACACAGGTTCGCAGCTTCGGAGTTCTGGACTCATTGCCGAGCCTGGAACCCCAGGTCTTGGCAGTGGCCAGGAGGGCATTCACACAATTAAAACTTGTGCACCAGCTGTGCCCATACATTGGAAAGCCTGACTTGGCCATGGTCCACACTCTGGTTACATCCCGTATAGACTACTGCAACATGCTCTACATGGGATTGCCTTTGAAGACTGTTCTGAAACTTCAAATAGTCCAATGGGTGGCAGCCAGATTGCTCACTGAGTGGTGTTCAGGGAGCATACAAACCTCGGTTACGCCAACTCTACTGGCTGCCGGTTCGCTACTGGGAACAATCCAAAGTTCTGGCTTTAGCTTATAAAGCTCTAAACAGTTCTGGCCCAGCTTACCTGTCCGAACCTATCTCTCCCTATGAACCATCTAAGAATTTAAGATTGTCCAGCGATCTCTCAGTCCCACCTTCTTCACAGGCACAAGTGGGGGGGATGAGAGACAGGGCCTTCTCAGTGGTGGTCCCTCGATTGTAGAATGCCCTCCCCAGGGATCAGCCCCTCCCTCTTGACATTCTGTGGCTATTAGAACAAGCCTTCAGAATCTAATGCAACAGTAAAACATGATATTAGACAAAAGCGAACATTGGAACAACTCAAATGATGATTTATGGACAATGAGACTAACAATAAAGACATTGGTTTTATATATTTTATTGAATGTATTTTAATTCTGGTCATTGTATATTGTTAGGAATTGAATTGCTGCCTGGTTGTAGCCACCTTAAGTCATCTTTGGATTCGAGAAAGGTGGGATAGAAATATCTTAAATAAATAAATACAGGGTTTTTTAAAAAAAAAACATAATTCAATAGATAATGATATAGTACATGGATGAAGAGTGCAAAAAGCTAAATTCTATTTATTTGCATCATCAGAAAAACCTTTCAAATTCATCTAAAAAGTCAGAACATCCATTATCATCTCATGAGGCTTGCTAAGTAAACAATGGGTAGACATGCTAATGGAAAATAAACTTCAGGTGGGGCAGTTAGAGCTATACATATCCATCTTTATGTTACTTGAACCTTTCATTGTTGACAATATTGTCCTGAATTTGGAATTATACATCCTTCTGTAGTCTGACTGCAAGCAATTTGCTGTACTTAGCACTTGCTGCTTGTTCCTGAGTTCTTTGTAATTATCTGGTGCTTACTAAGGTTAGATAAGCTATACTATAGATTTTCAATCAAACTGAAGGGAAGAAAGCCTGCATAACTTACAAGATAAGGCAGTTTGAACATCAACAAGGCAAGGGGTTGTGATAGGAGACTTGAGAACAATGTAAAAGAAAAAGTAGTAAAAATAATAAAGAGCGAAAGATAGCAGTCATTCCCATAGAAAGATCGGAGTTGATAGAAGATAGGGTGCGTCTTAATTGTTCTTCAAGGTAGATCTGAGTTATTCATGCTGCTTTCAATCCTTGGAGCACAGTTAACTGGATTATCTCATTGATTTGGAATGACAGGATGGAAGTGTTTCAACAACATTCATGCTCAATACCTCTAGAGATAAATGAGGTAACCTCAAATGTGGAAGATTTATTTTAAATCACATACATGTATCTTAATGAATACAGCCCTAAACATTTTGCTAACACAGGCAGATTAAAATGTTGTAAATCTAACCCATTTACCTCACATATTGACCTTGAAGTGGGTAAATTTGGTAGATGCTTGGGATTTTATTTCTCCTCCAGAAGATGCACAGATGACTAACTATGCCTAATCCTCGGGGGGGGGGGGGGGGGGGATAAAATTGATCGTATCTTAAGAGTCACTGCTCCTTTGGAAAAGGGTGTGAGTGTGTGCTGGTTTATCCTTTTGTTTTCTCCTTTACTTCCTTCCATGCAGGAAAAACTGTGGCCTTGAGCACCATAATGTGGTCCCAGAACCATACTTCATCTTGCTTTATGCATTTATATAGCAGAAGTGCGTGAAATAATTGAAAGATGACTGCTTCATTTTCTTTTGTAATATTTGCCACTTTAGTTCCTACACTTTCCAAATATATAGGTATTGGAGATAGACAAGAGAAACCAGAAGAAGGCTGCTCATAACTTTATCTACACATAAGTCTCATGAATGGAGGTGTGGGGTACATATATCGGCCAGATGCCCAATACTTTCCTCCATTGTCTTTCTTGACTTGACCATGTTTAATGAAAAGTAAACTTATGCATATTCTAATGCTTAAATTTACCTTCAGTCTGTTGGTTAATGAGTAAAGCCAGGAGAGACAAAGCCAGCATGGAACAATTGGGCTCGATTTTTGAGGTGAGAGAGGCATCTTATCAGGGTTCTTTTTTCCTGGAATACAGGAGATTAATCACTAAGTTATGTCAGAGGGCATGGGGAACCCAGCACCCTATGCCCCACATTGTTTGGCTCCAGCAGAGGGTGATCCCATTGGGGGAAGCATGGAACACCCAACTTCCCGCCATGGATTCCAATAGTGACACAGGAATCCTCCCATGTTGCTGTGGTGGTGGCATGCAGCAGCTCTGCACTATTTCACCCACAGTGCTCTACTGGCGTCATTTGATGTGAGCCAGTGGCTCTGTGGGTGATACTAAAAATATAAAAGAAAATAAGCCATGAAATGTGTGTTATCCATTAGTTTGTATTGTTATAGTGAACTCTTGCTTTAAAGTTCTTTATCTAAGAAAGTGTTTTGGATTCTGAGACCACAACTCTATTAGGATAATTTGGACAGATTTCAGAAATGTTCTAACTGAAGCAGCATTTATCCAAACCAAACCAAACCAAACCTGTATCATAAAATGACTTTCCACACAATATGGCCCTTGCTTCTGCATCTGTCCTTCTAAAATACCACTACTTTTTACATAGATACCTCTATGACACATCTAATTTTCATATAAACTGCCCCAAAGATATGGATATTATGGGAAACAATTTATACAGACCCACAAACAAAAATGTGAACACACTGCTTTTGTATCAAACTCTGCACATGCCTGCATTTGCTGGTTTATTACCTTTATTTTTCATGTCATTCTCATAACGACCGTCTTTTCTTTTAAAAATAATAAACAGATAAAAATCTAGATGAACCTGCTGTCATTTCTCTGAAATATGATATGCTTAGAGAACTAGCATGTCTTCAAATTTTATACTTATTTGGCATGAAGACTTAAATGTATAGCAACATATTGATTTTCTAGTTAAGTGGAGCCATTAATATCTGAATTTTCAAATCAAGATTTGGACCCAAGTCAAACTGGTTGGCTGCTACATTATTCTGAGTCAAATTAAGTTATTTTCTCAATTGCCAATTCAGGCTCTGAACCAAATGTTGTAGCTGGTTAAAATTAATTTACAAATGATTAATTTCTAATGTAAGATATATCACACCCTGCATTAAAAACAGAAAAAACTAGAACATAACTTATTCAGCCTGATTTGTAATAGATGAGATAATATGAAAGATCAAGGACATAGATTTGCTTGTCTAGAAAGAGGGTAACAAGTGTAAGATGACACCCACCAATTAAACTCATTAGCAGTATCTGAAGATAATGTACTAAAGATAACAATAATGAGAATTTACAAAGACAATTTGAACAAAAGGATCTACAAACTTCCAAATCATTTTGATTCCAACCAAAGAAAACTTAAGAGCTTTTTCTCCATTCCAAACGTTCTTAACTCTTCTCTATACTGCTATCAGATTCGGAAAGGAAACAAATTTCAGACCTATTTACTAGAAACAAACAAAAAAAACCCCCTATGGATTATAGAAATGCAAACAGATGTTCTCACTGGTAAAGGTTATAGTTGTATAACCAGAAAAGGGAGAAATAAATGCTATGACATGCTCAAAATGGCTCAAGTGTCATTTTAATGTTACACTTTGTAAAACGGATGCAAAACTGATACATGTTTCATTAATGATTACTTCTAATTTGAAGGGTTTTGTCAAAATATGTTGCTAGAGATTTTTTTTCTGGGGTCAAATACCATAAGTAAAACTAAGGTTCTTAGAATTTAACCTGATGTCTGAGGGATAATTTATTGAAATCTGATGAAATATGATTGCCACACATGCATTTACAACAGGCTTCTTAAACTTTTTTGACTCATGAATCCTTTCAGGCTGAGACATTTTATGTGATTCGGAGTATATAGGCATATAGATATAAAAATCAAACATTTAAATCAGCATTAGTAAGACTTGCTAAACAGGCTGATTTTCATTTTTATGAAGTACAACTGAAGCATTTTCTGCAGTCCACCCTAAACACTGCACGTGGTTGCTAACAGCTCCATGTAAGTATCTAGGTGACAATCAGAAACCTTTTACTGTTGCCAAAGTTTACACATGCCCAACATTGAACTAAGGAGTCAGGACCCACAGTTTAAGAAGCATCCACTTCCTCCCAAGAAAAGAGAAATGCTTTCAAAATAAAGCACAATGATTGCTCTTTTTTAACTTGTATCTCTCATATAGATTGGGCTTGCAGGCAGCATAGGCCTTGATTCATTTAAAGCAGCAACAATACTAAATTCTTTACAAATTCACACTGGTGAATGGTTTTTATCATCCTCCAGCTCATAAAAAAGGCTCCTGAAAAGATTAAGAGAGCCCATACATCTAAAACCCTTTTACCCCAGAAATTCAACACACAAGGCTTCAGATAAGATTTCTTCTAACTGTCTAACATATGAGAATGGTAATCACACTGGTGTTTTGCAACAGGCTCTTAGGAGGAAGAGGACAAGCCTGGCTCCATTGGGATATGGCACAATTTCTCACACTGAAGACTGGAGACCACCACTTGGGGTACAAACGCACTATAGAATGAATTCAGTTTGATGTCACTTGAATTGTCATGGCTCAATGCTATGGAATCATGGGAGCTGTAGTTTTTGTGGTTATTACTTCCCTTGATATAGATATTATTCTCCTATTAATGCACCTAGAATTGTTTTGGCCTTTTAGCTGCTCCATCACACTGTTGACTCTTACGATGACAACAGAGGGACAAAATTGCCCATCCTATGACACTTCCACTTCAATTGAGGCATGTAGCCCATGGGCTCCCATCATATGGTATTAATCTATTATTGGTGGGGCTCTGTGCCTCAAGTAAAATGGAATTGTCACAGGAAGCAGCAACATGGGAGGCTTCCCATGTTGCATAAGAAACAATGTGAGAAGCTGGATGGTGATGCTTTCCCCCTTGGGAGGAAATGAGGGGAAAGGCGGGAGATGTGGAACATCAGCAACAGGCTCTCCAAGTTCTTACTGGGCCCCATCAGATTTTTCACAATACATGGCGAATCCCAGCATTAATATGATGAGGTCCTTGTACAGTTTATGGTCTATTATGACTTGGATCACATGTACTGTTTTTAAGCTATTCCATTTCTGTGCATTTTATTATTTTTTTCTGCCTAGGTGTAACTACAGGCAGTCCCCAAGTTATGAACAAGATCAGTCTTTAGGTTTGTTATTAAGTTGAATTTGTATATATGTTGGAACAGGTACATGTTTCAAGTGTAACTCCAGCCAAAATATTTCTTAGCTTTGGATAACATAGGAAAGGGTTAATACGCTTGTGGTGTTTGGTTTGCTTTCTGTGCTTCTCTTTAGAAGATTTTGTCTCACTTTCTGTTCCTGGGATAATTGGATTTTGAAAAAAATGGCTTGTTATGGAAACAAGGATTGGGGAGAAAGCTTCAGCGGAGACACTATTTCCCCATGATAACTCTTTCAGGACTGAATTTCTCTTCCAAGGATTAGATTTCCCTCACTTCCTATTGTCTCACCTCCCATTCTTAACTATGAGTCATTTGTAAGTCAGATGTTTGTAACTCAAGGATGGCCTGTATACACACACATGAAAAGGAAACTATGACATAAAGTCAACATGCAACTGAAGCTACAATTCCATGCTATAACTATTGAGTTCATATCCAAGACCACCCATATATAACAATAACACTGGGAAAGATTTTTTTAAACCTATATTTTTCTTATTGTGTATTCATATACTAGCTAGAGCAGGATGAAACAATCTCATTTTAGCCCATTCTACTTTAGCTCATGTGCACTCCTAATTCTGTTCTAGTGAATTTCTGAATTAATCTGCAATTTTATATCAATTTTTTTTAAAAAAAACCTGCACAACATTGCTCCCAAATATGTACTTAAAAGCCCTTGTCTAAATGTCTCCTCACTCAAAACATTTTATTTCCATTCATTTCTGGGCTAAGAACTTTGTCAGAACATTCTGGATGAAGAAAAAATAGGATAGTTAAATTCCAATGGAGATACAAATCAATTCATACTGGAAATACCAAAGATCAAATTGCACTACTACATCTAATGCCATTTTTATAGAAGAGCTAATTCTAAAAAATGTTTTTAATAGTAGCAGCCGTAAACCACAGGGCCGCCAGGTTGACTACAACTGACAGTGATTTAAAATGTAAAACTTGTCAGAAAGATCTGAAGTCACAGCCAGTGGCATAATTATCTTGAAGTTACTCAGTCAGTGATTTCAAAGAATTATTCATAGCACAACCTGTACTGTGAGAGGATGTCACACTGAGAACAGCAAGGGGATTAGGTTTTCATGTTGTTTCCCCTTACAAAACTCTATGTATGCAACCATATTAGGACAAATTGTAGAAGGTGGGGCCATCAAAGGTATCACCAAAAATCTTTAGCAAGTTGATCCCATGACTGAAGATGACCAGAAGGCCAAGATTTTAAAACACAAAGAAGAGTGTGTATTGCAAAGAAGAAATCTCGGAAAATGCAACCTTCTTAAGTTGGGACAGATTGTGGGGCACTGTAGAATCCCAAGTGTATTTCTAAGTTTATAAACTTTTCCTCTGTTGTTTCTCTCTGGAAAAACAGTTGTCTCCGAGCAGCTGTGCATTTCAACAAATCATTTCTCTTTTAGAAACTGGTATCCAGCAAATCTTCCAAACTGACATTTTTAACTAGTAGCAATAAGACTTTTTTCCCCCATGCATTTCTACAGACTTTCCAACTTTTGTGAAATCCCTTGGTAAATGATTTAGAAGCCTTAAACTAGTGATTTAGATAGAGCACCTTAAGCCAGTAGAGAGAACGACATTGTCAATTGTGGAAACTCACTTACACTTTCTTTCTTAAAATACTGAAAACTCCACATATAATTCAGTCTTTCAGACATAACAGAAAGTTTTGTGCTAATAGCATCCGTGACCAGTTTTTCTTCATTTTTAGAAAAGGAAGATATGAGTGGAGTCACAATGCAATCTCAAACTGTATCTCAGTCATGATGCTGGGAAGTGTTTTTAACTCTTTCCCCTATGTTATCATTCCAATTTAAATGAGTCCCAAAGCTGGTTTGTTTGTTTGTCTATTTTTGCTGCTTTTCAAACATTGCCTTTACAGCTTATAACAGTAAATACTTGGAGGACTTTGCAGCTAGAATGGTAAAGTGAAAGCAGCTTTAATGGTTATGAAGAACAAGGAATTTCTTCAGGTGCTGCCCAGGGAAAGAAAAACATTTCTCTCTTGTTGTTATTTGCCTCTGAGTCATTTTTGACTTATGGTGACTCTATCACAGATTTGTTCAAAGCCTTTGTCCTTCCTCTGAGGCTGAGAAAGAATGGCTTGCTCAAAATCACCCTGTATATTTCTATATCTGAATGTAAATTAAATCCCAGGTCACCAGAGCCAATGGCAACCAGCATTTTTTGGCAGAGGAGGATAAGAACCTTGTAAAAGTACAACTCTCATGATACCATAGCATTGAGCCATAGTAGTTAAAGAGGTGTCAAACTGCATGAATTCTACTATGTAGATGCATCTATATTCAGTTCTCAAATCACTTCATTAAGTTGCTTTCAGTACCTCTTCGACACAAATATTAAAGGTAAAGGAATATGTCTCCAATTTTCATTTTAGCAACCCTATTAAGTATTTTTTTAAGAAAACATAATTTTACACACTTTTGTAGTTAGCATGGTATGTTGTTCTTCACAGTACAAATAACTCAGTGAAAAGTCAGTGATTTAAATAAAGGGAAAGGACTGAAGGGGGAAAGTTCAAAATCACTTTTGCTCATCACACAGCCCAATTTCCTTCTAATGCTCTTTTCCCCTTAAAGTGGTTTATTTTTCAAGTCACTGATCTCCTGACAGCATTGCTTATTTTCATCTGTCTCCCCAGTCCAATTTCACAGCACCATTTTTTCCAGTTCGAAATTTGGGGAGGAATTGTCTAATTTTGACTATAGAGGCAAGAAATATTTTGCCATTGTGCAGAGGATTTACCTCCAACCTTCTTATGTCCCTATTCTCTAATTTCAGCTTTGAGGTAATGAGTAGTTTTAGATACTTTCTTCCTGCTGTGAGAATTTGAAACTGTTTGAAAACAGCATAATTCTCAAAGATTCTTTGCAGTGTATGTTTTGGAATTTTTACATAGAAGATACTGGTTTCTTCATGCAGAAAGTAACATTGTTTTCTGTGCATAAAAATACTGTTTCCTGAAGAGAGATTACTGCAGTTGGAGACTTTTTTTTTTTTTTGCAAAATTCACATGTGGTATCTTTGCATAGAAAATATCATGTTTGTGTGCCAAAAAAGGAGAAATTTTACACAAAATAAATCTGAAACTGAGAAGATGGTCATTAGTTCAGGGTTTGTTTGTTTTTTTCTTTTCAGGGTTTCCCAACACTCAGGTTTTTCAACCATTTCCCATTGGATCCTCTGAAGATGCCAAACACAGATGCAGATGAAATGTTAGGAGAACATGGCCATACAACCTGGAAACAACCACATTCCATTTCCCATTTCCTTCATATTCTTTCACTTTCTATTAGCACTGCTGGTGATTCTTTTTTAATATTTCAAAGAAAAACTTTATTTTTCTACTACACCAGAGCTCCCAATTTGGTTTAATTCCACTCCTTTTCCTTTTCTCACAGATGGCTTTAATAAAGTGTTTTTCCCTGGATCACCACTGGAATAAAATGTTGTACCTGTTACAGTGATGCAAATGTTAATTTATGTTGATTTTAATTGTCTAGGTGCTTTGCAATAGTGGTATTGTATTTTAAGTCATTCTCAGCACTTGACAATTAAGCAATCTATGCACGAAAGAAGAAAATTATGTATAAAAATTATTCTAGTCCAGGCTTCTTTCCTCAGGTGGTATATAGATATAATGAACCCGTGTCAACTTAAATACAAACCTGCCTCCATTTACCAGATGATTTATTGAGTCATATTCCATTAACAAATCTCATAACTGAAACATGCTTTTGTTCCATGTATAGATATGTTTACAGTTTTTTCTAGTTGAAAAAGCTCACCCACTGGATGTGAATTTTTGGGTAAAATTTGTACTGGTCAATAGTACTTACAACACTAGAGGCAAATTGAACAGATAACAGGGAAACTCAAGCACGCAACCTCATTGGCTTAGTTTCTTCCCCTATCACCCATTAAATGCAATGATGGTTCTTTTAAAAAATCATTGCTTCCCCCATCAATCTATTAATCATTAAATGATCCCTATTTGGGGGGGGGGGGGTGGATTTTAGTACTGCATGTTAGAACATGTTTGTCACACTCTATTTAAAATGAAGCAATTGCTTGCCTTAGGGGAGCTTCCTTTCTGAATATCCTAATTGACAGATTTTGCAATTTGAGAGTATATTTTATGCATGAAATTTCACATTATAGTACATGATACATGCATTTTGTTTAAAGATGTGCCTTTTTCAAATGAAGTAAAATATCCTTAAAGAGGAGGGGGTAATGTAAAGACAACTGTTTTTTAAACATACTTTATAATTGTTTCTTGCAATAAAAAGCTGCAGTGGGGAGTCTTCCTGTTACATCCAATATTAACTGTTTCATGCATGCTCTGTCCTATTTCACTTTTCCTCATTTTTTTGTTCTCTTCATTGCCAGCAGTAAGAGAACTCTGCCACCCTGACCATTTTCCAGTTCTATGGGTTGATCAAAGCTTCAAAAGAATTGCCTGCTAAAGGGACAGAAAAATCACCAAGACTAATCAGAAAGTCATCTGGATCAAGTAGAGTGCTGAAACACACCATCTTAACTGATCCCTCATCCCTGCAAAGCTCTGAATCCAGATGAGCCTAAATCTGATTGTGAAGTAATGTCTATAATAATAGAAATGTACTTCATGCCCAGATCATCATCATTTCACCTAGCTTAGAAACCTATGTTTAGGATGGTTGAAGTACAGTGATGCCTTGACTTAAGAGTTTAACGTGTTCCACGACAAGCTCTTAACTCAAAACACTCCTATCTCAAAGTGAATTTTCCCATTGAAATGCATTGAAATGCTATTAATCCTTTCCAGTTGCCTGAACTCCCCCTTCCCTCACATACACACACAATTTTTGTTACGTGTTTTTAAATTTTTTACTTTTAAAACAATAAATAACATATCAATGTGCATTCACATGGAACAATAAAAAAGAAAGATCAGCTTTAAAATGGTAGAAGCTCAAACTTGTGGCAAGGAAGCAGAAAGCACAAAGTGAAGTGGCAGAAGCATCATTTGTTTCATACTGTACACATTCCAGCCTCCCTTCCTCCCTCTCTTGCTCTCTGTCCCTCTCCATGAAGCCAAACAGGAATAAAAACCACACAAAATCAACTAATCCGAAGTTCCTCAAAGTGGACATGAGCAAAGCAGTCAACAATCTCCCAAAGCAAACAAGACCACAAGGCACAGAGGCAAGAAGCATGGAGGCTGTTCCCTTGAAGCCCTAAAGCCCTATACTGTGGTGCTAGCACTCCTTCTGGTGCTATCTCTTAACTCAAAACACTGGCTCTTAACTCAAATGCTCTTAAGTTGGGACTCTCTTAAGTAGAGTTCCCACTGTACTGCCTATATGTTATATGCTGCCCCAGGGCCGATTGTGGCCACAAGATTCCTCAGGGGATCTAAAATTGGTTTGTTTCTCAATTAAGACTCCAAAATATTTTTCAAAATGTTTGGAGGTTGTCAATCCCCTCAGGGATGGAACAATTATTTTTGCAAAAAAGAAATTACAAATATTTTCACGTTTATTTGCTACAAAATGCCCTCGGTGGTGGTGTAGTGTTTACTAGACTTGTGCATTGATTCGTTTTAGCCGTTTTCCTTCAATTTATTCAGCTTGCTTGGTTTTTCTGGAAGGCCATAAGGGCAAGGGCTCAGCCGCCATGTTGTTGTTGTTGTTGTTGTTGTTGTTGTTGTTTTTGGTTTTTTTGCTCAAAACAACCCACATGGTTGCCAGGCGTGGCTTTTCCCCTTCTATTCAGGAACATGTAGCGCATGCTTTCTTAAACCCATTGCGCAAACCCAGGCTCCCTTGAAAGGAAGAAAGAAGAGGAGCCCAAGAAGGATGCTTCCTTAAACTCATTCCTCAAAGCCAGACACTCTTGAAAGAAAGACTGGAAAGGATCCCAGGAAGGGTGCTTCCTTAACCCCATTGCTCAAACCCAGGCTCCCTTGAAAGGAAGAAAGAAAAGAGTTGCAAAAACACAAAAGGGGAGCCTTGTAAGTTCCCAATTGCTGCCAACAGGCTGAATCTTCCCTGATCTTTCGACTGCCTAGCCAAAAACATATTTTTCTATTAGCTGATTTTTGGGAGGCTCCCAAAAACAGATCTGGGTACTCAATGAAATTTGGATACTAAGAAGGGATCACCCTTCAGCTGAATTGCACAAGCCTATTGTTTACAGTATATTTTGGCTACACTGTGGGATAATTTTGACCAAAAAGAGGCATTTTCTGAAACAGGAAGTGAATTCCAGTCATTTCCTGCTATTACAAAGGTATTGTGTGGCCCTCCTAACCTTCTCCAGATTTCACCCGCTGCTGCATAGTGAATTCCAGTGGACAAAGCTGCAAGAGATTCATTTTCTCTTTGGATCTTGTCACACACACCACAAGAATCTTTATGAATTGCAGCAGATTCTGCAATCTTGGCAGCACTCACCCAGGGGGCATGAGGACCATCCCGGCTTCCTACCTATCTCACCACAGGGGGGAAGCCTCTTTAAGCTGGCTCACTCCATCTTTCCTTATGGAAAGACAGGTCCCCTCCCATTATGCACTGCTGGCAATTTTTCAGTGATGGCAGGGTTTTTGCAACAGTTCCACTATGGAGTCTCTCCAGAAGTACTTTTACTGAGTGTGATGGGAGCCAGCAGTCTCTGTGGCAAAAGGGAAAAACCCCATGTCTCCTGAAAAGTTTTGGATCAGGGGTCCTTAATCACACACAACCTAATCCAACCAGTTCTTGGTGATACATGTCAACCCAACATATTCATGATGTACTCTTCTAACAACATTTTTAACACAAGGAGACTATTATCAAGGCTATCCAGGTTATCTGAACTGGGAGAAACTTTGGTGGAAACTAGCACCCAATTGCTCTTTCATCTCTCATAATCTTCCTCTGCCCTATATAATTATGATGGCTACTCTCTGATTCTGTATTTCATTAAAAATGATTTACATACATGGTAAATTATGTTATATAAAAGATTGCTTGGTGCCAAACATAAATCATATGAAACCGAAGAAATAGTTCCATATCTTTCCATTCTGCCATTGCATGTAATAGCTGAATTCTTTTCATCCTATACATTGTATCCTGCTTAAACAAATACTTTCAAATGAATGCATAGTAATATATGCACACCCATGATTTTAAGCTAAGGGGATTTGAAATGTTAACTTCATTTTACAGTGTTTGTGTCTTTTAAGTCAAACATTATTAGATTTTTATATGTAAAATATTCAGGCACAACATTTATGCAAATGCATCTAGATGGAGCTAAATAAATGGAGAGTGTAATAATTTTA
Organism: Anolis sagrei; assembly: GCF_037176765.1. Classification (NCBI taxonomy): domain Eukaryota; kingdom Metazoa; phylum Chordata; class Lepidosauria; order Squamata; family Anolidae; genus Anolis; species Anolis sagrei. The sequence goes on along the minus strand of NC_090022.1, from coordinate 215,652,598 downwards.
AACAAGATGGTGACTGCTTCCTATTTTAAAATAGGAGGATGATGAGTAATAAATTGATTAATTTGTTTCATTAGTGCTAAACCAATTTATTAATAGTTCTCTTTGGTAAAGGGAATTCAAGACCAGAATCTTTGTATAATTGGCTTTATCATCTACCTTGTAATTAGGAAAACCTGTGTCATTCTTTGTTCAACCAACTAAGATTTAAACCAGATGAAACAAAACTAAATATATTCAACTTGCTTATCAAAGAGATGCAAAAACTAAGAACTGCTTCCCATTACATTTCAAAGCTTAGGTTGATATTTTATGAGCTACAATCAGGTATGAAAACATGCCAACTGTATGAAAGAACAATGTGTGTATCTATTTCACAAAAACATATTTATTTTTATAGAGCTGATGATGAATTGTGACTCAACTAATGCTTTATGCTGGATTTCAGGAATTTGGTATGATCAAACTTTCAACAAAAATAATACAGTTCAGTCAAGATACTGTGATGGTGGTGGAAATGGCAGTCCTCAGGTAAGGATAATCCCACAAAACTGGTGACTGCAACTAAATATTATTTTAAAGACAGTTTTCACTTGACTGAACTCTCAAGATGAAAATTCAATTTTTGCTTGGTCTTAAACTGTAGAATCCCTTTTGTAGAATCATATAATCTGGAGCTACTTTGTAAAGTAAGTTACCATATCTTATACAAGAAGAAAACCTGGAAACAAAACAATGGAATCCACAAAGAAAAAATTGTTTTTATTTGGCAAAAAGGCAATTCATTTTGACCACTGTATCTTTTTGAGACCTGTATGTAAAATAGATGCCATTTCTGTATATGCTTTACCATTGTAATTTGTTTGTTTGTTTTACTGTTTACAAAATGGTTGCCAGAATTTTGGGTACTGGCAGAATTTTAGGGCCCTTCCATACAGCCCTATATCCCAGCATATCAAGGCAGAAAATCCCACATTATCAGAGTGTGGACTCAGATAACCCCGTTCAAAGCAGATATTGTGGTATTTTCTACCTTGATATTCTGGGATATAGGGCTGTGTGGAAGGTGCTTTGCTGGCTTCTCAGATCTTACTGCAGGTAGACAAATCAAAGTATAAATGGTCCTGAAAGTACAAAAAGTTTAATTTTGTGTATGAGGCAGTTTTTAAACCCATATACTTCAATTCCCACTTGGTGCCAGGACTCAGTGTTTCACCTTGAAAGTCATGGTATGTGTATTCTATTTGCACAATATAAACAAAACAAAAATGGGAATGTGGGGAAGATTTTGGAAGAGAGCCATTTGGGGCTACTTGGAGCATGATAAGAAATTGAGTGCTAATATCTTGATTCTGGATTGTCATATTACCTAATTAGAAAAGTTGGATCTGAATTGCTCATGTCCTCATTCACACAGCCAGCTGACCCAAAAGAAATTAGGCCCTTTCCCATTCTCAACAAAATGACTGCCTCTCTCTTTTGATATCACAAGAACCCCCCTAGTCTCATTTTTGGACCCTGAAATCTCAGGGATTTGGGATTGTGCTATTCTGGGTTAAATTGTAGGATGAGGACAACATGTGCTCTTAATTAAAGGAAACTTATCACTCATTCCTAAATAGGACTAGAAATTATATTTTGGAAATTAAATTTATATTTAATTTTACCAAAAGTAGAAGAAAATCAGGTTTCTGGATGAGCAAACCCAGAGAAAAAATCCCAGATTGGTAATAATATTCACAATTCAGAATTTATTTTGTATAAAAACATTTTATCTGTGTAGTAAATGTCATTTTCAGAATAAAAAAGGAAAAACCTGAACGATGAATAGCTTTCATAAACAAGGCACTTTCCCTCAACTTTCTCATAATAAGGAAAAATGGTAAAAATTGATTTGCCTGCCAACCCACCAAATGAAGACACAACACAACAGTTATGGGTTTAAAACTGGGCAACTTTATTAATTGTTACCTAATTAACTCAATAACTGAATATCATAATCAGACTAGCGTGAACGTGTATTGTCTAAAGCCGAGGTAGTGTCCCTTCCCGGCCTACCCCTCGGCTAAATAGGGCGAAGCACCCGGTTCCCGTGTGACATAAACCCAGGGTAACCTTTTAGCCAATGTTGGAGGAATCTTCCTCAAGGATGTTGAGGTAAGACCCTCTCCATTTGAAAGCCATTTATCCAGTAGTCACCTCGGTTAGAGTAACAACCGGTGATGTATTACGTTAATGGCTTTTTCCCAAAAGGGGATGCTTCGGGTGAACACCAAATGTATTTCATTCTAGCTGTTTTTCCGCTAAACCTATTTATAACCACCAAAACCCAATCTGCCCCCTAGTAACAGTATAGGGTAGGCGAAAAAACCCTCCTAGAACATAGGAGGGGAAAAAATTCCTACCCGGCCCCTCTAAGGCAACCAACTATTATACTGTTAATGGGTGGGTGAGGTGGGTTGCCGTCAGGCAAAAGACTGAGCTGGAGGGAGGCTATCACCCTCCAAGCTCCGCCCCCAAAGTAGTTCCGGCCGGAACTACTTTGAGCAGGTATCTTCTTCTCTGGTGTGAGGAGGCAAAGCTTTTTCTCCTTCCTCCGCTGCACTACGGGGAGAAAAAGGATTGCCTGCCAACCCACCAAATGAAGACACAACACAACAGTTATGGGTTTAAAACTGGGCAACTTTATTAATTGTTACCTAATTAACTCAATAACTGAATATCATAATCAGACTAGCGTGAACGTGTATTGTCTAAAGCCGAGGTAGTGTCCCTTCCCGGCCTACCCCTCGGCTAAATAGGGCGAAGCACCCGGTTCCCGTGTGACATAAACCCAGGGTAACCTTTTAGCCAATGTTGGAGGAATCTTCCTCAAGGATGTTGAGGTAAGACCCTCCCCATTTGAAAGCCATTTATCCAGTAGTCACCTCGGTTAGAGTAACAACCGGTGATGTATTACGTTAATGGCTTTTTCCCAAAAGGGGATGCTTCGGGTGAACACCAAATGTATTTCATTCTAGCTGTTTTTCCGCCACAGGATGAGGGCAAGTGTCTACTTAGCTCCATCCCCCCACCCCTTAAAACAGCTCTTAACCAACTGCTAGCCTAATCTGTAATAAAGCTGCCCAGGTATGCGTGCATGAGCTAATATCAACACCTCATTGTGTATGCTGACAGTTGTCAAATGTGGTGAACTCAATTTATAAGAATGACTGTATCGACGTTGTCACCGACTAAACCATAACTCAATATTGTATTATGTAACGTGGCGTGTCATCGTGTATGATAATGCTAGTGCGACACAGGCTGGGGGTTACCCCAGTTCTGTACAATACAAAGTTGTCACCAATATTACAAGGAAAACATTTTCTTCAAACAGTGAAATTGCACTAGGAGAAACCTTTTCTCCAACCAGCTGTGGGATCCAATGTCCCCAACACCTTATCAGTACTCTACCGTTGGTACTGGTGAGGCCGAACTCACATGCTGGCACAAAACAACTGTGGGATCCGATGTCCCCAACAACCATATCAGTACTCTGCTGTTGGTACTGGTGAGGCCGCACTCCCCTGCTTAGCACAAGACAACTGTGGGATCCAATGTCCCCGACGACCATATCAGTACTCAGCTGTTGGTACCGGTGAGGCCAATCTCCCGTGCTTGGCACAAGATACCGCTTCCGAGACCTGGTGTGTCTCCCATGACCCTGTGTTCCGTCGGGTCAGTCATCAATGCGTCAACGACTGGGGCTGTAAAACAAATAACAGATAAAACAAAAAGGGGGGAGGGGGCGTCATACCCCTCTGCCCCCTAACCCAGTCCTGTATCATCCAGGCAGCCTCCTGATATAATGGCCTCAGGGAACAGAAATAACGTTACCCCAATGGGTAAACCATTGAATGTGAGACTCGGCCTGGCCTCACTCAGGCCATCTGATGTCTGGTGCCATGCCGAAATGACTGTAAAATTAGTGACTGTATAAAGCACTCTCCCCATCTTAAGTTGAGCCACCTCATAATCCTCGTGGTGTCTCTCAAAAATACGTGTTTAGCATGCTTGGGTAAGGAATTGGAGAATCTAGCATTGGGTTTAGTAACTAGTGGTTTTAATGTGGTAATAGACGATAGTAATGGTGCTCAAAAGAACCGTAAGGCCTTGTCAACATAAATCACGTAAATATAGTCGCCTTATCCTCCTCTGAGAGGCCCATTGAAAAATGAACTTATATCCCGATCACGAGATGGTCGGGTGCAGCTATTGCTAACTTTTAGCAATATTAATCGTGACCAAACGGGTTACCGCTAAGGCCTTTGATAACTTGGAGAGCCAGGTTAAATCAATAAATATGTAAAAACTTCGCAATGAGTTGAGCGGCACACCAGCTTCAAGAGCATGCCCATGTTTGCTAAATAGTCGACCTCTCCAATTAACGCTAATCTCAATCTGACATCCGTCACACTTGTTGACATTTGTCCGGCAGCTGTCCCATGGACTCTTGGTATATAGTTTCGACTCTTTTGTTGGCTGTGTCAATCACCAGCCTATCAACCTAATCGTAAATACTGTCCTTTAAGGATTGCCTAATCATCCCAGGATGTGGATGTTAGCGTCTATTGCCAGTTGGCGAGACATGTGCCAGAGGAACCCAAGAGCCCCACCCGAGCTTTACAAAGCATAGGATGATCCTTGACAATAGCTTTATCAGTTATTTCAGTGTTGTTTATTTTGTATCATGGCCGAAAAAAAAAACCCGGCTACAGGAAAAAAGGGGAATCTCGTTCTACTCTGGGGCCCACCCAGTGGACCACGGACTGACTAACCAAAAATGGAACATATTAGTTGGGCCCACTAATAGCAGGTGTAAGTTAAAGTTATCAGGAGAGGGACTCCGAACCCGCAGCCCCAATTTGGATAGTTTACATTAATTTATAGCTAGACAAAAGTGTCTATAGCTTAATTATTGTCAAAAACATGATCTAACAATGCAATCACAGGATAACCGGTTAGCTCGAGCCACCCCTTATTAACCACATGGCATCCAAGTTAGGTCAGGGTACCCTAACCTAAGCTCACTTTTGAAAGGAAATACCACTGATATCTGTTGTGCGCACCACGAAACCTGAGACTGGAAAATTGGAATGGGGAAGCGCCAAAAACTTATTCCGCCAACTTCCTTTAACATTGTTGGCCTATATCGCCCTTTTTGTGAATTATCCTTGTTTTAAGAGTGATAACCTGCCTACTGACGTGTGTCAATACGTAGCTCAGCATATACCCATCATCAGGCCTGACCATAGTTGGTGTCCTTGGAATAACTTCACCTTGTGCTATGTCTGAAAGGGCTATCGTAATTTTCCAAAAACGTCTATTCACCAAATCTCAACAAAGTAAGGGATCATTAAAACCTTTTTGGTGAAAACAGCCTGTCTCCTCGGGGCGAAGCATCTCCAGGGAACTGAAGTATGCCTAACGACTGATCCCAAGATATGTAAAGGGAATGATTTTTTGTCAGATAATGGTGTATTATCACTCTAGCATAATTACTAATTGGTTGACCAATTGTCTCAGCTCTGATCCATCATGGTTATATGAATTATCGCTTGTGGCCTTGGTAGGTGCCATCAACCTGCGTCCCCTTTGAATAGGTTGGATAAATCTAATATTCTAATCTAATTGAGACCCCCAGAATGTGGGGGCCAAAACCCTCCAGTTATGGCCTTGGTCATGTGGCTCTACCCACTGGTTGATCGATGTTGTTTCCAATGAAAGCTGAGCTGGTCCTTACGTCAAACATCTGGGTGATGAAACCATCCACCCATAGGTGACTTTTTAAGTGTGCAGTGTATCATAATGAAGCACCCTTCCTGTGTTTTGGGCGTAGCTATATCGACTCTGGTTGCAGAGGCAAGCCAATATAATATGGCAACTCAGTCAGTCACCTAGAGATATCGGTTGTTTCTGACCTGTGTTGGTCACCTGACAATGCATTGCTGGTACGGACAGTACCGATGAAGGCTCTGAACTCCGCCGCTGGTCATCTGAAGGATGTGATAGGTCACGGTCTTGGTTAGGCCCCCAATCAACATCCGGCACTAAGGTGAAGAGAAGAAAATTGGGTGATTCAGGTAAAGGAGCCGCATTGATACGTGGAATTAGCTGAAGGTATAGTTTTAGCCCGCTTCGATGTTGGCTAGCAAATTGCTGAATAATTCCTTAGATGTTGTGTCGTCAGGCACCAAACTCGTGAGGGACTGAATGTTTTTAACTGCCTTTTATTAGCTGGACCCTCGTCGTTTGTTCCTCCCAAATTGATTTTTTGGTAACTTCCTGTAACAACAAATCAGCATGAGTATTAAAATCGTAGAATCATAGAATAAAAGAGTTGGAAGAGACCTCGTGCCATCCAGTCCAATCCCCTGCCAAGAAACAGGAATATTATACACAAATCCGCCCCGACAGATGGCCATCCAGCCTCTGTTTAAAAACTTCCAAAGAATGAGCCTCCACCACACTCTGGGGCAGAGAGTTCCACTGTTGAACGACTCCCAAAGTCAGGAAGTTCTTCCCCCTGTTCAGATGGAATCTCCTCACCATCAATAATAGAATAAAGCATCCGTAGACCCAGGACTCATTTTAAGGAATGTGGAATCCCTCACCCTGAATCCTTCCATTTATATATACATATCTAGACACATATACACGCATATATATATATATATATATATATACACACACATGCCTATCTACATACATACATACAATATCAGGAGCGATTCCAGAAACTCCAAATCGCTTCTGGTGTAAAAGAACGGCCGTCCGCTAGGACGTTGTCCGGGGGATGTCCAAGTGGATTGATGTTCACAATCCTTGTGGGAGGTTTTTTTATTATTATTATTATTATTATTTATTTATTATTATTATTTTATTTTTTTTGGATGAGGAGCTGGAGCTAACAGAGGGAGCTCCTCAACCTGACTTTGGACCAAACCTGCGACCTATCGGTCCTAAGTCCATCTGGGGGCACCTGTTTGGTCCGACAAGGTCTATTTTTCTTTGTATTTGGGTTACATTATTTTGTTGTATAGTCATCTCATAGATGGGCTAACCTTTAGTCCTGTGATAGGAAGAATTAACATAATATCAAATAACTTAGGCTATGAAGCCTTAGAAAAACTCTATAATTGGACAGATCTTATAGCATAGTAGCCCACTTCTTATTTGGCCAACATAGAGTATTTCTTAGGTCAACAGCAGGCTATACACTATGGCTGGAAGCTCATTTAGCCCCGGGCTGGCTTGAACTCATAGTCACTGTTCAACAGCGATCACCGTGCAGAATGACTTTCATCAAGCCGAGCCACCGTCCTGGATAAGTGAATGGCTATCATAGAATCATAGAATCAAAGAGTTGGAAGAGACCTCATGGGCCATCCAGTCCAACCCCCTGCCAAGAAGCAGGAATATTGCATTCAAATCACCCCTGACAGATGGCCATCCAGCCTCTGTTTAAAAGCTTCCAAAGAAGGATCCTCCACCACACTCCGGGGCAGAGAGTTCCACTGCTGAACGGCTCTCACAGTCAGGAAGTTCTTCCTCATGTTCAGCTGGAATCTCCTTTCTCATCTGTTAAATATAGATGTATGCACGCCTCTATATATACACCCACTCATATATATAGACATATATATCTATACACAAACACACAACCCAGCCACATATCCAAAGATGTAATAAGTGAACACACATGCATAGTTGTGATGAACAATGGCCTTATCGTAAGGGATGATGCCCACATTAATTTTTATCATTGTTGTTGTTATTGATATTATTATTGTCAGTGTTAATATTATTATTGTAATCCAGCCTGGGGTTAACAAATAACACTGAACTGTGAAAATTGTTTTCCAGGTAGCAGGCTCTGTAGCTAGCATTCACTGGCAGATAGTTAATTAGTGAACTGGCTCTAAATTGTTTAAGAGTCCAAGATGGCCGCCATTTCATAAAGAGACTGGGCTATCAGCAGCTCACAAAATGGCTGCTGGCCATGAGGCCAAGTTAAAATGGCCGTCGGCCATGAGGCAGACCCTCTTCTAGCCTTGAACAAAGCATATCACATATCACCAGACCTCCATGCATTTTTACCTATACAGACCCACGTAAGCCAATGTACGTTGGAGGCCAATCAGGCCCCAGAGAGCCAATGGGGCCCCCAAAAACCTTGTTGTCTAGAGCAATGAGAGTATCTAATGGGTAAACACAGACTTAAAATGAAAGTAAACGCTGATGTAAATATGCAGCCCAATCCACTTGGGATTGGGCTGTTTTTGTGTAAACCACCATTAAGCATTAAGGTATAGATAGGCAAACGGCCGAGGCAGCCGAGCAGCGCCCAGTTCACGCGCGTCCCCTGATTCCACGGGGGGAAAATGAAATAGGAAAGAATGAGGGGGTGGGGAGGGCATCCTCGCCAAAAATGGGGCCTGAAAAGCCAAGGCCAGCCAAATAGGGAAAAAGGAGGGGGTTGGAAGAAATGGGGCCGGTAAGGCCAAGTCCAACCAAAAGGCCCCATGGCGAGGGGCGCCACCCACCCCGGCGCGCGCAGTCCCAGAAAAGAGGGCCCCCAGAAGCAAAAGGCCGAAGGCCTACTCGCCCCAGGGAAGCCCTTAGCTACTTGCGCTTGATCTGCTTTCCGCAGACGCCGATTCCAGGGCCCATGCAGGCCTTCTTCAGGAGGCCTGCTCTTCACGTCTGTCCTCTTCGCCGTCAGGCAAAAGACTGAGCTGGAGGGAGGCTATCACCCTCCAAGCTCCGCCCCCAAAGTAGTTCCGGCCGGAACTACTTTGGGCAGGTATCTTCTTCTCTGGTGTGAGGAGGCAAAGCTTTTCTCCTTCCTCCGCTGCACTACGGGGAGAAAAAGGATTTTTCTTGGAAGAATGAAAATTGTCAATATTTGCATCATTTCAAAAATATATCCTCCCATTTTTCCTTCTTTGTCACTTATAGGGTTACAATGGCTACAATCTGTGAAGAAAAGGAAGCTAAGATCCCTTTTGTGTCTAAAGAGCAAACTCTAGACTTAGATCTTTGCATACTTGTTGGTGAGAACAGACTTATTGAGGAGATACATTTGTCAAGTTCATGGGAACCAGATACAATCAGAATCATTATCTTCAGTTATCTTTTCCAATTATCAGTTTTATTGGAGAACAGAGTATCCAGAAAAGCAGATACATTTGTGGTTATCAATAACACGAGGTGCAAGGTTTCTCTTTTTCTTATCTAATTGCCAGAGTTCCAGGAAAGAGATATACTCACCAGTTGAGTGGAGAGTGACAGATACAGCAAAAACAGATTTCTTGCTGTTTAAATAGAAAAAACAACAACAGGGAATCAGACACAAGATAGGTGAGGATTCAGGATCAGCACTTCCAGGTTCTGCTTCAGTTGCTCACTGGGAATCTAATAGAGGCTGTGCAGATGGCTCATTGCAGTACATTTACTGTACTGTGCTCATATATTAATAAGTAAAACAAATTGTATACAGAAGAAGTACTTCAATTCTGCTCCAAAGATTCAAAACCTGGCACTGCAGTGCTTTCTACTGCTTGGAAATTCTTGAGCAAGTATATTCTTGATATGAAACCAGCACTGATAATCTGGCTTCATGATTGCTATAAAGCTGATAAAAAGAAAACTTAGCCACATAACTATACTTTAATTTGTCAATAGACATGAAGCTCAGCCCCATTTGTTATTCTACTGGCAACTATTGTATATATTAAAGTACAGCTTCAAGAAGTTGTGCTTCATCTTAAGTTTTGTCATCATAAGAATTGTGTCCATTCACACCTTCATATCTAATCTGCATTATGTCATTTGAGCATGTGATGTTCACAAATGATCCCCAACCAGGTTATGCTGTATGGCCCTCAAGTCAGAAAATACGGATTTATGCCAATTTAGTTTCATTGATTTTTTATTTAAGCAGAAGTTAAATCCTTGTACTCTGACTTAACCAGTTTGTGGGTCACTGTTTCTGTCACCTGCATATGCTAGGTTAGCTTCCTTATGACAACCTTAGCAGTACAGTTGCTGAGCCAAATGAAATCTGACATACTGAGCTACAAAAAGGATGATAAAGTGACAGGGCAGACACAGTTGCTCTGGAAAAGGCGATATAGTATACTGAAGGGTTGTGGGTGAAGAATTTACACCAGAGTAGCCTCATCATTGTAAATTAGACTCCTCCAATCTGATTGTCTATGATTACCATTTAGAAATGGGAAGAAATGCAGCAATCACATAATAATCTCCTGAACAGATATTTTAAATGACAACATTTTTTAAAGTAGGAAGATCATTATTTGGAAGGAGAAGTCAAGTCTAACTTCTGTAGTGGTATACATGGACATTAGCTTTCTGCAAAAGCAATTCCTCCATCACTGATTGAAAGGGGAAAGTGTAGTTTTTCTATATACTGCAGAAGGGGAATGTAGTTTTATGTAGTTCATATGGTCCAAAAGCAGGATTGCCATATTCTAGTCTCCCAAATCCAAGAATTTAAACTGAATATTATGACAATTATTTTGATTATAAAGAATTGCATTTTGATTTCCCTTTTGCACATTAATTATTTCACTTTTTGTTTTTCAAGCTTGATATCAATTTTTTATAGTTGTAAACACTGAATCAAAAGAACCAATATATAGTAAAATGTAAAGTGCTGAACCTGAAGATCCAAGTTCAAATCCTTTTTTTTTATGTCAGGAGTAACTTGAGAAACTGCAAGTTGATTCTGGTGTGAGAGAATTGGCCATCTGCAAGGACATTGCCCAGGGCATGCCTGGGTGTTTTAACATGCTGTGGGAGTCTTCTCTCATTCCCTGCATGGGGAGCTGGAGCTGACAGAGGGAGCTGATCCACACTCTCCCTGGATTTGAACCTCCAACCTGTCGTTCATAAGTCCTGCCAGCACAAGGGTTTAACCCATTGCGCCACAGGGAACTCCAGTTCAAATCCATGACCAACTATGATAATTATGTCATCTGGGTCCCACAAGTGAGGTCAGTATACAGTGAAAAAGGATGACCCAAACAACTACTGTCTGGTCAGCCTCACGTCGATACCGGGCAAGATTCTGGAAAAGATTGTTAAGGAAGCGGTCTGCAAACACTTAGAAACAAATGCAGTCATCGCTAATAGTCAACGTGATAGTCAGACTAATCTGATCTCTTTCTTCGATAGAGCTACAAGCTGGGTAGATGCGGGGAATGCCGTGGATGTAGCGTACCTGGATTTCAGTAAGGCCTTCGACAAGGTCCCCCATGACCTTCTGGCAAGGAAACTAGTCCAATGTGGGCTAGGCAAGACTACGGTGAGGTGGATCTGTAATTGGTTAAGTGGACGAACACAGAGAGTGCTCACTAATGCTTCCTCTTCATCTTGGAAAGAAGTGACAAGTGGAGTGCCGCAGGGTTCCGTCCTGGGCCCGGTCCTGTTCAACATCTTTATTAACGACTTAGATGAAGGGCTAGAAGGCATGATCATCAAGTTTGCAAACGACATCAAATTGGGAGGGATAGCCAATAGTCCAGAGGACAGGAGCAGAATTCAAAACGATCTTGACAGATTAGAGAGATGGGCCAAAACTAACAAAATGAAGTTCAACAGTGACAAATGCAAGATACTCCACTTTGGCAGAAAAAATGAAATGCAAAGATACAGAATGGGGGGCGCCTGGCTCGAGAGCAGTACGTGTGAAAAAGATCTTGGAGTCCTCGTGGACAACAAGTTAAACATGAGCCAACAATGTGATGTGGCGGCAAAAAAAGCCAATGGGATTTTGGCCTGCATCAATAGGAGCATAGTGTCTAGATCTAAGGAAGTAATGCTACCCCTCTATTCTGCTTTGGTTAGACCACATCTGGAATATTGTGTCCAATTCTGGGCACCACAATTCAAGAGAGATATTGACAAGCTGGAATGTGTCCAGAGGAGGGCGACTAAAATGATCAAGGGTCTGGAGAACAAGCCCTATGAGGAGCGGCTTAGGGAACTGGGCATGTTTAGCCTGAAGAAGAGAAGGCTGAGAGGAGATATGATAGCCATGTATAAATATGTGAGAGGAAGCCACAGGGAGGAGGGAGCAAGCTTGTTTTCTGCTTCCTTGGAGACTAGGACGCGGAACAATGGCTTCAAACTACAAGAGAGAAGATTCCATCTGAACATTAGGAAGAACTTCCTGACTGTGAGAGCCGTTCAGCAGTGGAACTCTCTGTCCCGGAGTGTGGTGGAGGCTCCTTCTTTGGAAGCTTTTAAGCAGAGGCTGGATAGCCATCTGTCAGGGGTGATTTGAATGTAATATTCCTGCTTCTTGGCAGGGGGTTGGACTGGATGGCCCATGAGGTCTCTTCCAACTCTTTGATTCTATGATTCTATGATTCTATGATTCCTAACTGTGTTGTTGTAGAGTTTTCAGGCTATATGGTCATGTTCTGGAAGCATTCTTTCCTGACACTTCACAAACATCTATGGCAGGCATTCTCAGAGATTGTGAGGTCTATTGGAAACTAGGAAAATTGGGTTTATATATCTGTGGAATATCTAGAGTGGGAGAAAGAACTCTTGTCTGTTTGAGGCAAGTGTGGATGTTGCAACTAGCCACCTTGATTAGCATTTAATGGCCTTGCAGCTTCAAAGTCTGGCTGGCTCTGATTTATTCTTACCTGGAATTCCCCTGTTTTTGAGTGTTGCTCTTTATTTACTGTCCTGATTTTAGAATTTTTAATAATACTGGTAGCCAGATTTTGTTCGTTTTATGGTTTCCTCCTTTCTGTTGAATTTGTCCACATGCTTGTGGATTTCAATGCTTTCTCTGTGTAGCCTGACATTGTAGCTTTCAGAGTGGTCCAGCATTTCTGTGTTCCTAAAGAATATGCTATGTCCAGGTTGGTTCATCAGGTGCTCTGACTTCTCTCATAACTGTGTTATGATACTAACAGTTAGTTATTTGGTTTTTGCACAGTTTTCGCAAGGAGCTCTACAAAGCATTCCTCAGTTACGTATGACTTTCCTCCAATATTATAACACTAGCTGTGCCCTGCCACGCGTTGCTGTGGCCTATAGTAAAACTTATCAAAGTTGAGGTTGAGATCTGGACTATTATGAAAGAGAGGTCCCTACCTATTCCTTCCCCCTTTTCCTCCCCCTTTCTCTACTTTCTTCCTTCTCTCCCTCTTTCTTTCTTTCCTTCTTTCACTACTTGGTTTCATCCTTCTCTCTTTCCTTCATTCCCTCCCCCTTTCTTCCTTTGCCTTTCTTCCCTCCCTGTTTGCTTCCTTCTTTCACTTTTTATTTCCTTTTATTTCACCACCATCATAACAATAACAATAATGCAATGCATTGCCTCTGGGACCTGACACCTCTCCCATTCCCCCTAAAAGGGTCTCAGAGGAACAATAGCATCATCATAATAATCATAGAAATAACAACCTTTACCCGCCACGTGTTGCTGTGGCCAATCTTCCCTCTTTCTCTCCTTCTTTCCCTGCCTCCCTCCCTCCCTCCCTCCCTCCCTCCCTCCCTCCCTCCCTTCCTTCCTTCCTTCCTTCCTTCCTTCCTTCCTTCCCATCTTTCCTTCTCCTCTTCTTTCTCTATCTCTTTCCTTCCTTCCCCCTTTTTCTTTCTCTTCTGCTGTCTCTCTTTTCTTTCCTTCCATCTTTCCTTTTCTTTCCTTTTCTTCTTCCTCTAACTTTCCTTCCTTCCCCCTTTTTCTTTACCTCCCTTTCTCTTTCTTCCTTCTTTCCTTCCTTCCTGTCTTTCCTAGATTTTGACAGGGCGGGAAGGGGCGGGGTGGGGTTTGGAGGTGGCCTGAAGTAAAAGGAGGTAAGATTGGGGCAGGGGAGTGATGGAGCATGGGGTTGCGTGTGTGTGTGCGGCGGCAGGGGGAGTGATGGAGCGTGGGGTTGCGTGTGTGTGTGCGGCGGCAGGGGGAGTGATGGAGCGTGGGGTTGCGTGTGTGTGTGCGGCAGGGGGTGTGTGTGTGGGGGAAGCGGCGCGGCGGGGCTTGGAGTGGGCATGGTTTCCGCAGAGGGAACGTTGGACGCGGGCCATGTGCGCGTGCGATGGAACTTGCGGCTGGGCGCCAATGCGCATGCTCAGTTGTTTTGCCGTTTTGTGAGTGTGTTGTGTTGTTTTTCATTTTGAGTAGATATGTTTGTACCTTGTGGGTTGTGTTATGGGCATGGGAATTTTGGTTAAGTTTCGTTGGGGGATTTTTGAGTTTTGTTCTCTTGCCGTTTTGTGAGTGTGTTGCTGTGTTGTTTTTCATTTTGAGTAGATATGTTTGTACCTTGTGGGTTGTGTTATGGGCACGGGGATTTTAGTTAAGTTTCGTTGGGGGATTTTTGAGTTTTGTTGTTTTGCCGTTTTGTGAGTGTGTTGTTGTGTTGTTTTTCATTTTGAGTAGATATGTTTGTACCTTGTGGGTTGTGTTATGGGCACAGGGATTTTGGTTAAGTTTCGTTGGGGGATTTTTGAGTTTTGTTGTTTTGCCGTTTTGTGAGTGTGTTGTTGTGTTGTTTTTCATTTTGAGTAGATATGTTTGTACCTTGTGGGTTGTGTTATGAGCATGGGAATTTTGGTTAAGTTTTGTTGGGAGATTTTTGAGTTTTGTTGTTTTGCCATTTTGTGAGTGTGTTGTTGTGTTGTTTTTCATTTTGAGTAGGTATGTTTGTACCTTGTGGGTTGTGTTATGGGCACGGGGATTTTGGTTAAGTTTCGTTGGGGGATTTTTGAGTTTTGTTGTTTTGCCGTTTTGTGAGTGTGTTGTTGTGTTGTTTTTCATTTTGAGTAGATATGTTTGTACCTTGTGGGTTGTGTTATGGGCACGGGGATTTTAGTTAAGTTTCGTTGGGGGATTTTTGAGTTTTGTTGTTTTGCCATTTTGTGAGTGTGTTGTTGTGTTGTTTTTCATTTTGAGTAGATATGTTTGTACCTTGTGGGTTGTGTTATGGGCACAGGGATTTTGGTTAAGTTTCGTTGGGGGATTTTTGAGTTTTGTTGTTTTGCCGTTTTGTGAGTGTGTTGTTGTGTTGTTTTTCATTTTGAGTAGATATGTTTGTACCTTGTGGGTTGTGTTATGGGCATGGGAATTTTGGTTAAGTTTCGTTGGGGGTTTTTTGAGTTTTGTTTCCTCGTTGGATGCCCCTAACAAATTTATATATATAGATTAACCAAGGGAATTGGTACTGGGAGTCAGGCATAAATCTCTGAAAATGTTAGTCATAGAAATAAGACTTTATTAACTGACAATAGTGTCTTGTTTCTTGCTAAACAACTAAGCAAAGTAGAAATTGTACAATTAACCCATACCTTAATTACTACAATGCTTAGAGATCTTATCTTTTCAATGAAAGCTTGAAATCCAAGCCCTCGATTTGTGCGAATTGGCACCAGGTGGCATGCCTCAAATTAGTGTAAAAGCTGGCCAGCCAGGTGTTATGACAACCCTATGCAAGGACAGGATTCTGCTGACATTGCATATCCTAATGAATATTTCATACTACAATACACAGGCAAAGAACAGCATCAGCAGCAATATTTTCAGTTTTCCAAGAAGTGATCATTTCTCATCTTTGATGAGACAGGAAAAACAGTATTCATTGATAACATTATACAAAATGAGGGCATCCTATCTACAATTATTACTTATTGACATTTGTATTCCAATATCAGGGGCATGATCAGTGATAGAAAGTGATAGAAGCCTACATTAGTATGCACTAAAAGTATGTTTCTACTGAAAGGGAGAATAATTCAAATGTGACATTTAAAATATATTTTCTGTTTTGTTGTCGTGTGCCTTCACAACATTTCTGACTATGGCCAAAAGGCAAATCTACCACAAAGACTTCTTGGCAATCTTTGTTCAGTTTGCCATTGCCTTCCTCTGAGGCTAAGGGAGTGTGACTTGCCTAAGGTCACACAGTGGGGTTCCTTGAATGAATGAAGGTTCATACTTTGGTCTCCCAAAATCCTGTTCTACACTCAAAGCACTAAATCACATCGTTATGTTACTGTCCTGAACACCATACTGGAAAGGTGATGAAAAATCACATTCCCTGACCTTTGTCACTGTCTTTTGAACTTCAGGAAAAGGAAAGCAGCTGGATTAGGAAAAACAATTTTTTTACTTATCTATCCAATAAAAACAGAAACGAGATTAAGAACTGGATCTACACTGCCATATAATCCAGTTCAAAACAGATAATCTGGATTTTATATGACAGTGTAGATCCAGCCTTAGGGTCACCATATTTCAGAAAAAAATCTTAAGGGCAAACAAGAATAATAATTCCCATAGAGGGATATATAGTTTAGCAATTGTACTCTTAGCATTCCTTTTCCATCTTGAGATAGACACTCATCTCTATGGCTCCTTCTACACTGCCAGACAATTCAGGTTATCAAAGCAGAAAATTCACATTATCTGATTTGAATTTAGTCTACACTGCCATATAATCCAGTTCAAAGCAGACAATGTGGATTTTATACAGCTGTGTAGAAGGGGCCTATGTGTTCATATAAGTGCGTATGCCTTGCTCTCCAACATTAGGCTGTTCTAGATTTCCTTTATATGTTGAGGTTTCTGTAGTTGTGGGGAATGGGGATCTGGGAACAATCATCCAATCATCCAAAAAGATAACTTTTCAAATGCTTTCAAATTTCAAATGCTTTCAATTTCAAACTCTACAAAACCCTATACGGTTCCGCCCCAGCGTATCTGTCCGAATGCATCTCCCTCTACGTCCCACCTCGGAGTTTGAGATCCTCTGGGGACATCCCTCCTTTCCTTCAGAAAGAAATTAAAAACATGGATGTGGGACCAGGTGTTTGGGCAAGCTGGCAGATAAATAAAGGACTGCGACGACGGATAGGAATAGACAATGTGGAACAAAGTATGGACTCTGAGTTGGCAAACTCTGTGCATGAGATTGGCTATTGACTGTGATATATATTGTTGTTTTAATTGTTTTAATTGATTAACCGTTTAACTGCTTTTTTTATACGTTTACTGTATTATTGGGTAGGCATCAAATTGTGCCATTTTGTAAGCCACCCTGAATCCCCCCTCGGGGGTTGAGAAGGGCGGGGTAGAGTATACGAAATAAATAATAATAATAAATTATTTGGTGAAAGTAGTAGATTCATGTAGGCTATGTTTCAGAGAAAGGGACTAGCAAACCACCTCTTATTCTTTAACTAAGGCCTCTTCTACACGTCCTTATAATCCAGATTATCAAAGCAGATATTCCACACTATCTTCTTTAAAACAATTAAAAAGGGAAAAGATGCATTTAAGCACATACAGCTTTCTCCCTATATTTCTACCTCTCCTTTTAGAATAAGATAGCTCTCTGCACACCCTCAAAATCATGTGTGGTACTACTGACTTCCTGATAAATCCTTGAACAAACTGTTTTTTTTCTGCTGTTTGCCAAAACGTGCACAGATTAGAAAAGTAGTTTTAAAACTTGCTGTTTGCTGCATATTTAGATTTGAGGAGGGTTGGAAAGTACACTTGGCCCTGTTCAACGAAACAGTGGATTGAGAAATGATTCTCAGTATGACTGCAATGTCTTAGAAAACAAGGAAAGATCATTAAATAGTTATCTCATTAGAAGAAACATATATGCATGGCTTTAATCATCTCATTCTTGATGCTCAGAAATCTTACATGCTTCTGATGAAATATTATTCAGTTTGTAGTTCACGTCTTAAATAGATTGTGGATTTAAGTTCACGTTGCTTCTGTTCTACAACGTCTCTATTTCTAACCAACTTTCTAAGACATAAAGCAATAAACACACTAAACTTCACTCATGTCAGATTTTTTTTTAAAAAAAAACCCCACAGTCTTCATCTCATAGAACTGTAAAGATACCCTTAACACAAATTAATTCCACAAGGGATCGCATAAGGCCTTGCTTGAAATATTAAATATGAAGAAATTATTTCAATAAACATGATGTATCTTAGCTTGAAGTCCCTAATGTACTTATTTAGGAAGTATTTACTGGTGCTAAATTAATTCAGAACTGGAGCTGTCTTCACTTGTTTCCTGAAGTACAATTGTTTCATTTATTTACTAAGCTGATATATTATCTTTCTCACCATACTCACAAATGACACTCTAGGCAACTAAAAATGATAAAACTCTAATAAAAATACAATGCATGCATACAACAACAAATTAATAATACAATTAAAACAGACAAAGGACAAAAAGCTATAGCACCAAAGTGGTCAAACCTTCTTTCAATAAATAATTAATAGAAAAAAAGCAAAAATTGGACAAAATGGTCTTTTACTGAAACAAAAAGTCAAGGGAGAAGAGGCTAGTCATTTTTGCTTAGGGATTTGAAAACTGAGGTGAAACCATCAAGAAAGCCCTTTCTCTCATCAGAGAGAGGGTGAAAGGGATTGAGTTATACCAGAAACAGACATTGCATTATTGTTTATCATTTTGTGAACACTGTATCATGCTATTCCCAGGGTTTCCCATGAATAGCTGAAATGGTGTTATCATTGTCTGTTTTGTATCTCTGACAAAGGCCAAACTTCACTAAACTTTGAAACCAAAGCTTTTAGAAGAAAGTTTACAAATGTTTTTTTTTTTACAAACAACATACCACTCCTAGAAGCTAATACTTCCTAATACTTCCTCAAAGACATCCAGGCTGTGATCTCAAACATACTTACAATTAGAGTAAACCATTCTTCATCAGAGCTATGAGGTTATTTTTTGAACTACAGTTTCCAGAATCCCTTGATATATACGAATTAGGCTTGTGCAATCAGCGTAAACCACAATCCATTTCTGTGTCCCAGATTTCTATGGGGGTCCCAATCATTTTTTGGGAGCCTCCCAAATTTGGGAGGACAGAAATCCATTTTCGATTTGAGAAGCCAAAAGATTCATTTTCTACCTGGCCCATTGGTGGCAATGGGGGAACTTCCCACAGGCTCCCCATCCAGTCATTTTAGGCATCATGTTTATTTGTTTGTTTGTTTATTTATTTATTTATTTATTTATTTACTATATTTCTATACTGCCCTTCTCAGCCCGAGGGTGACTCAGGGTGGTTTACAAAATTGCACTATTTGGTGCCACAATAATATAAACAGTTAAATCATATAACATCCATAAAATACCATGAACAATAAAATCACTAAAACATAACTCCTATGCATCTCATTTCCAGAATCATTATCCAATCGCAATTGTCCAGCCATTCCGAGGTCAAGTAATTATCTTCTACATTGCATTTGAGAGAGCCTGCTCACAAAGCCAGGTATTGACTTTTTTTTTTGAAATGTTAAGAGGGTGGAGGCTGATCTAATGTCCCTGGGGAGGGCGTTCCATAGCCAAGGAGCCACCACTGAGAAGGCCCTATCTCTCGTCCCTGCCAACCGAACCTGTGGAGGCGGGATAGAGAGAGATACGTTCAGACAGATAAAAAGGGCCAGAACCATTTAGGGCTTTATAGGCTAAAGCCAGCACTTTGAATTGTGCTCAGTAGCAGACTGGCAGCCAGTGGAACTGGCGCATCAGAGGAGTTGTACGCTCCCTGAGCGTCGCTCCTGTTAGCAACCTGGCTGCCGCCCGTTGGACCATTTCTCTTGATTCAGTTTCAATTTCTTTGCCCTCATCCAGACCGTCATAGTGGCCAAGCACCAGTTCAGGACCTGGACAGCCTCCTTAGTAGAGGGTGGGAAGGAGTGACAGAGTTGGACCATCACCTGCATACAGGTGACACCATACCCCGAAACTCCGGATGATCTCCTCCAACGGCTTCATGTAGATGTTAAACAACATGGGAGACAGTATTGAGCCCTGCAGGACTCCACAAGACAATGGTTGTGGAGTCGACCAGGAGTTTCCCAACAACACCTTCTGGGAATGACCCTCTAGGAAGGTCTACAGCCACTGCAGAATGGTTCCCGCAAGGCCCATTCCCATGAGTCATCCCAGAAGGATACGATGGTCTACGGTATCGAAGGCTACTGAGAGGTCCAGCAGAACCAACAGGGACACACTTCCCTGTCTAGCTCCCGGCGAAGATCATCCACTAAGGCGACCAAGGCTGTCTCAGTACCATGTCCCGGCCTAAAACCAGACTGTGCCAGGTCCAGATAATCCATGTCTTCCAAAATTCCTGAAGTTAAGAGGCCACCACACATTCCACATGTTCCTTTTTGAGAGGCCCAGAAAGAGGAGATTGGGAACAGGCCGATAGTTGTTCAATTGAATGGGGTCCAGTGACTGTATTTTCAACAGCGGTTTTATTATAGCTTGTTTTAAGCTGTCTGGAATATTGCCTTCCAGAAGGGAGGCATTAACCACCACCTTTACCCACTCGGCCAATCCCCCTCTGACTTCCTTTAAAAGCCAGGATGAGAAGGGGTCTAGGATTCATGTGGTCACTCTCATCCCTCCAAGTATCTTGTCCATATCCTCGGCTTTCACCAATTGAAATGAATCCATCAAAATCAGACAAGCAGGTGCTCTAG
This sequence comes from Anolis sagrei, assembly GCF_037176765.1. Lineage (NCBI taxonomy): Eukaryota > Metazoa > Chordata > Lepidosauria > Squamata > Anolidae > Anolis > Anolis sagrei. Next base: position 215,632,027 of record NC_090022.1, on the reverse strand, counting down.
CTACATCTACAGAGACTGCTGTTAACATGGTGTCCAGACCAGAACGGATCAAAGCGACTGTCTGCAAAGAACCGAGAAAATGCTTCACATCAAGCTGCCGAGTTTTCAGGGGTCCCGTCCTGAGAGATGGGACTTAATAGGCCTCTGACAACTTAGAACAGCTCTGCCGGACAGTTCCTTGCGGACGCAATATTGGCTGCCAGAAAGAATTTCTGAGCAGCTTTTATTGCCGCGTCATTGATTGGAATCTTAACATTGATTGGAATCCTAACAGGGCATCTAGACGTGTTTGATTTGGCCCACTCGGATCTGAACGCCACTCACCCTCTAGTCCCTTCTTCCTTTGCTTCATCGCTGCCAGTTCCTCATTGAACTAAGGAGCTAGTTTTGCTCAGCTACTTGAGAGAGGATGTTCTGGAGCAATCGTGTCTATTGCCCTGTCCATCTCCTCATTCCAGAGAGTGACCAGAGCATCAACAGGATCATCAATCAAGGTGGCGGGAAATTCTCCAAGAGCTGCCAGGAATCCATCCAGATCTATAAGTCTCCTAGGGTGGACCATCTTAATGGGTCCTCCACCCCTGCAGAGGTTGGGGGTGCAGCGAGTCTAAACCTGATCAGGTGGTGATCGGTCCATGGCAACAGAGCAGCAGTCAGCTCCTCCATGCCACCACCTTCCTTCCATCCCTGACAGAAAACCAAGTCTAGTGTGTGACCAGCACTGTGGGTAGGGTCGGATATCTGTCGGGACAGCCCCATGGTCACCATGGAAGACATGAAGTCCTGAGCTGCTCCTGATAGGGTGGATTTGGTATGGATGTTGAAGTCCCCCGGTACAATCAGCCATTGGGACTCCAACACCAGGCTCGAAAACACCCCAGCTAGCTCAGATAGGGAGACTGTAGTGCAGCAGGGTGGATAGTACACTAGCAGAATCTCTATTCTGTCCCAGTCACCTACCCTCAGGTGCACACATTCAAAGTTGACTGTAGGATGAGGCACCAGGTCAGGGAGATGGAATCCCTATAGACCACCGCAATCCCGCCTTCCCGCCCTCCGAATCTCGGTTGGTGCTGAACGGAGAATCCTGGTGGACAAAGCTGGGTCAGATTTACACCTCCAGCCTCATCCAACCAGGTCTCCGTTATGCATGCCAGATCTGCCCATTCATCCAAAATTAAATCTTGGATGAAGGCTGTTTTACTATTGACAGATCTGGTGTTCAACAGCACCATTCTTAATCCAGAGGGGCCGCCATCCTGGGTACCCAAACTTACCATGCCAGAAGACCATTTTAGAGTTACTAGTGTTCAACAATCCCTAGGCCAAATCAATGGTCTCCCTTTACTGTATCTCCCCCTCCCCGTAATTACTTTTATGGGATCCCCCAACTATTAGAACCCCCCATCAGGTTTAACTCCCTCATTTTCAAACCAAGGCATGATGGTAAATACTTGATTCAATGACATTTCCTCTACCACTATACCTCTCTTCCCTTCAGTTCCCACCCCTGTCCAACAGTTTCTATATTGCTCTAACTCACCCAGACTCTTTCCTGCCTCATAAAGTGCAGATATAATTATTATACATGAGGGACTGAGGAGCAACATGAGAGCAATTTTCTTTTTTTCTAATAGTCTATAAAGTGCAGTAGATAGTAAACAAGGTGCAGTCTATAAAATGCTGATGGATTATACGAGCAGATGGTAAACAAAGTGCAATCTATAAAGTTCTGACTAATTGTTCATAGCCTATAAAATGCTGGTGGGAACTGCAAGTTATTAAAGTGCACAATGATTAAGATGTCTAATATAAAGTGCAACAGAGGGAGGGGGTCATAGGGTAAAGTGCAAAATGGGCAAGCTAGCAACAAAATGGGCAAGCTAGCAGTTCACGATAGCAGTGTAGCAGCTTATACTATGTCCAATGTCCTTTGAACTTTAGTACTATTATAATAGTTCTTAGATGACCAGCCTCTCCCCCCCCCCCCGAATGACAGTTTCACACTAGCCAAAAATATGATGTAGTAGGCTGTATACTCTTGAACAAGCGGCTAGCTAGAATTGAGGGATATGGAGGCACCACAGTAACACTGGGCAAAATGGTGGACAGAACTTCCTGCGAAAGGAAATTGAAGCTGGTATCCCCAGTATATGTCGTAGTGCAGTTTTGATGATGTAACGCCAGCAGATGATGACTCCTGAAGAAAGCCCCCTCTGGAAAGAGACCCAATTTGGACCCAGGATCTTTGGTGCCTGAATCTTCTGGTGGAGGGTCTTGGCGATGGATGCAGCACAGCCACAGTGCGAAGGCAGCACAGGCACGGGTGATGGCATGGGAATCTGGTCAGAAAGAGGCCCAGTAGAGGCCTGGTGATCTGGCGACCTGGCAGAGCTCCAAGGGACGGATGAGCACGAAGCACGGGAACACAGCAAGCAGAGCAGACTCAGTCCCTGGCAGGCCTGTGGGCTCAGCTTTATAGTGTAAGCCTCCTTGCAGTTGCTGAGCCACACCCAGCTGGAGGAGGCCTGGGCTGCCGGCTACTCACAAGGGTCTCAAGGAGCAGGCTGGAGCTGTTTTATGCCTCTTTATAGCAGGCAGAGCAGACTCTGCCTTATATCTTTCATTAAGACATGTATTAAAAGCATCAAAGTTAAGATATCATTTTTATTTATTGATTTATCAATTGATTCAGTGTTTCTAGTCCTGTTCACACTATTTGGATTTAAAAACTTTAAAAATAAGTACACAAAAAGCATGCTATGTTTATTACCATATTATTTGGCTACCATGAGCTAAATTTCAGTTTAGCTCATGGTAGGAAAATGAAATTGCCCTTCAAGGTTTTGGTCACATGTTTGCTGTGTTATATATGCTAGTTTGCATATGTTAAAAAGTCATCATACCCAAGAAACTTCCCAAGTGGGTGTCATTTCATTCAGCTTCGATGCTGCATATTATTCTGTAGAAAAATGTTTTTAGAATACTTCCTATCTTGTTGTTATGTATTATTAAACTTCTTTCTTTCTCATTGTGAATTAATCAGTTCTTATCTGTGCTGTTTTTGATACAGCTTTCTAATCTTAAATTGAACATTATCATTAGTTGCAGAATTTAATATAAATCATAACGGCATCCTTCCCACAGCTGAGTGCATAAGATGAGCTGGTAGCTGCTTTTACTCAGCCATATTTTATTTTCTATAGGAGAATAAAAGAGCCTGATGATCAATAATACAGAAAACCTTCCAATTAAATGATGCAAAACAAAGCAGCAGGTTGTACATTGTCAGACATCTTGTTAACGTTAGAGGTGTGTGTAGAATCTGTGATAGAACCAGAAGTGAAACATGGTAGAAATCTGCTCATTAAACCTGCTTCATGCATTCATACTTGAAAGCTTGGGTGAGGTAGATTTTCTCAAATTTATTTCGCTGCTTGATGGGATCATTGAGAAAGGCTTTCTCTAAAAATGAGAGATCAATTAGAGATGGCCTGGCACAAGGTTTAAATTCATTAGGACTTTCTTCATCGGTGTGCTTTGGTTGAGAGGATTAATCTCATGACACAATAGTCCATGGTGGCAAACACGGGAAGCCACAAAATGGGACACTTATTGGACTTAAAGTTACACAAAAGGGGGAGAAAACCAATTGGTGTATTACCTTTTTAAAAAACCTTTCTGACCCACTAAGGTAACAAGCCCTGCAGATTTAAAACTCTAATTTATTTTTCAAAAATTAACAAAATGAATACAGAAAGCCAGACCTATTGAATTTACAAGACCCATTAAGGAAGCTATGTTCCATACATTTGTGGTAGCAAGCATAATGTATCACATGTGATTGTTGTGATAAAGTAGTGCATATGATATTTACAATACCATGGCAAACATTGAAACAATGGATAGTTTTCAGGGTGTCCACCTGAGATTTGTATAAACATTCCAAGCTGACATAAGTGAATTTTTGAAAATGGGGACTAAAGCTCACCAGTGGGAAAATTTGGCATTGCTTAGGCCTGCATTCAATTTTCCCCACTCCAAATAAAAGGAATTCTGTAAATGTTGGTAATTACTTTTTAAAAACTGAAGTAAATTTTTGTCACATTTGCAATGATGAAATTAAGTAAATACAATAGGCTCACATATAATGCAACATGTGTTATGTAGATTCACATATATGCAATGACCACCCCCATGATGGTCAAAGACAAGGGCAGCAAGAGACCATGTTGTCCATACTAAGGTCCCAAAAGGAGCCCTTCCTCTCCCAGTAGAAATCCCTGTTGTTCTTCTCTTGGCAAAGATGGGAGACAAGCTCCTTTCCTGACTAATGACCTCATCATATGGACAACACCCCCCCCCCCCTTCCACGTGCTGTTTCGCCAGCCTCTGTGGTGAAATGGCAAGGATGTGGAGTGCTTCTATAACCCTGAATGCTCAGTGGTGACACTTTCCCCATTAAGCATCACTGAAGTGTTGCTGCAGTTTGCTGGCTCAATTGGAGCCAGCACAACATGAGAGCCTTCCTATGATACTGTTACTCCAGTTGGGGTTGGAAATTCAGCAGGAAGTCCAGCAACATCTTGTGATGAGCAGCATCCTAGGATGCTAAAAAAGTAAGTATGATGATGTTGCAAGAGAAGTGACAGATGCCCAGTTGCATTTCTTGCAGCAAAGGAAGGAATTCACTCTTCTTCTGCATAAGGAAGCGATAGAATCACAACTGTGCTTCTCTTGGCAGAAAAAGGAAATTAACCCTTCTCTTGATGGAGAAGAGCAATAGAAGCCTGGATGCACTTCTCTCAGGAGAGGAAGGAAAGTGATTATTCTCAAAGAAAAAGCCCAGCTCCACCAGATCTGGCTTCTGGGGAATGTAGGAGTTATTTTCAGGAGTTCAATATGGGAAGCCTGCCCTCCCAAAATGTGAGTCTTTTTTCAGCTATTGTCTCTTCCACTGGGCAGCAGATAAGGATGCAGATATTTTGACTTTGAAAAGCATTTTCAGCCTTCAGTAACATACTAGCAAGAAGCAAGGCCCAACTGGAAAAATCCCTCCCTGAAAAAAAGGGAGATTCCGGATTTTATGCAAAAACTCTATAATGTTAAGGAACTCAAAATGGCTCCCTCATGTAATACATGGACCAATTTTACAGGTATTCCCCACACAGAGAATGCCATGTTGTGTTTGCTTGCAATTTAGATGGGAAGTTATACCTATGGGAAATGGCAGTTTCTTTTTTTTAAGTGCTAGCATGCCTGAATACACAATGGACTAGACACGGGGCACTTAATATTTCAACACTTAAGGCATTGTATGAAACTGTTTGCAGTATTTTTCTACTCTTTTTTTCATAGCCAAATATGAGGAAAACAGAACCTCTGGGGAATTTCTTCAGAAAAAGACACTGATATAAAATTTTCAGTCCCAAAAATAGCCCCCAAGTTTAGCTAAAGCTCTCTTTCTCTTTAGCACTCTTTCTCTCTACTTGAAGGCTGGAAAGCTGCTAGCAGTAAGAGAATACCATATACATGTGCCCTACTATAAAATAATTGTAGGGGATCATGCAGAGGCCAAACTGCTATTTTTCTATCCTCCCAACCCAGCATGAAACACATCAGTACCCAAACCCAAAAGTAGAAGTGATATTGGAGTTAAAATGTCGTGTAATTTTTTTCATAATATGCTTTCCATTTCTTTAATTTGTTTTAGAATGATAATTTCATTTCAGGCCTGTCCAGTAGAGCTCAGGTCATGAAAAAAAAGAGAAGTAGCAGAAACCCCACTAGACAGAATAATTAAAAGTACAAAAAGACAAAGGAATTATTGGGTTATTGTACAAGGAATTAATCACTTTATCTTACAACACAAAAACCACCCTTATAGAGAATTGGAAACAAGAAAAAAGCTTTAGTGATAAATTAATCGGGTCTTGGATTGACAACATTCAGAAAATTAAACATATGAGGATCAAAGAAACCCAAAGGAAAATAATCTCTAAATGGTATAGAACCCCCTTCAATTAGCTCATATAATGGGAAATATTTCCAACAAATGTTGGCGTAAGTGTGGGGGAATAGATTCATTCTCCTGCATGTGGTGGGAAGGTAGAAAAATTCAGAACTATTACATTATAATAAGAAATGTAATAGAAGAAATAATAGGGAAAAAATTAAAGTGGCATAAAGCCAGATTCACAACAATTGGACAGATAACAATAATTGGCCAGAAATCCTAAAATATATGATAGCCGCAATACAGGCTATGATAACCCAAGGATGGAGAGACAATACAAGATGGGATTTGAAAACTTGGTGGTCTTATCTCTCAGAATATAAAATCAATGATTTCATTAATCAAAGGAAAAACAAGTATATGAATAGTTATACAAAACAAGACTGGTATAGGAAATGGTCTATTCTAACCTATAAAATAGGCAGATATGATTGATATACCACCTTGAATCAGACTTTCCATGTGGTTAGATTGATGTAATGACATAATTTGAAATTGCTGTTCCAGGAGGAAGGGGGAAATGGGAGGTATGGGTAATGGGAGATGCACATCTCAGATATGTATAAGTGTCATATATGGTAAAGTGACTTTTGGAATAATGTATATCAAGATAAGACTTGTATGGCAAAAGTTTATTAATTGAATGGGTGAATCAATAAATGGAAAAATTTAAATAATAATAATAATAAAGATAATTTCAATTCTGACAACTTACACTGTGACATGCAATTTGTCTTCTTCCAATTGTCAGTGGGACAATAACTCTTAGCATCCTTCTCCACCAATAACGCTGGCAAGATCTGATAGGAGGTGTGGTGCCACAACATGTGGAAGAACCTACTCTTATGTAAATCTAACCTTGTTTTGCTTTTTTTATAGGAGACATTTAAATAGTGATTTAACAGTCCAATCCCCCCTCCTCCTTCCAAACCTGGCTGGCAAATATGTACCTCTACAATCATCTCCTGAAAGCTGGCCAGACTGCGAGCCAGACTTTAGCAAAGTCTCAGCCATGTTCAAACGTTATTGGGTTCAAAGCAGGAACTGGCTTGCCAAATGGCAACTCTCATATCTTTATTTACTTTTTAAAGCCACAACTGTTTTAATTGAAAAGCATATAAATAGCATAAATTTCCTCTGAGTTTCTTGTGGCCTTCATGGAGATAAACAAAAACAACAACAACAAAAAGTGAACAGGAGGTGGAGAAATGATTGGATCATTTCTATTAAATTAAATTCAATTAAATATGAACAGGTGCAACATCAAAAGCATGGTAGCGCTGATTCGGTTTTCTTGCAGTTAATGAGCTTAGTTTTCATGACGATTTTTCAGAAACCAGACCTATCCACTCAGACACTGAACTTGGAATAATTTACATTTCCAATGAGGAAAGATTTGATATAAGCAAGAGAGAAAGCTTTGTGGGGGGCAGAGGAGACAAATATCAACAGAAGTTGCCAAAGTGCATATACATGACCAAAAAAAGAGAGATTAGCATAATGAAAGAGCTGGTTGTCAAATTAATTGTGGACACCAGCCCAGAAAGCAGACGTACAAAGAAAGGATTTTTATTTTGCTCTGCCTTCCCCTCTTCCCCCCTCCCCACCCAAAAGATGATGAAACATTTGGCAAAGAGGTGTAGACACATGAGTACCCACACATATACATTATATGCCCTTACATGCACAAAGGTTCTCTCAAAAGAGGGCAGAAAGTATTAAAGTGAAAACATTCTGTTTGTCCAAATGGTGAGTTGAAATGAACAAGTCCCTCTAGACTTCTGGGATCAGGATCAGAAACGGTCTTTTAACTGGCAGGTTTTTCTCTCCCTTAATTCTTATTATAGGATTCTCTCTAATCTTGCAGAGAGCAGGCTCCGGGTGAATGATAATTACATTCAGATGGAGATCAGCCACATCATTTTCACAATAAGGGTAATTAGGCCTGGCTACAAATAGAATCACCTTGTATTCTTCAAACTGGAAGCAAATGGCAAACCCCTGAAAGGTCTCTTGCTGAAATAAAAGATAAACACAGAGCATAACTTAAACAGGACTTCAAGGAGGAGTAGCTCTAGAAATAACTTTTATGGCTACGCTAAAGCTGAATCTTTACAAAATAGAGCCTCCCTTTTCTCTCTTTGCTTTGTATTGCCTTTTCCTTGTTTCCATAGACCTTTGTTCTCCTTCTCCACTCCTTTTAAATTTAAGCAGAGCATCAGTGCCCAACTGAATAATAAGCAGTAACCTGTCTTTGGCCCTCACAAGGTGTCAAAGATGAATGACAATAAAAAATGCAGAAAGAAAGCAAAACAATGAAAATAAATAAGTTGAAAACAAGTTTCAAAACATACAAATAAAAGAACTTTTGCCCAAATTGTTTTTCTGCACTTTCAAGCTGTTTCTGACTTATGGCAATCTTATCATGGGGTTTTCTTGGCAAGATTTGTTGTGGGTGGGCATGATCAACCCCCCCCCCCCCCCAAATTAAAGCCACAACCAGGACTCTGCTGAATAATATTAGGGGGTCTCTGGCCACAACTCTGGAATTCCTCAAAGAACCCAACCAAATCCTCTTTCCCAAACCTTTGCCCATTTACCCAAACACAAGCATTACACTTCCTCTTTTGTTGCATTGATTGGGAGTGATAGCATCCTGGGAGGACCTGAAATTTCAGACAACAAGTGCATCTCAGCAGACTGGGTAAGTGGGGAAAAAAACCCTACATGTTTCAGCAGCTGTCTAGCCACAAACATATGTTTCCTAAATTCAGTTTGATCCACAATCAGTGGATACTGTGACTACCGTCCCAGTCTCCAACAGATTCCTTTAGTGTTTGTGTAGGCCCTGCATAGTAAAACCAGTTTGTTTAATTCACCTCCAAACTGGATTACAGTGTCTGTGTAAATCCATCCTGTCTAAGGAGTTGGTCCCATGAGATTCATCAAGAACAGGGTGACAAATCCCAAAGGCTATATCTTATTGTGCTAGTTTGGATACTATTTAGGACCGGTTTGTCCCAATTAACGCTCTGTCATCCCACTTTTTCAACTGATTTATGAATGTCCCAGTGTTTCTCTCTTCCTTCTCCATTAACTATAGTTTAGTTCAACTGATTAGAATTGAGTTCAAAGTTCAGGAATGGCTTTCACTCAACCCAGTGTGAAGGAATTCCATACTTTTTGAATTAAATTGTTGGTTTAGGATTAAAATATCAGATGTACAGTATCTCCCAAGTGAAATATGGAGCTAGAATAAGCCTTGACGATTAGCAGGAAAGCAAACAGACAACAAATAATAACTTTGATCAAGAGTCCCAGCATTGCTTTCAGTCCAACCTACTCTTCGCACTGAACAAGGCAGGTAAAGTTTATTCAAAACATTTCACAGAACTTTAGAGGTATGCACATTATGGCAAAGTGTGCATCAGCAATAGCTAATGCTTATGTTGCAATTCTTATCTGAGGTCTATGTGACCAGCAAATAATTTATGAAGAATATATGTGTTAATGAGGATATTTCTCAAAGTGTGGCACCGAATGTGATCTTAACTTCTGGTTGTTGGCTATGGGAATGTAATATTGCAAATGCAAGATTTCTAGCATAGGACAAATGACAGAGCCCAGCAAACAATACTGGCCATGGGGAGATGTCAGCGATTGTCAAAACGGAGTTGGTCAGGCTCCCCATAACCCTAAAACAGATCATCGTACAGAGAAATCTTTAATTCTTATTTTATGCCAGTGTAACCCTGTAAGTATCCATGTGGTAAACAGTGAATAATTGAGTCTTGTATAGCATAGTTTTCTTGTTGGTTACTGCTGAACTGATAGTGAAAAAATATCCAGATATTATTTTTACCTGTCTTATTTGCATAGCACATGAAATGATGAGATCTGAGCATGGGTAAAACTTATATCAAGGCAGAAAGTCCTACAATATCTGTTTTGAACTAGATAACGTGGGATTTTCTGCCTTGATATTCTGGGATATAGGGCTGTGTGCAAGGGCTCTTAGAGAGGTTTACTTTTGCCAGAGTGGGTCATCTGTAATAGTAAAATCCTATGTTACTTTCCTAAAATGTAATGCATAATCCATATTACTGGGGTTGTATGTTTTGGAAAACAGCACAAGTAATTCTATTATTACCATGCAACAACAAAAGCCTATAAACAATCTAATGAAAGATTATTTGGCTCAAGGACATTTTTAATGGCACAGAAAATGAAATTCACACAAACAAATATACAGACATGAACTCATAGAGTTTGTTTACTGTGATCAATCACCACAATTATATATTATTTATTGCTTCCCACTCTGACCATTCTCTCTCACTTTTTTTGCAATGGACTTAATGTTAGTGCTGGACATGAAGGTTGAAATTATATACTACCTAAAACAAATCCTATAGGGAAAATGACCTTCTGTGATGTTTGTTCCTGCCTGCTGTGAAGCAGATGTTTTAGCACCCTTGTAAAATATATGGGGATTCTTGATTTCACCTCTGACAAAAAACCATAGAGCTAGAAAAGATTTTGGGAAAAGAAGTAATCAGGGAAATGAAATATCTTCCATCTAATGAATGGTTTTAGAAATTAGACATTTCAATTTTGACTCAAGATAAATGTAGAAAGACAAAACAAACCATATGTGAGGACACTGAGATTCAGTCTATGCTGGATGGGATTACATTCCCCTTTACAGGATGATAGCTCCAACATACTCTTGGAATCAACCCTGAGTCTGGTCAGAAGTAATATGTGCCTTCAAGTCATTTCTGACTTAAGTGACTCTAAGACCTATCATAGGGTTTTCTTGACAATATTTGTTCATGGTGGTGATAGATGAGGACGAGAGTGTGACTTGCCCAAGATCATCCAGTGGGATTTCGTGGGAGTAGAATTCTGATTTTCAGAAACCTAGTCCAACACTCAAGCCATTACACCATACTGGCTCTCACTTCATGATGATTAGGAGTATGCTTGTACAATTAAATCAAATGTACCAGCTATGCTTTTTCCTTGGGATGTTAGCTGCCTGGCAACATTAATGCATCCTGATGAATTACTGTAGCAGGCTTTATGTGGAACTGTTTGGAAAACACTGCAGCTAAACTGCTGACAAACACTGGGTGTAGAGGACATTTAATTCCCTGTCTCTAAATAGCTTCACTAGCTTCACTAGCTACTAGTCCATTTCTAGACATGATTCAAAGTGCTGGTTGAGACCTATAAAGCCCTATATGACATGGGTCCTAGCTATTTGCAACATTATATCTCATTATGCATGCATACCCAAGCATTAAGATGGAAATGAGAGGGCTTTCTCTCAGGACCTCATCTGAAGCAGTCTTCTCTATATCTTCTCTCTGTTTTCAGGCTCTGGCAAAATGGAGTTCTGTGGAGGCCATCCCACAATGCATGGCCACTTCTGGTCACTGTCCATAAGAATCCATGTTGCCAGCCTGTTGAAACAGAGAGAAGACTTTATTTTCAGGAGTCAGGTGTTATCTGACTCCTCTAACTTCAGAAAGCAGGGAGGAAACAGAGAAACCACAAAAAAATGACGGGAAATGATGTGTGAGGGCCAGCCATCCCAGAAGACACGGAAAGACAGTAGAGAACGAAATAAGACAGTTCCACCCACTTTCTCCCGCTTTCCCGCTGCCCATCTAATGAAATCCTCAGTCTCACAATCAGCACAAGTAGAGTTGGTGAGGATGTGGGAGGAAACCTTCCCAGTGACTGCTCCCTGACTATGGCTCAGTTGGCCTTTTCCCTGCTCTCTTATTTAATCAGGCCCTCGGTTTTTATCTGTTGTGCTGGTTTGTAATAAATAAAGGTTTTAATGTGTTTTAACTGGTCTAAATTAATGCTTTGGTGGACTGTGTTCTATGCTTTTTAAAAACTGTATGCATTTCAGACTGTTTTAGCTATGTTGTATGTGTTAATATGTGTGTATAAGCCACTTTGGATCCTGTATGAGAGGAAAACTGACTATAAATCAAATAAATAAATGAATAAATTCATAATAAACTCATTTGAAAGGAGGCAGAAAAAGTCTGGATAAAATTTTCCTTCCAGAAAAAAAGGCTATAATTAACAGTTCAGATTAAATATGATCCACAAATGAACACATTCTATGTTTACTTGTTTTTGTAATTATTTAAAAGTTTTAGAATAACAAAATACATCTTCAAATGGGGTTAAATATTGTGAATGTTTATAGACATCAGGAGCTAGTAGTGTTAAGTAGTTGATTCAGGGCCTATCCAGACAGGACCTGTATTGCAGGAAATCCCGCAGTAAAGTAGGGGCTGTCCAAACAACGTTCTGGACAGTCCCGAATTAATTCACTACAAACCAGGAAAACTCTGGTTTGTAACAAATTAATTTGATAGTGGATTTATTCTGCGCCTTCTTGGAAGATGTAGGATAAATCCATTATTTCTGGGTCTGCACTACAAAATACTGCAGTCCAGACAGTATTCCCACAGTTTACGAGGCTAAATAAGCTATATAAACTAATAAATCTAATAAAAAGTGATGTGCCCACAGTTCAGTGGGCTAAATAATTAAATAAGCTAATAAAACTAATAAAAACTGATGTGCCCTCCATTAGAAGCCTTGGTGGGCTCTCCTGGCATGTAAAAATGATGCGCCAGGAAAAGTGAGGAAAATTATTCCCCCCCCCCCCCCCCCCCGCTATCCTGCCACATCATTTCTATGTGCCAGGAGGGCCCGCCAAGGCTTTTTAATGGAGGGCACGTAAGCTTTGATTAGTTTTCTAAGGGGTCTGGGGGCTTGGGGAAGGGGGTAGGGCCTCCACACATTAGTCCCTCAGGCTAGTCCTGAGAGAACATGTGGCCACCCATCCCAGAAAGCACACACTTTCTGGGGTGGGTGTTGCAAGGCCCCCAGAAACATCCACGGTTTTTTAAAACACAGATGCTTCTGGGATAATGGCCTGTCTGGATCCTACCTTAGAGTCTCTAATCATTCTTACTGTGAATGCTTGTTGCAGACATAGGCTGTAAGATTGTCTGCTTATAAATTTGGTTGAAATTACTGATGGTATTAACATTTATTTATTTATTTATTTATTTATTTCATACATTTCTACCCCGTCCTTCTCCCCACCAGGGGACTCAGAGCTGCCTCGCATAAGCATCAAATAGTTTGGAGTAATGTTAATAGAGAAGACTTTTTCAAAGGTAGTGCCTCATCTATAACATGCCACCCACATATAGCCTAACATTATGGCCTGGAATCCTACCTTGGGAGCCAAATAAGTGACACATGGGGGCTTTCCAGACAGGACCTATATCCCAGGATCTGATCCCAGATTTTCTGTTTATCCCAGATTGTCTGGCAGCGTGGAGCCATATAATCCATTTATTTAACTCCTAACCTGGGATCAGACCCTGTGATACAGAGTCTGTCTGGAAGGGCCCCTAGCTGCATCTCCTAATGCCTCTCTCCCTAGAGCACCCCTCCCAGACATACGTAGCATATCAATTTCCATGCCACTGGAGAATGGTTATATCAGCAGGGACATATTGGGCTATTTTCCTTCAGCTGAACACTTTAGCAGGCATCTGTTATGACTTTTCAGGAGTTCTTGGAAAGTCCTGAAGTTTAGGTCCTTGCAGTACAGGAAAAGCACTGGAAATATCTCCTCTGATCCTCCTGCTTTCCAGTGTGACATGAAAATGACTGTGCTGTGGGAGCTGCATCAATTAAAAGCTGGATACTGATGGGATTTTGACTTTTGTAATGACCCAAAAAATGAAATGTGGTAGTAGAAGTCAAACTCACATAAAAATTAACCAACATGATTCCCCAAGTCATGTTGGTACTGGATAGTGTGTTTACTCTTAGGATATTATTAGGTTTAAGAGTAACTGTCATTCATGCCCAAGACCATGTGACTAACAGCCCTGTGAGTGAAAAAGTATAGGAATTTTATCCCATTTAAATGGGGTTTTTAGTCTACCCTGTACTATATCAGGAGGACTTTCACGATTGACTGTGGGTGGTGTCTATAACTAGGTTGCCCTTCATAGGAATTTGTAAGAATGCAATATTTTTAATATATAAATTAGCACCCGTTTGGTGCTAAATTATATATTAAAAGGCTCTTTATATCCTTTGACCAAGGATGTTGCAAAAGAGCCCTTGGGACTAGCCAAGGGGACTTAATGTGTTATAAAGTTCTGTGACTTGGGAGGGAGTGCCCTAGGGTTGCCTTACAGAAGACAGCTGGCTGCTGTGAACAACCCATAGCATTGGATTGCCCTCATAGGCATTTTCTCCAGGGATGGCTGAGGTCATAGTCAGTTTGACACCTGGCCTATGCAGACCCACATGAATCCCCCCCCCTTTTGTTTATTTTCAGACATAACTTCATTGAGTAGATTCGAGGTCAAATAAAGTGGTCATTCTTTAACCCAATTCTGTGTGCCTATCTTATTATTACATGGTTGCTCATTAATGGCAAACTAAAACCATCCATAAAGGAATACTGTTTAGATAATGGTCTGAGTATCTTACACCCTCCCCCCAGTCCACTTTTAGATAGTTTCAGCATGCCATTGTAACCTTGCTTCCTAAAATCATATTTCCAAACAGAACTGTTTCCACTCTGCTGATAGATAAACCTATGGTGCTTACTTACTTACTTACTTACTTCTTACTTACTTAGGCGATCCCTCGTTGGACGAGTAAGATGGTCTTCCATTATGGATTTCCTTGTGGGTCCGTAGGTGGCTGTGGAGCCCTATTCTTGCTCTGCATCTTCTTCCGCAGTGAGGGCATTGGTTTCCAGGTGGAAGGCGTTCCCGGTCGGGGTTGGCTTGACGCGCCTTCCTCCTGGCACGTTTCTCTCTTTCACCCTCCACTCGTGCCTCCTCGAATTCTGCAGCACTGCTGGTCACAGCTGTCCTCCAGCTGGAGCGCTCAAGGGCCAGGGCTTCCCAGTTCTCGGTGTCTATGCCAGAGTTTTTAAGGTTGGCTTTTAGCCCATCTTTAAATCTCTTTTCCTGTCCACCAACGTTCCGTTTTCCGTTCTTAAGTTCGGAGTAGAGCAACTGCTTTGGGAGACGGTGGTCAGGCATCCGAACAACGTGGCCGGCCCAGCGGAGTTGATGTTGGAGGACCATCGCTTCAATGCTGGTGGTCTTTGCTTCTTCCAGCACACTGACGTTTGTCCGCTTGTCTTCCCAGGAGATTTGCAGGATTTTCCGGAGGCAGCGCTGATGGAATCGTTCCAGGAGTTGCATATGACGTCTGTAGACTGTCCACGTCTCACAGGCATATAGCAGGGTTGGGAGGACAATGGCTTTATAGACAAGCACCTTGGTCTCCCTACGGATGTCCCGGTCCTCAAACACTCTTTGCTTCATTCTGGAAAATGCTGCACTTGCAGAGCTCAGGCGGTGTTGTATTTCGGCGTCGATGTTGACTTTGGTGGAGAGGTGGCTGCCAAGGTAGCGGAAATGGTCCACATTTTCTAATGTGACACCATTAAGCTGTATTACTGGCATTGGAGAGGGATTGGCTGGCGACTGCTGGAACAGCACCTTGGTTTTCTCAATGTTCAGTGACAGGCCGAGCTTCTCGTATGCTTCTGCGAAGGTGTTTAGAGTGGCTTGTAGATCTTCTTCTGAATGCGCACAGACGACATTGTCATCAGCATACTGGAGTTCTATAACAGATGTTGTTGTAACCTTGGTTTTGGCTTTCAGTCTGCTGAGGTTGAATAGCTTGCCATCTGTCCGATAGATTATTTCCACTCTGGTGGGAAGCTTCCCATCAACAAGGTGAAGTATCATAGCGATGAAGATGGAGAATAGAGTTGGGGCGATAACACATCCCTGTTTGACACCGGATTCCACTTTAAATGGGTCACTTTGGGAGCCACTGCTGTCCAAGACTGTTGCCATCATGTCATCATGGAGGAGCCGCAGGATGTTCACAAATTTGTTAGGGCACCCGATTTTGTGGAGGATGGTCCAGAGAGCGCTGCGATTCACTGTGTCAAATGCCTTTGCAAGGTCGATGAATGCCATGTACAGGGGTTGGTTTTGTTCCCTGCATTTTTCTTGGAGTTGTCGTGCAGTGAAGATCATGTCCACGGTTCCTCTGGAGGGGCGGAAGCCGTTCTGGGATTCTGGGAGGGTGTCTTCTGAGAGGGGGAGAAGGCGGTTTGCAAGGATTCTTGCGAGGATTTTCCCAGCGGAGGTTAGAAGGGAGATACCTCGATAGTTTCCGCAGTTTGTTCTTTCCCCTTTTTTGAAGAGGGTGATGATGGTGGCGTCCTTGAAATCTGCTGGGATTTTCTCGGTCACCCACACTTTTTCTATGAGCTGGTGGAGTTGGTGTGTTAGCTCAGGTCCTCCCTCTTTAAAGATTTCAGCAGGGATCCCATCTGGTCCACTGGCTTTGTTATTCTTCTGTTGGCTGATGGCATTGCTGACTTCTTCCAAACTAGGCAGTGCTGCAAGCTCATCCCTGGTTTGTTGTTGTGGGATTTGTGAGAGGACCTCGTCGGCCACATTGGAGCTGCGGTTCAGGAGGCTTTGGTAGTGTTCTTTCCAACGTAGTGCAATTGAGTTTTGGTCCTTCAGGAGTTTGGTTCCATCTGATGAGCGTAGAGGCTGTATGCCATGGTTTCTTGGTCCATAGGTGCCCTTTGTGGCTTTGAAGAATCCCTGAGCATTATGGGTATCTGCCAGGTGTTGGATTTCTTCGGCCTTCTTTGTCCACCAGATGTTCTTGAGTTCTCTTGTCCTTCTTTGGACCTCAGCTTTTGCACTAGCATAGATCTTTTTCTTAGCAGCACAGTTGATGTCTCTCTGCCATGCTTGGAAGGCTTTCCTTTTCTTGTCGATTAGCTGTTGGATCTCGATGTCATTTTCATCAAACCAGTCTTGATGTTTCTTGGCTTGGTATCCAATAGTTTCTTCGCAGGCTTGGATGATGGAGGTCTTCAGTTTGTTCCAATGTTCCTCAACATTTTCGGGGTGTTCTGTGGGTAGATGGTCCTTGAGTGCTGTTTGGAGATGGGCTCGCCTGGAGGGCTCCTGAAGGGCTTGGGTGTTCATTTTGCGCCTTGTCTTCCTTCCTTGGAGTCTGCGCTTGGGGGCGATCTTGATAGCCATCGAGGATCGAATTAGCCTGTGGTCAGTCCAGCAGTCGTCAGCACCTATCATGGCTCTTGTGAGGAGCACGTCACGGCGGTCTCTGGCGCGTGTGATTACATAGTCTAAGAGGTGCCAATGCTTTGACCGGGGGTGCTTCCATGATGTCTTGAACTTGTTTTTCTGGCGGAAGAGCGTGTTGGTGATGACAAGGTTGTGCTCCGCACATTTGGTGAGAAGCAGGATGCCATTTGAGTTGCTGTTTCCAACCCCGTCTTTTCCTATGGTGCCTGGCCACAGGTCGAGGTCTCGCCCGACTCTTGCATTGAAGTCCCCCAGGAGAATGATTTTGTCCTCCTTAGGTATCCCCGATAGGACGGTGTCCAGCTGACAGTAGAATTTCTCCTTGATGTCTTCATCAGCGTCTAGTGTTGGTGCATAGGCACTTATGATGGTTGCCCGTTGGTTTTTGGCAAGATCAACTCGGAGGGTGGAGAGACGTTCGTTGATACCAGTGGGTGCTTCGGACAGATGTTTCATCAGATCATTTCTTATAGCGAAGCCAACTCCGTGCATTCTTTGGTCTTCTTTGGGCAGTCCCTTCCAGAAGAAGGTGTAGCCTCCTTTTTCTTCTTTCAGCTGTCCCTCTCCTGCTCTCCGGGTCTCCTGAAGGGCTGCTATGTCGATGTTGAAGCGTCCCAGCTCCCTTGCGATGATGGCAGTTCTGCGTTCGGGGCGTTCACTGCCACTGTTGTCCATCAGAGTCCGTACGTTCCACGTACCGAAGTTCATTTTCCTTTTTTGGCCGCAGGGTGGTGACCCCACTGGACGCGGCAGTCCAGTCAGGGATGAGTGAGGCAGACTATGTTTGGGGCACCTTTTCTAGCCCCCTCCCCATGTGGGGTGAGCAGAGTGGGTCCTCAATAGGGCTGCTCAGTCGTGGATACAGCTGCCGAACTACTCAACTGCCTCGGACCTTGAGGTAGAACGACTGAGTCCGTACCCACCGCCCATGTGCCAGTCTGTGACTAGGGGCTTCCAGATTTCACAGTCCTGCCCCCGTCGCCACTCGCTGATCGCCATGGGACTTTGGTTGCTTGGTTTTTATTTTCTTTGGAAGACGCCTGTGCGTGGGTTTTTTTAATGTGTGGAGGTCAGTGCACAACTGATCAACACACAGACTTCACAGAGTGAGGTTCCACTGGTGATGTAGTTTAACACAATGACCGTGGCTTCTCAGTCTGTTGCAGCCTTCTTCCGCCTTCGCAGCCGTTGTAACATGTGCCATGTTATCCTCCGCCTGCTCCGCCGTTGAGGTCTTTGGGTCTTCAGACTGTGCTTGGTCTGGAACCTCCCCCGCAGCCACTCCTGGGAGTGCACGACTCCAGTTGTTGTGCCTACAGGTTCATCGGAACACGCAAGCCCCCTCACCACGACAAGGTGACAGTCCATCGAGGACTATGGTGCTATTATGTACCTAAATACAGCTACAGGGCACAGATAAAGCTATATTTCCAACATTTGTTATTGTTGGACTTGTTTCTGAGGGTAGTCAGTGTATCACACAGCCCTATATCCTAGAATATCAAGGCAGAAAATCCCACATTATCTGAGTGTGGACTCAGATAACCCAGTTTAAAGCAGATACTGTGGGATTTTCTCCCTTAATATTCTGGGATAAAGGGATGTGTGGAAGGGCCCTGTGTCTCTATCAGATGCATGGCATAAATAACTTCAACGGATAAAACTTCATATTGATAAAAGTGATGCAAAATGCTCCCTCAACCTAATTTATGGACATTGTGTAGGAGCTCTGTCAGTCCATGTTTGGTATGTTTTGCCAGCTTAAAGGCCTCCTTCTGTTAAGGCATATGCAAAGAAGGAATCCACAAGCAATTTCAGAGTGTCTGTGCTGTGATCATGGATTTGTTTCTTAAAGTACCCCTGGTGTTAAGGAGATAGGAATTGCAGGAGGAACCCTAGCTGAAAACTGAAATTAAATGAGCCAGCAGCAAAGAGAGAAGTTCATTTTTAATTAAAATTATTCTCACTCCTCTATATTTGTTCATATGTAAACCACAAAAGACATCGGCATGCTCATGACACATGCATACAAATTTCAGTGTTACATTTTCATGAATTTGTGAGATGAGCTAGAGGCGTGCGTTTGCCTGTGCATTTAAGAATTCATTCCAAAAGGAAAGAAGCAGTACAATAAAGGGCATCTTTAATCACAAGCTTGCTATTTGAAAACAGAGATGTAATAGCACAATTCAATACATGGCTGCTCAAAAATTCTATTGAATTTAGCCTAAGCAAAAGCCCCTTCTACATTGCCATATAATAAAGTTTCAAACTGCATTATATGGCACTGTGGATGGTACCTAAGATACAGTTGGGGATGGATGTGAAATCCAAAAAGCACCAGTCAATAACATTAGTGAAACTGAATATTTTGTTGCATATTAAATAATAGCACATTGATACATTGTTACAGCAAACCCTGGTATGGTTGACTGAAATATGGCTTGTGATGCAAAAATCTCTTCTGCCACATACCATCATTTTTTCCATTCACAAATCACAACCTGAACCCATAGATATTGTTTGGCCTATGAACTATGGCTTGTTTAAACCATAGGTTGTTATAACATTAGAATCCACAACTCTGGCTTTTCCCTAACTTGTTTTCCCAACCTCTCAGAACGACAGAAAAACTGACAAAAGGAATAAATGAGGAAAAATGAAAAACGGGGAAGATGGAGTGTGGTTTATTTGGTTCTCTGCCATGCATTTGGTATCTTAAACAATAAATGAAGGTGACACAAACTCTGGCAAATGCAACACTATGGCATGAGCCAAGCTGTAGAACTCTTTATGTGGTGAAAATGGCCAGAAAGTTGCTTCTTATATGAACAGATGAATACAGTAATGGAGAAAAATAACTATTTTACAGTGTGAGACTTATGGACAAAGAAAATGAACACAGACTGTCCTTAAAATATATACTGCAACAGTATAGTTATTCATGGTTTAAAAAATTGTAAGGCTAAGAGCTAAATTGTCTTTTCAAGTAGGTGGTATGCTAAATCTATAGTTTGTTCAGCAGTTAAGCTTAATGGGTTACAGGAAAAGTCTATCCATTTGTCTGCTATTGTTGTTTTTATGAAATCTATCTTCTTGTCATGATAATTGCTCTAGTTTCATCATAAGCAGAGCATGAACTGCAAATGCTTCTAAATTATTGTAGCAAGAGAAGATAGAAAATTGTGCCGGGTGCAATTTATTACATCTCCTGTCTTTTGGGGTGCTTAACTTGGTTGAGATTGATTATGTACAGGATTAATTTAGCATCCCTCCCTGCAAATCACTATTCCTTTTCATGCACTAAAAAAAAGAGAACTGTTCTAATAAGCAGCTTTCTCTCTTCTTAAAGCTGAGTACGCTTAAAATACAAGGTCAGTGGCTTGTCAGGGAAATATGCCTAGGCAATTCTGCAAGCGTGCTATGTCCCTAAGAAGAAGAAGAAAGATGGGGAGATGATATAATTGCAATGCTGTTATATTGCAAGCCTTCATAATTAGTGGCATTAATGCCATCTTTGCATAGGTAAGTTTTTGTTTGCAAAGAGAAAATTAGTGTCAAAAATGCTTAGGCATCGCACTGCCTTTTTTGTAGGCCTGTGTGTTCTGTTAATGTTCAAACACTTTCTCTCTTTCCAAGACCTGAGATAATCTTGGCAAGGTGTAAGCTCTTACTTCTAAATATAGTGGGAAACACTTTTATAAGTGCATTTTACCATGTCAGTTGAGTCAGTGATAAAGTGTTGATGAGGCTGCTGTGATAGCTCTCAGAATTGGGTGTTCATTCTTATCTCTGTATTTGGTTTAGGTAATTCATATAGGATTTAACAACTAAGAGCTTTGTTGCTCTTTTTTTTTTTTTTTTAGTCTTATGACTTGATTTTCTTGTACTTCCAAACTTCAGGATGAAAAGGAGGATGGGAGGAAGACAAGAAAGGGAGAAAGAATGTTGCCCCTTTGAGGCTAACTAGTTTTTAAAGAGACTAGTTAAAATAGATTATTAATTAAGTTGAAAATTGTCTAATGAAAATGGGCAATTTAATTTTAATGGAATGCCATGACTTCAATTCTAATCTCAGCATTAATTTAATCCTGGAATTAAGTTAATCTAATTAATTCCTTAATTAATTAACTTAATTACTGAATTAATTTATTAATGAAGGCATTAACTAATTTCTATAAAAGGCAACTGGATATGTCTTACAGCAAACCAGGCCTGGCCTCTGACAAGGAGCCATGAAGAATAACTTGAAATTGAGGTATTTTGGACATATCGTGAGTAAATATGATTTATTGGAAAAAATATGTCAATGGTAAATTGGATGACAGTTGGAAGAGAGAAAGCCTGTATTAGAGAAGGAAGAAAAAGCCCTAAATTTGCAAGATCTGAGCAAGGCAATTGATGAACCAGATTTGTGAAGGTTTCCCATTCATATGGGAATGGTAAACTCTTAAAAGTTTACTGGAATCCATGTGAAAATCAGTGTGCTGAAAAAAAAGAGATAAAAGGATGAGAACATAAGGTAGGGCAAAAAGCAAACAAACAAGCAATTTGTTTTGGGGGCTTTTTGTGATATCGGTGAGAAATATGGTCTTAAATTCATGCAGCTGTTTCCTACTGACAAACTGGAAGGTGTCCAGAGAAGGGAGACCAAATGATCAAAGGTTTGGAAGCCAAACCCTATGAGGAGTGGCTTAGGGAGCTGGATATGTTTAGCTTGGAGAAAAGAAAGCTGAGAGGAGAAGTGATTGCCATTTTTAAAAATTTGAAAAGATGGCATATTGAGGAGGGGGCACGTTTGTTCTCTGCTTCTCTGGAGACTAGGATATGGAAGAATTGATTCAAATTGCGGGGAAAATATTCCACCTAAACATTTGGAAGAACTTCCTGGTGGTAAGAGCTTTTCAGCAGTGGAATATATAAACCTTCTCTGGAGGTTTATAAATTGAGGGCTGGATGACCATCTGTTGGGTGTGCTTTGTGTATTTCTGCAGGGCAGTGGGTTCAATTGAATGGCTCTTGTGATGTCTTCTAACTCTATGATTCCACTGTCCCAAGCTAAATCAGGGAATAACTAATCGCAATACACCTTGTGGTTTACTGCAATTTGTTTAATGCTGCAGTATGATCCCCATATCCATAGAGGATAAATTCCAACACACACACATGCCCATGGATACATGAAACCATGCACCATCTGAAACCTCATGTTTTCACTATAGAACAAAGAATAGTACTAAAAGATCTAGAGAAACCATAAACATTTCTAGGAGGGAATATTTGTAGAGCATGAATAAGTGAAACCATAGATATTGAATCCATGGATAAGGGAGTCATATTGTACTTCTCTCTAGTTTATGATTTAGGAACACAGGAGATTCCATCCTACAATTTCAAGGTGAAGTCCAGGACGCAGTTTCCTTGCTACTTACCATTCTTTTCTCAGCTGAAAAGGCTTCCCATGAAACATTGGGTAATAGCTGCTGATTTAGTATTAGTTCTGACAGTCCAGGATCCCATTCTGTTCTGTACGTAAGGTACTCTAAGCAATATCATTAAGCTCCCAGAAGTGTGAACATGTGAATAGCTTTACAAAACTAAAAATGTATCAAATGAAAAGGGAGATATCTATGCACCTTTAATTCGCAAGCTAAACATCTGAATGGATACCCGTACAATTTGCTAACCTTTGAAATGAGAAGAACCAGAAAGATATCTGTAGGATAGAGATTATATTGACAATATTTAACATTTGTAAAAAATATATTTGGCTTTATTGTTCAGAGTACTGTAATGCTCTGTGAGCCAGCTGGACGTATAGTGATAAAATTCACATAAAGACAGATTGTGAGACCAGTAATTCAGAAAAAAAATCAATGTAGCATAATTGAATGTCACATGTGATTTCAGTAGGTTAGGTAGGTACACAACTTGTGCAATTTGTGCAGATTGAGGATGTGAACATGATCCTTGGAGAGGTGAGAGCCACCACAGGTGTTTTGCTCTTTGTACTTCCTGGCTGATCAAACAAACCAGAGGGGGAGTGACAGAGTGGATGAAGGGTGTAGACCAGTGGTTTCCAAACATTTTTTGGCCATGCCCCACCTAAGCATCTTTAAAATCCTGATATCCGTCCCATAACATATTCTTATTATTCAAAAAGTGACCTCCTCAAAGGCTATTAACTTGATCTAAACAAGCTTCCAAAGAACATGGCATCCATGGAATTGGTCATGGTGCTGCATGCCTTAGTTGCATCCCATTATTGTAATGTGCTCTATTTGGGTTGCCTTTGAAAAGTGTTTAGAAACTTCAGCTGATCCAAGAAGCTGCAGCGAGATTATTAACCAGGGCTAGACATAGAGAGGATACAACTCCCCTGTTGCAACACCTCCACTGGCTGTCTGTTTTTATGCAAAAAATGAAGTACTGGTTATAGCCTATAAAGCCCTATATTTCTCAGGTCTAGACTGTTTGACAGAACGTATCTCCTTATATGAACCTGCCCAGGTTCTGAGATCCTCAGAAAAGGCCCTTCTCTCAGTTCTACCACCGTCACAAGCTTGATTTGGGAAACACAAGAGTGGGCCTTCTTGGTGGCTGTCCCTCATCTCTGGAACTCTGTGCCTATGGAAGCCAGAATGGCCCCTCCGTGCTGTTCTTCTGGCAGCAATTTAAAACTTTTTTTATTCAAGCAAACTTTTAAAGATGAAAATTTTAAGCATGAGCAAGGGGAATATTGCATGATATTAGAATTTTTTTTTTAAAAAAACAGTTTATAAGTGCTTTGAGCTGTTTTAATTTACATGTATGTTTAAGTCTATTTTAATATTTGTATGTTGTGTATTTTAAGTTGCACTGTTTTAATGTTCTGAGATATTTTACATCTAAATCTGGCCGAATTTTGGTAGACCTCCTGATCTGTTTTCGCACACCTCCCAAAAATGAATGGGTAGCTGAATAGCAATTTTT
The DNA here is from genome assembly GCF_037176765.1 of Anolis sagrei. NCBI lineage: Eukaryota > Metazoa > Chordata > Lepidosauria > Squamata > Anolidae > Anolis > Anolis sagrei. The sequence goes on along the minus strand of NC_090022.1, from coordinate 215,607,811 downwards.
GGTCAGCAGCAGAAAAAATTGGCCTTCCAATCATTTTTACAGCTATTGGGATGAAAATGACCACACTTGGAGGACACACCAAACATTGTTAGCCCACCAAATTTCATGAAGCGGATGAGTTCCCTCTATCAACTCCAGCTCCTCATGCGGGGACATGAGAGAAGCCTCCCACAAGGATGATAAAAACATCAAATCATCTGTGCATCCCCTGGGCAACATCTTGCAGACAGCCAATTCCCTCACACCAGAAGCGACTTGCAGTTTCTCAAGTTGCTCCTGACACAACAACAAAAAAAAAAAGCTTCTCCACTCTACAACTGTAGCGTGGAAGTCCTGAATGTATTTATTTATTTATTTATTTATTTATTTATTTGTGTAAATGTAAGTTGAGGGAAGTACATCTAGTTCTAGCACCAGTCAGGAGTGTCTGTTTTTACTCTTTGGTATGGATTTATAGATGCTTCCTACAGGAAAAAAAAGATGCAGAAAATAATAGCATAAAGTTTGCTTCATAATAATAAGTGACTTCCAAACAAAAAATGTGCACACAATCTAAAATAAAAATCAACACTTACATCTAGTAATGGAGCATCACTTTTTTGTTGGTGGTGTTCTGTCTTGGCCTATTTTTCATTGAGGCAATTAACCAGGATCTTAGCTGGGCCATTTTCAATAGGAAACAGGCATTCTTCACATGGTGTCTTTTGATCTATTTATCTATCTGATTCATTTATACTCTCACCATGTCAAAAATGGCATCTATCACAAGTGATGTGATAGAAGGTTCCACCTGAAAAAAATGACACTTTTCCTTGCAGAAAACTCACTTGTCAGAGAGAAGGTCAGAGTAGAACATTGCTTCATGCAATCCAGTTTTCCTCGGGAGTGGGCAAGGATGGATTTGAATAGATACAATATGCAAGGGAAGCACTCCAAAGTGTGTGCTCCCAATTGCAGTCAGAAGCAGCACTGCTGAAATGCAGGATTACCACTTCAGTGAACACCAGGCCGTTGGGTTCAATGAAACTATTCATGTGAGTAACAGCTTACCAATGTGAGGCTCCAAACATTTAAGGCAAATTGTTCTGTACATTTGAGGTGGCATTTTATGAGGGGATAGAACATAACCCCTGCTGTGTATGGTGTGGGAGAACATATGCTGCCCTTATGGCACCATCTATTTTGAAACCAGCCTGATGCTAAACTAAAAAAAAAAAAACACAAGTAATTCCTTTGTTTTCATAGCAACTTCTATTTTGAACCTTTACAAACTGTTATAGAGGAGAAGCAAGGTTGCTTTTGTGTTCTAAACTGGCATTGATACAAGGAAGAACATTTCATTAAAATGAGTAAATTAAGAACTCTAAGTATTTTTCTAGATATTTTCTGAAGGTAATTGAGGCACATGATATCAAAAATACCTATTTTTCACTCAGGAGCTGCAGCCAAATTTTGTAGCTTAGTTCTCTATATCTTTTTTTTCTTACCAGAACTAATTGCTTTAAAAAATATAGGAACAATTGGTAGTTTATAAAACAAAGTTTGAAAGACAGAGCCTCTATAGAAAATGTGACTGAGACAAAGCATTAATAAAATAACTTAATACTTCAAAATGGTTGTCACAACGAGCCGGCAAACCGAAGGAAAACCTCCATGCATTGCATAATTAACTTCACAGAACTTCCTCTTCTGTTGTTTGCTATTTATCATATGCAAATACGGAATTTGTAATATGTTTTTGGAGCATTTGTAATATGTTTTTGTAGTTTACATTGCTGGGGAAAAAGGATATTTATAGCACTATATAGTGGTTTTACAAATACAGATAACCAGTGCTTGCCTTACTATTAGTGTGGCTAAGTTCATCTACACTATTAAATTAATGCAGTTTGACACTGCTTTAACTGTTATGGCTCAATGTTATGGAATTGTGGGAGTTATTTGTCTATGCCCCCACTTTTGTTCCCGGAAGAATTGTGCAACTCTGTGAGTTCAAATTCTCACAACACTGGAATTTTGCAATTAAATACTTCTACAAATTCACAAATACTGTCCCTTTAAATACTTTAAATATCAATAAAAAGGAAATATGAATTTTGCCATTACAACCTTTTCCCTGGTTTGTGTACTCTTCAAGAGGTGTGTCTATTTCTCATGAGGTAAAAAAAAGTTGTAAAAAAAGAAAAGTTGTGGCTTGGCAATCAGAATGCTTTTTAGGAACTTATCACATGGGCTTTAAGCCCTGACCTAGGATGCTGCCAAGATACAGCCAGGACAGAGACTGCTGGAGCCCATCAGACAATGCAGGGCTACTTCTGGCAAGGCTCTGTGCTGGTTCTGTGCATGCTGTGTCTCAGCAGCATTCTAGGTGGCAGTCCTGAGAAGACAGGTGACTACTTGTGTTCTCATTCACTAAGCTGGGGACAGCATGGGATAAAGCCAGGGCCAGATTGATTTCAGCATGGGAAAGTCAGAGGGCAATAAGAAAATTAAAAAGGAGAAGTATAAAGAGTTAGAAAGAAAAAGTATTTGGAAATGGTACAGGACACTAGACCAACTAACAAATATGGAGATGGGAATAAGTTCAACATGATGGCATTGTGGAGTAAATAAAGCTTGGTATGCCCACATGTGGTGGGAATATCCAAAGACAATTATTTTCTGGGAAAAAACAGTAAAGAAAATAGAGAAACTATTTAAAACACCAGTTCAGGTAAATATGGATTTAATAGTAATGGGAATACTAGGGAATAATAAGATTAATATAAAAAAAACACCAAAATTTATTCAGAACAATGATTTTAGCAGGAAAGGCGGCAATACCATGGGATGGAGAGACAAAGAATGGAATATGGAAAATTGGAACAATTACCTATTTGATTAAGTCCAATCACACATTATAGCACATATAGTTCGAGAAGATATGCGGGAGGATAAAACAGAAGAAATTAAAGAGAAATGGGTGACCTACATGGAATGGATAGAAAGTGGTAAAGACAAAATAGATATTGTACAAAGATTAAGAAAATTGTGTTCATGGTTAAAGATGAAATATAGATGAAAATGTGGTATAGGTTTGGAGGGGGTACAGTGGAGGAAAAAAAGAGGGAAAGGGTGAAAAGAATAACAACTTTGTATAAAAGATTAATAGATAATATAGAAAAGCTCTATTATATATAATGTATACATGCAATAGCTGCCAGTGCCTATTACCTATTCACAGATTGCGTTATTATGTAAAAAAATTAAAGAATGGCAAGCAGCAATGCTGCCATCCCGACAGTTTACTTCATTGCCCCACAGATTCACCACTCTGCCCTACAGATGCTTTCACTGTCTCCTGGCTTAAGGACCTCCATGTGATGAGGTCCTTAGTTTGATCGCCAGATATAAAATAACTAGCACCATGGCCATAGGGAAGTGAATCACAGTCACAGTCTACAAACTCACTACAGAAGTGCTGTTGAATTATCCCACCACTTGAAAACACTTTGAACACAGATTCAAAGTACTTTCAGCTGACTGAAAACAGGAGTCACTCCCCTTTTCATTAACACACATATGGGGGTAATGGATAGGTGTGCCTATGTTAATTTGTGAAATGCTTTCCTAATAAGAAGTTTAGTTTAAATATAAAATTAAATTACAAGAAAAAAAGGGTAAGACAAGAAAAACAGTTGATCCAAATCCTCAAAGCTATTATTCACAGATTGTATTTTGGACTCCTGAGATAATGAAATTGTCCTCTTATTAAAGAGCATCCTGCTTCATCTAGCTTGGGGGAGAAAAGAGAGGGGCAATGGGGCGAATCTCTCACTGCCATTTTACTCATCACACAGGAAAGTGTTGCCCTTCCATGAAGGCCCCCCGCTGGCTTCATTGGAGCCAGCACAACAAAGGAAGCCTCCTGTGTTGTGGGGGAAGCCTCTGGTGATGTTTTCACCCCAGTTAAGGGTGGGTCCTCTGCCAGAAATCACACAACATTGTATGATGGCTGCCTTGGGGTTCCAATCCAGAAGACATAGAGAATTTCTTGCATAGAGAATTTCAGAGGAGGCTAAAAAAGTTTCCATCAGATGAGAGAGATTTCTCAAAGGTGTTTTCTCCCATCCACATTCTTGCATAAGTGAATAATCATGTGTATGAGGAAAGGCTATTGTTCACTCATACAATATCTGATTTTGAAATTCAAGCTGAAAAGAAATTAAGCAAAGAAACTAGGCTTTTTGATAAAGATTTTATCATTGCTGGCAAACTGATATGTCCCCAAAATTCAGCTAAACATCAATGCTAAAGTTGTTCATATAATTTCATTTCTTCCTTCCATCAGAAAAAGAAAACTTTTCTGCCCAGACCTGCCAGCTTCTTTGAATCATAAGGTTGATTTTCATATAAATCCATTTCTTCCTTCCATCAAAAAAGAAACATTATCTACCCAGACCTGTCAGCTTCTTAGGATCTTAATGGCTTCTGATAAAGTTACAAACATATTCTAAATTCAGGAATAGCCTGGACTTTGAAGTGTGTTTTCCTTTGTTAGGGCAATTCAATAACATCTAATGATGTGGTTATTCTGCAGTAGTTTCCCCTCTTGTATAATGACAAATAGCATTGATCTTTGTGACGTTCTGATGCTGGTTCCTATATATTTTCGTTTAAAGAGCTTTGTACAGTGGATAAATTGGCATAGGCTCTGATGTGAATCTGACAACTGAGGTTTCTCTTAATGCTTACTGTTTGCAGCCTGCCATCAAGTGATGGATTATAACAGTTCAGAAGCAGTACACCATAGCAAAGATCACTTTATATCTTACATTGGACTGACCTTCTTTAATACTATGAAGTTGGCAAAGTGCTAAGGGGTACAGTACAAGCAAAAACGCTCCTGTATTGGCTTTCATTTGGGTACAGACCCGCTAAAGATCTCTGAAGCTGCAGTTAGAGTACCCATGAAAATAAGCTATGTGTAAATCTACATATAAAACCGGCAACATTCCCCTCTCTAAAAACCATAGAAAACAACCTTTTATAGGCTTTTCAGACGAGAAACATGTCTCTGAAAGTTCCAGGGTTCTAATTTGGAGATCTATATGGTATCTTATCCCAAAGCATCCCCAAGGAATGTGTTACAGTATCAAGAACTCTTCATCCCCATTATCCAGGTCAGATTGAATTAGTCCACCATTTCCTGAAATGCAACGTATGCCTCCATGCCTGTTTGTGTTATATTGAAACTAGCTAAAATGGCTATTACAATGAAACATAGCATTTTCCCCAAGGATGTAGATTCAACAGAATTCAACAGAATTCAACTGAGGAAAATAGGAAAGTCACCAATAAAAAAAATGATCCTAATATTAACTCGTGTAATATTACTAACACAATTTCACACTTTTGATTGTAACTCCTGAATAATCATTAAGGGGGGGGGGGGGCATGACAGTTCAAGAATGCTCAGTTCTTGTGAGTTTTTTTCGGGCTGTATGGCCATGTTCTAGAGGCATTTCTCCTGACGTTTCACCTGCATCTATGGCAAGCATCCTCAGAGGTGAGGTCTGCTGGAGCTGGGAAAAAAGGGGTTTATATATCTGTGGAATGACTAGGGTGAAGCCCTTTGTCTCACAAGAACTGAGTGATTCCAGCCATGAAAGCCTTCGACAATACATTAGTTCAAGAATGGATTTTAAATCCAAAGGAAAAATCAAAACTTTCAGGGATATTTTTCTTTCTGTTCAGTCTGGTTTAAAATATTCTCCTTAGATATGCTTTATCACAACTTTTCATGGCTAATAACTGGTCTGTTTTATAATGCAACTGTGATTCTTCATGCAGATTTTGCATTAAGCAGTTCTGCTGCAATTCCAATATTCCAGTAATCACATGGTTTGTCTATTTCTTTTATTTTATAGTTTAAAATTGTTTCATTTTGATGTAATTGCAGGTGACATGCATGGTTAGCTCAATTGTGTGTGTACATGTATTTTAAGTGGACTAACAATCTATAGGAGAACGCCCAGCACATAGGTCCACCTGTCCTCTTCCTGCTACCCCACCAAATGATTCCCAGGCCATGAGACCCAGCCATCTCATGTTTATTTATTTATTTACTGTACTTATACCCCACCCTTCTCACCTCGAAAGGGAACTAAGGGCAACTTACAAACTATGGCAATAATTCAATGCTAGATTCAGATAATAACAATATCAAGAGAACACATTATAAAACTGTAAAAAAAAACCCACATACATATAAAAATAGTCTTTCAAATGATTAAAACAAAACATATTAAAACATTTCAAACATATCAAACACTGAGATATGGTAAGCCACAATGACAATGGTGGTTGAACAAGCTGGCGGTGGAACACAGCAGCCAAGGGGGCAATAGTGGAGGAGGCCCCAATATTGCCAGTCTGGTTTGAATGCTTCAGCAGTGACACCAGAGGGGACGATGATGGAAAAGGCTCAACATTAGAGACAGCCCAATGTGGCTACTCACCGGAGGCTCCTCTCTCAGCTGTTCTTACCAATCTGTGAGGCAAGATTTTAAAGTGGCCAGCAGCATGGTGGAGAATTGTAGAAGCTTCTCTCTCAGCTCTGTTTCCTTAGGAGTAAGCCAAGTGGAACTAAGCATAAGTGTATTTATTTATTTATTTATTTATTTATTTATCACACTTATACCCCACACTTCTTACTCCGAAAGGGACTCAGAGCAACCTTACAGTAGGCAACAATTTGATGCCGCATAAGTACATGCAATAAAATAAACAAATATATTAACACCCAAAACATTAAAACATCAACAATAAAACCACTCATTAAAACCATGTAGTCCAAAATTATAATCCAGAGCCATCCCATTTGTCATTATCCTATTTCGTATTCACCTATTGCACTGGTTGAATGTTACAAATCAAAAGCTTGGTCACATTGCCATGTTTTCAATTTACACTCAAGTCTACACTCAAGGATGAGATAGAAAATGCACCCATGGGATTTTTGGTGTATATTTGTGCACCAACAGTGATGACCCATTCCCTGGGATCTTTATCATGCACAGGGTCCATTTGTCATAATGTGGCCTTGTGCCACATTTTTTAAAGCTACAGGATGCTCCAGAGCTTGGACACACTTTGGGCCCTTCCAGACAGGCCTTAGATCCTAGGATCTGATCCCAGGTTTTCTGTTTATCTCAGATTCTCTGGCAGTGGGGACTCATATAATCCAGTTTAATCCAGAAAACCTGGGATCAGATCCTGGGATATAGGGCTGTGTGGAAGGACCCTGAGGGCCCTTCCACATAGCCCTATATCTCATAATATCAAGGCAGAAAATCCCACAATATCTGCTTTGAACTGGGTTAGCTGAGATAATGTGGGGTTTTCTACCTTGATATTGTGGTATATAGGGCTGTGCGGAAGGGCCCTCATTCTCAGAATAACCAGTTGGACTGCTTTCTAATTTGAAGTATCCACAGCTATTCACACAGCCGTCCCCCTTTTCCTCTGGGCTCAGGCAGCTTAGGGACATGGGATGCAACTTACCTTCCCCCTGTTATGGCCTTAGCAGCAAGTACTGGGCACGAATCTGGCAGTGGTCTTTGCTTTGCACTTGTGGTGACACTAGCAGAGCAATGAAGCAATCAGAAAAGAGGGGGGAAGTGATTCCCCCCCCCTTTTCCTATCTCATGACACTTGGTCATTCTGCCTAGCATCAATACAGGTGCTGAGTGATGATCACCACCAGTTTCATGCCCAGTGTTGGTTGCCAAGTCCAGAACAAAAGGACTATGCTAAGGGTGGTCATCTACCAGTTATGAACCAGTTCCAGCACTACCGGGCTGTTTGGATGCCATCCACCCACTGGGCCAGCTTGGTGCTACTCAGTATGCATATCTAGCAGCCTCCAAGCCGCCAGCTATTTGTGGCATTTGTAGATGCCATAGACCCTTAGCAGAAAGGAAGGAATCAGTGAAGTGGAGTGGAAGACTGATCACAGCAGCGTTCATATTGAAGCAGTACCAGAGCATTAAGACAGAGAGGTGTGATACTGATGGTTTCTGTGCTAGTATGTTTCCATTTCTTTAAACAACATTATTGCTGCAAGGCAATAGACTGGTATGAGAAAGACTCAAGTGGCTAACAGTGATAAAATCATACAGTATGTTTAAAAGGTAATTGTAGCATGAAACAGATTGAAAATATAATTGGAAACTCATTAGTCATCGTTCTGTTTAAAATTAAAGGCAGGCCTGTATGTTTACTTTCTATCAGTGTTATCTGCCCCATTTATTGTGATGAAGACAATTCCTAAGTTATCTTCACTTTTCATCCTGGGATTTCCATCAATCCATCCCTCTTTATTAACCTCTCCCAAGATTATCATAAAGAAAATTAGAGTGACTCATAGACTGTTTATAACACACATACATATTGTCACTGTATTTATTATATTACCTAACTTTTTCTACTTGGTTAAAATCTTGAGTCTACTCACCTCCATTCATCTATGTCTTTTTTCTTAACTGATCAAAACTTACACCATAACCAACTAATTGCATTACAATCCATTTCCTTCCTGATCTAAACCTTCAGTAAATATATTCTTCTCCATTTCCTAGTGGAAATGGAGAAGAATATATTTACTCCATTTCCTAAAACATTATTTATGTTTTAATTGCCAACTCAATTTCAACAACTTCTCCATTTTTCTCAGCCCCCTTTCCAACATTCCCAGGGGTCTGATAGACTAAATCCATGGAGAGTGAATTTTCTACCTGTCACAATCTCCTACCCAAAAGCCATCAGAGTGTAAGATGGCAGCATTACTTCCTGCTCTAGGATACCTTCTTTAATGCACTCAAGTTACAATATAATGTGCCTGCCAAGAGGAACACATGTATTCCTGCAAAAATATTGAGGGAAAAGCACACTTTCAGAAAACCTTTCCTCCAATTTTATGGGCATATTTTACAAGTTACAGAGACCATGGTATCATATTCCTGCTTCCTCCTCAGCTTCCAGAAGAGAGATTTCAGAAATACTCATGACTTCATTGAACAGCTGTGATAATGGTGCTCCGTTTTGGAACACAAAGTAAGAACTACAGAAGATAACACTTATGCTGATTGAAATAACAATAATACTGGTGAGGTCTGGCTGATTTGCTTTTCCCTATATTTCTTTCAGATTTTGCACTTCCTGACCTGACATTTACAAGCTACTTAATATCAGCTTGTTACGTATCATTTAACACAAGTATATTTTACCAGTCTAGAATGCTCATTACTTGACATGATTTTTCCACTATCCTCAATGTGCCACTCTGTGTAACTTTGGTAAATAATGCATGTAGATTATAGGATGGAGTTGGGGATGAGTTGGGGACACAGAGCACAAATTTCCCATAATTCTAAGTGAAATTTATTACACTTCTATATAAGTAGCTTTCCCAAGAACAGACATTGTTACTTCCCCCTCCCAACATCCTCTTATTATGTGCCTCTATTTACCAACTGATGGTATGTTACCTGAGTGCAGTTGTGTATGTTATTTTCTGCTCTGTTTGCAGATAAAACCATTGCCTTAAGACTCTACAAGGTGTCGCTTCCACTTATTCAGGGCCAGTGTGACATGGCATGCAAAATTGCACACCATGTTGTTGCAGCCAGAAGGATAATGGCTGTCACCACAGTAATTGCCAATAAAAATTTGGTGTTTGATGCCTGAATCAATTATCCACCAAAGGCACTCTGTGCTAGGGCTCTCTGCAGGAGGAATCTATTATAGCATTCCAACCCTCGAGTCAATCAAGATAAATAAAGAATGATGAACCTTTAACCAGAGATATTAGAGAAGCAAAGTATGTGTCTGTGAGTGTCAATCAATATAATGACTTTTAAAAGAGTGAAAATGTAAAAATGTCAAGTACATTTGAAATTAACAATGAATGATGAAGATACAAAGTTTCTCTCATCTATTTGGAATATGTAACCAGTGACTTGGATCTACAGAAAAGGAAAGCCAGTACGGATCAAGAAAGGGGACATCCTGCAAACTTGATATGAACAGTTAGGAGAAAATAAATAAAATAAAATAAATATAATATAAAATAAATCACTCATAAAAGCCCCAAAAGATAACCAGTCTGAAAATCTACCATAGGCAATGAATAAAGGAGGTCATGAAGGAACAGTTAATAATGGAGAACATGAAGCCAGACTAAGATAGCATTTGTATATTTAGGGACAGTGTGTGCTACTTAAAGGAAGTTCTTTGGAGCAAGAAAAGTGGGACAGCACAAAGTTGACAGCGCTAGTAGAAAATAGAACTATATAAAGCTGAGGGCAAATGCAGGAAATGGACAGTGACATGCTATCACATCAAGCACATCTCATCTTTTTCAGCAAAGGGGCCATGGAATAATAAGATGACATATTCAAAATGTAACAAGGAAAAAGAAATAATAAACGGTGTTAACGCAATTGCACAGGATGATTATGAGGAGCAGAACCAAGTTCAAGATCTTTCTGTTGACATTTAAAGCCCTGAAAAAATTGGGACAAGGGTAATTGGCAACCCTGCTTCCCTATTATAGATCTGTGTGACTGCTAAGGTAATTGGAAAAGGACTTACTACCTGTTTCAAGACCTGTAGCTTGCCACCCAGAAGAGAGTTTGTTCCATAATAGCCCCATATTTTGGGATGCTTTTCCCTCTTGGGATACAGGAGGCATGAACTGTAGTATATTCTGTACCTGTAAAGGACATACCTCTTCTCCAGACCATTCCTGAATAAGAATAATACTTTGACTATAATTGATGGATATTTATCATTTTGCATTTGGGTGCTATTCTCTTTTTAAAAATTGCATTTATACATTATTTTCTGATATTGGCTAGAATTTTCAAACATTTTTGCTCTCCACAGACTAATTATTCTACAACATTTTGGGCCAGTCAAATTCCAGGACAAAATTATTCAAAGTCTTTGCCACTTTACAATGTTTTATGTCTCATCAGGAAGAATTACAAACATTGACCAGGATACTACATCATAGTCTTATTTTTTGTTACTTTACGAACTTGTAGCTATGTTGCAGAAGCACAATGAAACCCTATCACATAATTACAAAGATTTGCATCTGGGCACTTGCAAATGCATTACAATTGTGCCCCAGCACTTCCCAGCCTGTGTGTGCATATGCATTAGGGAGTGCATACTGATGCCTATTGCACATTGAGACATGGGGCATCTGTTACTTCACTGACTACTACTGTGAAACAGATACTCATATGGTACCATGTGACAGCAGTCCCTAAGTGAATATAAATGTTGTGAAACTATTTTATTCAGTTCTGAAACATATATAATTTTATTTATTTATTTCGTATACTTCTACCTTGCCCTTCTCAACCCCCGAGGGGGGACTCAGGGTGGCTCACAAAATGGCACAATTTGATGCCTACACAAATACAATAAACGTATAAAAACAGCAGTTAAATGGTTAAACAATTAAAACAATTAAAACAACAATATATATAGTCAATATCACAGTCAATATAAGACCATTTATGAAGACATAATTCCAAGCAGAATGCCGGTCAATCTTTTCATCCTCACTCCTGAAGTCCCTGACACACACACACACACAATGATCATAGGACAATGTTTTATATTGTTATAGCTTTGGGAGTTATACATCTTTAAGTAAACAAACAAATAAATAGATAGATATATAATAGCATTAAATATTAAGGCCAATGCTGTTGCATCTGGACTATCAGTAGTGCTTGTCTAAACATTATTCTATTATGAGGGTATCTTTGATCTATTGAAAATGAGCATCAGACATTTTCAAAGGAAATTTAAAAATAGGAAAGAATGCAGCTCAGAGAATTAGAAATGGGCTACAATGTCTTTAACCTCTTAACTGCAAGATCAAAATCTACCAGCTCTTATGGTATGAACAAGACAGTGCAATGGTTCTTGACCTGTGGTCTGTAGACTAACAGTGGGCTGCGAGGATGAAAATCTGGCCTGTGATCCTCCTTCATCTTTATTTATTTATTTATTTTCCACTCCTTTCGTGCTGTCTGCCACTCCTTCCCTATCGCTGACCATAGCTTATGTTCTGTATCACAAACTAGAGATGATGTGGTCTATCCAATGCAATTTTCTGAATCAGCACCCCAAACCGAATCTAAAGTTGACCAATAACTGATTCGTAACCTTTTTGGTAATAATATTAGAGGATGGTCCCTGGTCAAGTGGTCCCTGGTCAAACTGGTCTCTGGTTAAGTGGTCCCTGGTCAAAAAAAGGCTGGGAACCACTGATTTAAAGGGACTAGAAAAAGACCTTTGATCAAGGAGAGAACCCCAAGTCCTGAACATCTGCATTCCACTCTAATCAATATCCCAAATCACTGTTTATTTTCTGATTTCTTCTGAAGTTGTTTCTATTGTACACCTTTTTCCCCCAATACAAGTTCCATTGATTTCAAGAGTTTTCTGTGGAATCATTTCTAACGCACATTTGCTATGATAGCTAATGTAGAATATCAAAGTTAGCCCAATTTCTACAAAACTGTAATTAATATGCACCCTGTTTATCCATAAAAAGAAAAGGACAAATGCATCTTCATACCCAGAATCTACTTTTGATATAAGCTATTCATTGTATTTATTCATTGTCAAGCGTAAAGATCACATTGTCTGCCAACCCCCGAAGTAAAGACTCACGAATAAAGACACAACAACCAAGTCAATGGGTTCAAATTGGGCAACTTTTATTTAACGTTACCTATTTAAGTGCTTAACCTAACTCAAAGGGGTGTCGGGAACTGGTATAACAAACCCAGATAGAATCACTACCCAATCTTAAGACAACAATTTTCGGGCGAAGCACCTGGGTTTCCTGGTAATAACCCCGGACCACCAAGCAAGGGAAATGAGTGAGGAGTCTCTTCTAAAGATCTTGCAGCCTGACTCCTCTCATTTCATGCCATTTGACTTCACTTCACCTTTTAACTAAACAGTAGGTGAGTGTTTAACTTAATGGCCTATCACCCCTTAAGGGGGTGCCTTAGGTGCACACCGACTAAAGGATTTCCCTAACTATTTTACTCTAGCCTATTTAGCGATAGTCCACCATTCTATCTAGCCCCTAAACAGTATAGGGTAGGCAAAAAACCCTCCCCTTGAAACAAGAAGGGAAAAAATTCCTACCCGGTTCCATAGGCAACCTAAATTATACTGTTGATGGGCGGGAGTGGTGGGCAGCTTCCAGGGTCAGAATGAGCCTGGGTGGGGGCTGGCTTGTATAAACAGGCCACACCCCCTAGTCCTCTGGAAGGTTCCATTGGAACCCATCCCTGCCTCGTGGGAGGCAGACAAACCATTTTCTCTCTCCCCATTTCACGGGGAGAGGAAATTTATTGTCTGTAAAACTGACTCTACATCCTTGAGCTGACTTCTCTCCATGCTTCTTTTCCCACTAGACTTCTAGCTTAGATGATGAAAAGGCTGACTGGTCAATGAAAGTATTTGGTTGTTATCTCAGTGTGCGAAAGCTCAATAACTCAGCTTTAATACCTGAGTATGCTAGAATTCTTGTGAAGTCCAATAACTCTTGGTCTAAACTTTATTTCCTGTTTGTAAAAGCCTCCTGGCAGAGACTCATTTTTCCCCCACCTTCACAGTGATGTTAAAATAAAATTATAGCACTTGAGGATTGAATAAGGTACTTGCAATGATATTTTTAACATTGGAAAAATGACACAAGAATAAAAACATTCAGTCTGCCTTACCTCATCAACCTTTTACAAAATGCACAGCCAATTAGCACAGTTTAAGGGGAATGACACAATTCTGCAACACACATGCAGACTGAAATGTATTTTTGCATCAGTTGGAAAAAATGGGAACTGCAGCCATTACGATGACTTTTTTCTCCACATTGCACTACAATGGGCATTAGGGAAAAGGTGGCCAATAAATCACTGGAACCTAGATACCTAGAATATATAGCATCTGCCAGCTGTCAGTACAGTAGGGAACCTCTGCTGAGCTGACCTATTTCTTGCTTCATGTAATATTTTCTTTCCCATCTTGGCTAATTATAGCTGTAGAGACAAAGCATATTATAAAGGTGGGGGATCTCCAGTACTCGCGCAGTTTTGTTGTGACCTAATTACATATTCTCTTGTTGTGACCTGATTACATATTGTGCTATTTACTGTAATTAAACATCAACATTTACACTTTTGTTAATGGAAATTATGTGCTTTATGCAGCCATTCCCAGGTAGCTAAGTGCACTTCTTCCAAACATCAGTGTATATCATACTACAGTCTCACACCTTCCAACATTTCACAGATGAAAATAGAGACATGTAGATGAGCAAATCGTATTAATGAAGAAGAATATAAGCATTGAAGTGCATGATTAACAATAAATTCAAAATTAAAAATGTACTTTATCATTTATGCAGTATCTCATAGCCACTGTACGTCTATTCACTACCACCTTCTCATCCCAGTGTACTATATATATCAGGTAAAATTCCAGGTTCCCCATTAGGATCACACAGTTACCTTAGAGCAGTGTTTCTCAAACTGTGCTTCTCCAGGTGTTTTGGATTTCAACTTCCAAAATTCCCAGCCATCTTATTTTATTTATTTATTTATTTGGGGTGCTTCTACCCCGCCCTACTCAACCCTCGAGGGGGGACACAGGGCGGCTTACAAAAGGCACAATTTGATGCCCAACAATTCACAAAATACAATATACAATTTACAATATAACGTCAAGAATTATAACTAGTTAAAACAATCAAAACAATACAATAGCAGCAATAAAATCATCTTGTGGTCAATGTTCGCCAATTCATAAATCCATAATCCATCTAGCTTCGTCATTGTCCTTTCCTACTCTGGTCATCATTGTCTTTTATCCATCCGCCAGCTTACCCGAAGGCCTGGTCCCACATCCAGGTTGTCAAAAAGACAGTTCCACCTTGTCTCCTGTGCCATCAGTCAAGGGCCCTTTCCCCAGCAACAAAATAATACTATATAATGTGAATATTGTGCTATGATAATAATATAATATATTGTATATACAGATAATATTGATAACAATATTATAATGTAATACAATATGATAATAATAAAATATTAATTATATATTATATATTACATGTAATATTACTAATAATATTATTAATATCTCCCTCTAAGACCCACCTTGGAGTTTCCAATTGTCAGGGGAGGCCCTGCTCTCAATCCTGCCACCCTCGCAAGCATGACTGGAAGAGATGAGAGACAGGGCCTTCTCGGTACTGGCCACCCATCTGTGGAATGCACTCCCCAGTGAAATCAGGGTGACTCTACCTCTCCTCTCCTTCAGGGAAAAAAACCTCAAGTCTTGGCTCTGGGACCAAGCATTCGGGCAGTTGGCTAAGCAACAACTGTAATGACTTGTGAGAATTGTCAATGAAGAGACCTTGGACTGGAACTTTGGACTATGATTTGGATTTGAGGAACTCAGACTTGGTTGTGTTAATATTTTAAGGGCCATTATTTTTAATGTATTTTAATGTATTTTTTTACTGTTGTTGACCTGTTTATATTAATTGCTGTGCTGTAATTGTTCTTTATTGGTATCTAATGATTGCCAATTGTAAGCTGCCCTGAGTCCCACTTCAGGGGTTCTGAGTCCCCTTCAGGGTAAAAGAAGGCAAGGTATAAATGTAGTAAATAAATAAATAAATATCATAAGTGATCCAGATTAAGGATCTCGTCACATTGAAGTCCAAAACATGGGCAACAGTGGGGAGATTTGCCAGGCAGTGTGGTCAATCTGTGGGGCAGCAGGGGAAACCATTGCCCCACACCCCGGATCACCACTTTCCTCATCACATGGGGGAAATGTTAGCACCTGGCTTCTCCCTGAGCCAGCCCCATTACTAAGTAATGAGAACATGGTAAGCCTCCAGTGTTCTCTGTGCTCTGTCCTAGGATGTTGTCAGGACGGAGTCACAGCAGAAGTAGTCCTGTGTCATGTGATGGGCTCTAGCATTCTCCGTCCTAGAAGCATACTAGGATAGAGTGAGAAGGTAAATGTGATGAGGTCCTAAGAAGACATCTGGTGCACTCCTCTGGAGGACACACCCATAAGTAGTTATTCCACAGAATATACAAAAATACAAACCTCTGGATGGTTGAACCTTTAAAAATTGCTGAGAAAGGCAAGACTCCAACCCCTTCTTCTCTTCTGACCATGACGATAGTCCAATTTTGCAGTAGGAAATCCACATATTGCAGAATGCAGCAATTTCCTGCAGGATATGTGGCTACAATTGAACTGCCCTAGTGTGCAGATGTTTAACAGAAACCACATAGAAGAAAGTAAATGCCAGGAAAATCATTGGGACAAATTTTCTGAATAAGCATATTAAAGGCTTTTATATAGTTGTTGTTTTTCTTATATACATTTTAAAAGATTTTCTCTAAAGGCCCTGAAGAGGAAAATGAGGACTTTTGTATACACAAAGATGATGATGGTGAGTGTGGTAGCAATCATGATACGTAAGATACATTTCTGTTACAATGGTTGTACTATAATTGTTCTTTCCAAAACCAAATGTGGATTTCTTGGCACCTTGATATTTGGAAATCATGTCAGTTCATTTGGTCCATGGAGCAGCAAATTGGCTGCCGTGGTTCGAAAATCACTCCATACCACTTTAGAACAGAGAGACTGAAGTAGTTAAAAATATCATCTGAAAACCTTCAAAGCATTCCTTCTAAAATAGACTGTTTTTAAGCCCCATTGATTTCATTGGGAAATAGCCTGATTGAAATCAATAGGACTGAGAAGGACTTCCCAGTAGAGTCTCGCTAATCCAACCTTCGTTCATCCAACGTTCTGTATTACCCAACACAATCTGCCTCCTGCCTGGATCCACAGCTGTTTCAATACATTGTGATGTTTTGGTGCTAAATTCATAATTACAGTAATTACTATTTGCCAGCTAACCCCCCAAAAGAAGACACCAGACAACAGTTATGGATTTAAAACTGGGCAACTTTATTGTTACCTAATTAACTCAGCAAGAGAATCTCTTAATCAGACTAGCATGAACGTGTAGTGAATAAAGCCGAGGTGGTGTCCCTTCCCGGCCTACCCCTCGGCAAAATAGGGCGAAGCACCCGGTTCCCGTGTGACATAAACCAGGGTAACCTTTTAGCCAATGTTGGAGGAATCTTCCTCAAGGATATTGAGGTAAGACCCTCCCCATTTGAAAGCCATTTATCCAGTAGTCACCTCGGTCAAGGTAACAACCAGTGATGTTTATGTTAATGGCTTTTCCCAAAAGGGGGGCTGCTTCGGGTGAACACCAAATGTATTTTTTCCTAGCTGTTTTTTTTTTCCGCCACAGGATGCGGACAAGTGTCTACTTAGTCCCATCCCCCCACACTTAAAACAGCTCCTATAAACCTGCTAGCCTGAGCTCTCCAAAAGTTCCCCAACGTATGACTCCCGACTTAATTTAAACATCGTGTTGTATATAGCATGGTTTTGATTTTGTGTTGTCAAGAATGGATAAAGAATGTCTGGATAGGAATCCTATGTTGAGCCATATTTGCCTTCCTGGCATGGCCTTTATAGTGTGTGTAATGGTGATAAGCCGGGGTCGAGGCTGGGGATTGACGACCAGTCCTCACCCATATCATATTTGTATCACATGAAGCAACTTGGGACATGCTCTTATCCCCAATAATCATATCACACTGAGAACCTTCTTTCCACTTGACCAGGAGATCTGCCATCCTTTGTAAGCCCGATCCACACACTTTGTGGATGCCGCTGGATGCAGCTCACTGTGGAATGTGGAGAAGCCATGTCTCAGTCTCTCTCAACCCCACCGACTCCACCGGTCGTCCGTCAGCACGCCAAACCGACAGGGGCTGCCAAAACTCAAACACAAAGATTAACCACCACGCGAAGGGGGCGTCGTACCCCTCTTCCGTAAAATTAACATATCACCAGGGTGGCCCTGTGATATAGTCACCTTGGACACAAAGTCCACGTTAGCCGGACAGGTAAATTAACTGAAGTCTGGCCGCACAGATCACCGTCTGGGTGGGCATAAGTAATCACAGGTAAGCAAATGACTCCTTGTGTTTTGGAGGTGTTGTCATCACAGACCCTGGGTTTCTATTGGGCCACACCAGTGTGCTTGGTATAACTCTGAAACATTGTTTTCGTGGGTTTGGTTAAACCCTAGTAGGTTGTGAGGAACAGCTTTGTCAACTGGACTTATTAGTCGAGCCCAAATGACCCTATCTTAAATCATTTTGCGTATTATTTGTTGTTTGAGCTTATTTGTAATCCCCAATGGCTCCAAGGCCTGATGATGTTCTCTGCAGGGGTTGATAGTCTAACTATGGCGTGGGCTTGTCCACCCCCCTGGCCAGAAAGAGAAGATCATTGGCAGACCAGACACCTAATGAATGTGATGTCTAGTAATTGTTTGTTAGTGAAATTTCCATGTCTAGTTTATTATCGGTATAATAGAACCATAGCTGAAAACATTTTTGACATTCCTAAACTTCCCCTAAACAGCCAGCATGGCCCGCTGCATTTTATAGTGACTTGGCTATAGTCTGGCCTAAGGAACATATATATATATCTGGTCCATGAAATTATATGAGTTTTGTTGTAGCTGAGAGTCAATAGCCAAATATCTGTTTAATGACTTGCATAAGTAGAAGCGAATTTAATATAGTTGGCTTTTGGTCCTAAACCCATGGATTAACCACGGGGCCTTAATTTAACCAAATCATGTTTATTATTTCTATGAGTTGTATCTTGTGACTATGCGGACCCTAACTCCAGTGGTGATGGAACTTTAAGATTGGGCCGACAGCACTAGGGATAGCCGCAACATGCGGTTTTGATAGTATAGGACTGAGTCTATCCGCTGGCCCGGTTGTGTGGCTTGTGGGACTTTCTTTTAAAGACCCAGCTTGACAACTAAAACCCTTGAGGTTTAGCCTGGGAGCTTGTTAAGTTAAGCACCAGGAATAAAATTATATGGGAAAAAACAGGGGAGGGGTATTATGCGTAGCCTAATTTGGATGTCGTTAATAATCATCTTAGAGCAATCAAAGAATGTCAAAACTCTAACCATGGTGATGACCTGGTTCCATTAGGACGGGGGGAAAGGGGGGGCTTCGTTGTAAAGCCAAAACTGTATAACCCCCTAATCGTAACATCTACATGTGCAGCCACTAAGCAGGTGACCTTGTTATGGTGGTGTGTCAGCAAGTAATAGCCAAGCTGTAATGGGCTATGTATTAATAACTTTCACCAGCCAATTGAGGTAAAACATAACTGGGCTATTTAGTATTTATAAGCCCCTCTCCCCTTATTGTAAAGATTAACTTAGCCTTGGCTTAACAGTGGCTATCATAGATTTTGGTTGACCCAACGTCTAATCCTGGATGGTTAAGCAGTAGTGCCATTAAACTGAACACCGGCCAATAAAAACCTGCATTGATAATGTTGGGCTGTATGTAGCAGCTTGATGCTAGAGTAGACTTAAGTGCCGGACGAAACCGTGTATTTATCTTGAAATCATAATCGAACCTTAGAAAGAACTGCCTGTTGGGGGAGGGGTTCGTGTACAAGCCCCCCCCCCTTTTCAAAAAGTAACTTTATTTAAACAAGCCCTGAGGCAGGTGAGCCTTTGGTTACTAGTTTGGTAGTCAGTGGACAATAAGACCCTGTCTACCAATAATCGGCTATATACATCTCTAAAGGTGTCGTAGTCGCTCCGACCCATGAATGCAGACAGAATTAACTTCAAAGCTCACATTATATCATATCCCCACACCAGAGGGATAGCACGCAGCCCTTGTCGGGACCGCCCATCGTATTTGAGCAAGACACTCCCAGGCAACTAAAGTAAGCCTCACGAATGATGTCAAGATATTAGAACGTGAATGAGCCCGGATCTGTTGATGTTCAGTTAAACTATTAGCATATATCACCAAAACGCTCAAACCAATTGGCCCCAGTTCAGATCAATCCTCCAATTTTGTGTTGTCATGCAGAAGGGGTCCCCGTTGTCAACCTGTGTCTCTTTTGTCACCCTAAATAAAAGCAAGCCCCGTCTCTTGTGGCAAATGTGAGTCTAAAGACGCAGCGGAACACCTTTTTATCGGTGAGATTAACTTGGGTTTCCCCCACTACTTAGTCGGTGATGACACTATCAGCTAGCTTGGTTATTGCGGCCCATGTCTGGGTGTCATGGCAGAAAACCGCCGGGCCATTATCCTCTGTGTGCAGCTCATTCTGGGTCGGGCATCTCTGTTTTGTTTTTGTGTTATTATGTCAGCCCAAGGGACCATAGGCAAGTCAATAATATCTAATGATGCAGCTGGGGTATCCCGATGCATTAGTGCATACAGACCTGTACAACCGGCTGGGACCTCTGTAGCAGGTACAGAAGATAACCACGGCCGCGCTGATCTTTTGAACTTATAGAGCTGGGCACCTCTGTCTTAAGATGGGTCAGGGTCTTGTTTAAGCTCCCCTTCGGCAATGGAAACTAAAGAAAACATACAGGAAAAGGAACGTTATATAAGTGGCCTCGCTTATCTTTGAGGTAATCATAGAGCATGTCCGGGCAGCTAAATGTCTGTCATAGCTTCCACCAATTAAATGCGTGCCACTAGTGTATGGCATACTTCCTGATATCTGGTCTTTGGGAGCCACAATGGTATGTGTCTGGTGGCACCTTGTCGGCCCTCACTTGGCCGGGCCCCTGCCCTTTGGGCCACTCATATTCTTTCTAGACACATCCTGTAACAGAAGATTAGCAGAATTATTAAGGTCGGTGAATAAGGTAAATCTGAGTTGCATTGGACCATCATCATATGACAGGAACATATATACACACATGCATACACACATAAGCGTATAAAGAAACACAACATACACACCCACATATACACACATGTGTATACACAGATACACTCCCTTATATATTAGATTAAATGCGATTGACATCATCATCATAGTCAACCATGAAGTCTGCATATAGCCCTATATCTAGGCTGTGACCACTATTATTAATTCAGTGATAGCCCTGGCACACGAAAGAGGTATTATTACTTATTATTATTATTATTATTATTATTATTATTATTGATCTAATAAACATATGCCTGCGTGTATGCATAGAGACACACGCACACACACAAACATATAAATATACACCTAGATCTGCCTATAGAACCTTGTAATGTTCGTTTGTGGGATCAACACCACTCCGAAAACACCGAACGGATTGACCCCAAATCAGGACACAACAAACCCATCGGCTCAATGAGTGTCCCTCACTGATGAAAAACTGAAATATCGTGAAAAGGATCCGAATGCCAAAATGTCAAACGACACTAGCGTATGTATAAAAACCACATATATAACCCTATGTATATATATATATATATATATATATATATATATATATATATATACACATATATACACAAAACGCATCTATTTAGCTTGGGCCACTGCGACGTGTAGCAGGGGGCCAGCAGTATATATACATATATACATTGTATTACCATTAGTAAATTCTTAATTGAGAGCCAAATAGAATCATAGAAATAAAGAGTTGGAAGAGACCTCCTGGGCCATACAGTCTGACCCCCGCCGGGGTATTGTTTTTGTCAGGGTTGGCCTGAATGACCCGAGGAGCCCTCCAAAGTGTATATTTGTGTACATCTTATTGAATAGTAGCCCAATTTTCTATTTGACTGTTATCAGTATACTTCAGACTGTAGGTCGACAGCTGGCTATACACAATGGTTGGGAGCTCAATTCTGACCAAGGCTGGCTTGAAGTCACAACCATTGGCCCATAGTGATCTTAACGCAGCTGACTACCATCCAGCTGCACCACTGTCCCGGCTAGTGAATGGTTATAATTATTTGCTCCACACATATATATATACACATATATATACCCACACACACGTGTGTGTGTGCGCGCGTGCGTGCACACCCACACATATATGTACACACACACACCACACATACATGTAGAAGCGCACATGAGCACATACATGTATAGTTGTGATGACTAACAGCCTTATCATAATACATAACACTTACATAATAATTTTATTATCATTATCATCATTGTAACCACTGTCTGGGGGTTAAAATCAAATGACTCTGACACAGCAAAACTTGTTATCCAGGCAATGGGAGTTGTAGATAGCATCTGCTGGCAAGGTAAGTTCATCAGCAAACTGGTCCCAATCTGTTTAAGAATCCAAGATGGCCGCCAGTTCATAGAGCAACCTGGCAGTCAACAGCTCACAAAATGGCCGCTGGCCACGGGGCAAAGTTAAAATGGCTGTCAGCCATGAGGGAGGCCCACTTTTAGTCCCAAACAATATATATCATCTGTCCAAAGACATCTATACATATGTAAATATACACACACACATAAGTCAAGAATATTGAAGGCCGATTAGGTCCGGCGAAGCTCCAATAGGGGCCCCAAAATCCTCGCTGTTTGGAAGCAGTGGGAGTATTCAATATTTTATTTATTTATTTATTTTTTAATTTATTTATTTATTTATTTTATTTTTTGTTTTTTGGGGGGGGGGAGGAAGGGAGCAAAATGCGAACATTTAGCAAACAAGCTGTCCCCTCCCCAGGTATGCTAGCCATTCCCATTGTGTGACTTGGGGTCGACTCTATAGGCCCTGTGAAGGCCTATCAAGTCAGCTGCAACACTGGGGGCCAAGAAAAATTGTGTTTTCATAAGCAAGGCCCACGGGGCCAACGCCACCCAAAACTGTGCCGAGGGGAGGGCATGAAAAAGTGGAAACATAACCACTTGGTAAGGTGTCCGCCATTATAAGCGGCGAACCGCCACTCCCATAACATGCACCCACCAAGGAGCAACATAGAGCAGCAGCTTTAAAGGCCCCCGGGAGGATGGGAAGCCCATCCTCAAAAACTAGCCCGCCTGGCTGATAGCCATAGGCTTGCCTACCGCCGCACGCGCGGCCCTCCGGCAATAGCCTGCGCGCATGTAAGGCGCTCCGTGAGCAGGCCTTGCAGGGGGGGGGGGGAGGCTGAAGGCCACCCTACCCTCGACAGGCAACTTACCCTGTGCAGGCAACAATCCCTCGTTGGGAGTGCTGGGCCTACAAGCCCCCAGGGCTTGTCCAACAGCCAGGAGGGCAAGGATCCTACACCCATAGTGAGTGTGTTGTTGATACCCGGGCCCCTGGGGCAGGAGGCCAAAAGCCTCGCCGCCCCAGCAGGCCCACCTACCGACCTGCATCGAGCGTCTTTCCTCCTCGCCGTCAGGAAAAGACTGAGCCGGAGGGAGGCTATTTCCCTCCAGGCTCCACCCCCAAAGTAGTTCCGGTAGGAACTACTTTGGGCTGTTTACTTCTCTGGGAGGAAGTGGCAAAGCCCTTTCACCTCTCCAGCTTCTCTTGGATCGGGGAAAGGTAATTATTACTACTACTACTACTACTACTACACGTTACCGTGTATTGAACTGCTTTTTCTGCCGATTTGTAAAACATGACGTTTTGGTGCTTAATTTGTAAAATCATAACGTAATTTGAATTTAAGAGGCGTTTCCTTAATCCCTCCTTAATAGCCAACATTTTTGCTTATCCAACATTCTAATATTCTTGAAAGCAAGGAGCACAACCAAACCTACAGGAAAACAATAAGGTGTTTTTGCAACTTAATGCCCAATTGAGTTAGCTTATGTTAAAGTATTGATTATGCATTAAGGAAGATAAATGTTAACACATTGACAGCTGAATGTAGCTCTTATTAAGACTGGCAGTTTATAGACAACAAGATACTGCACAGTGGACAATCTTGAGGATCACTTTAGTATGTTAATTACTTGCCATTACAACAGTGCCAGAATGCTTAGTCAGGTTGGTATCTGCAGTGCCTGAACTTCCATGCCCAAGTGTTGCAGTCCAGGTCAAATGCTTCATGCTTAAATTAAATAAACAACACAGAACAAAACCCCTGAGCTGATTATAAATCATTTTATATCATACTTTCTTGGTTTAACAGAAAATCCATCAGGGGAAAGAAAGTTTGCAGGCATCTTCTGTCTTAAAAACAATTTTGAAAAACCTTGTGACCTTAGTCTTTGTTTCAGCTGCAGTTTGGAAAGTAAATGCTCTTGTTGGCTCCATGTCTAGCACGTTTTCTTCCATGTCAGCGTAAGAGGCCACCGTATCAGGAGTTGTAAGGCAACTTTGGAACTGATTGGGCAATTAAAATAAAAACCTGAAGGACAATGTAGCAGTAAGCTGTTGGACTAGGAAGCAAGAACCCAGGCCCCTTCTACACTGCCATATAAAATCCAGAATATCTGCTTTCAATTGGATTATATGGCAGTGTAGACTCATATAATCCAGTTCAAAGCAGATAACGTGGATTATCTGATTTAATAATATAGATTATATGGCAGTGTAGAAGGGGCCTCAGTTTTTAATCACTGCTAGACCTTCAGTCTCACAAGGGGATTTTGAGCTAATTATAGTCTCTTGAGTCTCATCTACACTGTAAAATTCATGCAATTTGACCCCACTTTAACAGTCATGGCTCAATGCTATGGAATCCTGGAGCCCTACCACACAGCCATATAATACAGAATAGCCATCACCACCACCACCACCACCATCATCATCATCATCATCATCATCATCATCATCATCATCACTGCTTTGAATTGGATTATCTGAGTCCACACTGCCATTTAATCCAATTCAATGTGGATTTTATACAGCTGTGTGGAAGGGTCCTGGGAGATTCTTCCTAGGTAATTGGGGAAGAATCAGCACTCTTTGGCAGTAGAGTCTAACAACCTTATAAGGCTCCAACTGTGATTCCATAGCATTAAGTCATGACAATTAAAGAGGGTTCAAACTGCATTAATTCTACAGTATAGATACGCCCTTAATCTAACAACTCTCATGGGTTTGTTTTATTATTTAAAATCAGAAATACAATCAAGTAAACCTCTTGCATTTTTGACAGGAAAGGGAAAGTGTAATAACTAGTTACTAAGGCCCCTTCCACACAGCTGAATAAAATCCCACATTCCCTGTTTTGAACTGGAATATATGGTGGTGTGGACTCTGACAACCCAGTTCAAAGCAGATATTGTGGGATTTTCTGCCTTGATATTCTAGGTTATATGGCTATATAGAAGAGCCCTAAGATAAGAATGAGGGATCAATCCACACCACTGTTGCAATGTTTCAGAGTAAAACAACCCTTCCCATCTCACATTCCCTGGTAAATGATATACAAAGGTATATCACATATAATACTGGAGGTGATATCTAGCATTCCTAGTATCTACCCATATTTACTCAAATATAATCATTAAATGTAATGTCATTGAATGTAACATGCTCTTCAATTTTGAAGATACACATTACCCCCCCCAAAAAAAAAAAAGGATTTGCCCTCAAAAGTAAGGTGCTCAATAGCACAGGCTGTAGCACATCAGAGAGACAAGCAGAATTAATGAGGCCATTTGGGAAGCCATGTCCCTCCATCAAGCTAGGCTAGTGAACTCCCCAACTGTCCTCATTCACAAGGCCTTCAAAACCAAGGAGAAGGTTTTGAAATCCTCATGAATGAGGTCAGTTAAGAACCATATGAGACTGATGCTGGGGAGTGGGTGGGTGAGTGACCCCAAGGGGCCTCCAGGAGATAGGATCTGTGACTAAGCGGCAGGAACACCTGTGTCACCAGCCAGGTACTCTGCCTCCTTCTCCAAGCACCACAGAGCCCCAAAGTTGCCATCACCACTGAGAACAGCTTCTTCACAGACCACCACCTCTCCTTCCAGCCTCTGAGGTTTTGGGTTCCTCTGGGTCTTTTCATGCACAATTCTATTGCACCATAGAATCTAATGTGTCCCTAAGTTTTGGCAATGTAATTTAGCCCAAAAAAGGTGAACATGAAATATGGTACAAAACACAGCTATCCCTATCTTTCATGAGTTGATCTCACTTCCTTTCAAGCTGTCCATATTACAGGAAAAGAGGTACATTAAACATTAAGCAAACATTAATGTAAAAGTAAAACCTGGCTCTGGAATCAGGCTTTCAGAGAATAGTGCAGTGCAATAACATATTTGTAATATATGCAATGATTATGGAATGGCTCTGGAGTGAAATAACAGATTTGTAATATATGCAGTGATTATTGATGGCATGATTTTATATGGAATATAATGTTTTTAAATGCTTAATATGTATTAATATTAATTAAATTTTAATTTTTGGTGGTTTTGGAATTGTATGTGTTTTAAGGCATTGAATAATTGCCTATATGTAAGCCTCCTTGAGTCCCCTTTGAGGTAGAGAAAGGTGGGGTATAAATAGGGTAAAATAAATAAATAAACTTCTTTATAATCAGAGCTGTTTGACAGTGGAAATACGCTGCCTCAGAGTGTTCTAGAATCTCCTTTAGAAAGTTTTAACAGAGGCTAGATAGTCATCCATTGGGAGTGCTTTGATTGTGTGCCCCTGAATGAACTTGGGGTCTCTTACAAGTCTATGATTCTATGAAATTGGCAGCATCTCTACATGCTATCGTGTTGACTGGTTTTCTATGCAGGCCAGGCCCGTAGCCAGGATTTCGTTTCGGGGGGGGCTAAAAAATTTTCAGGGGGGGGTTTCGGGGGGGGCTGAGTTTCGGGGGGGGCTAAGTCTGAGTGAAAGAGGGTCTAGCCTAGCAAACCTTTTGTATCATTACCCCAATACCCCCATGCATATGGGATATATTGAGAATGGTGATCAAATCATGATATTAATAAACATAACAGTTTAAATAATGCACCAGTAAGGCCTTTTCGCGAACCACCATGAGAATTTCGGGGGGGGCTGAAGCCCCCCGAGCCCCCCCCCTGGCTACATGCCTGATGCAGGCTATGAAGAGTTAGATCCTTTCTTTTAACCTGGACCTTCTTTGGTTAAGCTTCATGGGAAGATGCTAGATTTGAGTATTATGAGCCACAAGAGAACACTTTATCTCACTTTTTCAACACAATCCATGTTCTTATGTCACATTTTGCTCACTTCTCCCTTCCCAAACTTCAAATATTGCCACCTTTTCTTATAGCACAAAGATGCAGTCCCCTGTTCATTTGCAATGTTTTTCTTCACAGTCACAGTATTTGCAAAAAGTGTCATCTGATCATGACTATATAGATCATATCTGATAATATTTATATAGAGCTTTGATGTTAGAGATGTCATACCTTCCAAACACTCTAACATCTTATCAGTTCTCCAGGGCATGCTGATATGACCTTCAGTGTGTTGTTATAACACCCTAGAATGTAAATCAATCACCATTGAGCCGCCCTTTGCTTTGCCATGCTCCGCAGAAGTAGAAAAGAAATAGGACATGGTTTTTGCTGTTCTCCATGCTGTTCTGCTCTTTGTTTGATGTCACATAGAGTTTTGTTGATGTCATCTGAACAGGCCTGCCATTTGGGAAGAAAGACAGTCACTTAAAATTTTACCAAGTTGCCATCTTTATCAGCCTATCAGCAATAAAATGGGCTCCCCTTTTCAGACTTCAGAGGAAAATGCCCACAAAGGATTAGGCTGTTTACAATGCCATCTGTATTATGAAACACATTATAATAAAAAAGAAGATGTTTCCAAGATACGGTTTGTCAACTCTATTTTATCCGCATTGCTGGAAGTGCAATACTGTAGACAGTGAATGATCACCCTCTAATGATTAATGATTAGCTGAGAAAATTCAGATGAAAATTGGAAAGAAATGTTTTAGCTTGCAGGGTGTGGGTGGGCGGATGCTCATGCAAGCACATGGCAGTAACATAGTGCCAAAAGTTAACAACATTGAGAGGAGGAAAACCAAGTTGTTTCTCATAATGACTGTGACAGAAAGCTTTCAGTGAGTCAAAATGGATGTATTCCTTTTTTCCTCTGAATTTTTATACACAATTACTATCTTTTTACACACCCACAAAGCAAGATGACTAGTTCGATGGCAGGCATTCATATTCTTTTCTACCACATCAGTTCCAAGTACAGTGACATTTATGTTCAACAGTTTATGGGGGAATCTGGGTTGATTATATTGGCATATGGCATCATTTCAAATTTTGGGAGAAGGATACAGTCTGACCCCTGTATCCACAGAACCGATATTTCACTTAGAGCTTCCTGTACAAGTTTCACTTTCTCTTCAGTAAATCTATTTGTCCTATTAAAAATAAAGGGGTTTGCTGTTATTTGTTATTTCATGTATCCATGTGAAATTGGGAGTGTATCCCTCATGGATTTGGGGAATATATTGTACAGGAAACAGACTGAAAAACAGATGAGCCTAGCTGATCACCGAGGCCTATGTTGTCATCTATGGTTCCTTGTAACTGCAGAGTTGTAGAGCACAGGTCTTTCGCATCACCTACTGCCTAATCCTTCAAAAACAAACGAAAAAGATTAGAGAGATGGGCTAAAACTAACAAAATGAAGTTCAATGGGGACAAATGCAAAATACTCCACTTAGGCAGAAAAAATGAAATACAGAATACAGAATAGAATAGATACAGAATAGGGGACTCCTGGCTCGACAGCAGTACATGTGAAAAAGAACTTGGGGTCCTTTTGGACAACAAGTTAAACACGAGCCAACAATGTGATGCTGCAGCTAAAAAAGCCAATGGGATTTTGGCCTCCATAAATAGGAGTATAGTGCCTAGATCTAGGGAAGTCATGCTACCCCTCTATTTTGCCTTGGTTAGACCACACCTGGAGTACTGTGTCCAATTCTGGGCATCACAATTGAAGAGAGATATTGACAAGCTTGAATGTGTCCGGAGGAGGGCGACTAAAATGATAAAGGGTCTGGAGAACAAGCCTTATGAGGAGCGGCTTAAAGAGCTGGGCATGTTTAGCCTGCAAAAGAGAAGACTGAGAGGAGACATGATAGCCATGTATAAATATGTGAGGGGAGGTCATAGGGAGGAGGGAGTAAGCTTGTTTTCTGCTACCCCGGACTGGATGGCCATGAGGTCTCTTCCAACTCTATGATTCTATACTCATGCTTAAGGCCAGAGGTTAGAAAATCTTTCTTTTAAGATTTGAATTCTTAGGATTCTCTATGCTAGCTATAGTAGTCAGAGAGTTGTACTCCAATAGCATAATATTCCAATGGCCCATCCAGACAGTATTGATACTGTGTATCTACTGCAATAAAGGAGGGGCTGTCCAGACAATGTTCTGCATAGTCCTGAATTAATTTGCTACAAACCAGGGAAATTAATTAGTGGATTTATTCCGCACCTTCTTGGAAGGCGCAGGATACACCCACTACTTCTGGTGTCAGGACTACTGGACTAAATAAGCCCCCAGACCCCTTTGAAAAGTAATGAAAACTTACCCAGCCTCCATTAGAGGTTTCAAGAAACTCCCCCGGGAAGTAGAAATGATGCGCCAGGAAAGTAGGGGGGGGGGGGAGGAGGGAGGAAAATCACTCCCCCACCCCACTCTCCTGGCACATCATTTCTATGCACTGGAAGAGCTGCTCAAAGCCTGCAATGGAGGCTGGGTAAGTTTTATTACTTTTCAAAGGGGTCTGGGGGCTTCGGGGGGAGGGGGGTAGGGCCTCCAGACGTTCTCCCAGGCTAGTCCTGGGAGAACTTATGGACACCCACCCCAATCAAAATATTTATTTCGGTCATTGACCAGCACAGGAAATAGTGTCACATTTCCATACAAACCTGGCATGTTTGGTACATTAAAAATATAAATATAACTACTAAAAACACAATATGGGTGAGGGAGCAGAAGGGGAAACAGGGTAAAAACATACAATGCCCAGATCCATCACCAAATTGTAGATTCAGGGAAGAAGATTACTGGACACACAGTTGACTTTTGGAACTAGTCATTCCCTGGCAGATTTTGTATGCTGCTGCACAGAACTTTGTGACATTGTAGGTTGTAGCTGAATTAGTATCTGTAAGTAGCAGAGAGGTATAAAATTGTCCTGAATGGCCTGGGTGCTTATCTATCAGAGGTAAGATAAGCCTGGCACGGATATCCCTGTAGAACGGGCACTGAAGGAGCACATGTTCTATTGTTTCTACATGACCCGAGTCACAGGGGCAGAGCCTCTCTGGGAAGGGGATCTTCCGGTAGCGGCCTTCGAGTACAGCTGATGGGAGAGCGTGGCATCGGGCCAGGGTGAAAGCCCTTCGATGAATAGGAACCTCTAAATATGTTAAATATGCCATAGGGGAGGCAAGGTATCTGCTGTCTTCACTGATAAGGAAGCTTGGAGCCGAGGCCAGATCTAGTTGACGCTCTGTGTCTGTGATACGTTGTTTAATAAGTGCTTTGGCTTGATTGTAATCCAAAGTGCACGCTTTCTGGGATTGGTGTGGACAGGCCCCCAGGAAAATCCACATCTTTAAAAAATGCAGATTCTCCTGGGATAAAGGCCTGTTGGATCCACCCCAAGATGTACCTGAACATCATCTTTGGTTAATCACCAGCTATTATAACAGGTTACATAAGAGTGCAGTGTACACAAGTCAAGGGTTACAACAATTCCTCTGTTAGGATTACTGGACCAGAAACAGTGATGAAAGCAAAGGCAATTAAGTGTGCTGGTTGTCAGAATAGTAACTCTTTTCTATTCTAGTTAGGGGTCACTGTTACTGCTATCTGAAACTGTTATGATCTATTCCTCCTGTTTACTTCTTCCTTTTTTTTTACTTGGATGAGTCATACAGAAGACCACAGCCAGCAGGATGATGTCACTACACTCTATAGCCAAATAAATTTGTCTATGTGATTATGAGTCATAATGCTGAGGGCAAACAAGGCAGTTTAAAAGGACAGAGCAGCATAAAACATCCTAGTTTCCTAGGATTTGGAGTTCCCACACTAATAGAAGTTGTGTGTCTTCTTGGATACTTCAGAAGCTGTTCTGGAAAAGAAGTGTTCTCTCAGAGTCCAGCCATATTAGTAAATGGCATGGCATGGCAATGGAGAATTGCATGCAGCTTCAGGGCTTGCATGCAATTATGCCATCATGCCCTACCCTAAGGGCCATTGTGCACTTTCAGACTTAATGCATGGACTGTATTCAATGCAATATTAATTGTGCAAGCAGTTGTGCATAGCAGTTGTTTGAGATTTGCCCTATAAAATAATGCTGGACCCTTGAGAGTTCAAATAGGCAGCAGATGACAGGATAGAGGGAATCTTCATCAAGGTTACAAATGACTAAAAACTAGGAGGCATAGCTAACACATTGGATATTAGGAACAGAGTTCAAAAGGACCTAGATAAATGAGAAGAAAATTAATAGAGACAAAGGCAAATGTCTACATTTAGGCTGTAAAAATCGAATATACAAGTATAGGATGATGGATGTATGACTCAACTGTACTATGTGCAAAAAGGACTTAGAGGTTATTGTTGTTAATTTGGACAGACGTGCCATGCCACAACAAGGGAAATGCTATTTTAGTCTGCATCAATAAAATATTGTTTCCAAATTAAAGAATGTATAGTTCCACTATACTTTGCACTGTTCAGGTCTCATCTGGAGTATTGCAGTCAACCTCATTTGAAGAAAGATATAGACAAGCTGGAGCAGGTACCGAAAATACCAGATGATAATAGGTATCACAAACAAAACATGTTAGGCACACTTGAAAGAAATGAGCAATATCAGCTTGGTGAAGACTAAAGGGTGACATAATTAGTCTCTTTAAATACCTCAAATGCTCTTACAGCAAGGGGCAGGCCTGCTCTCTGCTACTTCAGGTGGGATCAGATCTAATACTTTAAAATTATAGTAGGGTAGCTTTCCATTGAATATTAAAATTAACTTCTTGACATTGGCCTAGAGAGGTGAGGAGACCCTCTTGTCTGGGTATGTTTTTTAAAAAGGAACTGAACGTGATGGGGTTGCTTTAGCTGAAGATCTTGCATTAATCTGGGAGTTAGGCTGGATCTACACTGCCATATATAGTCCAGATCACCTGTGCTGAACTGGATTATATGGCACTGTAAGCTCATATCCACTTCAAATAAAATAATCTGGATTATCTGATTTGATAATTTGGATGATATGACAATGTAGATACAGCCTTAGATTCAATGGCCCATGAAGTCCCTTTCAACTCTACAGTTCTATAACTCACAAATAGTTACACATTCTCATTGCAGAATCAGTAGAGCAAAGTTTTCTTGCAGAGCATCTTGTGAAATCCTTTGCAGAATGTTTGTACAACCACTTATACAAAGGTGTAATCCAGCACAACTGAATGAGTAGTGATTTTAATTGTCCTAGTGTGAAACTGAATTGAGATCTAGAAATTTGCACTGCAAATTTAGGAACATTATTCTATGAAAAGCAACAATTAGATAATTGCATTTTTGAAACAGGTAAAGTATCTCTCACTGGTTTGTTAGAAGCTGGCAGCAAGAATAGGCAAGCATCCTTCAGCATTTTCTACCTCTTTGCCTGACAAAGTTTTGACTTATTCAGTACTTTAGTGGGTCATCTTTTTAAAGCACTCTTCATTTGAAGATGTGCTGGTAAAGGCTTTTTTTGTTGGAAAAAATAGATGTGATGAGAAAGAGACTGTTCTGCATGGTACAAAAGATCTGTATTTGAAAACTATTTTGAAGAAAAGACTAGAAATTCCACAGGGACACTGTTAAGAGACTGAACTGTTCCACATCATGACAGCCAGTTTTCTGAGGTCATCAAGTTGGGCTGCCCAAAGTAAGCTTAACAATGTCTTAACTACAATACCAGGATACACACAGAACTAGTGAGACTTAATATTAGGAAGCTACAATATACTTTTCCAAGCTCTAGCTACAATTCTGAGACTTGGGAGTTTTTTTTTAATGTCTTTCAATCTGCATTTCCATACTTATCTACTGGTTTCAACATGTCATTCACAAGAGCTTCTGTTTTCCTAAACTTTGGTTTCATAGAAGGCATAGTTTTACACATTAGAAGCCAAGAAACAGAGCTGACATTTCATTTATTTCCCTTTGAGGTCAAGTCTTTAACTCTTATTTTCCCTTTCATAAGATGAAGGAATGTTTGGGAGGTCAAAATTATAGATTTGATATGAGCCATAAATAAATCAAGGGGTGCTTTGAATGCAATTTTCCTGCTTCTTGACAAAGATTTGGATTGGATGGCCCACAATGTCTCTTCCAACTCTAACTTTCTATTATTCTATGATTCTACAGAGAGAGGAAATGCCACCTAAGGAGCTGTTGTCTCCATTTCTCCACTCAGGCATTCAAAAATACCAGAAGTGGCACCACAGAGAGTAGAGGGTTCAGTGGTTCTTTTAGGTTCTCCCAAGATGGACTAAGCCCTTTACTTTTGACACTTTATTCAGAGAAGCTTTTGGTTATATTGGATTGATATTTTAATATAATTTCTAGACCTTTACATAAGTATATAGGATATGTATTCAAAATGATTGACCACCACAAGGAGATAATAAAGAAGACTGACTTGCTAGAAGAGCCCTGTCAAGAGTATCATGTTTAGCCATACACTCAATGGGATTTTAAACACCAGTGCTCAGTGTGCAAGAGAAGCTGACTACAAGGAAAGGAAATAATCTCAGAGACTATAAGGGAGAGAGTGGAAGACAACCATTTATATTTCTACAGAATGCTGTGTTAATCCGTATGGCAAAAGCAACAAAGAATCATGTGGCACCTTGAAGATTAATGAGCTTCACTTGACATACACATTTGTGGGCAGCAGCACATTCCATCTGTGTCTCTCTGTTGTTCTTTGCTCTTTTTTCTCCTTCTGCTTTGTCCTCCAAGAGCAAGAGCAAAAGCAAAAGAGCATGAAGAAAGAGAAGGGTTGGTCTAAGACATTTTTCTGCATGAAGTACAGCTCCACCCAATCAAGTCTACATAATGCCTAAAGGCAGCCTGGTTATTTTGCCACATCAAGCAGAAAATCCCAGAAGAATCTCTCCTCCCATTAACAGTAAATGAACAAACATTCAGAATAAATTAGAGAACTAGCACTTTGCTTCCCTTTCATGACAACTGAAGTTGGCTGCACAGGATAGATTCTCCCTCTTTCCAACTGGAAAGCTAACCCAAAGGAAGGAACACAGACTTGAAAATACCTCCTACCAGGACAAATCTAGCACCCTCTTAAAGAAGGCCATGTTCCATTGTCTTGCATGCTGAATGGATGTATTTTAAATATTAAAAATTGATCATGGTTATGATGATTGAACATAAAGTGATGAGGAATCATATCTGCAATGCTAGCAAGTTATTTCCCCATGTTCCCCCTCCCCTTCCTGAAGGTCCTTCTACACTGCACTAAACCCTGAGAAAAAGCAAGTCAAAGTAACCTGCTTCCTCTCAGGTTTCAGTCCCCACCTCTCACGCAAATCCCGGACTTTCCTGGGAAGGGTTGACCTGAGATGCCATCCAGCTCCTCTCCAGACTCCCATTTCAACCCCAAAACTCCAGACTCCCATTTCAACCCCAAAATCACAAAAAATTGACATGTCAGGAGGGGGAAATTCCTCCTCCTCACCCCCACCTCCTGACACACCATTTTCTTGCACCATGAGGACTGTAGAGAGTAAGTTTTAGGGCCAAAATGGGGGTTGGAGCAGAGGGGGTGGGAGCCATTCCACTCATCTGGGCTTAAGTCAATTCCCAAAGGCCTGGCACCTCAACAAACCTGAGCCTTTCAGTAAGGCCTGGATCTGTTTGGTGTTTAATCAATTTGAAGTTAACTTTGGATTAATCTGTGTTTACCAGAGGTGTTGTTTGGATGCCTCTGGTAAACCTGTTACCTATCACAGGTTTTGGGTCTGTCTGGAAGGGCCTTCAGGTGTAGACTCAAGTTAGAGAGGTGCAACAGGAACACGCTGTGACATTTTGTTGCAGAGCCACCCTTCTGATGCTAAGTAGGTATCCTATATACTCATGGATAAGTCTAATTTTTTTTATTTTAAAAGATAACCCAAAAAAATCCTGGATAGACTTCTCCACTAGTCAATGTGTGTACTGTTAACTCTTATCAAACAAACAAACAAATGGAACCATCCCCTCCTCTTAGAGTGATGAAGGGTTATAGCTTAATCCATTCTGGGAGAACCTTTAAAAAGCACTGACCATTTTATTATCTCTACCATGGTGCCTTTTTTTGGTCTTTTTGAATGCGGGATGGGGACATTATCAGGGTCACCTGACCCCCTAAATTGGCAATTGTGCTTTCTCCTCTTTGTAGAATGACCTCCAACTTTTCCATAGGTCATGTCAAAAACCATAGTTTTGGCCCCCCAAACTCTCCCTTGACTTATACATGATACATACAGTAGTTGATGCCAAAGTATATGGAACATGAATGTTGTACAGACGTTAGAGAAACAATTCCTCTTTTGCTGACTAAACATCAAAGGAAAATTTAGGAATTATATCATTATTGCAAGGTATTTTAAAGCAAAATATTCTGGAGCATTTTATGATCTTCATACTACATATGCGAATATAAGGCTGAGAATGGTGGGTTAACATCGCTTCTCGGCCTTTTAGCTAAGATCAAGTGTGGTGAAATGGGTTAACAAATGTTGTCTGCAGATGATATAGGGTAGAACCAATGACTGTCCTGCTCATAATGCTGGAATCTAGAACTTTTTGACTTACAACTTCCATCAGCTCCAGACTTCATGGCCAATAAGAGTCCTTTCAGCCATGGAGAAGGATTAGGATTCAGTTTGGCAATATTGTGGCTTCTCTGTCTTTCTCAGACATATTGATAGCAACAGGTAGCATTAATAAACAGACAAAGTTCAAGTTCCTTTGTATTTCTGGGTAACAAATCCTTCACAGCGGATGGGACCCAAGGTAATATTTCAACTCTTTTTCACAATCTTGACTCAATAGTGTGCTTTATTTTAAGGTTCTATGTGGCAAATGTATAGCTCATATTAGAATACACAGATCAAATCCTCAGTAGCTATATCTCTAGGCTAGCCTTCCCTCGGCACCAACCCCCCCCCCCCCAAAAAAACCTCATGTCATAAACCATGCCATGCCTCCTCAACATGGTTAATTTTCTTTTAGCAAGATATTTTGTGACATCCTGGAATATACTTTCAGATGACGTTCTTGCAGTATGTCCAGCTAAAGAAAAATACAGTATGAAATAGTCCTACAAGATATGTTCCTGGTCTTCTTACAGATATATGAAACCATGGATAATGGAGAACCCTATTGTTTTCAATGGGATGGATGGCAGAGATACTGAGAAGAGGCTGTAGCTTGCACAGTGGCCTCTAACTGAAAAATTGAAGTGAAACTGTGGCTAAGTGAAACTGTATATCAGTTCTTCAGATATGGTAGTTGTACTGTAGCTGATTGGATCATCACCAGTTCTCCTACTCTTATTTATTTATTTATTTATTTATTTATTTATTTATTGCACTTATTGACCGCCCCTCTCAGCCCGGGGGCGACTCGGGGCGGTGAACAACAACAAGGAGACAATGTACAGTGAGTCGTGACAATACAAACTAGACAATACAACATAACATATACTTATACTAAAAATCCGCTTCGTCAAAAATCCTGGGGTCATAGCCAATTTCATAGTCCTAGTTCATTCCATTGTCATTCCAATTAATATCTTCAAACTACTCAGAAATTGTCTTGTTGGGGAAGTTACATAATTTGGAAAGTGGATTTGTGGTAGGGACTTTGGTTGTTGTATAATCTGAATAGAAATATGTTTTATGTGATGAGTGAAAAGGTGAGTTGCAAAGTTGTGAGGCTCATCTACAACATCATGACTTCTAGTGAGTTACAGACACCCTTTCATATAATGAAATATCAGCAGCTATGCAAACATTTGCAAGAGATTTAGTATGACAATCTAGTCTTATTGCTCCATTCGAATCTTCCCCATATTCCAAAGAGAGGTCACGACTAAGCGTTGAAAGCACTGCTTTGCTACATACATCTAGCTACAACATTTCATCAACACTGTGATGAGTTCCCCATGGAGGGCCATAAGGAATTGCATTCTGGTATGTGTCCAAACTTTTAAAGGCTATCATGAGTTTAGCAGGACACTTTAAATGTAAGCTGAAATGATAGCATAACATTTCAACAGAGAAGTTTCCTCTTAGAACTACAGATGAAGGTTGTCTGTCAATACTCTTAGTGCTCTTATTTTTGTAGCATAAGACTCTCTGACATCAGAGCCAAATAAATCCAATGCTTCCTGGATTGCTGTGGAATGCATTTTGGTATTTAAGTCTTCATTCCTGACCTGCAACTGCTTATATGGATGTAAGCCACACTCAGGGACTTGCTTCTGAGTAGATGTGTATAGGATTGTACTGCTGATACTCCTTTTTTAAACCTGAGCAATCTTCTCTCCATGACCTATATACAGTGTAGTACTTCTAGCATTCTGTCAGCTAAATTAAAGCTAAGGAAGCCACGTACAAGCTCAGAACAGCCTTTCTTCTTCCAAAGATATTAATAGCTCAGGCTACAGGGAATGACAAAGACTAGGAAACAAAGTTCATTTTCTCCTAGCTACATCAAGAGACCTCCTTAAAATGAAACACAAAAATCTCTTTTTAAAACCACAATTTTGATATGATATTTGAAAGGAAATTATAACTAAAAGAGGGCCATGCAGTGGCAGGCATAAAAGTAATTCTGGAGTACTTCTACTGTATCAGAGTAGAAGAGATGCAAATAGAGTCTTCTAATATAAAATACAGCAATCTGCACATCAAGGTAAGGGCTGGTATGTATATGATTTCAGGGAAAAGATAATGTTTTCCTTCTCCTGCTGAACCTAGATTCTATTTAACATTTTGGAAAATGCAAAAGACATTTCTTGCACAATGCAAAACCAACATATCTATATTTATTACACTTGAAGATTAAGACTTACGTAACAAATACACTACATCCTTTATATGATGTAGACTTTAAAGTAGCTGCAATGGGAAATTATTAAAACAGATATAGGGGTAGGCATTAATAGATATTCCCAACTCAAGAACGGAAAACAGAATGTTGGTGAACAGGAAAAGAAATTTAAAGATGGGCTTAAAGCCAATATTAAAAACTGCAGCATAAACACCAAGAACTGGGAAGCTCTTTCCCTTGAGTGTTATAACTGGAAATCAACTGTTAACAGCACTGCTGTAGAATTCGAAAAAGGCATGAATGGAGTGTGAAAGGGAGAAACGTGTCAAGAGGAAGGCGTGTCAAGCCAACCCTGACCGGGACCACCTTCCACATGGAAATCAATGTCCTCACTATGAAGGAACATGCGGATCAAGTATAGGTGTCTATAGTCACCTATGGACTCACTGCCAAGACACTACAATTGGAAGGCAATCATACTCAAACATGAGTGATTGTTGAAGATGTTGATTAAATTCACACTAAGTAGTGTTAGAAGCCATAGGTGGGAGTTCACAGATGTGGAGAAGGAAGGTAAGGTGTAGCGAGGGAGGGAGGCTATTTCTTTATTTAAGAAAAACCTCTTTGCTCTTATACTGATTTAGTTTCTTCTTTTATATTAGCTGGGACTTTCTGTGTGCTGTTAAACCTTTGTACAGACAAAGAGACACTCTTCTGTATAACAAAGTAACACAGTTTATTTATAACTTCTGGCTCCAACGCTTGCGGTTACAATTGTGTTTTGTTGCAATCTTGAGGTTTACAGTCAGTATAATATGCTTGGTTTACTTTTCTGAAGTAGACTTTCAATGTTTCACATTCACAAATATGTTACTTGCTTTACACACTCTTGACTGGAATTATATTCTGATTAAAGCACCACTGGCTTTCTTTATATTCCTAAAACTTAAGCTCTATTTAACTAACTGCTTCTATATATCAGAAGTAGGGCTGGGCGGTTTCGTTCGTTAATTTCATAATTTGTTATTGATTCATATTTAAATTAGCTTACGATCCGATATTGAGCCATGCAGGAGCAACTAAAAAAAGAAACGAATTTTTCAATTTATTTCGTAATTGTTTCTTAATTGGTTCAAAATCGTTTCGAAATCGTTTCAAAATCGTTTCGTTATTATTTCCGTATGTCTGGTGCAAGTTTTATAGTTGTTGTTTGTTTTATCAGTGATAAAAAAATAAATTATCACACCAACAGTCAACAACAGAGGGAGAGGGAAGCTTCAGAAGTTCCCTCTGTCCCATTTGGAGGTTTTTTTAGCGTATTGCGCAATCGCGTCCGCCATTAACGAATCAATTCAAAATTTACGAAATTTCGTAAATAACGAATTTTTTTAAAAGAAAAATTCGGAATTCTTTTAAAAAACGAAACGCAATGGACCCCCTAAAAACGAAACGAGTTTAGAAACAAATTTTTCCATTGTTACCCAGGCCTAATCAGAAGTCTTTAACACATCTTCATAACTGCTTATTTCTAACAAGAGTTCTGAACTCTGTTCTGTCACAGAAGTTCCTAACTAATCTCACAAACAGCAATTTCTAACTCTTTTCACAAATTTCCTAACTTTCTAACTGTACCTCACAAACAACAAATCATAACTCACACTTTTGACTCTCTAACTGCCTATTTTTAAACTTTGGCTCCCCCCCTTTGGAATGTTTAGCTCGGCTCTCCCCAACTGTCATTTTGGCCTAGCAATCTGTTCAAATCCTGGGCCTACGCTAATGACCAATCAGCTTCCATATGCAAATGAATCCTATCTCTGCTGTTGCTACCCTGTCTGTGCCTATTCTTCCCTATCTGCCATATGTAAACATAGAGCGATACACCAAATACTTAACATAGAGTAGCAATTTCGTTACATAAGGGTTTGCTAAGATGTTGTAAGTGTACAGTTTCTGTTAGTTACTATACTATTTGTACTTGATTTTTTAATTTTTGATTGTCATTCACACACAATAAAAGGATTTGTTTTGGCACAAAAACAGGCCAGTATTTTGCATTAGCTACTTAGACAGCTTCTACACTGTCAAGTAATGCACTGTGGGCATCTTATTCACCTGTTGCATCAAGACAACAACACACACACAAGGAAATGCAATTTATCCTGGGGTAAGCTGGATTGTGTCCTCACAGTCATCCCGTGCTCCCTGGACTCAGACTCCCCAGGAGGGTGTGGTGGGAGTTCCTTCTTGCTCCCTAGTACCCCAATTCCCCAGGAAAAAGCAAGGAAATCTCCCTTTACCAGTG
Organism: Anolis sagrei; assembly: GCF_037176765.1. Classification (NCBI taxonomy): domain Eukaryota; kingdom Metazoa; phylum Chordata; class Lepidosauria; order Squamata; family Anolidae; genus Anolis; species Anolis sagrei. The sequence continues at coordinate 215,567,450 of NC_090022.1, read as the reverse complement.
CCGCCTCTTGTTTCATTCCTGTTTCATCATTAAGTGAGCCCAGATGCTCTGGAGGAGGGAAGGGGGCTCATTGCTTCCAAGCTGCTTTACTCACTTAATGATGATGAAATAGGAAAGGAAGAGCAGGCAGCACTAATAAAGAGAAATTTCTCTGCTTTTTTTCAGAAGAATTGGGGTGCTGGACAGGTTGGAATCTTGACCCATTCCCAGGTTGCCAAATCCGGGCTGATGTCCTGCTGTCAAGTGGCCTCAATATAGCTCAGAACTGACATTGTTTCACTCCAGCTCCAAGCCACATTACATACCTATGTAGAAGGGCCCTTAATGATGTAAATCTAGGCAACTGTAACTTTCCTATTTTAAACATGCATAACTTGCATTGGGAGAAGGAGATAAATTCTACCAGTGATCAGAGCACCAGTGAACTATATTTATATAATTTAAGAGGTGGGGTCAAGCTAAGAAAAGCTTGTTAGTTAAGTATACTTCACTATGTAACTAATGTAAAATAATCACCAACGTATTTGATAAAGACAAAAATTTCAAGAAAGTTTGGCAAAGTTTTCTTTGAAAAAAATCGTGAATGCTGGGAGAAAATGAAAACTATCTTGCATATTTAGAAGAAGGCTTATTTTTTTTTCATTTTTGCCCCCCAAGAGATAGCCACACTAGTCTTTTAGCATAAAGGCCTAAAGTTATCCAGTAGCACATCTGAAACTAACTGGTTTGTTCCAGCATAACCTTTCATAGAGTCCACTCAAATATATTGATGAAAAATCAGAGTACAGTAAATCTAAATTGGATCCTTCTGATAGAGCTTCCATTTACACTGCTTACTTACTTACTTAGGTGATCCCTTGTTGTTCGAGTATGATGGCCCTCCAAGTGTAGTGTCTTGGCAGTGGATACGTAGATGACTGTGGAGCCCTATTCTTGACCCACATGTTCTTCCACAGTGAGGGCATGGGTTTCCAGGTGGAAGGACAGGGTTGGCTTGAATTACCTTCTTCTTGGCACATTTCTCCCTTTTGCCCCCCCATTTGTGCCTCTTCAAATTCCACAGCACTCCTGATCAAAGCTGGCCTCCAGTTAGAGCACTCAAGGGCTAGGGCTTCCCAGTTCGCAGTGTCTATGCCATAATTTTTTTGAAATAATTTTTTATTAATGTATCACCATTACTACATTTGTTATACATTTGTTATTGCTGTTACATATTGTTCAACCATTCTTTAACATTTTATTTTCTTATTTTGCTTAGACATTTTTCCCCCATTTATTCCCCCACCACTCCCTTCCCCCCGTCTCAAGTCCCAGTTTTTACATATCATCTGTCCAAAATCTCCTTTCTTCTTGTGACGGTAACTTCCCTTCCTTATTTTTTAAACCATGCACAACAAATTTTCCCCATACAGCATTAAAGTCACTTTGTTTCCAAGTACCTTTTTTAACCCTTAATATACATGTCAATTTATCATATATTGCTAATTTCCATGCTTCCTTATACCACTCCTCTATTAGTATATTCATTTCTTTTTTCCAATTCCTTGCTATAAGCAGTCTTGCTATTGTTAATAAATTTGTTATCGCTTCTTTATCCTCCTTTTCCAATTGCTTATTATTATATATTGATAATAAGGCTATACTAGGACTTTTATCAATTTTCATATTCATTATATCTTCTATTTCTCTAAATACTTTCTCCCAAAAATTATTTACATATTTACATTGCCACCACATATGTATATATGTTCCTGGTTCATTACACCCTCTCCAACAATTTTTTGATTTATCTTTATTCATATATGCTATTCTTACTGGTGTCAAATACCACTTCCATACTAACTTGTAATAATTTTCTTTAACCCTTATTGATAAGTTTTTTAAATGTCTTTGTCCCCATAATTATTGCCACTCTTTTTCACTTATTTTAATCCCTAAGTCTTCTTCCCAGACCTCCTTGAGGATGTTATTTTTTGTTTTTCCCTCCTTCATTTCAATTAGTATCTTATAAATTTTACTGATTGTTCCTCTCAGGTTTTCATGCTCTTCTACATCCCTTCCCTTTTGTATTATTTGTTCAAATTGGTTAAGTTGGCTTCCTTTTCTATTGTTTTTTCCCCAATTTTTAAGCCACTGTTCTAATTGCATGCAATGGAACCATGTCAATCTTATTTCTTTAAACTCTTCCATCATCATTTCCTTCTTCATTCCCACCTTTATCCAATCCCCTATCCTATCTAAAAAAAATTCCCTTACCTTTTTATCCATTATTTTTTTAAAAAAATTGGAAACTTCTTTTCCATCACTACTGGGGTAATGATTGACCCCTCCGTTATTAACTTCCTCCTATATTTGTTCCATACTTCTAATATATTGCTCAACATTGGGTTGCTAATTTCCCTAATTTCTTTCCTCGTAAGCTGTTTAAAAAATATATTCCAAGTTTCTTCTTCCACTTTTTCTGAATCCTTACTAAACCACTCTATTCCCTCTTTTTTAACCATTCCTTCTATGACCTGGCTTAATCTACTTGCTTCATAATATTTTTTTATATTTGGCAGCGTTAGTCCCCCCTCTTTTTGCGATCTATACTGTTTATTTAATCTATTTCTTTTACTACCATTGCAAAACTTATTAATCATTTGTTGCCATCTAGTTAACTCTTCTTCTGTAATTTGAAGTGGTAGCATCCTAAATATAAAATTTATCTTTGGGAGTATTTTCATTTTTACTAATGCTATTCTTCCAAACCAGGATAAACGTATATCTTCATACTCTGTTAATTTTTTCTGAACCTCTTTCCTTAATGTTACCACATTTACCTCTTCCATTTCTTTCAAATCCTTTGTTATTGTTACTCCCAAGTATTTTAATTTATTCTTAATTCTTATTCCCATTTTACTCTGTTCTATACACTCTTTTTCTTCTTCCTTTGTGTAATTGAGTAGCATCATTTCTGACTTATTCCAATTAACTTGCAAGCCTGTTGTTTTTCCAAATGTCTCCAGATGTTCTTTTATTTTATCCATTTTTTATTTCTTTATTTTATCTATGCCATAATTTTTAAGATTAGCTTTAAGCCCATCTTTAAATATCTCTTCCTGTCCCCCAACGTTCCATTTTCCATTCTTGAGTTGGGAGTATAGTGACTGCTTTGAGAGATAGTGATCGGGCATTTGTACAACATGTACACTTACAATGCACACAGATATTGATCTACATGCATGCATTGTTATTCATACATAAGATACATATTTTAATGTATTCCTAAAAGCTTTTACATATTATCTTGATATTTCTTAACCCTTTTAACGGACAGCCCAAAGTTCAATATTTTAATATTTCCATTGCTGCAAACATCTTGTTAAAGAAATAAGAAATTGTCAGATATTAAGTTTTTTGTTCTTTTTAAAATCCAAATAACACTGCTACTATTTCTAGTTTTATTAGAAACAGTTTTAATGTGTTCACTGGGACTTTCTGCCTTAGGCATTATAAGCAGAAGTCCAGTTGAATGTAGCTTTTATAAGATACCAGGGCCTCAGAAATGTTACATTTCATAAAGAAAAGAAATATATCAATAAAAGTCAGAAATGTTTGCAGACATTTATTTTTAATAAGTTTGGTGGAAAGAGACAAAGAAGCGATCGAAGGAATTCAGCTAAGAACATCAATCCTTTAATCATCAGACTGCACAAACTGAGAAATGGGTGCAGCAATATTTTTTGCACAAAGACATGCTGTTCATTGGGAAAAATACAATAGTTGAGAATCTTTGCAAAATTCGGGTTTTTTAATCCAAAAAATATTTTCTTCACAGGAAACATTTTCAATGCAGATGACAGTATTTCTGTGAAGAAATATAACTTTATCTGCAGACATTATTTCCCTTGCAGAAAAAGCTATTTTATTTGCAAAATGTCACATGCGATTTTTGTACACAATGAGTCCCAAACTGTGAAGATTCTCAAAAGTCCAGGATTCTTTTTATTGCTGAATCTCAATTCTGAAGAAACATAGATTTTGAACATTTTTCAAAAATTTTCATAGATTTTTTCTATTCTTCATCCCTGGACTCCAGAATCTTGCACAGTGAATTCTATATTTTCAGGAAGTTTACTTCCTTTTAAGTTATCTCCCTACCATAGTCGTTCAAAACAAAGCAGGACAGAGAAGTGCTATTAAGCGCTATTAAGTGATTTTAAATGGAGTCAGAACTGTGAAACTGCAACCCCTATCTTGTCATCATTGTCTCTTAGACACCATCAACACTGTCATATAATCCAGTATGATGCAGTTGAACAGCATTCCGACATTGCATTGTATGGCAGTGTACATGGAGCTTTAAAGTGAATCTGTCTGCTAAAAGAACTGAAGATAAAAGCAAACATTATATCAAATTAAAATAGTCTTCATTTCACACTACGAAGGTTTCTTACATGCTATGGATTTTGCTGTTGCATGTTAGTCTTTTCATGTATTTGTCCGATTAATTTGTTTGAGTTTTATCATGAATTGTATTTATTGGATTATTACCATGTTGCTTGTGATTGCATTGCATTGATAGTTGTTGTAATTCTTGAAATCTCTAAAAGAGCAGGGAAGATAAATAATTCAACCTGGAGCATATCATAGTTCTATATGTATATATAACTTAAAAACCAGATATAGCTTTTTCATTTCCACCATTTCGTTTAATGGTGACACAAATGAAGTACAATACTTTTACAGATACTTAATTTTTAAGCATGTCTGGATAAAACTGTACACAAAGAAAAGGATAGCATTACAATCAAGAATAGCATACAGAGTTTATTCAGTGGGGAAACCTTGCATGTGAATTGCTGTGCTTTTTAAATAAATCATGACATGATACTTAGGGGGATAAAATTCTGTTTTATCAATGGCTTCCAGCAACATGACAACCTGTTGCTTCATTTGAACAATTTCAGCTGCATTATAGAGAATTTACTTTCCTCCAGAGAACTTCGGGGATTTTATGACAACATAATAACAATTCCAGCTGGCTGGCTCTTTGTTAAATCTTCCATTAGTTTCTCTAATCTTAACTGTAACCACTGAAACTAACTGAGCCCTGACATAGGATTCTGCATGTCCCACTGTGCCAACCTGCTTAATCCAGGACTGTTTCAAGAGCTGTTTTCTTCAATAAGAAACTGAAGTGAATAATTCATACCTGTTTCTGCTAGTTTTTCAGCCTTCAAGTTCTGTTTCTCCAAATGTACTGAATAATTGGCTAAGTATACATAGGACCACATGCCACATTAAAACATTATTTCAACTATACTGAGGCTGCTTATCTAAATCCAGCTGCCAAATGGTAAAGTGACATTAAACGATCTCTTTCTACCCTGTTTATAGTCAAATTTGAATTTCCAGTGAGCAAGAAGCTACCTGATTCCATATTGTGGTGTCTGCTTCCTTCCTTACTTATGGTATTTATACCCCGCTCTTCTCAACCCCGAAAGGGACTCAGAGCGGCTTACAGATTATGGCAACATTCAATGCCACAACATACAACAAATGATAAATATAACTTAGAATCATAGAATCAAAGAATCAAAGAGTTGGAAGAGACCTCATGGGCCATCCAGTCCAACCCCCTGTCAACAAGCAGGAATATTGCATTCAAATCTCCCCTGACAGATGGCCATCCAGCCTCTGTTTAAAAGCTTCCAAAGAAGGAGCCTCCACCACACCCTGGGGCAGAGAGTTCCACTGCTGAACGGCTCTCACAGTCAGGAAGTTCTTCCTCATGTTCAGATGGAATCTCCTCTCTTGTAGTTTGAAGCCATTGTTCCGCATCCTAGTCTCCAGGGAAGCAGAAAACAAGCTTGCTCCCTCCCTGTGGCTTCCTCTCACATATTTATACATGGCTATCATATCCCCTCTCAGCCCTCTCTTCTTCGGGCTAAACATTCCCAGCTCTTTAAGCCGCTCCTCATAGGGCTTGTTCTCCAGACCTTTGATCATTTTAGTCGCTCTCCTCTGGACACATTCCAGCTTGTCAATATTTCTCTTGAATTGTGGTGCCCAGAATTAGACACAATATTCCAGATGTGGTCTAACCAAAGCAGAATAGAGGGGTAGCATTACTTCCCTGGACCTAGACACTATGCTCCTATTGATGCAGGCCAAAATCCCATTGGCTTTTTTTTGCCGCCACATCACATTGTTGGCTCATGTTTAACTTGTTGTCCACGAGGACTCCAAGATCTTTTTCACACTTACTGCTCTCAAGCCAGGCATCCCCCATTCTGTATCTTTGCATTTCGTTTTTCCTGCCAAAGTGGAGTATCTTGCATTTGTCACTGTTGAACTTCATTTTGTTAGTTTTGGCCCATCTCTCTAATCTGTCAAGATCATTTTGAATCCTGCTCCTGTCCTCTGGACTATTGGCTATCCCTCCCAATTTGGGGTTGTCTGCAAACTTGATGATCCTGCCTTTATAGCTTATCAAATTTATCAAACTTATCAACTTATCAAATTATAAAACAATTAAAACATATAAATACAATAAAACATATTAAAATATAGTTTTAACAGAGAAGATGTTCCATCAGGGGAAGAATGAGATGCCAAATCAGGGTGACAGTTCACTCAAGAGAGTGCTCAGTTGAATCAAGGGCCATGGCTGGAAGAAACAAATGTTGGTATCTCTGTGCTGAGCCAAGAATGCTGAAATGGAGGCCAGTCAAGATAGAGTCTGGCATCACCAAGCGGTCCCTAGAAGCTGAGCCAGAGGCAGCAAGGGAAACAAACACTGCCCCTTTCCTCGAAGCTCCTGGTAATGGTCCTTCACCTCTTGCTTAGACCTGAGACCCTGCAGGCATTGTTCTTTTTATTCCCCAGCCTCTGTGGCAAGCAAGTGTTGTTGCTGGCCTTGAGCTGCAGAGTCAGGGCCTCAGTTCTGCCAGGAGTGAGTCAACAGGAGTTGAGCCAGAGGCAACAGGAGAAACAAACATTGCCCCTTCCCTCAAAGCCCGTTGAAGCTTCTTGCTTAGCCCCCCTGCTAAGGTTTGGTTCCCAAAATCCATTGATACTCAAGGGCCATTATATAATGATATATTTCAAATTGAACATTTGGAATTATGAATATATATATATATATATATATAGAGAGAGAGAGAGAGAGAGAGAGAGTAGTTGGTTGAATCTGTGGATAATGAATCCATGAGCCAATTGTACAACTCTTTAAAGCAGATTAAAACAAATTAACATAAAATATTTAAAATCCAACATGGAAATTAGTCATTGTGAAAGACAAGAGGCCAGTGACACTTACGTCCACATAACTATGCTCATTATTGCAGACTTGCAACATATTTTAATATATGATTACTCAGTAGTAAGGATATTAATGGATGTCAGTTTTTTCATTGTGTTTCTGAGAATCTGGCCATCATCCTTGGTTGATCTAAGTTTGAAATCAAAGCGATATTTTTATCCCAAAATAGATATGTATGCAAATTTGTATATGCATTTTATTTATTGTAATTAATGTATGCATTTCTCCCCATTCATTAAAGCACATATGTCCAGACTGTATCTGTTAACATTTGCTTGTACTAGTATATAATCTAAAACCGGAAGTCACCATATGTTGTTTGATGAACGACGTGGGGCTCCATGGGAAACTGGGACAGAAGATGTGGGGCAGAAGGACACTTCAACTGCTCCATGCGACGATGCTAAAAGTACGTTTCATTGAATTCAGTGCTGCTGGTCACTCCCAAATAATTAGCCTTAGGCCAGCACATTTAACTAGGGGTCTAAGTGATATATACCTCCAGAAACACCAACTTATGTATAAGCCTTTAGGGGCATCATGAAAGGTGTCTTGTACCTCTTTATGCAATGACCCTTGACATTGCACAATGAGTGTAGGGGATGATTCAGCCACTGATTAGCTGAGGAAATGTTCGCCAGGTACTTTTCTGTTTCCCTTGTTTACAAGGGAAGAAGTAGTGGCTTTATGTTGGGCCTAGAAATTGCTCCATGTCAAGATGGATGCTTTCAGGCATACCCATACCAACATCTGAACTGAGTCTGGAGTGTGAAACTTCAACATACAACTTTTCCGTTGTTGCTGTACAACTAGAGCAGAACTGTGCATGAAGGGGGCGATTTCAACCCCAACCCCACAACAACATAAATATGGCAGCAGAGACAAGGCAGATCTAGGTCTTTGGGTGCATTTACAGGGGCCCTCTATCCTGGGCATAATCCAGAGTGGAGCCGTATACATCAGGGAGTCTACCAGCCTCCATGCTACTGCAGTGGCAGGAGGGAATACCCACTATCCAGTAGAGTGAAACCTGATTTGGCACTGCTGGGCAGCCAACCTTACCATTGTCACCTTGTCACCATTGCAGTAGTGATAATGGAACTCAAAAGTGCCCTTGGTCATCCATCATTGTCTTTGCTGATGCTTGCAAAATACCAGCACAGTTTGGTGAGGGAGGAGGAAAAGGGAGGATCAAATCTTCCTTTTCCCCCTCCCCTCTCTGAGTCATGGAGGCGCTTTTGTAAGTGTCAGTAAGACCAGGAGTACTTTCGAGCTCTGCGACCACCTCTATGAGGGCAACAAGATTACAATGGTAGGTGTGAGCCTGGGGAAAGTGAGAAGGCCACTTAAATAGCCCTACTGTTTACACAGACCCACACGGCAGGGAAAGTAAGGTTGCTTACCTGTAATCATGTTTCTTCTAGTGGTAACTGTGAAATTCACACCTGTGGTATTTCCCTGCGTCCACGCAGCTGACTCGGATCTTTCTTGAAAGCTTTTCCTAATTAGGGACTCCAGCCCCGCCCATCTACTCCTAATAAAGCCAGGCAGCGGGGCTTGGAGCCTTAATTCCGTACCGCGAAAGACAGTCGGAGATAAAAGGCATGACAGAATGTGGGGAGGATGGGCGGGTTGTGTGAATTTCACAGTTACCACTAGAAGAAACATGATTACAGGTAAGCAACCTTACTTTCTTCTGCGTGGTACTGTGAAATCCACACCTGTGGTAGACTAGCGAGCAGTCCCACGGACGGCGGGTGTCATGCTAGTGCAGAAAAAAGTACTGCTCTCCCAAAAGCTGTCTCCTTCTTGGCAGCTAAATCCAATTTATAATGGGAGACAAAAGTATGCGGTGTTGACCATATGGCCACTCGACAGATATCATGCAGAGGCACACTGTGCAAAAAAACCATGGAGGGTGCCAATGCTCTAGTGGAATGAGCATGGATCTGAACAGGTAAATCCAGTCCTGCCATTTCGCAAACTAGCCGGATAGCTGCAACTATCCAGGCCGCCACCTCTGGGTAGAAACAGGAAGGCCCACAGTATCCCTACGGTACTTAACAAAAAGTCGTAGGGACTTCCGTAATGGAGCTGTGCGGTGGACATAAAAAGCAAGAGCCCTCCGCACATCAAGAAGGTGCAAAGACTGCTCCAGGGGAGTAGAAGGATTTGGAAATAAGGTTGGAAGGACAATGTCCTGAGACATATGAAACTGTGATGCTGCCTTAGGCTGCCCAGCATGACATCCTTATGAAATTTCAGGTAAGGACTATCGACCCAAGAGCCATAAGCTCGCTAGCGCGACAAGCAAAAGTAATAGGCACTAAAAATGCCGTTTTCCATGATAGATGGAACATGTCAGAAGTGACCATTGGCTCAAATGGTGGTTTCGTAAGGGCGAAAAGAACAACCTCCAACCTCCAAGGGGGGCACAGGCCTACTTGGGGCCAGAAATTTCTAAAGCCTTGCAGAAATCTCTTTACAAAAGGATCGGATAAAGGAGAGGGAAGAGAATGCTCGCTTCTAAACGAATCTATATTTGCCAGATTGACCTTCAAGAATGATAATGAGAGTCCTGAATCTGACAGAGAGATCAAAAAATCCAGGAGGAGGGAAGTGGAAACAGACAGAGGCTGAACCCCTTGCTTTTGTGAAAAAATGCAAAAATGACACCACTTACAAATGTAACAATGTTTAGTGGCAGGGCTCAGGGCAAGGTCCAAAATGCCCTTTACTGGTTGAGAGAGGGCTGAGGCTGGAGCTGCCACGCCGTCAACCGGAACTGAGTGACCTGGGAGTACGGGACTGGGCTGTTGCTCATAGCCAGCAAGTCTGGTCTGAGTGGCAACTGAATGTAACAGCTGCCTGCAAGTTGGAGCAGAATGACAAACCATGGCTGGCGGGGCCACCATGGTGTGATGAGAATGCAATCTACCTGCTCTGCTTGAAGACGAGAGACCACGCTGGACAGCACTGGCAATAGTGGAAAGATGTACAGGAGGGTGGATGTCCAATCCAGGAGGAAGGCATCTCCCAACAGCCTGTCTGGTGGAGGCAAGACGTGCTCCAAAGACAAACAAGTCCAGAAGGGGAGTGTGCCATCTGACAAAGAGTTCCCATGCCTGGGAAGGATGAAGGGACCATTAGTGGTCAGTATAAACTGTCTGACTGAGGGAGCCAGCAAGAGAGTTCTTGATGAATGGCACTGATGGTTATGGTATACCAGTCCCCGATTCTGATGATGAGGGCAAGCAAATCACAATCGTAGTGGTGGTAGTAAGGTGGACAATACTGTCCATGAGGAAATGAGAGATAAGGTGCAGTGCCATTTGTACTACGAGTAACTCCAAATAGTTGATGTGCTCCATGCCCTCTATGGTCGCCTAAGGACCATGGATGGTGTGACCCTTGAGGTGAGCTCACCACACTGAGAGGGAAGTGTCGGTTGCTAACATCGCCCACACAGAGAGTGGAGCGATGAGTCCACTAGTTGAGAGACCTGTGGATGGCTAGAGGGACAATGACACATTCATTGGGCTCATCCTGCATGGGATGAAGTGCCCGAAGAAACCAATTCTGGAGAGGCCGAAGGTGCAAACAGGAGAAAGGAGTGGCAGCTGTGGTGAATGCCATGTGTCCCAAAAAGCACTGGACATCCTTGGCATGGATGTATGGCTTCTGCCAGACTCAAAGAGCTAATGAATGCAGATTCAGAAACCTGTCTTCTAGCAAGTAGGCTCTTGCATGCCAAGAGTCCAATACAGGCCCCATGAATTGGTTGTTTGGATAGGCTGAAGAAGAGATTTTACCTTGTTGATAAAAAGACCAAGCGTCTGCTATAAAGAGAGTAAAGTGAATGTTCCTCTGTAGATACTCACAGGACTGTGCACCAGCAACCAGCCATAAATATAGGGGGAAACTACTACCCCGTGCACCCAGGGATGAGCCGGCATACAGCCATCTCCTTAGTAACACCTGTGGAGCTGTGGAGATACCAGAATGAAGAACTTGAAATGAAAAAACCTGACTGCTAGTAAAAAGTGACAAAAATCTACCGTCTTGTGATCTAATACCACATGAAAAAAGGCATCCTTCAAATGCTACTGAACCATGTCTTGCTGGATAACAGAGGCAGGATGGTTGGTAATGACAATACCTGAAATTTGCAATATGCAATATATGCATAAAATCCTGTAAGGTCCAAACCTGGCCAAAGCCCACTGCCTTTATTGGAAACCAAAAAACAGCTGGGGAAAAGGAAAAAGAAGGAAACATAGAAAGATGTAAAGAAGCTACTGCTCCTTTTGAAACAAGTAATTACCTCCTGCTATAACACAGGAGGAGGAGTGGCCCGTAGAGTCCCTACTGGGGACAGTTTGAAAAATTCAATTGCATAAACATGCTCTGTAATCTCCAACACCCATGAGTGAGAAGAGATCTAATGCCATGCATCTAAAAATGATGAGGTGGAGCTCCAAAAACTGGAGCTGAAGGGTTGGAAGCTATTAAAGAAGATCAAATGCATGCGAAAAAACGATTGGCCCTGATCTACTTCTTCCCTTTAGTTTGTTGTCACCCCTGGATAATTAAGCTGAGGGGCTGGCCACCACAATCTAGGCTAGATTGTGGTAAAAAGCCAAACTTAGAAGCAGGCTATGTTCTGCCATGGGCAGTTATCCTGCCATTGCTCTGCCTACTTTGGAGAGGGTAGAGGATCTACACATGCTGGTGGATGGCTGCTGCAACAGCAGCAAACACCTTAGTACTGTATCGGTGCTGTGCTTAGCCGTAGCGTTGTGATGAGAAGCTAAGGTGAGATACTACTGACAGAAAGCCCTTGGGATCTGTTGATGTTGTAGGGGAAGAAGATCCAAATAAGGTGCTGAGCTATGCCACAAGAGCACCTGAGAGGCTGCCAGACAAGCATGGTAATGAATCATGCAAGTAAGTAGGCTAGCAGTGGGGTGGATCTTCTTATAACAGTGGATTAAACAACTTTGACCACAATAAAGTTCAGTTTAGTAGGCTTAACTAACCACTCTGCTGAAAAGGTGCGTATGCAGTAAAGTGCAGTTACAAACTTAGAAATTCCAGACACAGATACAGGAGTTGCCCTTTGTTTTTCTCCAAGCTTAAGCGAATATGGAAGTGCTGGGAGAACTGGGAGAACTGTACTTGGAGCTTGTTTCTGCTGTTGCTCAACTGAGAAAAGCAGATCCTCTAAGCAATCAAGGAGGAAAAATTAGGTAACACATCCTCTAAGGAAGCTGGGATGGAAAAGTCCTCCTCAAGAGTAGGAGAAATCTGCTACTCATAGGAGTCAGAATCTACATCAGACTCATTGACTGGTTGCAGCTGAAGGAAGCACCAGAATGAGCTTAGGAAAAAGTTTTAATAAACTCCTGAAAACCAAAAGAAGGGACTACAAATCCTTGAAAAGGAAAGGAGGGTGCAGTTTGCCTATGCAAAAGAGTAGCAACCTACCTGTTGAGGCATGGGCCAAGTGGAGATGGGGCCCAAAAGACACAGTACTTACAGTCTGAGCCGTCACTGAAGCTCCCAGGCAGCATGACGCAGAGGGAGGATAGTAGCCCGAAGTTATATTCCATGGGCTTAGACCCAAAGCCTTGGCAGCCATCACTCACACAGGTGGCGTGGCTGCCTTGAGCCTCCCCTCCCCCTGAGGGGGGGCAAAAGCATGGCAGGAATTGTTGCAACCCGAAGGCCCCTCCAAGGCATTATATGCCATGGGCGTGGAGGTAAAGCCTTGGCTAGCCATCACTCACATAGGTGGCGTGGCTGCCTTGAGCCTCCCCTCCCCTGAGGGGGGCAAAAACATGGCAGGAATTGTTGCAACCCAAAGGCCCCTCCAAGGCATTATATGCCATGGGCGTGGAGGCAAAGCCTTGGCTAGCCATCACTCACACAGGTGGCGTGGCTGCCTTGAGCCTCCCCTCCCCTGAGGGGGGCAAAAGCATGGCAGGAATTGTTGCAACCCAAAGGCCCCTCCAAGGCGTTATATGCCATGGGCGTGGAGGCAAGCCTTGGCTAGCCATCACTCACACAGGTGGCGTGGCTGCCTTGAACCTCCCCTCCCCTGAGGGGGGCAAAAGCATGGCAGGGATTGTTGCAGCGTCCACTGCCTGCTGGGGTAAATGGGGCAGGGAAAGCACGGGCAGTGAGAGCAAGCTGTCCTTAAAAAAACAGAGACAGCTGAGAGGCGTGGCTGTAACCCAAAACAAAGTTATTGGCACAAAGCCACAGTGGCAGTTTGTTGCCACAAGCTCTACCAGTTCCTGGGTCTGTAAGGGGTGGTAGGCTGGTAAAAATCTTCTTCCCTCCTGCTTTCTGAGCGAGGGGAACAGAAGGAAAAGAAGGTAAGTTACTGCCCATTGCCAAAGGCAAAAAAGCCTGCGCCTCAGAGGACACGGCATTTTTTTTTTTTTTTTTTTAGAGGGAGGGAGTGGGTTTGTCCTCCCACTAGCCTAAATAGGATAAACAAAGGTCCCAGAACACAAGTTGGAATTGCTGTCTGTTAGAGTAGTCAAACTGGAGTCCTTGAGTCAAACCAATAGTTGTTTTAGGAGAGAACACCAAGTTGTTGCTGCTTTCGCGGACAAAAGGAATTAAGGCTCCAAGCCCCGCTGCCTGGCTTTATTAGGAGTAGATGGGCGGGGCTGGAGTCCCTAATTAGGAAAAGCTTTCAAGAAAGATCCGAGTCAGCTGCGTGGACGCAGGGAAATACCACAGGTGTGGATTTCACAGTACCACGCAGAAGAAATGCTGTTAAGTGGGCTTGCACAGTGGACTGTGTGTGTGAATTTGCTCTGTGCATCATTTGGATGCGACAGAGTCTATTCCCCCCTGCCTTGGGTTATTTGAACCATAAAGATGAGTCCTTAATTTCACCCAATTTAAAAAACTGTGTTTACAAAAAAATTCAGCCATACAGTACAATATCAATCAGTAAGTCCTGGCAGGGTGACCTGCCCCTTACCCCCTTTTAAAAAATTGATTTTTTAAAAAATACAATTTTAAAAAACTCTTGAATAATTGCATCTTAATCTGTAGGTTCTGTAGCCATGGTTGCCATGAGTGATATTAATAGCAAGTTAACATTATCTGTAAGAGCCTCCATTCCCTTTTCTATTATAGAGTTTATTTTAATTAAACTGTGATCCTGAGTGATTTACTTTTAAGAAAGAAAGCTGGGAAATTTAAATTCTGATAATTCTGAACAGGGTAGTCTATTTCTGTGGCTACAGTGTATGCAGAGCTAGATATCACTCACACAGAAAATTGCCCTTTTCTTTACTTTATATGCATTTAATTTTAAAAAATAAATATACCATGTCCCATTGTATCACAGTACTAGTGAAAACTCATTTTTACCTAGATAAAAGAAGGAATGGTTCCCTGCCCTTTTTTTCATTCTCTTGTACTTTCACTCTATAAATTTTGATTGTAAAGCCTTTTGACCAGGGATCTTTTTAAAAGCACTTCTTATTTTACTTTTTATTCTGTAGAGCACCATGTACATGAGCAGCATTCAAGAAATGATAAGAAATGAATTAAAAGTAAAATATTACATTAGAAATGTAATATCAATTGCAACATGCACATTGAGCTCACAAAATTAAAACAAGAGAATAGGCTGCAAAGGAAGGAAGGGTTTAGTGCAATGTAATTTTCTTTACCTGTGGATTTTATCACACAAGGCAGGCAAACTTGCATTTCAGCTGGACCATTAGCTTTGGTGACTGTCTGTATCACATGATGTCATGATCATTCCACTGGTGGGTTTCCACTTCCCTATGATTCTTCTGCCCCTCCCCATTTGCAGGTAAATCCCATCAATAACTAACATCACCTACCTTGATGTAATGTATCCCTTCTGATTGAACTATTTAGTGATGTCAGGGGGCAGGATTCTTTTCATCTCCCCATCTTCCCCCTTGCGGATCACAAGCTGTCAGTATGTCACAAGCTGTATATATGTATAAATATATATCTTTTAGAAGTTGAAATTGCAAAAATGCTCCAAAACTGAAAAGAAAAAAAGAAAAGTAAGAGCAATATCATGGGATCTCGTAACGGCAAGGGCCCTCCTGGTATGAAAACCCACCCACAACTAAAGCAAGCAGGAGCCGATCTTGACTCATCACCCCCTATTCGACATCACAGAATTATTTTTTTTATTTCCCTTTATTTTTTTCTGATGCTTTTTATTTAGTGGTACTGACTAGAAGTTGGGGACCTCAGGGGTGGTGAGTGGGGTGCACGCACACATTTGGGCGATTTTACCCTTTTCACTTCCTCTTCTTCAAGAAATACTTCTAAAAGATTATTATTAATAATAGTAATCCCAGCAAATAAAAAGAGAAGCTTACCTCTTTTCTAGAACAGAGACACAGCTTTAAGGAAGCAAAACCCCAAGCAAAAGAGGGGAATTTTAAGGTAGTCCAGGGGGAATAGTTCCACTGAGTTTCAGGTCATGGCTCTTCCTTCCCTGGGCCTCCTTAAAATGCCTTGGAAAGCTGTGCATGGTGTGCTGCTAGTGCTGTGAGAGAAAGTGTACTGCCTTCTCCTCTACAAACAGAAGGGAAAGGATCCAGAAATGTAAAAGTGGTAACTCTGATGCTTTTTAAAATCCGGGTCTTAATAAAGGATATGGGAGGGGAGCCTGTGGGAAGTCCTCCTCATAATGGGCTGGATAGAGTGCTCTCTTAACCCCATTGCTGACACCCAGGCTTCCTTGAAGGTAAGAAATCAAAGGCTCTCAATGGGCTGAAGAGGACCACTTTTTCAGATGTGGAAAAAAAAAAAACCATTCGGCAGCACATCCATTTTTGAGGCACTGGAAAATGGCTATGGGGGGCTTCTGATATTCAGAAAGTAGAAAAGGATAGCGATTCACCTGAAATGCACAAACCTAATGCAGAATATGATTGTGAAACCATAAATTTATGAATTGAACCAATTGCACAATTTAATATATGTGTGATATCAATCTGGTATGCATCCACTATCATATTATATAATGACTATAGTGGAATAGCTGGTCAGTGTTGATAAGAATCAGCCCAATGGCAGCAAAATGCCATACACAGCTGATCCATAATAATGCAGGTCCACTTTATGCCAACCTTGCCCTCACATTATCTGAAGTCAGTGAAAAGTCCCAATTCTACCTGTCTCCACTGACTTAAGGCTAGTGAAGATAGCTGAGCCAGTCCTGGAAAGCCCAGAGACACAAGACGTCAGTCTCCTTCTCCTCCTCCTCCATGTCACCACAATTTCCAGCCATGACATGGGACCTATCTTTCCCTATGACATGCCCTGATGGGGAGTTCTGGAAAGGGAGGGAAATTTCCTCCTCTTCCTTCCCCCTACCTCAGTGCCCATAACATGGAAACAGCTGCAACATGGGGAGGGGGGCAGTTATCATGGCTGCTTTTTTTCTTTTGTTCATTTGTTTTGTTTTCTATATACACTATAAAACAATACATTTTTTTAAAGTTATCATGGCCGCCCAGCTGCATCAATTTGTGTTCAGTGCTGCTGGGTATTAGGGATTCTCTTCTTGCCATTATTTTCTGTTCTCAGATCTTAAATATAAATGCTGAAATATGCATTATTTTGCAAGAAGTTAGAATGTAGGTTCAGTGTACTTCTAGTTTTGATAGTCATGGTTGATAGGCATGGACGTTTTCAGTCATGGTTGCCAGGCAGTCAGCTTTTGAAATTGTATTTTTAAAATCTATGTTTATAATATAAATCAGAGATGGAAAACCATTCATCTTTCCAACAATTTCAGCCAACAACTTCAGCCCACAATTTCTATCAGCCCCACCTAGCATGGTTGATAAGGGATTATGGAGGTTGTAGTTCATTCATATAGGCTATGTAAATAAGGTGTGTGTTAACTTGGTTTTCATCTCTAAGATATTTTATTATGTATGCATATGCAAATACAGGTATCTCAACATCTGGAATCAAAATCCAAACCCCTTCCGATCATGAAGTAGTATTCTAGTCATATGAACTTTGTTTTGTTCATGTACCTGTTTTGTAATGATAATAAAGTTCATTTTTAAAATAACATCTATTGGTATTAGGAAGAAACAGATAGAATCATAAGTGCAGAATAATATGAGAGAAACATGATTCTATATAAAAGCAGGCAAGGACTTCGGTTGTTTATTTGTAAAATGTATATGTGACCTTTCCTGACCCTGAGGCATTTTATGTTTAAATAGATTTGCAAAATCAAAATCCACACTGTAAGATAAAAGCTTAAACATAAAAGTTCTAAATCAATCTGTATGAAAGAGAAAATGAGACCGTTATGGATGTTATCACTTGTCTTATGTATTTGCTTTTGTTGGAAAATACAAAGAAGAATAATTTGCAATCAGATTGCATATGATGAATCATGAAACACATCCTCATCTGAGATGGAAAACGATTCCCTCTTTATTGCTGGTGTCAGCATAATCAATAAATAACAACTCCAGTAGCAGGTAAACAGACAGCATTAGAGCAATGAAAAGAATTCTGATCAGCACAAATAGCAAAAGGACACAATCCCCAGGGAACTTTCCTTGTGTAAGCTCTGTCACAGACTGAATTGCTTTCCATAGGAATGCATGGGAATTGATTTTGGATAACAAGAGTGCTCTATTCACTCCCATTAGCTGCATCCATCATTAACCATTAAAATGGGGGAAATGGCTCATGACCTGCTACATGTCCACCTGAGTGTGATTTAAAGATGTGGTGAGCATTTAAATAGTTATTATTTGTTTTAGTACCAACTCTAAAACTGAGAAAGGAGTGGTGCCATAGAGTACTCCTCCTTTATCCAGTACTAGAAATTTCAATTATGGGGAGAGGCAGCCTACAAGCTTTTCACAACTTTCCCATTAAAATATCATAGCTCACCATTAAAGAGGTGGTGTTTCTTTTCTCCCAGCTGCAAACCTTTTTTTTCCTTAAGTGAATTTCATTTTTGCTCTGGAAATTGACATGTAAGCTAACTTGCCTTTGAGCAGCCACTCAATGGGGAGCTTTGGCAGTGGCTATTCTGGTGTGGAGTGATACCGATTCATGCTTGTTGGGATTCCATTTAGGATTACTATGTTTTGGAGTGTGGGGAGCATGGGGAGGGAGGGAAAGAGCAGGAAAATGGTGACTACTTAAAGCTGGATGAGATTTTCATTGGTTTTTGATTTTAAAAATGTTCAAAATTTGCAAAGAATGTAAGATTTAAGTTTTTCGAATGTGAGAGACAGCAAAATCAACAGATTTCTCCATCTGAGCACAAGAGAGGGCAAAGCTCTTATGACAGGGTTTCACAGTTGTATCTTCACCTATGTAGTTAAGGATTGACTATGCTACCTGGATCATGGATCGAATTGCAAAATTGCTCAACTGAATGGATTGCACAACAAGAAAAGGAAGCATGCGTATAAGCAAATGTGCAGCTTGCATGCATAAAGAAGTAATGCTGCTGATTTCAACAAGAGGCTGAAACACATTAGGCAAAAGTGCACCTTCATAGGGGCAACAGCAGCACTTGTACAACTCTTCATCCCTCACTTTGAACTGAATGCAGATGTTACACACTGAAAAAAATGTCCTGGTATTTTCCTCAAATAATTATTAATTTGTGAGTTCCCACCTAATCCATGCATTTTCAGATGTTTTTGTATTGATAAATTAGGGTTACCATCTTTTTCTTCCATTTGAATGTCTTCTCCATTCTAGAGTAGCTGGATGTATTTTATTTCACCACCGGAGAGGGCTGGAAGATTCATTTGGTTCATTTTTAACAAGGATTTAATTGAATTGGCATTTGTAAAAAAATGATGGGAAAAAATCTGAAATTTAAACAACATAGTGGAAGAAAGACATCTGGAGGAAGTCTCACGATGTATCTGACCAAGCATGGGCTAAAGCCGCTATTAAGACTTATTCCACGGCTTTGCGAGCAACTGAGAAAGCATTCTTGACTGCCCTCATAGCGTGTGCAGCAAATAGACCATCGGAGTTGTCCGGATCATTGGGGGGCTCCTCCGGCCTCCTGAGGTTGGGGGGCTTCCTGACGAATCAGCAACTTGGTGTAGCACTTTTGCACACCATTTTGCAGGCAATGTTGCTCAGATACGTCTTGAGCTGCACACTAGTTTAAATGCAGTGCCAGAGGAGGTAATCGAGGTGCCTATCCATAGTAACCAGTTAGTTTTATGGTCCTCACTTCACTGTTCCTTGAGTTTGCACAGCACTATAATCCCCAAGCTGTTGTTGAAATCAGCTTTAATGGTATTTAATAACAGCCAAACTCCTGAAAACTGAGCACTTAAACTGTAGTATTCACTGCACATTAACACTGGATGAGCATGCATACATCTTTATTGGTGGGGGGAGATGGGGGGAATAACATAAAACAAATTGTTATTGTTAAAAAAATCTGTTGTGTAGAATAATATATGGCTAGCTCAAATCTAGAGATGCAATATTTAAAAATTAATGAGTTTTAAAGTGAGTGTCAAAAATATGTGGTAAATTGCTTTGATGATGTAACTGACAAAAATTGTGTGGTACGCAGTCACAATACCAGTTTGTTTTTAAGTGTCTGTTTCATTATTGAGATCATACACCATTTCTTATTTTCTTAAAATTATGCAGTGATTTCATATGCCACACCTTGCTCTTGATGCATATCATTGGCTGTTCCTGCATGGCTTCATTTTTTTTCCTTTTCATCTTACTAATTTGAGAATTTGTAATCTTTTTTTGTCAGAGTAGAGCTGTACGTGAGCATATGAATTGTTCAAAAACCAGAATATACAGTAACAAAAACATATTGAATGCTAAATATACAGAAATGCATACTGAATGAATCTTGAAGAGCGCTTATCAAAAACATCCAGTTAGTTCATAGCTTGGTACTATTAGGGATGGCATTGTTGCTGATTGCTGACCTGATGTGACTTCCGATTACTGAGATATGAACAGAACTGTACTCCAAAGTGAGCTCTGCGGCTTTATAATATGATATAGATGATCCTTGATTGAGTAGAAGAACATAATTCAATTGAAGAGTTCTGCTGACATAAGAGCAGACTTCAAGTGATTTATAAAGAGGAAGCAAAAGCTTGCAATTGAATTACGGGCTTGGTATTCTGCTCAGGACCAGGTATGCAATATGCATGATTATTCTGAAGAGAAAAATCAATGGGGGTGGGGGAATTAGTTCCAGAAAACAAGAGAGAAAGAAGGGGATGTTTTTAACCATCCAGTCCTGTGGGAAGATGGCTGTCAACACTTCTCAGATCATTTCCAAGGGCCAGTCACATAGGCAACAGCTCCCGATCATATTACAGGTAACTTTTTGCCCACATCTCCATCACTTCAGCCATGACATGTCACCACGTTGATTTCAAATGATGTAATACTGAGCAGAAGTTATGCATTAAAACCCTGATTCTGACTGTACATGATATTTCTGAAGCTGCCCCATACTAAAAGTCATGAAAAAGTCAATTTCAAGTTCAGATCATTTCTATTTTTCCTGCTCCTCAGTTTTTTTAAATAAATTTAAAGATTCACTACCTCTGAGGATGCTTGCCAAAGATGCAGGCGAAACGTCAGGAGAAAATGCCTCTAGAACATAGCTATATAGCCCGAAAAAACCTACAACAACTTAATTTAAAGATTTATTTTGCTTATCAATACAATTTACAGTGTATCTATTTTAAAGCATAACAAAAATGTATGTATTTGCCTTCACACAGCATTGTATTGTTATATTCAATTTTCATTCAAATCTACTTTTTACAAAAATATTCCTTCAATTAATGCAGATATACAATGCATATTATTATTATTATTTCTTACCATTACTCACTGGTAATTGAGGCAGCGAACAACAACAGATAACACAACATGTAACATCTTTTAAAAGCACATATGAAACTGATACATATTAAAATACACAAATATTTTAAAAACCATAATCAAAATATAATCTGGATAGATCTACCAGAAGAGACTGGTCTTTAATGCTGATTTAAACTCAAACAGCATCTTAAGTCAATGAATCTGTTCCAGCAGGTCATCCCACAATCTGGGGGAAGACAAGGAAAATATCCTCTTTGTAATAGTCACCTTAGGATAGGACTTTACCATATTAAGATGGTAAGCGTTTGAAAGAGGAGAGGAATCATAGAATCATAGAATCTAAGAGTTGGAAGAGACCTCATGGGCCATCCAGTCCAACCCCCTGCCAAGAAGTGTTGTGTCTGACTCTATTTAGTAAAAAGACAACAACAGGTGCTTTCCTTACCTGTTACCACATTGATTTACTTTTCCAGTGCACTCAGCTTTTCTGGAGACATTAGGCCCCGTCCACCATCTCTCAGTGTTTTTTTTTCTTTAAGAAACCTCAGTGTGTCCCTTTGGGAAGCTGCCAAGAAGAGAGGAGGGAGGGAGGAAGAAAGAGAGATTTGTGATTTTAATGTCATTTGTCGCATGGGGGAAGGGGGACAAACTCTGCAACTTAGCTGTATGTGTTCTGAGAACAAAGGTGCTTATACATCATATAATACTTTCATAATCATATACAAACAAATTACAAGGGGATACTTGCATCATTGCATAATGGCAGTCAGGCTTTGAAGCTGCAAGGTGATTCAATGCTAATCAAGGTCACCAATTGCATTATTCCCACTTGCCTCTAATAAGTGGGGGGCCCATCTACACTGCCATATACTCCAGCTTCTGAATCCCAAAGATCTGGATACTTGCATAATTGCATAATGGCAGTCAGGCTTTGAAGTTGCAAGGCTATTCAGTGCTAATCAGGCTCACCAAGTGCTACATTTACACTTCCCACAGAGGATGCCTGCCACTGATGTGGGTGAAACCTCAGGGGATAATGTTTCTGGAACATGGCCAGACAACCCTGAAAAGTGCTAACCGAACTCAATGGGGCTTATTTCAAAGGCTTTTTTAAAAAAAAAAGAAGAAGAAGAAATTGTTTTGGCAAAGACTTATGAAATGGCGGCAACTAGGAGCAACGAATGCTACTTCATTAGAAATCTGGCAAAAAAAAACCCCGGAGAATTGAGAAAAATCCATTTCCTCACTTCTTCCTGATGCATGCTACCCCCTACATTTAAAAGACTTTAACCCAAACTAATGTAGTAACTCCAATAGATGCTCAGATTTTGAGTGTAGAATTCAGTGGAATTTAATGTGTTGAAGCCCTTAGTTTTGGTTGAGTGAAATAGAGGTCTCCCAGAGAACCTGGATGTCCAAGGCAAAGTAGGAATGAATCTCTTCCTCTTTTGAATTCTTTACATTTTGTGGCACTCAGAAACTAAAAAGGGTTAAATTGACATTGTTGCCACTTGACACATGGAAAATATTTAATACTGTAAAAGTCTAAAATATTGTTACTGTTTCAAATGATGGAAGACACACAACTTCTTAAACTATGGGTCTCTACCCCAAATGGAGTTCTCTTAGCTCTAGGTTGGGATCCCAAAATATCTGGCAACAGTAAGTTTTCTGAATGTCACTGAGTAGCTGGTTTAGACATTTACATTGATCTGTTATGCAGTGTTTAAGTAGACTCGGTAGAGGATGCTTCAGCTATATTTCATAAAAAGGAAAATCAGCCTATTGGCAAGCCTTACAAATGCTGTTTTTTTCATCAGTAAATGTTTGATTTTTATACCTATTTTATATACCTATATATAATAAATATTTTGGGGTCAAAAGGGTTGTGAGTGGAAAACTTTAAGAAGCCGTGCTCTACAAGACATTTCTTCGAGTCAGAGTAGATGGTACAAGTCAGTGACTTAACTAAGAATTAATCAATTAAAAGATCTGAGTCTTACAGCTAATCCCATCTAAAATAAAATAATTGAATAAAAGTGAATTATGTCTGTCTTGATTCATTACTCAACAATTTATTGAATGAATGGGCTGTAACTGAGACTAACCATTAGGATCAGGCTCAGTGTGTCCTTTCAGTTGTCAGTAGAAAACTGCCTTTTGCCTGGTTTCAATAAAGTACAAGGGATGAAAAACAAAAGAAATGTAAGAATGTCCAGTTTTCCTATGTTTGTTCTGGCTGTTTGGGAAAGCATTGGAATAAGATGTAAGTCTTTGCACAGTAAGATAACCTGGCATTATGAAATTCAAAGACATCATTGATTTTTTTAAAGACTCGAATAAAACTGATCAATTTGGATATATCCAGCTAGAAGATTTATTATGTGGATTTGTAGAGAGATCAAGAACTCAGCAAAAATCAGGCTTTTAGTTTAAGCCTGTAGTGGATAATTAGAGCTACATGCTTTTCATCTTATCCAAGCTATATCTGAGTAAATATCTAATCTTATCTTTCTAGCTTCTTTAAACTCAATACCATAAAATAAAATGGATGGTGCCAGTAATTACATTTTCCAAAGTGTACCTAGCAGCCATATACCATATGGATTTCTGTATTTCTTGTTCTTAACAACAGAATGGGATGCAGAGTTCAAAATCCCCATGGAACTGCATCAAGCTTGGAGGAATGAAACACATTTTGATCGCTTCATACTAATAAGATTTTACTAACCCAATTTGCTTTCCAGCCTTAATTAGGAAAAAATAGAAGGTAGGAGAAAATTAAAAGTGCTTGTTTGCTGCATCACAAACAGTAATCTAAACAAACAAAACCAAAGAAATTTACAAGGACAGGTATTGTTTCAGATGGTGTTATTTCTTCTGAAACCTGATCTGCACATTGTGCATAATGACTTTGTAGAATAAAATGGCAGAGGCTCAAAAATGAATGGGCAATTATATAAATTAGGGGCCATTTTGTAAACAAAAAAAGTATATTTGAGAAATTTTGTAAAAAAAAAAAAAAAAGTTACAGAATACCGAATATAACATCTATATGAATTTATGTATTCAATTGCAGACAATTTTGTAAATTGCACAGAATGAACTCAACACTAGTCATTTGCATTTCAGCTGAACTTTGATCCATTTCTGTTGGCCGAATTTTGGGAGACCCCCAATCCATTTTTGTGCACCTGCTGAAAATGGGTGGATAGCCGAATAGCTGTTTTCAGTTCACAGCCAAAAAATGTGGCTAGACTGAGCCCATTGGCAGGAATGGGGGGGGGGGGCTTCCTTGGTTCCCCTTCACATCATCTTTAGGGCTATCTGGATGAAAATAACTACGCTTGGAGTACACATCTACTACTCTTAGCCCACCAAGTTTCAGAACATTTGGTTCTTTAGGAATTTATTTTCTTTTTATAAATAAAACTTTAAAAATATCCCCAAAAGGTATCTCCCCACTGGCCCTGCCCTGAAACTTCTCCAGGAGGAGCAGCAGGGTACCATTCCTTCCTGACAAATGTCAGAGATGCACTTCCACGTCACACAGCTCATGCCCCACTATTACACTTTCTTCCTTACTAATAAAAAACAACAGCAAGCAACTTTTCCCAAAGCTTTTTTCATTTCTTGTTCACACTTTCCCAACTCCCAGTCCCACTAACCAAAAAGAATCAAGAAAATAAAGGAAAGTAGAAAAGATTCAATGCTAGAGAGAAGCCAAGCCAAACAAAAAGAATAAATAAAATTGAGAGCAAGCGGCAAGGTAATCGGACTGAAACACCTGTCTAGAGCCAGGATGAAACTAAAAACAATGTAGTTGCTCACTAGGCTTGTGCATTTGGGGTAAACCTTGACCCATTTCATGTCCCAGATTTTGGTGGGGGCTCCGATCCATTTTTGGGAGCCTCCTGAAATCAGGAGGGCAGACTCAGGATCATAGAGCCCAAAAGCAAGATCAGGAAACATTCCACTGATTCTATTCTGTACAAGCATTTCATAGACCTGGACCATAGCCCTGAATCATTTTGAGTACAGATTTTAGAGTTGGTCATGCCACCCAGGGACACTGATTTCCAAACAAAGCTTTTACAATGAGAATCTTTCTGGATCTTTACCCTGCAAACAGAACATCCAAAAGGGTTAAACAACACTAATCCATATGACTGTTTTTTTATAACTATGGAAGTGTTTCCCCAAAGGTATTCAGAAATAATAATGACATCACCCACCTGACCAATGGACTTGCTATATTAGTAATGGGTTGAGTTACTTCGATTTCATACTCGCTACAGAATCAAACATCTTTGCAGAGTATGCTGGCAAACAAGGACTTGCTGTAATATATATATATATATATATATATATATATATATATATATATATATATGTGTGTGTGTGTGTGTGTATGAATGTCATATGATTCATGTAACAATGTAGCTACTATGTATATTCCCTTCAGGATCCACTTTTCAAGAACACTGTCAGTAGATCACTTGCCTCAAATATTGAGCCTTTTTGATAAATGAGTAACTAGTGTGTGTATAAATATATACTTACAAACTTGATGTCTCCAGTTGTGTGTATTAATAATATGTAATGTTTATAAACCCAACTACCTGATGAAGACTCCTGTGAGTCGAAACCGGTTGAATGTTGGAGTCTACTCTTGTGTAATAAAGAGAATAGGACATTTACTGTGAATGTTGAAGTCTACTCTTATGTAACAAAGAAAATAGGACATTCATTGTGCAAGGACCTGTAGTCTACTCATCTGTAGCAAAGACACAAGGATTACTTCCACACATGTGAAGATTTTTTTTTCATCTTTCAAGATAAGAAAAAATATTTCTGTTTAATGTGAATGTAGCAATCTTATGTTTTATTGACATGTGTATTTGAATGCATACATTGAGTTCGTTTAGATACATTTGCATTACTGCAATTAGTGGACATTGTTCTCTTCAGGCATAGGCATCTGCCAGTGCCTACAGCCATGTGCCTCCACTCGGCTGCAGGCACAGGCAGGCACCCTGTGCTTTCTGGGCCTGCATACCACACACACATTCTCTTTCCAAGGCAAGGAGGCAAGTTTATGAAGGTTTATTTTTTTTGTTTCCTGCAGAATTAATAAAAAAATTAAATCGTGATGCCCAAAAGCAATCCAGGAGCTGAGACCTGCTCTTGCTTCCTTTCATTGCAGTTGATTTTCTTGCTGGGTGGGGCCTTTCCATTCTGTGATCCTGACGTACCAAAAGAAATGAAAGAAATGAAGGAAATGGGAGAAATGAATTCCACGCACAACTCTAGCGCTCGCCCCATTAAATAGACACAGCTTGCATGAGACACATCATGGCGTTCTTCTTTTCTGATTGGCCAAACAGACAGGGCTCACAGGAAAGCCCCGTGCAAACACAGAGCAGCCTCTTCACATGTCACATAATACCAAATAGGAGAGGAGGAGTCATGACCGGCTGCTGCATGGCCCATTTTGGCCAAAATATAAAATAAATAAAAATAACATGGTAGCTGAGGCCTTACCATTATGGCCAAACAAGTTAGATTGGCTGAAGGAAACCAACCAAACTGAATCCATGCACATGCCTACTTGACAATGAATACTTCTGAAATTGATTGTAAAAGTGATCTCTCCATCATACCTTTGGATCACATGAATCCCTCTAAATTGTCATTTACTTGCTCATGTGTAAGTGATACATATTCACATCTTCTACTATCCAACTGTTTGCAGTTGTCTTTTACATTTTAGATAAATCTTGCAGTGTGAAGTGTGGATAGGGCTTGGTAAGCACACCAGCTGAATACTTGCAAAGCTTGAGTGAACAGAAATTCTGATAAGTAAGACCAACCTTCTCATTAGGCAAAGTGAAGCAGCCATCGCAAGTGACTAATTATCAGAATCAGTTAATTTTCCATTTCCTCTCAAGAGCCATCATCATTCCAAAGATCTACTGTTGCTTTCTGTAATTCTTTTAAGATGGTTTCCCCACCCCATGCTATGTTCTGAGTTGATTTTCCCAGTCAGCCAAACATCTATGTATGATTTATACAGTGTGGTGTTTGAATAGTAATCATTGGGATGGGTAGGTTTGTTCAGAAGAGACTGAAAGTCATAAAAAACTTCAGAATTTTGACTTTTGAAGCATTTTTGAACCATGCAGGAAAGGGGGGGGATCTGAATTTGAACCACTTATTTTTTGGAAATATTCCATAATGTTCAGATGTCTCCCTAGGTTATTTTAATTTTCACAACCATTAAGCAACTTTGGTAAAGCCTAAAAAGTTTTGAAATCTCATGCTTTCCCTCCTCCGGTGATGCAAGGATGGATGAAGTGGGTGTGGCTAAGCGCAGACATTATTTGTGAAGGCCAGGCCTCCAATGGTAGAGATTGCAAAAGGCCCTGCTGTTAAACTACATTTCCTACACTGCCCAGCTGCTCATTTGCCAAAATGGCTGAAGGACCCCTATAGCTATCTGTAGCAGTCTTTATCTAAATATAAAATAAACTGATTGAACTATAAAGTTGTCTAAAGAAGGTAACAAAGCAGTAAGCAACTTTTGCAAAGCCAAGAGAACATAAACTGCTTAAAAGCCAATCATTTCACTTTGGTCTGATTGCCATGAACAAGGCACTGGGGTAGCCAGCCACAGCCAGCCAGCCCTTTACGGCAGTAAATAATGTTAAAATAAAATAATTGATTGCATCTGCAAATAGGAATAAACAGATGGATGTGTCTTGGGGGTCCCCTCCAACTCAGTAAAGGGAGCAAATGGATGTCAGGAAACTTTGGATCTAAAAATGAGGGAGGGAGAATCCCCTGAAATTTCCCCAGTGCCAGTGCTGTTTTTTTCCTACTGTGCATGCGTGTCTCCCATTAATGAAGTGATTTGGAAGTTTTGGAAAGTTTAGATTTTTTTAAAAATTGGAAGTGACTTTAGAATAGAACCACCTGTGCCCCCTACATCCGAAATGAGTTTTGAACCATTTTTTTTAATCAACCAAGTCTAGTAATCATACATGCACTTGAATCCAGTCATGACTCTCCTCATGCCACAATAGACGTGGTTCCATTCTCTACTTTCCTACATTTCATTGCTGGTTATAAAAGGGTGTTATCCCTCTTGAGGCCCTCAATAAAATGATGGAAGATGGAAAATGGAATAATGTGTTTCCAACCTATCAATGAGAAAATATTTCATATATTTCACATCATGCTGAAGGAGATGTGATCACTTGACTCCATAGACGGCTGGACAATAAATATTTTTGTTTGCTGAGTGAAGGAAGAGGTAGAAGCCCTTCTTCATTCCATGTGCAGAAGCTGACTAGGTTGCCATTTATTAACAGGCTCTAGACTAACAACTTTCTACATAACTGATGGCAGTTGGACCATTTAAGTAATGAAATAATTATAAAACCCAGATAACTTTGTCAATCAACAAGAGGAAGCGACCAGGAGATGTCTCTTCACTCTGCTGAGTAATAGGACTGCCTTTGATTGAAGCATGGGAATAATCCAAAATACATGTGGATCTGGGTGATTGTATCCTTATTTTGAGCCATTTTGAGTCCCCTCCCACTGGATTCCTCACAAATACACTAGAATGGGACACCTTTGTTCTCTGAAGCCTCTCAAGAATGCATTCGGCAATTCTTTACCTCATTGCCCATGTTAAGCCTGTATAAACTTTTACAAAATATATGGTCATTTTAATTTTAAGTTTTGGGGAGAAATGCATGTACCTCATATTTTCCAGCTGTCCCAATTTGGCAGAGACAATCCAATTACATTTTTGTCATCACACTTTTTGGGTCCTTCTATAATGTCCTGGTTTCTCTTTCCTTCTCTCCGCCTACCTTTGTCCTTAAATTATTACAATTCCAGAAAAATACGTACAAAGTGCTATAGTAGTTTGTTTTCCATTAAAACAGTAGACAGGAAAGTAGTGGGACATAATCTTGCCTTTCCTGGTAGGGTCAGGCCTTACTGCAGTTTTCCCAAGCTGGCATGTTCCTCTCATTAATTAGTTTTGCCATTTTGAACACAATCCGATGTTGCTTAGCCAAATGTACCCTGGTTTTCATCTATCAAAATATTATCAGTAACTTATCTTTATGGCCACTTCCTTCATCTGGAAGTTTTATGATCAAGGAAAGACAAAGGCACTCTTGATATTCCCTATTAAGTATATCATTTATATCTGAATGCTATTTTCTTTTCTATTTTTTCAAAAAAAAATAGCATTGACTTGCTATTTTCACCTACCTCCAAAACACAAGAGGGCAAGGGAAACAAGGAGTCAAAATTGTCAAATAGTGCCCCAGAATCCTGTGGCTATGGATTGCCATTTAAAGACTATTTCTGGACTTTTTTGCCTTCTTTCATGCTTGAAATAGCCTTTATTTTTAGAAACAGGGACTTAATTCCCACATGAATTTATATGTGGTTCCATCAAAATTATATTAAAATGATTTTCTTTTAAGAGTGTAGAGGATGGTGAAGTAACACAGTAATAATAAGATCTAGGTATGCATGTTAACAATTCATAAAACTGTGGCTGTATTTGCTGATACATTTCTCCTGTAGAAGATATTCCTCTTTGATGACAAAGAATTATCCCTAAATATAAAATCAGAGGTTTTACACATGGATTTTGTCTATACTTAACATTATCTTCTATCAGGAGAAGCTATCTGTTTCACTGCAATTATGTTGAGATAGTGACACTCGGTAGTTTTTGTAACTTTATTCCCTTTTCTATCAATGTTTTGCTGCAAATGATTCATGAAGTTTAGACTGGGCTTGTGCTCCTCCCTCGCTCCTATCATGCTTGCTTGAAATACATCCCTATTAAGCAAAGTATTGACTATTAAATTGCTCTCTTGGTTTATATGGCATTGCATTATAAGCCTCCCACTTCTCAATCCATGCATTTATTTTAATTGTGGATTCTTTCATAGGTGGATTGCTCCGTCTTATGGATTCTCTTTCTCTATATTGCTTCCCGCTGCCACTAATGGATATTTTGCTCTGATTGCAGGGTGGGGTGGGAAGAGAAATCTGTATTGTATTAATAAAAATTGTCAGACTATTTATTTAATGGGATAAGTCTACAGTTAAATCACAGCTCTCTGCACAGACATTTCCAGAGCCCTGCTGGGGCCATGGTGGGAGGGAGGGAGAACCAGCAGCATTCTCTCTTTTCTTCATGCTCTTTAACCATTTCTCCACTCTTCTGAGCAATGGACCCAGAGCTTCCATCTATTCCATCCAGATCATATGCCTTGTTCTTCCTTCCAATTCCCATGCAAGAATTCTGACATCAAAGTTTGAAGGCTGATGATCGAAAGGGGAAGTCTAAATTTCAACCTTTCATCCATGATTTGTCTCTAGACTCAAGGGATGAGAGTGAATATTTTCTATGGTCTCTAGAATTCCATCCCTGGACCGTAAATGCTCATGCACTCCCCTGTTACCAAGTATTGGTTATAAATCTGGACACATAGTGGCATCATTGGACTGGTCTGACTATTGTTAATGCTTCCAAGGAAAGTATTAACTTCATTGCCAAGCTGCTTGGGTTTGCTAATTCGATTTGTGCACGGATCCATTTTTAACTGGTCCCTTTGGCCATTCAGCTTTTCCATTTTGTTTGGGTACTTGAAACAACAAGGGCCCAGACATCACGGATTCCCAACTGGAAAGGGATCACGTGGCAGATGATCACACCTCCACCTCTCCTATTTGGCATCACATTTGACTCCTTTTCATTTTCCTTTATTTTCCTGATTTTTTTTATTTAGAGGGACTGACTGGAACTTGGGGACCTGAGGGATGGTGGGTGAGGTGCGTGCATACATTTGGGGCTTAGAGAATCACCCTTAGCTTCTTTTTTTCCTTCTTTTCCTCTCCTTTAGAAAATACTTATTATTATTATTATTATTATTATTATTATTATTATTATTAATCATCCCAGCAAACAAAAAGAGAAGCCTACCTTTCCTCCAAAGCAGAAAGTAGAAACAGCTTTAAGGAAGCAAAACTGCAAGCAGAAGGGAAATGAAGGCAGTAGAGAAAACAGAGGGGATTGTAAAGGTAGTCCAGGGAGGATAGCTTCACTGAGCTACAGGTCATCGCTCTTCTTTCCCTGGGCCCGCCTTGGAAAGCTGTGTGACATGCTGCTGGTGCTGTTAAGAGAAAGTGTGCATGCCTGTCTCTCCTCTAGAGTAAAAATAACATTAAGAAGCATTAAACCTGGTCTCTTTTACAAACAGAAGGTAAAGGAAAAATAGTATCTTAACTCTGATGCTTTTTAAAAATCCAGGTCTTAATGAAGGATATGGAAGGGAAATCTGTGAGAAGGCCACCGCCATAATGGGCTGGATAGGGTGATTTCTTTACCCCATTGCTGACATCTAGTCTCCTTTGAAGAGAAGGAAGGAAAGGCTCCCATGGGAAAGGGGAGCCTCGTAAGTTCCCCATGCTGACAATGGGCCAAAAATACCAGTTTTTTCCAGAGGCGTAACAAAAATGCCCATTTGGCAGCGCACCCATTTTCAGGAGGCATGCAAAAATGACTATTGGGAGCTTCTGATATCCAGCAAGCAGAAACTGATAGCGATTCACCTGAAATGCACAAGCCTATTGCTAATAGTACAAAAACTTGCATCACCATCCCAACTAAGTGTGGTAGAAGAGGAGCTCAAGGATGGTCATGTTTGTTGTGGAGCAGTCTAATAGGAATGATGCAGAAGTCCCTTATAGTTTTGAAGCCAGAAGTCCCTTATAGTTTTGAACCACGTTGTGCTCTTTTGCTTTGGACTGAGGAAGTGAGTCGGAAGAATCATGAAGCATTTTTTCTTCAGTCAAACCTGCTGGGAGGCAAAGCCTAAGATGCTTGCCTCCCAGCCAGTCAGGGGATACATTTTCAGGAGGGGATGGGTTTCAGCAGTCATTGCTCTATATAAAGGGACGCACATGGCCGAGAGGCTCTTTGCGAGCCAAGAAAGGGAAAGGGGAGGTTGTGTGTAGTGGAGCTATTGCCTTGGCACTGTTGGGTGTGTGGGCCTGGGGTGGATGAAGGATAGCAGGGTAGAAGAAGAAGAAGGGCTGGGAGAAGGAAAAGTTTTGGGAGAGGGGCTGTTGCCTGCCTTGCCACTTCTTGTGTATTGTTGGAGTTAGGTTGTTGGGGTTAGGCTATTGCCTTGGCACTGTTGGGTGTGTGGGCCTGGGGTGGATGAAGGATAGCAGGGCAAAAGAAGAAGAAGGGCTGGGAGAAGGAAAAGTTTTGGGAGAGGGGCTGTTGCCTGCCTTGCCACTTCTTGTGTGTTGTTGGGGTTAGGTTAAGGTGGGCCGTATGGCTTTTGCAGTGTGTGGGTGCGTGGCATGGATGCAAGGCAGTCAGGAAACCATTTTGAAGAAGACAGAGG
This sequence comes from Anolis sagrei, assembly GCF_037176765.1. Taxonomy (NCBI): domain Eukaryota; kingdom Metazoa; phylum Chordata; class Lepidosauria; order Squamata; family Anolidae; genus Anolis; species Anolis sagrei. The sequence goes on along the minus strand of NC_090022.1, from coordinate 215,534,777 downwards.
AAACCGAAGCATGGAGGAAAGGAAGGGAAGGGAAGGGAAGGGAAGGGAAGGGAAGGGAAAAGGGAGGCTTTGTATTGTTGTTTGTTTGGAGCCATGAGCCAGGGGAGAGAAATATCGTAAAGTGTGTGTGTGTGTGTGTGTTTCTTTGTATTTTGCCACCAAAATCTATATCTCCCATTCCCTCAACATTCATTTCCAGTGTTTTGAAAAGGGCCAGGGCCACTGCTGTGGGTTATTCCTCTCTGAGGGCTCTGTGTTTTTTGTATATTGCCACAAAAAACTACATCCCACCAGTTCTTTGTCGCAGGCAGGTGGCATTTGTGGCACAGGTTCCAATGAATCATCTGATCAAAAGTGTTATGCCTCTGCTTGTAGTCTGTCCTCGCGATCTTCTTGCAGCAGCTGAAGATGTGATCTATTGTTTTGTCTGCTTCCTTGCAGAGTCTACATTTGGGATCTGTCATCCACTTTTCAATTCTGGCTTCGATGGCATTTGTTCTAATGGCTTGTTCTTGGGCTGCCGGAATCAGGCCCTCGGTCTCCTTTTTTCAAAGTTCCACTTGTGAGCCATAGCCATGTTTTTTTTCCTCAATTTGGCTCTCATTTTTTCCCAGGAACTGTCCATGGAGAGCCTTTTTTTTCCAGTTTTCTCTTCTGCTCTGGATTGTGTTTTTACAGTATTCACTCTTTGTCTTTTGCACTTTAAGCAGTTTACTACTATTGACTTCCCTCAATGTTGGTTCTTGACTGCCTTTCACATAATCTGCCAGTGCGTGTTTCTCTTCTTCTACCATTTGTTTCACTTACAGAAGCCTTCTGCCTCCTGATTTTCTGGGCAGGTAAAGTCTGTCGACATCACTGTGCGGGTGTAATGAGTAGTGGATTGTCATCATTTTCTTGTTTTTCTGTCCAGATCATCCAGTTCTGCTTGTGTCCAGTTCACAATTCCAGCAGTGTATTTAATGACCCAGGTGTTGATAGCCTTGATAATATTTCCGCCATTTAATTTGCTCTTCAAACCTTTCTGATTCTTTGGATATATTCTTTGCTAACCACATTTTTCACATGTTGTAATGGACTCGTACCTTTGTAGGCCGAAGCCAAAGCCTAGAAGTCAGTAAGTCAGCCTCCATGTTGGTGAGGGAATACCAGGAGAGTCAGATCAGCAGAGGGGAAGAGCTTAGCTATCACAGGATTGGCTAGGACAGATGGGAGGAGCTGGAGCTGTGAGTGTAAAAAAAGGCAATTGGTTTCTGAGAGGGAGAGAGATTGGATTTTGATCTGAAGGGAGAGGGTGGTTTTTCAAATGAGCTGAAGATTTCCTGAGGGAGAGTGTTTGAAGGCAGGTGTGGCTATAGAGTGGCCTGGAGGGTCAATAGCCACCTGTGAACTGGTGTGGGTGAAAACACACTGGTTGTTTGTACACTCTAAAAGACAGGGTATTCTAGGAAAGCTAGATACGCTGAGGAGACAGATAGGTTTAGTCTGTCAGAGGGAAATTGCTCATGTTGAAGAACTGATACCCAGTTGGGGAGTCCAGTAAGCTTGTTAGGACTTAGAACCCGTTTGAGAAGATTGTGCTGTGCTAACCATATACGCTTGCGTAACTCTAAGAAGAATTCAGTTGTTTGTTCCAGTATATATAAATAAACTTTGTTCTAGTTCAACTTTCCATAGAGTCTTCACATTGATTCATTCCATCAAGTCTGTTCCAGTAATCTCTAACATCTTTCGACCTCAGACACTTTAAAGGGAGTTAAAGGAAGGGCTGGGGAACAACAAGCTTTACCTCAGGCATAACATCAAGATAAATTCTCAAATCTATTTGAGTGGTGGCAGTAATTCCTCAATACACATTGAGCTTTGTGACAGGTGTCCAGTTGGAGCCTTAGAAAATAAAATCATCTACTCTGAACCTTCAAATTGGTGCCAACGGCTGAACGGTCATTCAGTTTTATTTACGTTGGTGAACAGCTGTGAGCAATATAACAGCCGAAGGAACTTGTGGGTGTGTGTGCTAGGGAATATATTAATTAAGTATTATTCCCTTGGGCTCTGGCTATTGTTACGCATGTCCATGCTTGCTATGGCCCAACTGTAGTATGCCCAGATATTTATAGGCTTCAGGCTGATTGCATTTCATAGTTTGTCCGTTTGGCATTTCTATGCCCTCGCTGTGTGTAATTTTCCCTTTCTTTAATGCCACTGTGGCACGTTTGTCTAGGCCGAATTCCATGCTGATGAAGGTGCTGAAGATTCTGACTGTGTTGGTCAGTGACTTGACTTCAGTTTCTGATTTTCCGTAAAGCTTTAGATCATCCATGTACAGTGTAATGAACTGTTCTACCTTGCAGGACCAGTGTTAGCTCTTTAAGAGGCCCAACAGCTAGGCATCTATTTTATGGAGAAACCAGCAGGCATCCATCTTGTGGAACACATTGCCAGTAGGGGGCAGTGCCAGGAGGCAGCCTGAGGGAATATGTGTAACTACCTGATTGGATAAGGAGAAAGTGGGCGGAGCTAAGGTGAGGCAAGGAAAAAATGCAGTTTGAAAATGACGGGTTTGGAATTTGGTTGACAGTTGGAGTCAGCTGGAGACTGTGGGAGCTAGGAGTCAGTTAGGGAGAAGGATTTAGCAGTTGTGGAGAAAGAGTTTGACAATAGTTTTAAAAACAGACTCTGGAAATTGGGCTGTTTGGGAATAAGGAACTATTTAGTTGAAGGCTAATAGTTTCCTGTGTATTTAGAAGGTTGATTGGAACCTAAAGTTTAAAGTGTTGGACAAGTTTTCAGTAACCATTAAGCTCTGTACCAATCTGTAACCATTAAGATTTCAATACCTGTTCTCAGTAAATGAATAAACATCTTTCTTTGTTCATAACAACTAAAAGCCTCTGTGTGCCTCAACCAAACTACACACTTAAAGTAAACTGTGGAAGATCAGTTGGTAGCAGCATGCATTACATATAAAAGGGGTCCCTCCTTACAGAATGTGGAGGCAGCCTAGTCTATTAACCCCAGGGTCTTTACATAATTTGGTAGCAGGGATGGGATGACTAAAAGAAAGGTCCCCCCTGCCTGAGGATTTTTGGGTTTGCCCTGTTAATTGAATAATCCTTTTATATACAGCAAGTGGGAATTTTTTGGTGAATTTCTTGCTGTTTGGTAGGTTTGTTTTCTATAGAATTACTGACAGTGGGATCATTGCAATGATGAACAGCAGTGGTAACAGTGAGTCACCCTGGAAAATTCCTCTCTTGATGTTAACAGTTCCATAGCTTTTGTTGCCCACGAACTGTTGTTGTTGTTGTTGTTGTTGTTGTTATTATTATTATTATTATTATTATTATTATTATTATTATTATTATGGGTGTTGTCATTGCTGGTGGTTATAGATGGCAACACTTGTTCATGAGCAGAGAACTTCAAAATTTGGAATAGCAATCTTTAATTGTTTTTAACTCCTTAAGAAGAGAAATGTTGTGCAAGATTTAATTATAACATGGCACCTATTATGATATTATCCCCCTATACTAGAATTCATTGCAACTTCAAAGGAAAATCATTTAAACTAACACAGCTGTCACAAGTTCAAGGGATGGTTGGATTGCACCTTAAGATATTCCAAAGACTTTGGTAAATTCAACCAATCAGGTTGAGGATCACAGATTTTCCAAACAGTATGTAATGAACTATTTCAAGGACAATGATAATGATTATCCAAACAGTGTGTAAGGAACTATTTCAAGGACAATGATAATGATTTTTAGAGCCACCTAACTTGCTATGTGCCTTGTACTTTATTTATGGACATTGCATTAAAAGAAAGTAGGGGTTAGGAAGGATGAACTGCAATGCTTTATAAGTACCCTAGGCTACTACAATTTGAAGTAAAGGTTCATTCATATTGAAAATTGGGAGTTGAAGAAGCTGATTTTATTGCTCCAGTAAATCTGTTTGTTTAACACAATGACAAAGTATTGTATTTCAAGAATTGCCTACTGTTTCAGAGAAGAGGGGAGGGGAAAGAATTGTCCTCATAATGCTGTCAATGTCAGTCAGTTTGCTTGTTTTGTCATCAATGTAAGTGCTGGTCCCAAGAAGTAAAACTGCGCAAGGGAAGCATTAACTTCAGTGCCAAGCTTAAATGGATCACTTATGTTTTGCATCTTGATTTCAGTGGGCTGACTGGAACTGTCCTGCTTCCTTTCATGCTTTCTGGTCTTAAAAAAGAACCATGTTGAGTACTTGCTTCCTTAAATGTGAGCTATGACTCATGGGAGAAATGGCATACATTAAAATATCTTAAACTACATGGTAATCAAACTACCAAAGAATAAGTGAGACCGACAGTGGGATGTGCATGTGCTTAATGGATTTTATGCTACTAGTTTCTGCTGTGCCTGGTCTCCTAGTCCACGTCAGCAGTTTAGCTTTGTGTAGGGATAATGTGACAGTTCATCCAAGTTGATTTTGCTTCAGACCCATGGTCTGCAGAATTCCCAAGTGTAAAGAACTCTGAAGGAAAATGAAGGGAAGAGACCTTCTCATTTTCCTACTTTCTAGACCATGGGTCCTCAAACTTTTTAAACAGAGAGCCAGTTTATTGCAAGGATTTTCATGGCTGGAATCACTGGGTTGCTGTGAGTTTTCTGGGCTGAGTGGCCATGTTCCAGAAGCATTCTCTCCTGATGTTTCACCTGCATCTATGGCAGGCATCCTCAGAGGTGATGAGGTCTATTGGAAACTTGGAAAATGAAGAATGTACAGGGTGGGAGAAAGAACTCTTGTCTATTTGAGGTTGGTGTAAATGTTTCAATTGGCTAGGCTAGGCATTTAATGGCCTAGCATTTAATGGCCAGTTCACAGTTCTTAGGACTGTTGTGGGGGGGGGGGCAGACTATACTTTGAAAGAAAACATGAACGAATTCCTATGCACACTGCACATATCTTATTTGTACTGCAAAAAATTGAAAGAATAATACAATCTTTAAAATGAAGAACAATTTAAACTAACATAAATATACCAGTATTTCAATGGGAAGTGTTGGCATGCTAGTCAAGTTAATTAGGATTGTTGCTGTTGTGTACCTTCAAGTCACTTCAGACTTAGGATGACTGTAAATATAATGGGTTGTTGTAGGTTTTTCCAGGCTATATGGCCATGTTTTGGAGGCAATGTTTCTCCTGACATTTCGCCTGCATCTATGGCAAGCATCCTCAGAGGTAATGAGGTCTGTTGGGACTAGGAAAAATGGGTTTATATATCTGTGGAATGACCAGGGTGAGACAAAGGACTTTTGTTTGCTGGGGCTAGCTGTGAATGTTTCAGCTGATCACCTTGATTTGCATTCAATGGCTTGGCAGCACCTGGGGGGAATCTTTTGTTGAGAGTGATTTCATGTGCCTGTTTGTTTCCCCTCTGCTGTTTTGCTGCTGTAATTTTTGAGTTTTTTAATACTGGTAGCCAGATTTTGTTCATTTTCATGGTTTCTTCCTTTCTGTTGAAATTGTCCACATGCTTGTGGATTTCAATGGCTTCTCTGTGTAGTCTGACATGGTGGTTGTGGGAGTGGTTTTGAGTGGGGGCTGGGTTAATGATTTTGGAGGGTTGCATCTGGTCAGCAGGCCGTAGTTCGTGGACCACTGTTCTAGACCATCACCCTCCAACTCTATAGTAATTGTTTTGCCCCCATGCTATCTTAACTACTTGGAAGGTGAACTGGCTGCTCAGGGAACACATTGGATACTATATAGTTAATAGGGCTGTCCAACCACGGAAACATTTGTTTCTAAACTCGATTCGTTTTTAGGAGGTTTTTGCGTTTCGTTATTTAAAAGAATTCCGAAATTTTTCTTTTAAAAAGTTCGATATTTATGAAATTTCGGAAATTACGAAACAATTTCAAAACAATAACGAAGCAATTCGTTAATGGCGGACGCGATTGCGCAATACGCTAAAAAACCCTCCAAATGGGACAGGGGGGACTTCTGAAGCTTCCCTCTCCCTCTGTTGTTGACTGTTGGTGTGATAATTTTTTTTATCACTGATAAAACAAACAACGACTATAAAACTTGCACCAGACATACGGAAATAATAATGAAACAATAACGAAACAATTACGAAACAATTTCGAAACAATTACGAAACAAATTGGAAAAATTCGTTTCGTTTTTTAGTTGCTCCTGAATGGTTCAATATCGCTTCGTTATAAAAAAATAACGAGTTAATAACGAATTACGAAATTAACGAACGAAACCGCCCAGCCCTAATAGTTGAATATAGTTGAATCCAACATACATTTATTAATTGACAAGAATTTTAGACTTTCTTTCCTCCTGAGTCTCACTGCAAAGTCTTTGTGAGGACAGGTAACACAGTTATGGCCAAACTGAGGCTCTTGGATCTTTATTTCTTCTTATTGTCTCTTTCTTATATTGTGTTCAATTGTCTCTAATATGGTCTCAGTATTTAACTCTGACTGGACCTGAATACAGCTGACTGGACTTGAATACAGTTTTGACTGGATGTGTTATTTTGTAGGCTTTCTGGCCTTCCTCTCTCTTCACCTTCCAGTCATTGGGAAGGGTGACTCTTCCAATAACCAGAAGTGCCTTGCCTGAGGCTCCACCCCTGAGGAGATTCATAAAGGGTCAGGGTGATGGAGGCTTCAAATGCAAAGAAGCTGTCCAGACTAACCCTCCAGAAACTATACATAAAATATCGATCCTTCTAATAAAAAAAAGCATAACTAGGGGTAATCAGTAAGGGTCTTCATGGGGCATAAAATGCATATTTGTGAGCCAACTGTAACACCTAAATGAGGGCTAACTAGAACTATATAACATAAGAGGGTAGGGAAAGTCTGAAGGAGTTGGTGAAGGCATCCTCTGAAATCCTTCAATAAGATTCTTGGGCTGCAGAGCTCCAAACAAGAATATGTTTTATAGGAGTTGTCTATACCAGCCAAAGTAACTGAAGTGACCCGGAAGTCACTACTGGATGCCTACAGGATGTTCAGGAAAATCCATTCCAAACCAAATGTTTATCTATGGCCACCTTGCAGTCATCCATCCTCATCAGTACAGTTTATATTAGGTTAGGATATAAATTAAAATTTAACACCATTTAAAAGATATTTATAAAACCTTACTCTGACTATAGGTTTCAAAAAGATAACCTGGATATTAAAATTATATCATGTTAAAAACAACCCATCCCATACTATCTCACTGCTGGATGTCCCTTTTTTACCTTTCCTAATTGATGCACAGAAGTGGGTCATTAATCGTGTAATTCTGAGGTCACTCAATATGCCTTGCAGAGCCCAAAGGGCTCCACAGAGCACATTTTGAGAAACCCTGCTTTAGGGAATCTTTTTCAGCAAGTGGGCAGCGGCAAAGCTACTTTTCAAATGGAATAGTCTTATATTTGCCTCTTACACTTTGGAGGGAAGAGAGTTACATCTGACCAAAGTGAACAATTTTCTCAGGATACTGCTATCAAGGAAATAAAAGCAAGGTGCTGTGGTTATTTGCCATCTTAAATGTTCTGGTACTAGAAATTTAGGTGCCTTCATGAGCTCTATTTGCCTTCCTATATCAAAGATTATCTGTTTGACTAATGCATTGGCTCTATCATCTCCCATAGCTAGAAGGGATTAAGTGGAAAGAACCATCTATATTGTAAGACCTCTTCATACTGTCCTGAGCCAGCTGTACTAAAAGTTGTCATAAAGAACAAGGGGGAGAAGGCCTTGTGGATTATAGTGACAACTTAAAACTTCCATTCCTTAACATGGAGTAAACTGGGTTGAGCCAGTTTAGCCCCACACTAAGGAAAGTCAGATGATGCTCTAGATTTTCAGTGAATTCCAGAGCAACCCTTAGCTTTGGGCAGAGTGTGAACAGCATGGCTATCTCCAATGCAAACTGGTCCCCTGTCCACACCAGTCAGTAGTGCCACCCTCTTTTCCTGATACTCATCAGCACGTGATTACATACGCACATGCATGCACACACACACATATCACTGTGTCATGGCAATGGGGCATGTTTCCTTATGTTCATCAGGACACACACACATGTATAAATGCAGCACTAAATCATGATGTCATGTTTCTGTGGGGGGGGGGGTCCCAGTGGGTTGGATTGGGTCCAAAAAACACCAGATTTGTCCTTAAGTTGTAAAGCTCTTCACTCCACATCCAGTAAACAAAACCAGAAGATTTTTTAAACCTTTTGTCAGCCACCAAGATCTGTTTTGGTTATCGAGGTATCGTCTCTTGTTTAATATAGTCCACAAGAGGTTAATATTCTTTTCCCCAAATAGACTATCATTTTCAATAGAATTTATGGCTATATTTTGGATTGCTTACTCATATATTTAAGCAGTAATACTGGCAGATTTTTTTCTCAAGTGTGACCTTTGGACAATCACTTTTTTGGAATGCTGTCCATTTAATTCCTATCTCTATAGTGCTCACCAAGTCAATGAGAAATGGGGATGATATGTTTGCCAATCAAAGTATAAAATATGGAAAGGTCAAGGTAGTAAAACAGCATATTAAGAATAAAAATTATGATATCTCATTCCCAAGACAAAGTGAGTAATATGGGGAAAGTGTTATGTGACAAAGTCTTTGATGAACCATCACAAGTGCTTTCTTGTTTCATGCCTGAAATGTCAGTTCTTCTTTGCTTCTTCTTTTTTTGGGGGGGTGGGGGGCGGGGGGCAGGTGCAATTTCTATATTCAAGATATGTCCTATGCATGTATATGTGTCATAGATATCAGTAGAGCCTACTCCATAGTAAGTGTTTAGGGTTGCAGACTGAGAGCTTGGAGAAAAAAGCAGAAAGCAAAACAGGATTTAAGGCTGTAAATGAAATAAGAGGCAGCCTTGAAATAAGAAGGGCAAACGCCGACAGTGTGAGGTCTCCTTTACGCTTCAGAACCCAGAATTCTACTAGTTGAAGCCAGGTGCAAAAGATGCCTACTTAAAATTAAACAATACAGATTAATCAATAATAAAACTCCCAACACAGCCCAATTATAACGACCACACAGCAGCCTACCAAATTATAACAATGACACCACCAATACAGACTAGCTCACCAAAATAAAGAGGGAGAATAGTTGTTGAACCAAATGTATATTTAAAAGCTAGAAACTGGGAACCACTGGAATTGAGAGACTTAAAATGATTCTTTAAAAGATTTCTGCTGCCACCATATTACTAATGAATAAGCTGAGGTACTATTGAGAGGCTCTTCTGTGACCCACTCTGTGTCACTATAGTTTTCTTAGAGGGTGTTAAAAAACTGACTTGAATAACACTTTGACCACAAGGTATTCACACTGAGGCTGGTATAAGTTGGTAAAAATAACAAGAACGTTTATTGAACAGGCTTGAAATATTCAGGTACAAAAGCTTAATGGTTTCAGTAAAAAATCTAATATACAAAGCTTGTGGTTACATTTGAGAAGAGATCTTAAAACTTCTGGGTTACAAGTCTTAAAGTTTCAACACAGAAAATTACTTCAGGAAATGAATCTCTGAAAGTAACTCCCACAAAAATCCCCCTTTAGGAACCTAGCCAAAACCTGAACTAGCCTTCCTTAGGAAAAGAACAGACCACTAATGGGGTTCTGCTCCACACAGTATTCTAGCTATACTTCTGTATAGCTACCCTGAATACTAAACAAAAGACTGACCCAAAGTTCTTCTTCAAAACCCCAAACTGCTCTCACTAATACCCAATGTCTTTGCTCTACCTTTTCCAAGCTCCAACCCTCAACTCAACTGGCAATCTGGGAACTCAAGCCTCAGTTTCAAGAGTCACTTTTTCCTTCAGACCACTTAGGCTCCACCCCCATCTTCCTAACCAATCCTAACCTTCTGATAACCTAAGCTAGTCTGCCAAGGTAAGGGATTCATTACAGCTTCCTTTCCCTCATTTTTTTAAAATTTTGACTTCTATTTGTAGGTGGGGAGTGTTGTTTGCTATTGTAATTTCAAACAACCACCAGTCAAAAATCTTTGATGTTTTTCTACCAATAGGGCACATTTTCAGGAATAGATCCAGATTCATCATCTGCCCATCTTTGGATTTTCAGATGCATAAGTACCTGTGCAGATCCACTTTCAGTTTTAAAAAATGTAAATACTTGCAGTTTTATTACAGAATGACAATATGACAAAGATTGAAAGGAAGGCATAGAAACTAAGGGCCCTTCCACACAGTCATATAATCGAGAATATCAAGGCAGATCATCCTCAATATCTGCTTTGACCTGGATTATCTGAGTCCACACTGCCATATAATCCAGTTCAACAGATTTTATATAGCTGTGGGGAAGGGGCCTAAGAGAGGCTGCAGAAGTTTGCTTCTGCTGGAGTCTACAAGAAAGTACAAATATCCTTTCCTTTCCACATTTCCCCTTGCTGAGTTGAGTGTAAACTATATTTGCATTTTGAACATTGTCTGTATCAATTGAAGTAAGCTGAGGACAAAGTGGAAAATGGAAGTAAGAAAGAGAACCTGGAATATTTTAGAGTGAATTGAATAAGTGGGATGGCAGAGGATTAATTGGGACTGACTCTGTCAAACTGGAATATTTGGAAGGAATATGTGCGATAACTACTAGAGAATCTCCAGTTTTTTATTCTTAGGCAAACTGTTTAGATGACTCTGTTTTCTATATACATTCAAGAAAGAACTACTTCGAAATATGCATATGTTATTAGCAATGGGTTGGGTAAAAGCAAATAGAAATGAATCCAAACTGTGCTAGATGGATATACACTTGTACTCAGATTCAAAGTTTGGATGTCCTCCTAGATTTGGCTCTGCTGGATGTTTGGGTTTCAGCTGTGTTTCAGAGTGCTTTGCACTAGTCACCTCTGATGTGACATTTGTCCTCCTTCCTAGAGATGCCCATTCCAGACATGGTGACAGGTGCCCCATTTATATTCAATTTTGGGAGGATACTTTAAAAAGAGTACAGACACTTAAGTTGGCCCAAAATATCATAGGTAGATTATTGATACAATTCCATTGATGCACCAGTTTCAGTGACTAACAGTCTGCTTCTGGGTTTCGTTCGTTAATTTTGTAATTCGTTAATTATTCGGTTTTTTTTATTTACAAAATGATTTCAAAACTTATTTTCAAACCCGGAAGTGTTTTTTAATAGCGAAACAGCATCCTCCATCTTTTTTACAAGCTTCCGCCCGTTTCGGAAATGACGTTTAATGATGGAAGGATGCTGGGTGTGCCGGGAGCCAATCCGGCGCTCCCAAGCACCGTGTCTCCTTCTGATTGGGCGGGCTGCCCTTTAAAAGCGGCTCCGCGTGGCCGAATTGCTCAGTCTGGGCTGAGGCAAGGAGCCGGGAGGTGCGGGTGGCTTTAAAGCGTTGCTGGCTGGCTGTGGCTGCTGCTTGGGACTAGGGAGAGCGAGGAGGGTGGGAGCAGGAGGCATTGCTTGCTTGCTGCTCTTGTGTGTGTGTGTTTGTCTTTGTTTTTTTCTGCTAAATATTTCTTTTATTATTTAAAAAAATTTAAAAAATATTCAAAAAAAAGAAAAAAAGCACATTTCTCTTTGGTGAAACAAAAGCTGTTTCACCCAGTTGTTGTGGCTGTTTTTGTCCCACTACAGGGCAAGCACTTCATTTCTGTAGTTCCAACCAGTGCGGCCCTTTTGCCAACACAAAGTGCTTACAGTGCTCATTCTTTGTGTAGTTCCAAGCAGTGCGGCCCTTTTGCCAACACAAAGTGCTATAATACAGTGCTCGTTTTTATAATAACATTATTTTTATATATTATTAATAATTTATAATTTAATTTTATATATTATTTTAAAATAAATATTAAATAATTATTATTAAATGTTATAATATATGATATAATAATTATTTATATTATTATTTATTTCATTTATATAATAATATATTATATATTATATTATTTTATATTATATAATATATAATATATAATTTTATATTATTTATTATTATTTATTATTATTATTTATAAATTATTATTATTTATTATTATTTATATTTATTTAAGTTTTATTATTATATTATTGTTTATTTCATTATATTATTTGACTCAGTTTTGGCTACTTTATCTTATTACTTTTTAATTTAATATCTTATTCTATTTGATTATTTTATTTGATTTATTTTATGAAATGATTTTGTTTGTAGAGCATTCAGCATTGTGCAATCGCGTCCGCCATTTTAACGAATCGATTCGTTATCATTTTAATAACGAGTCGATTCGTATTTAATAACGAAGATTCCGAAGTCCGTTTTCGCGCATGTGCAATCGCGTCCACCATTTTTACGAATCGATTGTTAATAATAACGAAATTTCGTAAATATCGAACTTTTTAAAAGGAAAATTTCGGAAATATTTTAAATATCAAAACGCAAAAAACCCCAAAAAACGAATCGATTTTAGAAACAAATTTTTCCGTTGTTACCCAGGCCTAGTAGTTATGATTATAAAGGCTTATATTGTCAGAGTTAGACTCTCCAATCTCGGCACAGCAAGCGTGAGGTTTCAAAATAAACAAACTCAGGCAGCATTCTTCTTTCAAGGTAGCTTTTACTTAAAGCATCTATACACAAAAAACTACATGATGGAACTAAAAGATGGCGACGAACAATGTATAGCAAGAAGAAGACACAGCAAACGAAAGATCCACCCTTCTGTGTTATCTATGTTCTTGGCTGGTGCACTCCCTAATTTTCTCAGGGCAAAGGAATTCTGTGTTATCACAGTTTCACTGTCTGGCCTGTAACTTTGTAACAATAACATATGTGAGCTGAACAATAAATGAACATGACTGAATCCATCTTTGAAAAGCAATACTAATACATTATAATACTAATGCAAACACATTGAAAAACATACATATGAAATAACTATAACTATTCTGACATATATGATTCAGGGTCCTTCCACACAGTCCTATATCCCAAAATATCAAGGCAGAAAATCCCACAATATCTGCTTTGAACTGGGTTATCTAAGTCCACACTCAGAAATTTGTGGGATTGCCTACCTTGATATTCTGGGATATAGGGCTGTGTGAAAAGGCCCCCAGTTTAGGCTAAGTGAAGGACTGTATTCTCCATGGGCTGTAACCATCATTTTGTAAGGGATCTTTACTGAGGACCTACGACAAAGGTTCCTTAGAGGCCACTTCCAGGCCCTTTAGCTCCTTCCTGTGAGAGTTATTTTTTTGCCAGCAGACTAAAAACCTTTTCATTTAGACAGGATTTTGAAAACTCAATCCCTTGCTGGAAAAGAGGCTTTTAAACTATTTTTAATGCTATGTTTTAACATTATCTCTTTCTGTTTAAGCAATCAGTCATCACTTGTTCTAATTATATATGTACTCTGTCCAATTTTGATTGGATTGTAAATAATCAGATTACAAAGGAAGTGGGCAGAGAAAGAGAAGAGAAAGGGATAAATAAGATATGAATGTGAGCTAGTCTTACGCATTAATGTGTACATTACAGTAGTTGGTTATATTTTCAAAACCATATTTTCTTGAAGTTAACATTTATAAAACATATATTCATAAGTAGCTAGTGCAATCAGATCTTTTGACCACTGAACAAGTCCTTATGACACAAATGTTCTTTAAATAATATATCCGAAATATTAACCAATGGTTAATGTAGTCAGATTTAGCAACTTTTTACTGTTGCTAAAGGTATATTTACTTGAGTATAAGCTGAGGTTTTCAGGCATTTTTAAGGCTGAAAAAGCCCCCCTCAGCTTATATTCAACTCAAGGTTATTTATTATTTTACTCTGTTATTATTATTATTATTATTATTATTATTATTATTATTAAACTCTATTTATTATTATTACATTTATATTATTGTGTTATTATTATTTTATTATATTTATTATTTTACTCTGTTTATTATTGTTATTATTGCATGTATTATTTCACTTTATTAATATTGTTGTTATTACATTTATTATTTTACTCTATTACTATATTTATTATTTTACTCTATTGTTATTGTTATTGAATTTCCAATATTTTACTCTACTGTTAATTTTTTTTTATTATTTTATTAATTATTTATTTATTTGGGGTTCTTTTACCCCGCCCTTCTCACCCCGAAGGGGACTCAGGGTGGCTTACAAAAGCAAAGGCACAATTTGATGCCTGCATCATAAAGACAATCAAACACAAAATTACATCAATACACAGTTAACAACAAATATACATTATAACCATAAAATCAATACAATCAATAAAACCAAATACAAACCCAATTTCTCCTCTTAAATGGTCAGCGTTCGCTACTCATAGATCTAGTTTTACGTTCCACTTCATCAATCCTGCTGGTCTTACTCGCCTGGTTGTCTGATTTAGTTGCCGGAGTGCCCAAAGGCCTGGTCCCATAACCAAGTCTTCACCCTTCCCCTAAAGGCGAGGAGGGACGATGATGCCCTGATTTCCCCTGGGAGTGAGTTCCACAGGTGAGGGGCCACCACTGAGAAAGCCCTGCTCCTCGTCCCTACCAGCCTCACTTGTGACAGTGGTGGGGTCGATTTTACTCTCTTTATTATTATTGGAAGGATACGTAAGCACATTTACATTGAAGAAAGCAAAGTTTCAAAAACATTTAATCTACTGATGTCTCAATTAATGTAATTTAATTGGTATCTATATTTATTATGAAATTTTCCAGTAGCTGCTGCATTTCCCAGCTTCGTCTTATACTCACGTCAATATGTTTTCCCAGTTTTTTTTGTGGAAAAATTAGGTGCTTCAACTTATATTCAGGTTGGTTTATTCTTGAGTATATTTGATACTTTGATATTAGAAAAAGAAACAAAGAGCATTTGGGTCTACAAATACTAAAGATTGATCATTCAGGAGAATATAACTCCTTTTGATTCTAATTTAATTTACATCAAATCTAACAAATATTAGATTTGATTACTTCATTTCCTCTAAAGATATAATTATTAGGCCTGGGTAACAACGGAAAAATTTGTTTCTAAACTCGTTTCGTTTTTAGGGGTCCATCGCATTTTGTTTTTTAAAAGAATTCTGAAATTTTCCTTTTAAAAATTTTGAAATTTGTGAAATTTCGTATAATTACGAATCGATTCGTTAATGGCGGACACAATTGCGCAATATGCTAAAAAAAACCTCCAAATGGGACAGGGGGAACTTCTGAAGCTTCCCTCTCCCTCTGTTGTTGACTGTTGGTGTGATAAAACAAACAACAACTATAAAACTTGCACCAGACATGCGAAAATAATTACGAAATAATTACAAAATAATTTCGAAATAATAATGAAACAATTACGAAACAATTACGAAATAAATTGAAAAAATTGTTTCGAATCTAATTTACTCCTCACACTATTCCTGCATGGCTCAATATTGGATCGTAAGCTAATTTAAATACGAATTAATAATGAATTACAAAATTAACAAACAAAACCGCCCAAGCCTAATAATTATGCTTCCAGTGCATCAGGCTCCATGTTGTTGTTGATGTTGTTGTTGTTTCTATTGCTGTTACTGTAGTTGTTGTTCTGCCTTCTGGTTATTTTGTAGTATTTCCTTAGCAAGAATTAATCAAAGGTTATTTGCCATGGCCCTCTCCTAAGGCTGAGAAACTGTGTCGTGCTTGAGGTCACCCAGTTGCTTCCATTGCTGATCTGAATCCTGCAGAAACATCAACTAAGAAATAGTATGAGGGGGGTGAAAACAAACAAAAAAGTGAATATGATAACAAATATTGTTCTGATATATATATATGGATAGATATCACAGAAAAACCAAAATCTCAAGGCTAATAAATATGGCTGATAATATAGAGTAATACAAACTGCATAATAATACAAAACAGATTAATACCAAACAGTATTGCTAACTATAGAAATGTATATATGAGGACAACTCAAAGAATATATACCAACTAAACCTTATAGCTCAATTTTATACAGCAGTGGTTCTCAACCTATAGGTCCTCAACCTATAGGTTGTTTTGGCCCACAACTCCCAGAAATCCCAGCCAATTTACCAGCTGTTAGGATTTCTGGGATTGAGGGCCAAAACATCTGGGGATTCACAGGTTGAGAACCACTATTATACAGTAAAGCAATGATATCTGCATAGGAAATCATAATTGAAACCTAAATGTGGAATCTATTCCTTTCTTGTAAATGGGCCAACTACATACAGCTACATAAAGGGTTAAAGACTTTGTACAGCTAAAACTCCCATGATTCCATAGCATTGAGCCATGGCAGTTACCGTGGAGTAATGTAGATGTTCCCATAGAGAGATAACGGGGGAACAATGATTTGTCTAAAATAAATTGAAGATATTTGGGTGATAATCTTGAGGACTTAATGAAAGCCTTACTACATTTCTCTCCTTCCATAATTATAGCACTACTAATGTTTCTTCTTATCAAGCAATGTTTACTTTCTTGTTTTCACATTTTATTTCAAAAATATGGGGAGAAGAAACAGAATGCTGTGCAGTTTTTTTTTAAAAAAAACACACACATGTTTACAAAGCCTGTATAGAATCATAGAATCATAGAATCATAGAATCATAGAGTTGGAAGAGACCTCATGGGCCATCCAGTCCAACCCCCTGCCAAGAAGCAGGAATATTGCATTCAAATCACCCCTGACAAATGGCCATCCAGCCTCTGCTTAAAAGCTTCCAAAGAAGGAGCCTCCACCACACTCTGGGGCAGAGAGTTCCACTGCTGAATGGCTCTCACAGTCAGGAAGTTCTTCCTAATGTTCAGATGGAATCTCCTCTCTTGTAGTTTGAAGCCATTGTTCCGCGTCCTAGTCTCCAAGGAAGCAGAAAACAAGCTTGCTCCCTCCTCCCTGTGGCTTCCTCTCACATATTTATACATGGCTATCATATCTCCTCTCAGCCTTCTCTTCTTCAGGCTAAACATGCCCAGTTCCCTAAGCCGCTCCTCATAGGGCTTGTTCTCCAGACCCTTGATCATTTTAGTCGCCCTCCTCTGGACACATTCCAGCTTGTCAATATCTCTCTTGAATTGTGGTGCCCAGAATTGGACACAGTATTCCAGATGTGGTCTAACCAAGGCAGAATAGAGGGGTAGCATTACTTCCTTAGATCTAGACACTATGCTCCTATTGATGCATGCCAAAATCCCATTGGCTTTTTTTGCCACCACATCACATTGTTGGCTCATGTTTAACTTGTTGTCCACGAGGACTCCAAGATCTTTTTCACACGTACTGCTCTCGAGCCAGGCGTCCCCCATTCTGTATCTTTGCATTTCATTTTTTCTGCCAAAGTGGAGTATCTTGCATTTGTCACTGTTGAACTTCATTTTGTTAGTTTTGGCCCATCTCTCTAATCTGTCAAGATCGTTTTGAATTCTGCTCCTGTCCTCTGGACTATTGGCTATCCCTCCCAATTTGGTGTCATCTGCAAACTTGATGATCATGCCTTCTAGCCCTTCATCTAAGTCATTAATAAAGATGTTGAACAGGACCGGGCCCAGGACGGAACCCTGCGGCACTCCGCTCGTCACTTCTTTCCAAGATGAAGAGGAAGCATTAGTGAGCACTCTCTGTGTTCGTCCACTTAACCAATTACAGATCCACCTCACCGTAGTTTTGCCTAGCCCACATTGGACTAGTTTCCTTGCCAGAAGGTCATGGGGGACCTTGTCGAAGGCCTTACTGAAATCCAGGTACGCTACATCCACAGCATTCCCCGCATCTACCCAGCTTGTAGCTCTATCGAAGAAAGAGATCAGATTAGTCTGGCATGACTTGTTTTTGATAAATCCGTGTTGACTATTAGCGATGACTGCATTTGTTTCTAAGTGTTTGCAGACCGCTTCCTTAACAATCTTTTCCAGAATCTTGCCCGGTATCGACGTGAGGCTGACCGGACAGTAGTTGTTTGGGTCATCCTTTTTTCCCTTCTTGAAGATTGGGACCACATTGGCCCTCCTCCAATCTGCTGGAACTTCTCCCGTTCTCCAAGAACTCTCAAAGATGGTTGCCAATGGTTCCGAAATGACTTCCGCTAGTTCCTTCAATACTCTGGGGTGTAGTTGATCTGGCCCTGGGGACTTGAACTCATTAAGAGCGGCCAGGTATTCCTGGACGACTTCTTTCCCAATTTGGGGTTGGATGTCCTCCAATCCCTCATCCACTCCATCTTGCTGAGGTTGAAGACTCTCTTTTTGTGAGAAGACCGAGGCAAAGAAGGCATTAAGTAGTTCTGCCTTTTCCCTATCCCTTGTCAGCATTGCCCCATCTTCTCCTCGAAGAGGTCCTATCGCCTCCTTGTTTTTCCTTTTTCTACTGACATAAGAATAGAAGCCCTTTTTATTGTTTTTAATGTCCCTGGCAAGTCTGAGCTCGTTTTTTGCTTTAGCCTTGCGGACCTTTTCCCTACAGGTGTTGGCTATTTGTTTGAATTCTTCTTTGGTGATTTCTCCCTTTTTCCACTTCTTGTGCATGTCTCTTTTGTGTCTTAGCACAGTTAGAAGTTCTTTGGACATCCATTCTGGCTTCTTTGCACTTGTCCTATTTTTTCTCTTTGTTGGCACGGTTTGCAATTGCGCCTTGAGTATTTCACTCTTGAGAAATTCCCATCCATCCGTAGCTCCCTTGTCTTTTAGTATCTGTGTCCACTGAATGCTGCTCAGCGTTTCCTTCATTTTTTGGAAATCAGCTCTCCTAAAGTCCAAAATGCGGGTTTGACTTGTCTTAGTTTCGGCCTTCCTTTGTACCTCAAATTGCAGGAGCACGTGGTCACTTGCCCCTAAGGATCCTACCACTTCGACCGCATCGATCAGGTCCTCCGCATTTGTTAGGATGAGATCAAGAGTCGCCCTCGGGCTGAGAGGGGCGGTCAATAAATGCAAAAAATAAATAAATAAATAAATAATAAGAGTAGCCAATCCCCTTGTTGCCTCTTCTACCTTCTGGACCATGAAATTGTCTGCAAGGCAAGCGAGGAATTTGTTGGACCTTGTACTCTTGGCCGAGTTTGTTTTCCAGCAAATATCGGGATAGTTGAAATCGCCCATGACTACTACATCTCTTTTCTGTGCCTGTTTGGTCAACTGTTGGCAGAAGACTTCATCAAGATCTTCCTCCTGGCTTGGGGGTCTGTAGTAGACGCCTACAACGACATCTTTTTGAGTCCCAGTTCCCTTGATTCTTATCCAGATGATTTCAAGCTGGTTTCCCAGATTGCTGTCTTGAATTTCTTGTGCAGCATAAGAGTTTTTGACATATAAGGCTACTCCGCCTCCTCTCCCCTTTGTTCGGTTTCTGTGAAAGAGGTTATACCCCTCGATATCTACATTCCAGCGATAGGAGTCATCCCACCAGGTTTCAGTGATGGCTATGATATCATATTTGTGGTGTTGTGCTAGAAGTTGGAGTTCGTCTTGTTTATTTCCCATGCTCTGTGCATTAGTGTAAAGACATGTGAGCCCCTGGGATCTTCCCTTGAGCTGTTTAATTGGTATTATTGTGCTTTTGGTACGTGGTCCTTGTTGTGTTTGTGCAGCCCTCCGTTTAGCCTTCTGGCGATTCCCAGACATTATGGGTAAAGTAGTGTTCGCAAGGCTGTTGTCCCCCTCCCCCGGTGGACCTAGTTTAAAGTGCGTCTAATGAGGTTTGCGAGTCTGTGAGCAAAAAAGTGTTTTCCTACTTGTGTGAGATGCACCCCATCCCTTGCCAGTAGGCCATCCTCCTGGAATACACAAGTAGGAAACACAAGTATTAACAGATGCAGACAAAAAAGGTGTGGAAATCAAGTAAAAAATCCCATTATGTCTCAGATGTAATGTCAGCATAAATACTGGGGAATAAGCATGAGGAACTCAGGAAGAAATTAATCTTAAATAAGTCTTGATAAGGAAATCCATAACTAAACAAAAATACTGCAATTTGTTGTAAAAATGTTCATAATAATAAACAGCTCGTTGATATTCCTTTGACAAATGACAACTGTTTCTACAATATAAGAACAGATGGAACCCAGCTGATTTGAGTTGTGAAATGTTAGCAAAGATCTGGAGAGGACAGATGGAATTGGGCTGATTTAGGTGATGAAATTTTGGCCAGGGCTGCTTCCACACAGCTATTGAATCGAGATTGGAATGTGTATTAATTAAATCCAGTTCCTCTTCTGAAAGGCTCCACAGGTACCCCAAGAACTATGAAGAAGCTCCTACAAAATCCACAAAGCTCCCCTTAACACTGAATTAGTCCAGCAGGCAGATTTGTTTTCTTACCCCAATGAGATAAATGTACTAAACAGAAGCAGCCCGTGGGATGAGAATCAGTGATGGTAATCCTAGGAGGGAGAAAATGAAAAAGTGAAAGTCACTTCCCCTTTGTGGGGTGTGTGTGTATATGTTTATTTACCTTCCTGAAAGCACAATTTCTGATACTTGCGTCTGGATATTCCAGTGAGGGCACTGTTTACAGAGCACTGTACATCTTGCTCCTGAATTCCTGCTCTTCAGTGAGTATATAATGGTCAGCTGCAGAGCATTCTAGTGCAGATTTTGGATTTTCAGGTGAGTTTTTAAATGTGTTGTATTGGGCTAAATGCTCATTCCAGTGTACACTGGGGATGTCATTCTCTGGATTCCCCCTTTTGTCCCACTTCCTTCCATATTTTCACGCCTGTGTAGATGAGACCTGAGATCAGGACTAAACAGATGTTTTTGTGTCAGGAGTGACTTGAGAAACTGCAAGTCGCTTCTGATGTAAAAGAATTGGCTGTCTGCAAGGATGTTGCCTGGGAGACGCCTGGATGCTTGATGTTTTACCATCCTTGTGGGAGGCTTCTCTCATGCCCCCACAAGGGGAGCTGGAGTTGACAGAGGGAGCTCAACCTACTCTCCCCAGATTTGAACTGCTGACCTCTCAGTCAGCAGTCCTGCAGGCACAAGGATTTAACACATTGCCCACCAGGGGGCTGAACAGATGAAATTGGGTTGATTCAGGTGTTCAAATGTTAAATAAGATCTAGACAATTCCTGATTCAATTTACTCAAATAGCTAAGCAGTGTTGTAATACTAAAATCTGAAATGCAAACATTGTCCATGGTAGCTCTCATAATCAAGCAGCCAAAGAGGAGCCAAAAAGACAAGAGGCCATGTTGATCCATACTTTCTTTATTATTATTAATAATAAATCAGTTCTATCCTATTTCAACCCGCAAAGTTTAGTCTTTCTCAAATTTAATACCTCTTAAGATCTTGACCAAGTCACCCAAAATCACGGCGAGGATATATCACACATATATAATATTCATGTGGATGTTAAAATCATGCAAAAATAAATAATATGTAATGCAAAATAAAGATAGGGATCCCAAGTAAAGTTAAGCCAAGGTTTGAAGAACATGATTCACCGATATTCCTGTAACTCCTCCTGCTATTGAACATTATCCAATTTTTGTGCACAAATATTGTCTGTACTCACTTAAGTTGGAAGTAGTTCCACTTTAACTAATGTTGTCATAGTGTGTTGGTTGGGACATAGCAATGCAGATATTCTAGTACTATCAAAATGTTATGCATTCCTCCTCTTGATCTGGTCATTTCACTTAATTTGGCTTGATTTAAACAATAAGGCATCTTCTATTATTCTCAATCAATAATATTATTTTGATGATATTTTGAGCAGAGGTATTTCACAGAATTCTATCACGCAAACAGCATATACCATAAACATGATGTTGACCTATTTGTCATTTAAATGTCACATCCCTCTCAAATAAAAATGTTGTTTTGTACAGGCTTGATCGTTTTGCGCCATCGGAGCCATGCAAAGCAATTAGAGAGCAATGGAGAACAGTGCCCATCTATCTAGTTCAATAGATATGAGTTACACCATTGCCAACTATTGATCTGGAGAGGAGAGAAATCTATCAGCGCAGAAGAAATCCACTAATCAGCATAAAAATCTCCAGGTCAACTGGGTAATAAATACAGACCCAAAAGAGAAATACAAATGATGTAAAAGAAAGAAATTCGAAACCATTACTGATTACCCCATTGCAACGGGAAATTAGAGGACAAAGGTAACTTAGGGGATATATGTTGATAAAGAAAGTATGTGGCCAAGAGACAGGAAAAAGCAAACCCATTTTTTATCAAAAAGAAAAAAAAACTAAGAACAACTTTATCACTTTTCAGTGCCAAGTTCTCTTAAAGCTATTGATTTTCCAGCTTCCTTGGCACCTAATTTTAGCATACTGACCCAATTGAGGTACTAAAAAATCATCTCCTTTCTATCACTTTCTGCACTGAATTTGTTAAAAGCATGTATGATAGCCATGGAATTCTAAGCAGCAAACCCGTACATACTTAACTGAACCACCTTGGGTCCCACTCTGGGAGAAAGATATAATATAAACAAACAAACAAACTGGCTTTAAATTTCAATGAATTTATTTGTATATATAGGACTGTACTTCTTGCAATGCTATTTGAACTAATTTAGCCATTTCAGAAAGAATCCGTGGCCACTGTGTACCTCTATTCATATTGTGCACGCATCCAGATTTCCCTCTTACTGGAGATGTCATTACTTTTTCATATATAGTTAGCATTTAAAAGCTGACATTAACTCCTTATGGGTTCAGCATAAGGTACTTATTATGGAAGAATTGTCAGGGTTCAGACTCTCCAGTCTGGGCACAGCAAGCGTGTGGTTTCAAAATAAACAAACGCAGGCAGCATTCTTCTTCTAATGAAGTTTTTACTTAAACGTCTATACACAAGGACTACATCTTAGAAACTAAAAAAGATGGCGACGGACACACAGTATAATACAAGCAGACAAAAGTAAAACATCCTGTTCGTCAAGCTGGGTAACTCCCTTTTTCTTCCCTGGGCAAAGGAATTTCTGTTATCTCTGTCTCAAGGTTCTTTCTCTCTCTGCCTCTTAATAACAATTCTAATACATAGCTGAATCCATCTTTGAATCATAGAATCATAGAATCAAAGAGTTGGAAGAGACCTCATGGGCCATCCAGTCCAACCCCCTGCCAAGAAGCAGGAATATTACATTCAAATCACCCCTGACAAATGGCCATCCAGCCTCTGCTTAAAAGCTTCCAAAGAAGGAGCCTCCACCACACTCCGGGGCAGAGAGTTCCACTGCTGAACGGCTCTCACAGTCAGGAAGTTCTTCCTAATGTTCAGATGGAATCTCCTCTCTTGTAGTTTGAAGCCATTGTTCCGCGTCCTAGTCTCCAAGGAAGCAGAAAACAAGCTTGCTCCCTCCTCCCTGTGGCTTCCTCTCACATATTTATACATGGCTATCATATCTCCTCTCAGCCTTCTCTTCTTCAGGCTAAACATGCCCAGTTCCCTAAGCCGCTCCTCATAGGGCTTGTTCTCCAGACCCTTGATCATTTTAGTCGCCCTCCTCTGGACACATTCCAGCTTGTCAATATCTCTCTTGAATTGTGGTGCCCAGAATTGGACACAGTATTCCAGATGTGGTCTAACCAAGGCAGAATAGAGGGGTAGCATTACTTCCTTAGATCTAGACACTATGCTCCTATTGATGCATGCCAAAATCCCATTGGCTTTTTTTGCCGCCACATCACATTGTTGGCTCATGTTTAACTTGTTGTCCACGAGGACTCCAAGATCTTTTTCACACGTACTGCTCTCGAGCCAGGCGTCCCCCATTCTGTATCTTTGCATTTCATTTTTTCTGCCAAAGTGGAGTATCTTGCATTTGTCACTGTTGAACTTCATTTTGTTAGTTTTGGCCCATCTCTCTAATCTGTCAAGATCGTTTTGAATTCTGCTCCTGTCCTCTGGACTATTGGCTATCCCTCCCAATTTGGTGTCATCTGCAAACTTGATGATCATGCCTTCTAGCCCTTCATCTAAGTCATTAATAAAGATGTTGAACAGGACCGGGCCCAGGACGGAACCCTGCGGCACTCCGCTCGTCACTTCTTTCCAAGATGAAGAGGAAGCATTAGTGAGCACTCTCTGTGTTCGTCCACTTAACCAATTACAGATCCACCTCACCGTAGTTTTGCCTAGCCCACATTGGACTAGTTTCCTTGCCAGAAGGTCATGGGGGACCTTGTCGAAGGCCTTACTGAAATCCAGGTACGCTACATCCACAGCATTCCCCGCATCTACCCAGCTTGTAGCTCTATCGAAGAAAGAGATCAGATTAGTCTGGCATGACTTGTTTTTGATAAATCCGTGTTGACTATTAGCGATGACTGCATTTGTTTCTAAGTGTTTGCAGACCGCTTCCTTAACAATCTTTTCCAGAATCTTGCCCGGTATCGACGTGAGGCTGACCGGACAGTAGTTGTTTGGGTCATCCTTTTTTCCCTTCTTGAAGATTGGGACCACATTGGCCCTCCTCCAATCTGCTGGAACTTCTCCCGTTCTCCAAGAACTCTCAAAGATGGTTGCCAATGGTTCCGAAATGACTTCCGCTAGTTCCTTCAGTACTCTTGGGTGTAGTTGATCTGGCCCTGGGGACTTGAACTCATTAAGAGCGGCCAGGTATTCCTGGACGACTTGTTTCCCAATTTGGGGTTGGATGTCCTCCAATCCCTCATCCACTCCATCTTGCTGAAGACCAATACTATTACATTGTAATACATTATAATACTAATACAAACACATTGAAAACATGCATACATATGAAATAACTATAACCACTCTGACAATTCCCCCTCTTTTTCAATGTGTTACAATATCTCTCTTCATACATACATGTGGTTTGCATAATAGTAACTTCTTGACTCTTAACTCTCAACTTCAATATTCACTTATTCTTGCTCTTTAACTTTATTCTTCACTTTTATACATTTGTCTATTATTTTAACTTTTATAATAACTTCATATATTTGCTTCTCTTAACTTCTCTTAGCAATCTAATAACATTTTTATTACATATAATCATGTCTTTGTTTGTTTCTGTTATATCTTAAACACATATTATACTTCTTTCATATTATTCTGCTTTGCTTCATTATAACTTTTTTATACACAGTAACTTTTTTTCATTATATAACACATTTCTGCAAACTTATAATGTCTTAGTATATATAATCATGTCTCCATATATTTCTGCATTTCTTTTATATATTAACTCTATATCATTACTGTTCTTCTTTTCATAATGTCTCTTTGTGATTCTATAATCTCTTTAATACACACAATTATTCTTCTTCATTACTTCTTATTGCATATCATTCTCTTAATACATATCATTCTTATATTTTTTCTTAAAGTACATCATAGCTATTTAATACATCATATCTTCAATATAACTATTTTTTTCGTTACCTCAATGCTTTAATAACCATTACCTTTAATAATCATTTCATAATAATTGTAACTCTTTACACTCTATAACTTTACACCACATGATCTGACTTCTTAGTCTCAATACAACAATACAGGGGAAATAAATGCATCATAAAAATCTTAGCAATACACATAGCAAAACTATAAAGAACATAAAACACATTGCATTTTTGCAAAGGCACCTACGCTTTTTAGTTGAACACAGTTTCAAACATCTTGTACTATTACATTTTTGACAATCTAAACCAATTCATAACAAACTCATTTCATTTCAAAACATTTTGGTACTTGCTGGTTCTAGAAATCACTACCATCCCAGCTGGTGTAATCCTTCCCTACTGTAACTGTATCTACGCCCCCAGTGGCTGAATTATGGTACTGCATGTATTTCACTGCATCTCTCTCATTCATGACACTAACTTGCTTTGTAACTATTGGCTCTTTAGGTTCCTGTTTAACTTGCAAACTTTTTCTTTTAGGTGTTTTTGTCATTTCTCCTCTACTTTTTGGTGATTCTGCTTCTGACTTGTATGTGACTTCTCTTTCCTTTGAATGTGTACCTCTTTCTGCCAACTCCTGCACCTTCTGCATCACTTCTGCATATTGCTTAGCTATTTTTTCACTCTTTGTCTGTGTGTGTGTTCCTGACTCATGTCTCTTTTTCACTTCTGTGCCTGTGGCAACACTCCTTTCCTTTCTACGTGTATCTGGCTCAATCTTTACCTCTTGTGTCTGCTTTTGCTCAACCTCTGCATCTGGTGGTGCAACTCTTCTCTCCTCTTTTTTTGTGGGTAAACCATGTAAATTCTCTTTGTTAATGTGTATGTCTTCCCAGTCTCTCAATCTTTGAAAATATGCCACTCTAGCTAACTTGACTGTTTGTGGTGAACTCAAAAATTTTAGATAATTCTTATAATAGCCTATGAAAAACATCTCACGATAACGGTTGCGTTTGTTTCTCTCATTCACAGATAATAACACATTTGCACAGTGTCCAAAGATTCTCATGTGTCTGAAACTTGGTGTATAGCCATACAACTTATGAAAAGGAATATTATCCAACACCTGATCCCATAAACGATTCATTATATAATTAGCTGTGTGAATTGCTTTTGGCCAGTAAACATTCTCAATCTTTGAGTCTTTGAAAATACATGTTTTCATTTCATTTATATATTCCATTTTTTTATCTACAATTCCTTCCTCATTCTTAAACTGACTCATTTTAATGACTTCAATTCTTTCTGACTTCACAAACTGTTTTAACTCATCTTTACACACTTCAGCTCCTTTATCAATATACAGCGTCTCCAGTTGTACATCGAAAACATTCTCAACCATTTTTAACCAATTTCCGAGCTTTTCAGTGGCCTCTGACAAATCTTTCAAGAAATATATAAAAGAAAATTTAGATAATCTCTCCACTATCAACATAGTAAATCTAGAATTTCCACCACTTTGTTGATAAGGTCCTGCAATACTAATGTGTCCTATTTGGAAAAGTCTCTCAGCTCTAATTTTGGATTTCTTGTAACACTTAATTGGTTGTCTTTTTACTTCACTGCAGATTGCACATTTTAAATCAAAATAACATTTTTCAAGCTCATATTCTGGACACAAATTTAAAGTTTTCTTTAAGACTTCTATATCAGCATGCCCAATAATTCTATGAAGTAAATGTATGCACCTGTCATGTTGAATCTCATTTTTAACACATTGCACTTGTACATTCTCATTGTTCTCTGTCTGATTCAATTTCTCAAACATTAAGTACATTTTATCTTTCTTCACACCCTTGGCAATCAAGACACCCTTGGGGTCAAAAATATAACAATAAATTCCCTTGAACTTTACTTGATAATTATGTTCAGTCAAAGTTGCTACACTTAACAGATTAGTTCTCATTTCTGGTATATACAATACTTTCTCCCAACAAACATTAAGACAAGGGATATAACAAGTACCAAACTTTTCAAACATGAGATAAGACCCATCAGCCATTGTTATCATACTCCCCTGGGTATATTGGGTGTAATTAAAGTTACGTAGAGAATTTGAAATATGATGTGTCGCACCCGAATCTAGAACCCATCTGTCTCTTTTGATGCCATCCAGTTCTCCTACAGCGGCAACCATGATCCTCGCTTCTTCGGCTTGATTTGAGCTATTTTTCCCATAATAGCCCCCTCTGTTTCCGCAGCTTTTCTTTACTCTAACTCCAGGGACACGGCCCCCTCTGGACTGGTACCTTTTCTCCACACAATTCCGAGCATAATGTCCAATTTTATTGCAGTTGAAACACCTCCGGCCAGCCTGGACAAATTCTTTGGAAAGTCCCGCTTCTCTGGCTGCAGCTGACACCACACAGGAATTTATCTTTTTGCTGCTGTTTTTCTGTTTATCTTTACAGTAATTGGTCTCGGCTCCATATCTCTCACAGGCCGTTCCACTGAGTTGAAACTTTCTCTCTTTGCAATCTCTTTTATAATGTCCTCGTCTGTTGCAAAAATAACACCGATGACGGTCTGCACATCTCACCGACGATTCATCACATCCATCACTCCGTCCGTCATTCTCATAAGTTAGTCGGAACTTTGAAAAAGCCATTTTGTAACCTCCGGAATCTCGGATTTAATCCCAGCTGTAAGAAAAACAGCTTCTGGCAGTTTTATGGCTCGGCAGATTTCAACATCAATCACCTCCTTAATCACTCAATTGGCCCAGCGCGCCCCGCTGCATATCTTCTTTCAAAACTCAGCCGCGTTACTCACCGCAGCAATCTTTGTCATCAACTCACACTGAATAGCCACGGCAGAATTCTCTCTTTTTGCTCCGTCAGGCTGTTTCAGTTCCCATGCTCCGTCAGCCTCTTCTGTCAACTGGGTTGCAATTCAGGGCTCCGGCAGCATGCTTACAGGTCTGTTCCTTGGTACTCTTATCATCCGTAAATCAGGTCATCAGGGCGTAATTCTGGGCATAATTTTGGGGCCCATAACCATTGTCAGGGTTCAGACTCTCCAGTCTGGGCACAGCAAGCGTGTGGTTTCAAAATAAACAAACGCAGGCAGCATTCTTCTTCTAATGAAGTTTTTACTTAAACGTCTATACACAAGGACTACATCTTAGAAACTAAAAAAGATGGCGACGGACACACAGTATAATACAAGCAGACAAAAGTAAAACATCCTGTTCGTCAAGCTGGGTAACTCCCTTTTTCTTCCCTGGGTAAAGGAATTTCTGTTATCTCTGTCTCAAGGTTCTTTCTCTCTCTGCCTCTTAATAACAATTCTAATACATAGCTGAATCCATCTTTGAAGACCAATACTATTACATTGTAATACATTATAATACTAATACAAACACATTGAAAACATACATACATATGAAATAACTATAACCACTCTGACAAGAATGTGCTCACATATTACATTTCTAAAAATTTCCACAAGATTTGCTAGTCTCAATGTATTCCCTAAGCAGAGTTTCAAACAAAATATCAAAATGAGGCATCAGAAGTAAGATCCATAGGGCCAAAACATAGAAAATGTTTCTGTTTGGACTATCATATCCAGAGTTGCCTGGACATAATAGTGAATGCCAGCACATTTTTTTCAAATTCTTCTTTTTTCAAATTCTCCTTTTTTTTCAATTTTTTTTTCAAATTCTCCAAATTTTGCGCTTGTGGAACTGATCTTTCAGTTCCACCTCTATCAGATTTTATTTTCCACCTAGCTCACATCTGGACTCTTGATCTCTGATTTTGAGAACTTCAGTAATCCAAACCTCTGAGACTAGTACATGGCTTGGGCTTCAGATATTTAGCTGCTTGCACATTTCACAAACTTTTGTTGGCTTATCTTTTGCCCAATATAGACTCATTGACTTTTCTCCTTGATCCACCAGATGCCAGGAACATTCAGGTCCAACCAGGTCTTGCCAGGCTTTACTTTCTGATCTCCAGGGCTCTTCCCCTCTTGGCAACTGCTAATCAGTAATGTTCTAGAGTTAATGGAGAAATGGTAGGGTTAGAAAGACAAAATATGAGGGGAAAAGAAGAGACACAAAACAAGTACTGAATCCCCTTTTAGACTTTTGATATCATTTAAACATTTGCTGCATTCCTTGAATAGAGCCCAAAGCCTGACCATTGCTGATATAAACCACAAAATGTATGTCAGTTTATCCTATTTAATATGCTTCATTATGATGTGAAGGGGCCTGTGTATTTAACTAAATATATCCTATTTCATTAATATCTTACTTCCACTTCTTTTCTGGCACAATAATTATACAATGGATGGACTTTTGTGCAATAAACATTCTAACAATGCAGTAATGTGTAATAACAGTTATTAGTAATTATTAGGATTATGTAGTTGGATCTGTAATGGTAATATAATATGCCCCCTCCCCCCGCTTCATTATAGTTAGCATTCAAATTCAGAACCCTACTTTTTTTTTAGCTATATAGCTTAGCAAAGGCAGAATATCTATTACCTGATATGTCTTTCAGCTGACCAGGAACACCTTTTTCATATCTGGACTAAATTTCAATTTGTTTGCCTTGCTTCAGTAATGAGACTGCCTACCTGAAATCTGATGGAAAGGAGGGATAGCATTGGGTGTGGTCAACATATTGGTGACATTGAACCCAGAACTCTGGCTTATTTACCGCAGATGTTAAACAGCATGGGGGCAAAACTGAACCCTGACGGATCTCACAAGCTAATGGCCAGTGCATCAAACAGGAGTCTGGGAAGACTGGACCACTTCAGAAAGTAAATCCTTACCTGGCATGTCCAACCCCAGCTAGTGAAAAGATTAGATAGAGCTAGCAGGTTGTATTGTATTACACATAGATGCTGTAGATCAGTGGTTCTTAAAGTGTGCTCTGCAGAGCCCTTGGGGCTCCGCAAAGCATACTGAAGAGCTTTGTGGATTCCTCCTTCCCCATCCAAGTTTTCACTCCTCTTTCATAGAATCATAGAGTTGGAAGAGACATCATGGGCCATCCAGTCCAACCCCCTGCCAAGAAGCAGGAATATTGCATTCAAAGCACCCCTGACAGGTGGCCATCTAGCCTCTGTTTAAAAACCTCCAAAGAAGGAGCCTCCACCACACTCCGGGGCAGAGAGTTCCACTGCTGAATGGCTCTCACAGTCAGGAAGTTCTTCCTCATGTTCAGATGGAATCTCCTTTCTTGTAGTTTGAAGCCATTGTTCCATGTCCTAGTCTCCAGGGAAGCAGAAAACAAGCTTGCTCGCTCCTCCCTGTAACTTCCTCTCACATATGTATACATGGCTATCATATCTCCTCTCAGCCTTCTCTTCTGCAGGCTAAACATGCCCAGCTCCTTAAGCCACTCCTCATAGGGGTTGTTCTCCAGACCCTTGATCATTTTAGTCGCCCTCCTCTGGACACTTTCCAGCTTGTCAATATCTCTCTTGAATTGTGGTACCCAGAATTGGACACAATATTCCAGGTGTGGTCTAACCACGGCAGAATAGAGGGGTAGCATTACCTCCCTAGATCTAGACACTATGCTCCTATTGATGCAGGCCAAACTCCCATTGGCTTTTTTTGCCACCACATCACATTGTTGGCTCATGTTTAACTTGTTGTCCACAAGGACTCCAAGATTTTTTTCAAACTTACTGCTCTCGAGCCAGGCGTCCCCCATTCTGTATCTTTGCATTTCGTTTTTCCTGCCAAAGTGGAGTATCTTGCATTTGTCATTGTTGAACTTCATTTTGTTAGTTTTGGCCCATCTCTCTAATCTGTCAAGATCAT
Organism: Anolis sagrei; assembly: GCF_037176765.1. Taxonomy (NCBI): domain Eukaryota; kingdom Metazoa; phylum Chordata; class Lepidosauria; order Squamata; family Anolidae; genus Anolis; species Anolis sagrei. The sequence continues at coordinate 215,503,580 of NC_090022.1, read as the reverse complement.
TTTGAATCCTGCTCCTGTCCTCTGGAGTATTGGTTTTCCCTCCCAATTTGGTGTCGTCTGAAAACTTGATGATCATGCCTTCTAGTAGGGCTGGGCGGTTTCGTTTCGTTAATTCGTAATTCATTAAAAATTCGTTATTTTTTTGTTAACGAAGTGATAACGAACCATTCTGGAGCAACTTAAAAACGAAATGAATTTTTCAATTCGTTTCGTAAATGCTTCGTATTTTGTTATGTATTCGTTTCGATATTGGTTTGAGGTCGTTTCGTTATTATTTCCGCATGTCTGGGGCAAGTTTTATAGTTGTTTTTTGTTTAATTAGTGAAAAAAATTATAATATCACACCAACAGTCAACAACAGAGGGAGAGGGAAGCTTCAGAAGTTTTTTTAGCGTATTGCGCGATCGCGGCCGCCATTAACGAATCGATTCGTTATTGTTTCGTTATTGTTTTTAAATTTTTTACCATTTACGAAATTTCGTAAATATCGAACTTTTGTTAAGGAAAATTTCCGAATTCTTTTAAATATCGAAATGCAAAAAACCCCAAAAAACGAATTGATTTTAGAAACAAATTTTTCCGTTGTTACCCAGGCCTACCTTCTAGCCCTTCATCTAAGTCATTAATAAAGATGAACAGGGCCGGGCCCAGGATGGAACCCTGCAGCACTCCGCTCGTCACTTCTTTCCAGGATGAAGAGGAAGCATTAGTGAGCACCCTCTGGGTTCGTCCACTTAACCAATTACAGATCCACCTCACCATAGTTTTGCCTAGCCCACATTGGACTAGTTTGTTTGCCAGAAGGTCATGGGGGACCTTGTCAAAGGCCTTACTGAAATCCAGGTAGGCTACATCCATAGCATTCCCCGCATCTACCCAGCTTGTAACTCTATCGAAAAAAGAGATCAGATTAGTCTGGCATGACTTGTTTTTGATAAATCCATATTGACTATTAACGATGACCGCATTTGTTTCTAAGTGTTTGCAGACCACTTCCTTGACAATCTTTTCCAGAATCTTGCCTGGTATCAACATGAGGCTGACCAGGCGGTAATTATTTGGGTCATCCTTTTTTCCCTTCTTGAAGATTGGGACCACATTTGCCCTCCTCCAATCTGCTGGAACTTCTCCCATTCTCCAAGAACTCTCAGATTGCCAATGGTTCCGAAATGACTTCTGCTAGTTCCTTCAATACTCTTGGGTGTAGTTGATCTGGCCCTGGGGACTTGAACTCATTTAGAGCGGCCAGGTATTCCTGGATGACTTGTTTCCCAATTTGGGGTAAGATGTCCTCGAATCCCTCATCCACTCCATCTTGTTGAGGTTGAAGATGGCTTTATTTTTGTGAGTAGACTGAGGCAAAGAAGGTATTAAGTAGTTCTGCCTTTTCCCTATCCCCTGACAGCATTGCCCCATGTTCTCCTCAAAGAGGCCCTATCGCCTCCTTGTTCTTCCTTTTTCTACTGACATAAGAAAAGAATCCCTTTTTATTGTTTTTAATGTCCCTGGCAAGCCTGAGCTCATTTTTTGCTTTAGCCTTGTGGACTATTTCCCTACAGGAGTTGGCTATTTGTTTGAATTCTTTTTTGGTGGTTTCTCCCTTTTCCCACTTCTTGTGCATGTCTCTTTTGTGTCTTAGCACAGTTAGAAGTCCTTTGGACATCCATTCTGGCTTCTTTGCACTTGTCCTATTTTTTCTCTTTGTTGACACTGTTTGCAATTGTGCCTTGAGTATTTCACTCTTGAGAAACTCCCATCCATCAGTAACTCCCTTGTCTTTTAGTATCTGTGTCCATGGAATGCTGCTTAGTGTTTCCTTCATTTTTTGGAAATCAGCTCTCCTAAAGTCCAAAATGCGGGTTTGACTTGTCTTAGTTTTGGCCTTCCTTTGTACCTCAAATTGCAAGAGCACATGGTCACTTGCCCCTAAGGATCCAACCACTTCAACCACATCGATCAGCTCCTCCGCATTTGTTATGATGAGATCAAGAGTAGCCAACCCCCTTGTTGCCTCTTCTACCTTCTGGACCATGAAATTGTCTGCAAGGGAAGCGAGGAATTTGTTGGACTTTGTACTCTTGGCCAAGTTTGTTTTCCAGCAAATATCAGGATAGTTGAAGTCGCCCATGACTACTACATTTCTTCTCTGTGCCTGTTTGGTCAACTGTTGGCAGAAGACTTCATCAAGTTCTTCCTCCTGGCTTGGAGGTCTGTAGTAGACGCCTACAATGACATCTTTTTGAGTCCCAATTCCCTTGATTCTTATCCAGATGCTTTCAAGCTGGTTTCCCAGTTGGCTGTCTTGCATCTCTTCTGCAGTGTAACAGTTTTTGACATGTAAGGCTACTCCGCCTCCTTTCCTCTTTGTTCAGTTTCTGTGAAAGAGGTTATAGCCCTCCATGTCTGCATTCCAGCTATAGGAGTCATCCCACCAGGTTTCAGTGATGCCTTTGACATCATATTTGTGGTGTTGTGCTAAAAGTTGGAGTTTGTCTTGTTTATTTCCCATGTTCTGCGCATTAGTGTAAAGACATGTGAGCCCCTGAGATCTTCCCCTGAGCTGTTTATTTGGGATTATTGTGCTTTTGGTACTTGGTCCTTGTTGTGTTTGTGCAGCCCTCCGTTTAGCCTTCTGGCGGCTCCCTGACATTGTAGGTAAAGTACTGTTTGCAAGGCTGTTGTCCCCCTTCCCTTCATCCTGTCTCCCTCACCACCAAAAGCCTTATTTCCCAATTTCCTTTGCTACCCAAAGCCTTTTCCCTCACCTCCTGTGCCACCAAAAGCTTTTTCCACCTAAATATTTTCTCTTATTTCCTTCCCACCTCTCATGGGATGCTTTGTTTGAGCTTTTCCTGCATGGCAGAAGGGAGTTGAACTGGATGGCCCCTGGGATTGTACCTATTGCTATTATTATGATTACAGAAGCTGGATGGCCATCTGTTGAGGGTGCTTTGATTGTGCTATTCCTGCATGGAAGAAGGGGGTTGGGCTGGATGGGCCATGGGGTCTTCCACTGTAATATATTAAAATTTATGTTGGTTAAAATTGTTATTCATTTTAAATATTGTGTTATTCTTTCTTTCTTTCCTTTTTTTGCATTACAAATGAAATATGTGCAGTGTGCATAATAATTTATTCATTTTTAAAAAATTAGTTCACATAAACACTCTCCATCCATCTGCCACTGGCCCAACCTGTATGTCAAATTTTAAAACATAATGCCTCAAAAAGTTTGCCCATGACTGATATATAAATATTATTATACATAACATGATATAATATAATATATATAAACATTTCATGCGGCTCTGTGAGAAACTTTGCTTCAAAAAGAGCTCTGTGGCTGGAAAAGTTTGAGAACCTCTGCTCTAGATTCAATGGCACACTTTACCAGAGGCACGTGATGATGACTCTTTGCAAATGTGGTTCAACAGAAAGTGAAGAAAGACTTTGTCCCCGGGGATGTAGGATAAACTATAAAGTAGAACAAGAATTCATTCAAGGAAAGTGGCATAAGAAATCTTGACTCCTGAACCTGACTTTAAAAATTGTAACCATAATGGTAACTAATTAGGAACCATCCGCCCTTAGAACAAAAACTATAACAAATTACATTTTAAAGTAACATCCTGAACAAAAAGTCAAGCATTTTAAAATTCAGAGCATGAAACTTTCCATCAAATGCATGGTTACAATTTCCAACTTTGAGCAGCAGATTCCTCTTCCTGCTTGAAAAGACCATTGAAGTTGTTGCACTTATTTAAAAGCCCAAGCAGATATTTAAGTGGCTAATAAAAGCCCCCGCTCTGAGACTGCTTCATAGGGTTGCATAAATATTTTATTCAGTTTTATCCATGGTAGCTTTGTGATTCTCCCTCACCTTTTACTTTGAGGTTTAGGTTCAAACAAATGCATTTTTGAAGCAAAACTGCTGAGTTTCTAGTTTGAATTTTTGTGAACACCTTGAAAAATTCATATTAAACTTCATGCAAAATCATGAAGCAATATTGTTTCAAAATCATTAATTAATTATAGCAAAACATGTTTTTATCCCCACCCACAAGAGAAATTTTTAAAAATGAGATATTTTTCAAAATAACATTGATGCTACAACTACTTATATTTCAGCACTTAGCCCTGGAACCTAATTTTCAGGTATACTTGCACATGAGGTACTAATAAACTAGATGCACATACACAGAGTGATTTTATAAAATCTGCCCATAGCTACATAGTGGATCCACTTAGGGAACATGGTTCATATGTAGTATTTTTTTCATTTTTAGGTTGTAGAACATGTCTTCAAATTTGGTTTGGGGTAACCTTTGCCTATTTTATCTACAATTCCATTCTGTTTCTGTATTAATCTAGTATTTTTACAAATAAAATCCACAAAATACTGGTAAATTTGAAGTTTTTCTCAACATGCATGTTTCATTGCATACTTGTATCTCAGGTATTTTGGCCTACAACTTCCAGAAATCCCAGCCAGTTTATCAGCTGTTAGGATTTCTGGGAGTAAAAGGCCAAACATCTGGGGGCCCACAGGTTGACAACCACTGGTATAAATGAATGTATGAATGTTCTGTTTCAGTGCATTTCTGCAAATTCCTTCTGCATCATTTGTCCTGCTTGCATCTCTTTCTGAAAAACTGATTTTAATTCCCTCTTGGAACTTTGTGCATATTATCTGTATGCTTTCTCATAAGATACACATTTTCCTCTCATCAGCTACAGTATGTATCTGCCAATTTTCAGCATTTTTTGCTGTTGACATTTGAAAAATATATGCATGTTTTGTTCTTATGGTATGTACTTCAATATGTTAATAAGAGCAATGGCTGGGGTTTACTGGTTTGAGGGGAAAGCTCTCCTAGGAACTAACTCTCTGGCTAAAGATTTCCACGCAATCTTTTTTTAATGGACAATTATCTCAAAGTTGCTCCAAAAAAAAGTTGATGAAGCAAAAACAATTATTTCTGTATTGGGAAGACAGAAAAAGATAGCTATAGAAATCTAATAGAATGGAATATATTCAATACAAACCTTTTATCAAGAGAAAAAAAGATGCTTAAACTCCTATCTGTGGAGTCCATGTGTGGTGCACCTAAGCTTAAAGGGGCTTCAGACTAACATCCAGATGGGTTTCTCACCCTCTGGTGTGAAAAAAGTCCAAATAAGGCAGAGAAACGTTCTAGATGAAATTGGAAATTTCTGCTGCCCTTGTTAGGGAAACTTCTGCAGTTTGCTTATGTGCAGGAGAGTCTGAAAGGATCTATAGGACCTTTCTGGAGCTAATGGAAGATCTCTCTGGAATATCTGCTTTGCCCCTATACTTAACCTGTCTCCAACCTGGGAGCTATCACCTAAAGTGAAAGAAGTATCTGGGGGCCCATCCAGACAGTACATTTATCCTAGGAGCTTCCGCAGCCAACAGGAAGGTGGCCAGACACCATTCTCTGTAGACATCTGTGTTTGTTCCCCGGTTTTAGATGCTTGTTCCTGATTGTCAGTTCCTAAAAAGAATGTGACACTTGAGTAAAAGGCAAAAACTTTGTTTGTGTGCCAGAAACTTCATGAAATGTGTGGAGGGCACATTTTTTCTGGCCAGGAAAAAATTGTGGCCCCTTAGTCAATATTGTACATGTACATCTTTTCACAAGAAGAGAAATCAGGGACAGCCATGGAATCAGGGAAACCCAGGAACATCACCCTGTTGTTCTATGCAATTAGTACACTACCAAACTCTGCATAGGTGGCCAGGCAGCCTGTGAAAAGTGACAATAATTACAAAGTTCTGTTCCTAGCTTGAAAGTATGTGTTCCTGTTCCATTGTGTAGTGCTGACTTGGACAGAAGTAGTCCTACCCCAAAAACTTTGTTTGTGTGGCAGATACTTTATGAACCATGTGAAGGGCTCAGTTTCTCTGGCCTGCACATAACATTGAACTTTTGCAGATATGCAGATATGTGGATATCTAGTCCACACATCCACATATCTGAACCTTCAGGGGTTTTTTTAGCTACCTCCTACAGGCTGAAGGAGGAACATTGAAGTGCTAGAGAGGACTGTAAAAACTGAGAGCCAAGGTGGCTAATAGGAAAGGCCACATATAACCCAGAAACAGGACCCTGTTGTTGGATGCCACAAGAACACAACCAAATCTGTCTAGATGTCCAGGCAGCCAGGCTGTAAAAATAATAGATAATGACAAAGTTCTGTTCCTGGCTTAAAAATGTATGTTCACTTTTGTGTACTGCTGATGGGCAGTAGGGGTCATACACCATGAGGTTTGTTTGTGTGGGAAATAGTTCATGAACTGTCTGGAGGGCAAAAGAATGGAACTTTTGCAGTTAGCCATGTAGCCGAATCTCCACATATCCGCATTCTGCAAGGTTTTTTTTTAAAAAAAACTGCCAGTTTACAGCGGAAGTTCTGCGGCAGCCATCTTGGGAGCCTCTAGCATCAAGTCTGGACAACAGAGGCAGCAATCCTGGGACCAACAGGTCTGTATGTTGACCTCGCCTGAAGTCCTGGGATTTTTTGCCTCTCACTAAAATCTGTGATTATGTGCTGTCTGGAAACGCCCTGGGCGGGGCAAAGCATAACCCTAATGTTATCCTATGGAGAATGCAAAGAAAGGCAACATGTGCTTAAAATGACAAGTGCAGAGCCTTAAAAGAGTCCGTTTTCAAAGAGCAGGTGTGAATGTTACCTTTGCTTGTCACCCTTTTACAATTTCTTTTAGTGACTCTTAACTGACCCTTTGAACTTACAATGGAGTTGCCACATGGGTCAAACCCAATCACATTTAGAGAAGTATAGGTTTACCAGTTCAAGCCAGTTTGGCAAGATCTTTCATTTATTAGAAGTTAAGAACTGACTTCTCTCTTGAATGTAACAATGAGATCGTTTCCTTGTCATTAGGAGGCAAGGCATTTTGTAGGCTTGTACTTTTAAAGTGAGTCTTGTCTTATTCCAGAATGGCCAGGGATCCAGACCCCCCCCCCCACACACACACACACACACATTTGCCTCTTCTTGTTACAGCAGGAAGCATTCCTCTGCCTCAAATTATATTTATTAAGAATAGCTCATAATAAAGTGTGATTGTATACTTATGATATGGACTACACTATGTGTGGGTTTTTGAGACAAGGTGCACGTAATTTTAGCAAAATTCTGCACAGAGATTAAATGTACCATATTGAGGAATCTTGAAATGCCAACATTATTTTCATTTTCTAATTTTGATGAGTTGAAATGGTTTGGTATGTGGAAATATCAGGTATTGTGTGTAACTGTTATTGAAAGCTGTACACCCTTCCCTTCAAAAATTCTGAATTCTGAATGGCTCCATTGGAACTCATAGTGAGCTGTATCGCCTTTCCCTTTTGTCTTGTATTAACCTCCATGATTTTTTGTTAGAATGTTGCCTCACTGCACCTAGGACTTCAGGCATATAATTATCATAATCCCCTCATAGTGTCTCAGGAGGACTCATGGGTCACACAATGGGCTTACACAAGAGCCTAAGGACCCTTTCCTGCTTCTATTACATATGATCTGTTTTATTCCTGGTAACCTTTCCTTGTTCGTGTCACCAAACTGAACTTCTCCCTTGGGCTTCTGTTGATACGACCAACACCCTGAGCACCCTTTTGACTCTCTGTTGTATTAAGCAAAGCTAAGATATCAAAACCCTTTTCAATCCAGTATCATTTGCTCCACCACATTCCTCTCTGATTGAGCCCCTCTCGGGGGGTGGGGGATCAATAAATGGATGAAAGCTTCATATGATTCACTGACATTTTATTAAAGTTTCCTGCCAAAGCAGCAACCAGCCAGTGATGACATCAGATGAGGCCCTGGACCAACCAGAGAACAGATCCTAACTGGACACTTTCTGAACCAATCAGGAACTGGTGTGGGAGGCTTGAATAACTGTCAAAATGTAATAAATATGCTATGTATTCTCAATTATAGTATGTCAGTTCATCAGGAGTCCTGTCTTCACTGACAGCTTCTCTGACCATTGAGAATAAAGTCTCTTATTTTGCCTTCAATCTGTCTGTGTCTCATCTGGCCTTCTGAAGAGCTTGACACACGGGCCCCCAAACCTGGAGAGCTGAAATCACATAACAGAATAATAAGACCATTATGGATTAGTGATACTGCTAACAATAGAGCATAGTTCTAATCATCACATGAGGCAAAAATGCATGACAATTAATTTTTTTGCCTAGAAGTGTGCAAAGACTGAAACATTTCTTGGGTGTCTGTCCATAGTTAACTAATGCATTTCTTTAGAAATGGCATCTAAAATTGCATTCATAATATTATCTACCTTCAAAATGCTTCCCAAAGTGTATCAATAGTTACCAGGTTTTTTATTTTATCTAATTTGTTAGACTAAAGTGGTTAAATTATAGTAGTAGGCTTTGTACAGTGTTTTGGCAAGCTTCATTGATTTCAATGCTACATGATCAGGAGTAGTATTATTTGTCAATCCAGCTGGGGTGCTTAGAAAGCAGAAATCATTGTGGGGAACAAGAGGGACTCCCACGACTGTTAGACATGATCCTCATCCCTTTATTTTCTACATGCACCAGAAATCATCAATCCATTTGCATTTCTAAAGGGAAATTCATAATTAATTTCTTCCTATTATATGGCTTCAAGCTAACTTTGACTTGTCACAATCCTATAACTAGGTTTTCTTGACAAGAATTTTTTCAGAAGAGAATTGCTGTTGCTTTTCTCTGTAACTGAGAAACTGTGTCTTGCCCAGTGAGGATTTTTATGGTAGAGCAGGATTTGAAACCTGGTCTCCTAGTATTCTAGACCAAAACTACCCCACACTAGGTTCCTAATCTATTTATAGTGCCCTTTAACATAAGGGTTCTCACAAGATCAAAGTGGTCACTTTAGCCTAAGAACTGAGATCAGATCTTTACCATTTATTTGAAAACCTCCTTTTTATATGGCTTCCTTTGCTGCCGCAGCTGTTGCTTTTCTTTTCTAAACAGAGTAAGGATCGGTGCACTTTAAAATCAACTTGAGAATCAATTATACAGAATACTAAACAGTTTTCTTAATTCAGAATGCACTTTCATAACAGCTGTATTGATTTTCGTCTGATGGACGCATCCACAAACAAGATGCTTTCAGGATAAAACAAGACAAATTTGACTCTTTCTGGTCAACACTGAAAAAAACAGGCCTTCCATGCTTCTGGTGCTATTGCTGCTACCAACAGCAGAAATGACAATGATGTCTTTTAAATGCATAATTTTTAAAATGACTTTCACACATTTGTTTTTGGCACAAGCCAAACTGTAAGAATATTGGAATCAATTTTGGCTACAGCACCCTATCACTGCCACCAGCATTTCTGCTTATTAGTTGCAAACTATGTCATGAATGACTTTTCAATAACTTTGAAGCATATGTTCTTTTTATTGCAATTTCCAGCATGAAAGGGTATATCAGATTACAGAAAACATATAGACAAAGAATGACATTGGACATACAGACTCTATGCAACTACACTGGATTTACAATTACATTGGTTAAAAAACAAACAAAGGGGAATTACATTTTCACTCAACATTCATACCACATATACACGCGTTCATCCTCAGGCATTCAAATGTTACTATATCATTTTCTTCCTCCTTGGAGAAGCACCTGTTAGGCCAGACCCTGCTTTCCTGCAGCCTGCCAATGCATAGTTCCAAAACGTCCATAATGCCAAAACTTCAAAACGCCGAAATGCCAAAACTTCTTTCCCTAAGAACAATGCCAAGGACCAGATCTCTGTTTTCCATACAGGAGAACCTGACTCCCTGCACAAAATCTAAGACTTCAAAAGCGCACTTCTTCCTCTTCCCTTGAGAAAGAAGCCCCAAGGTGACCAGAATAGTGCTTTCCCATGGCATATCTGTCACTCTCCTTAGGTACGCTATCTCTCTCATTCCCATGGAGCAGAGCATAGCAGGTGAACAGCGTCTCTGTCTGTCACAATTTGAGCATTATTAGACTGAGGGTTTTATAGGAATATTCTGTTGATGTAGTCCCAAAGTTGTAAATTAATGATAGATATATTCCATCCTGGCTCCATCTCAGTTTCCTGCCCAAATGTTGATGTTCTTGATTGGTGTTGATCTTATGTTGACTTCTTTCTTAAAATAAGGAATGTTGCAAACATTTCCTTAACTTGAAAGAACCATTGTCACAATTCTTATCAATTCTCATTAGCACGTTTCGATCACATTTCCAGCAAGCAGGTAGTTAGTCATTGCAGGCCTTAATATTATTCTGGTGTTTCCAAAATCATTAACTCCAACCACACATCCTTCCATTCATTCCCACACATCATATTGAATTCATATTTGTCAAATCTGCACATTGAATTTCTTGTGACAACTACAGGGAAAGCTGCTGATTAATCCAGTAGCTAACTGCATTACATATATGGATTACACTGGGAATTCATGTGAAAAGAGGTCCCATTTTATTATGGCTGCCCTTCACCATTATGAATGACGATGTCTTGCTTCTGATACTTCCTAACTATCCCCCTATGATGCCAAGTGCCAGAGATCAGCTGCAGTAGGCATGCCTTTTTTTAAAAAAAAAAATGTTATTATGCCTATTAAAAAAGATATTACCACCAAATGCATGTATTAATTAATCAAATCAAACAATAATGCAATTACAGTTTAGTACAGATAAGGATGTATCATGCTGCCCCCTACTGCATGGCTACCTGAAATGCTCCATAATATTGATAATTGGCATCAATACAGATATTGAACACTGTAAAATTTTACACAATGAATTAACTCCATCCTTAGTGCCTATCTTCTTTTTCTCTGAACATTAAAATGGTGAGATTTGCTGATATGTACTAAAGATTATATTCATCTGAATTTTATTAATGAGATAATATTTTATATAGCTATATTAGAAATAGCAATTTACTATGTTTTCTTTCAGATTTCATGGTTTAAAATATAGAAATCATATATTATTATTATTTTTCTTCCTGGTTATATTAGGTTCTTGGAATTATGCTTCTGGAATTATTCTGTGATTCAGTGAGATGGACTAAAGCTCTTTATTAGCTGAACATTTTAAGTACGTAATCAAACTACAAACCCCAGGACTGCACTGGGTAGTCATATGACAGCTAAAAGTGGTATCAAACCGCTATATATATATTTGAAGTTTGGGTGCATTATTTGTTTTTCTTGTAAGTATGGATTAGAAAAATGTTGGGTTCTCATTTTGAAGAAGGATTAGCCAATCTGATGTATCTTCCAAACCTAACCACAACCTAAACTTGATTTTCTGTTAGAAATCCATTTATTTCCAAGTTTGCAACAATGTGATGTATGAACCAAGCCAAGTATAACGTAAGAAGGAATTTATCTATTATGAATCACACCGCTTGCCACCAGTATAATGTAACAAGTAATCCCCCTTATGATATAACACCAAATATCAATGTATATCGCGCAACTGGACACCAATATACAGGACCATATGTAATATCACACTACTGGACAATAGAATGGGGAAATCAAGCCCTAGCTGATCTATATTATGGTAGCGATATGATGTTAGATGTGTGCACTGGTAGAGTGAACACTGCTTCAGTTTTCTTTTGGTTTAATGCTGCCACCACCCAAGATGTCTTAGGAATTTTAAAAACGAGTTTCTGAGGTAACCTTTTCGCATCTCTGCCAACACAGCTCTCCCCTTAGCTCTTAAAATGACTGTTTGGATAAGAGACCTTTCTGTGGTATTAGAATATTAAACTGACCGGAAATTCTACTCCAGAATTACCAATGGAATGAGTAACGATAGAGGCTTCTTCAAAGTCAAATAGAGAAAAGGTTTATTTATAAAAACAAACAGACAACTGACTTCTTCTTTTGAGAGGCACAAACACTTGACTTGTTACTATAGCACAATATCTTAATGGTTGCTTAAAAAGAGTTTCTTGACTTGGTTACAAACAAAATCCCTCACTCTACTTCAGTGAAATAGCAGTGAGATTTTGATCAACCTATCCCCAGGCTGTGTTAGAGTAATTAGCCAACTCTCTCCAGAGTTCTCACCACAAACTTACTCAAACTAGAGAGCAAAGCCCTTGTGCTGTCTCACACAAGAAATCAGGTAGCTGTTTTGACCCTTCCTGTCTGCTAATCAGCCCTCCCTGACATACACACACACACTCTCAGAAATACCCGGTCTCAAAACCCACTTCTTCTTCCTTTAGTTCCCAAATCTCAACTCACTCTCTTCTCTCTCAGAAGCTGAAAAATCTCTTTCCCTCCTAAGACTTGGCTCCTCCTCCTCTACTCTAGCCAATCCCAGGAGACCTCCAGCTCCTCCCATCTTCTAACTTTCCTCTCTCAAGAAGGCTTTACTGCTTTACTGGCAGACCCTCTCAAAATGGAGGTTTGCCCTACTGACTTTCCAGGCTTCTACTCTGGCCTATTAGGTAAGAGTCATTACATCAAGGTGTACACACATGTGAAAAATGTGCATTCATTCAATATGTGGAAAAATTGTAGACAATCCATACAAAACCACTTTATTTGACTGCAAAAAAATATATACAAAAATGTCTCCATGTAAAATTTGCACAGAAAAAAATGTATATATTTTGAAAAATGTACATGGAAATACATAATGAATTCCAAAAGTGGAGGATTTGGAAGCTGAATCCTTAGCTGTACCCACACAATTAAATGAGTAAGGTATAAATCTGTTAGGGGAATGGAGCATCCTAAATGTAAATTCAAAAAAAGACACATAGTGCAGAACAAGAAGAGAAATGTGACTCCTTTGGTTAAGAGTATCTATTTTATATGTAAAAAAAATCCTCATCTTTTGAATTTGTGTGCTTGCCATCTTTTTGACATTTCAAGATGGAGTTCCATTGATTAAATCTGGTTTTAAACTATTTTTTATCCTTTTGACTTGGCATATGTCAGATAAGTAGCTTTTAAATCACTGATGCCATTATAGTTCTTCTTAGAAGATCAGACCCCCATGCCAAACTAATAATTCCCACAGCATTCAGAAGAACCCAGGTGCTATCAAACATCAAATCAAAACATCAAATCAAAAAGAGGAAGTTTTAATTTAAAATTAGATTTTTCCTGTCATGTATTATGTACATATACAGGGCATCTCCCCAAAATATAGACACCCATAACATCATTTAATTCTTGGGGCAATGCAATAAAAATGTATGCTTCTTTAACAGAATTAAAGACTCCAATAGTAGGGGTGTGTTTCTATTATAGACTCAATATACATCAGCAGCAACAAAGCATATGTGTGCATATATTTGCATGCATTTGTACACTTCACCTTTACACATATACATACAACGGGTTTTCAAAATGGTATACACTCTTTTAAAAGCTAATCGTAGCATGGTAGCAATGTAAAGGTTAAGTAAATTCATAAATAAAGTGTTATTATTATTATATTTATGTTGAAGAATATGTTGCAATAATAATATAATCTCAGTTATAAATTTCATCGTAAATTACAATTTTAGGTAAGATGTTCAAATTGTCATCCATGCACAAAGAAAATTAAGTTCTTCTCTGATTGAAAAGCTCAAACCAAAATGGTACAGCCCTATGGAATATATAATAGTTTTAAACCTGTGTGAATTTTAACACCAGGTTACTACTAAAATCTCAGTGAAACAGAGGATTGTCATATACGAGCTCTCCATTGTGTGAGTGCATGAACCACTAGTTGTCTTAGGGTGCTTCTACACAGACACTATAATGTTGTTCGAAGCAGTTCAAGAGCACAGTCTACAGTCCACCTAGAATGTCTGCTGCTGTGTGGATGAAGCCAGAAATAAGGCTTACAAAACCCTCATCAGAAAGTCCAGAATACGCCAGATAATGCACTGCAGCTGATCAGAGTATATCCTCATGCAGGACTCGAAACTGAGATGATCCCAGATGGGCATGGATATGTACTAGGCCTGGGCTATTAGTTTCGTTTATTTTGTAATCCGTTAAATATTCGTTAATTTAGCAATTACAAAATGAATACGAAACGTATTTTAAAACCTGACAGGGTTTTAAAATAACGAATCGGCATCCCCCATACTTTTAACGAGCTTCCGCTCGTTTCGTTAATGTAATGGAGGATGCTGGTGCCCTGGGAGCCAATCCGGCGCTCCAAAGCACCCAGCAGTGCACCGTGGCTGTTCCTGATGGAGAGCGGAGAGCGAGAGGGGCGAGAGAGCGGCGAGCGAGAGGGGCGAGTGAGCGGAGAGCGAGAGGGGCGAGAGAGCGGCGAGCGAGAGGGGCGAGAGAGCGGAGAGCGAGAGGGGCGAGAGAGCGGAGAGCGAGAGGGGCGAGTGAGCGGCGAGCGAGAGGGGCGAGAGAGCGGCGAGCGAGAGGGGCGAGAGAGCGGAGAGCGAGAGGGGCGAGAGAGCGGAGAGCGAGAGGGGCGAGAGAGCGGAGAGCGAGAGGGGCGAGAGAGCGGCGAGCGAGAGGGGCGAGTGAGCGGAGAGCGAGAGGGGCGAGAGAGCGGAGAGCGAGAGGGGCGAGAGAGCGGCGAGCGAGAGGGGCGAGTGAGCTGAGAGCGAGAGGGGCGAGAGAGCGGCGAGCGAGAGGGGCGAGAGAGAGGCGAGCGAGAGGGGCGAGAGAGCGGAGAGCGAGAAGGGCGAGTGAGCGGCGAGCAAGAGGGGCGAGAGAGCGGCGAGCGAGAGGGGCGAGAGAGCGGAGAGCGAGAGGGGCGAGAGAGCGGAGAGCGAGAGGGGCGAGAGAGCGGCGAGCGAGAGGGGCGAGAGAGCGGCGAGCGAGAGGGGCGAGTGAGCGGAGAGCGAGAGGGGCGAGAGAGCGGCGAGCGAGAGGGGCGAGAGAGCGGAGAGCGAGAGGGGCGAGAGAGCGGAGAGCGAGAGGGGCGAGAGAGCGGAGAGCGAGAGGGGCGAGAGAGCGGAGAGCGAGAGGGGCGAGAGAGCGGCGAGCGAGAGGGGCGAGAGAGCGGAGAGCGAGAGGGGCGAGTGAGCGGCGAGCGAGAGGGGCGAGAGAGCGGAGAGCGAGAAGGACTCAAACAATGATGGATCTGGACCACACTTGGCAAAAGCACTCAATATACACCCAAATATGAACACAGATGGAGTTTGCGGGAAATAGACCTTGACATTTGGGAGTTTTAGTTACGGGGATTTATGGTTCACCTGCATTCAAAGAGCGTTCTGAACCCCACAAGCGGCGAGCGAGAGGGGCGAGCGAGCGGCGAGCGAGCGAGAGGGCCCGCCAGAGTGAGTGCCTGCCTTCCCTCCTTAATAATAATTTAAATTTAATAATAATAATTTTAATTTCTCCTCCCTATTCTACTAAATTAATAATTAAATTTAAAAAATATTTTAAAAATATTGAAAAAAAAAAGGGCGCCATCTTTACAAAATGTTTTGTAAATATTTACGAAATTTCGTAAATACCGAACTTTTGGGGGGGAAAATTTTGTAATTATTTTAAATAACGAAACAAAAAAACACCCCAATTACAAAACGATTACAAAACCAAATTTTTGCGTTGTTACTCAGGCCTAATATGTACATCAGTTGAGAAAAATGCATTTTCCATCAGCCTTCTATCTGCAGATACTGTGGTTCCTGGATTCAGTTCATGTTCACAATCAGAAGATATTGTGACAATCCTGCCAGCCTCAAACTCATTCCTGATATATTTGTGAAGGCACTGTACTGCAAAACCAGTTTGCTTTAATCCACTACCAAACTAGATTACAGTATCTGTGTAGAATTGCCCTTAGACCTCCAGTAATCATGAACCATGATAGCTCTCTGCCTTTGCAATATTGGGAAAGGGGAAAGGACACAGCTCATGCTGCTGCAAATAATAGAGAAAGCAAGAGCTGATGGCAGAGTGTTGGCTGGCCAACATGGCTGTAGTCAGGGAATGCAAAACATGGGTCAGCCATTGTGAGCCAACACAGAGCTTTGGTGGTGCGGGGTGGAATACCTTTTTTCATTTAAGAATTCTCTACTTGGGCTTGGAATTATCAATCATGATACAAATGGACTCCATAATCCATCAGTAATCAGTGTTAGATAGTGAAGATCAAAAATTAAATAGTGAAGTGGAGATGAAGCACTACTGGGCTAACACCCTCTTCCTCTTTCCTTAACATAGAGATGCTTAAGATTTGTAACCTAGTGTATACCTATGGCACCTATCTAAAACACATGTCTAAGAAAGGGAATCTAGAAATGGTGGGGTTGAACCTGGCTGGTGAATCCCCCTTTGTTGTTTGGATGGACTTCTCCAGGCTGCTTGTTCTTCAGTCTTAGCATGCCCCCCATCTGCTTCCTCTTGTTCATTGGCAGGGACCATATGGCTCTAAGCACCTAACTCTCATTTTGTACCACACCTCCAATTATTCCACCATATGCTCTATCATTATATTGTAATTGCAGATATTTTGTACTAGAAATACTACCAGGAATTTCATATGCCATTTGCTTCATTGCAAGCATAGCAAACAAAAAGGAAATGAAAGAAACCCCCTAAACAGCTGCCACACACATTCTACACAATCTGATGACTTGTTTGACTCAGCCTTAGCAATGATTTGCCAGCAGACGAGAAATCCAAGAATATGGCTATAACTTAACATTAAACTGTATGGAACCCTGAGTAACAAGACTGTATGTGTCGAATAATAGTGATTGTACTAATATGAATAAAAAATTGTCTGATATCTTGTCTCAAAAGTCCTGTTGTATGTTTTCTGTCATAATATCTTCAATGTGATTATTTTGTAATCCCATTACAAGGAAAATAATAATGTTACACGGGAAAGATAATGATCCCTCTTCAGAACAAATGCACACAGAAGCCAAGCACAGTCTCAAAAGTCATATTCTCACAGAATACAATGAATATTTAGGGAATGGTTAGCAAATTTGGCTCTTTGCCATTTGTCTCAGAACATCTAAAGGCTTATAGAATTTGTTACAATAAGTCCTATGGAATGTTTGTTGGAAGAACATTTATGAAATATGCAAATAGTTCTGATTTTCATTATTTATGGTGACAAAATAAAACCTCTCCCCGCTTCTCATTTAGGTTTTATTAGAGATTGGTAATTTGTGTGAGAGGGGGAGTATACACTTCCACTGCTTGCAGGAACAACTTAAATAAATATACAGTATAAAGATGTATTATAAATATATGCAACCCATTATTTTTTTCTGGCAATCTGGTCAACATTAAAGAAAAAGTAAAAAAAATAACAAGTGCTCTTACTTCTGATGTCCATTTTATCTTTCCCGAAATCATCTAAAGATGTTTAGGTGTACAACCTCATCAGCTTGGCCACCAGAATATCCGCACATCATGGTGATTCTGGTGGTGCCCATTGGGGGGCATGGGAAACCCATCGACCCACATTCTGTATCACCCAATTTACTCATTATTCCATCCCAATGGGGGAAGCTACTCCTGTTGATCCTAATGCAACACGGGAAGCTTCCTGTGTTGCCACCATTGCAGCATGTGGTGGTTCATCTATATTTCTGTGATGGAGCCCAACCATAAGATGTTCCACATTTTGGAAAAAGAGCTAGCAGGTTCCATCACAAAAATATAGATGAACTGAAAAGTACCCCATGTGATGAGGTCAATAGTCATGCACCTTCAATGTCACAAGCCTTTCAGTATTTTGCTTTAGAGAACTTATAAATATTAGTATTTTGGGGAAGACTTGAGACTTAGGGTTTGTCTACACAAGCCCAAACACCCAAAGTGATTGAGAAATCATGCTTGGATGTTTACATGACATCCAGAGACTCCTGGTCCTTATTGTAGGGCAAACTGGGTTAAACCAGTTTAGCTCCACATGATGGAAAGCCAGGGAATACTTGTGAGTTTGAGAACAGTGGGATCTGCACTACCAAGTCTGATGTGGCTCTTTCTACAGCCTGCCCTTTCCGCCTCATATGGACACTTTGGAATGGCCAGGAGCTCTCCTGGAATTCTGATGACAACAGAAGGGGAAGGGGATGGTTCAATGGGGCTGAGCATGTTTCAACCCAGCTAGATCATGCAGACTCCACTCTATTGCTAATTTGGCACAGAGTGGAGCGAGTTTAGCGTATTCAGATGGGCTGCAAATTAAGTGGTCTTTGACACTTCTGTCTTCTTCCTCTTCCTCTTCCTCTTCCTCCTCCTCCTCCTCCTCCTCTTCTTCTTCTTCTTCTTTCCCACCTTTCTTCTAATAATGGGCCGATAACATATTTAAAACAATACACATTTTTTTAAAAAAAAAACAATCGAAATCCCTAAATGGAAGTTCTAAGTTCTATCAGTTAATCTGAGAGACATGCAATGAGATAGCCATTGTGGCTTTTTTTTTTTTAAAAAAAACTTTTTGTCAAAAATCCTGGCATCAGTAGATGTATAAATATTTCTGAAAGTTGGGGAAATTATCTCCTGTTATCTTGTGTCATTGTATAGAAAATATGAGAAGATAGCTCTTGTAGCTTTTAAAAAAAATGTTGTTTATAAAATCTTTGAAAATTCCCTCACCCTAATAGCTGTAAAAATGAGGGAGAAAGAAGCCCCTGAAGTTTCCCTTCTTGTGCAATTACTATAATGAAAAAGTAAGAAGTTTTGTTTACTCTCGGTATAGTAATTATATTTTCACTAACAATACTTTAGCAACATTTTAGAAACAAAACTTCAGCACCCTATAGTTTTGTAATGAGTTTTGAATTTTTTTCATCAATTGCACAGTCCTATTAACTACATATGAAAGATGCCAAGAGGCACTGCAATTGAATTGAATGGAACACTGGCAAGAGACTCCCTACCCACTGTCCTGATGCATAATAGGCCCTACGCACAATGAGACTGATGTTCATTGATCCTGTTGTGCAACACACCTGTATACATTAGTCACCTTTGTCAACTTCCCTATGTAATATTGGAAACACACATTACAAAACTGCCAAGTTCTAATTCATGCAGATATATATATATATATATATATATATATATATATATATATATTTGCAAATATATACATTACCAGTACAGTTCTGGCCAGTGTTCCTATATGCCAACAATGAACATCCACGAGAATTACTTCTTTCAGGAAAGCAAATGGAATTGCCACATTGATAAAAGCAGAACACATTTGTTACTTTTCACATTTATGCACTCACACTTTGTCTAAGACTACTGAGACCTTTTGGAAGGATCGTATCATGCAAATTTTCATTTAATTAACAGAGGCTCTAATAAAATTATATTCTCCTTCTGTTGTGCTAACTTGATTGATTTTTAAAAGAATTATTGTTGTTACAATGTTCCATGACACACACATCTGAAGCATATGGAGAAATAAGGTAGATCAGGCAGTACTTTGTCAGCTAAGTTCTGGAGCTTTGAAGGTAGCTGTTACAGGGAAGGAAAGATAGGCAGGGTCTTCTTGTCAAAGAAGAATGGCAAGACAATAGGTTGGGTCTAAAATGCAAGTGACATGGAGTTGCTTTATTACAGATCACCAGGCTTTAGAGAAAATATTTTAACTTGCTTTATTTTTCTGCATAGAATATTGAAAAGAATTTAACAGATGTCAGAAAATCTATGACAACATTCATCATGCTGTCAAGACTAGGCAAATTCCAAAAATAAAATAGCTAACAAAAATAAGATTAAGTCACTCACGTGTAATTCACTGCAGTTTTGTTGGTCTGATCCCATGCAACTTTACAAGCATTGTGGCTTTCCAAAAGTGGACGCCTACTTGGTGTGGTCTCTTCCATTGTGAAGAACTAGGTTTCTTAGTCTACTGGTGCTTCCTTCTGTGGAGGAAACTGGTGCTGTGGAGGAAACTGGTGCTTCCTTCTACCAAGAGGCCACTTCCATTGTCTGTGAAAAGTTCTGCACCAGTATCACCACTCACTGTTGCTGCTCCCAGTAGCTATTGCAAACATTTAGTCTGGATTCCTAGCAAAACAAAAAAACCTAAAAAACTAAAAACCACAGGAACTGCCAAAATAAATAGTATATAATCATTACTCAATATTAGTCTATAATTAGTCTATAATTCTTTGTCAAAGACAAGTTTTGATCTTCTTTAGAAATCAAAGCTAGATTAGCCTTCTGCCATCTATGAGCTATTTTCCAAGTTGGTAAAATTGAGTTCATTTTCTGCTATAGTTGAATTAAAGTTCTCCCTGAAAATATTTATAATACGAGTGTATCAAAGGAAGCTACCTGGGCCTGTTGTCTTTAATATAGATGTCTTATAATATTACAAATTTATCTTACTGTAACAGATGCATTTATAGTCACTTTTGCTGTTCTGTGACAAATTCTACTAAGATATACATTCTTATGGTTTTTTTTCCCCTTTGAAACACTATATCTTCTTTCTTGTATAAAGATGAATAAAAAGTAATTTTATTATAAAACATTTGAGTTACAAAAATTGTGACAGGAATTCATTTCAGCAGATCACAAGAAGAAAAATTAGGGACGCATTGTATATTCATTTTAATTTGAGTCCAGAATTAGAATGGGAGAAGTCAATATGTGGCTCTTCAAACTGATTTACAAGAGATTAAAACTGTTGTGGTAGAGGTATACTTCGAGGGTGGCCTCTTTCATAAATCTTAGAGAAAAATGATGGCAGAGTGGGTGAAGGTAGTGGTTAATGCCTTCCTAAAGGAGGACAAATTTCCAACGAGCCTAAAAGAGGCTGTTATAAAACCACTGTTGAAGAATCCATCACTTGACCCCACCCAATTAGACAACTTTCGTCCAGTTTCCAATTTCCCCTTTTTGAGCAAAGTCCTGGAACATGTGGTGGCCTTGCAACTCCAGGGATTCTTGGTAGACACTGATTATCCAGATCCGGCACAGTCTGGCTTTAGACCGTGACATGGTACCAAAACAGCCTTGGTCACCTTGGTAGATGATCTACACCAGGAACTAGATGGGGATGTGTTTCTCTGTTCGTTCTGCTGGACCTCTCAGTGGCCTTTGATACCGTCAACCACAGTATCCTTCTGGGATGCCTCAGGGATATGGGACTTGGGGGTACTGCTTTGCAGTGGCTCCAGTCTTTCCTTGAGTAGCTCCAGTCTTTCCAAAAGGTGTTGCTGGGAGACACCTGCTTGTCCCCACAACCATTGACTTGTGGGGTTCCGCAGGGTTCTATTCTGTCCCTCATGTTGTTTAACATTTACATGAAGCTGCTGAGAGAGATCATCTGGAGTTTTGGGGTCAGATGTCATCTGTATGCAGATGATATTCAGCTCTATCACTCTTTCCCACTTACTAAGGAGGCTGTGCAAGTCCTGAACCAGTGCTTGGCTGCTGTGACGGACTGGATGAGGGTGAATAGATTGAAACTTAATCCAGACAAGGCAGACAGAGGTACTCCTAGTCTGTCGCAAGGCCGAACAGGGGATAGGGTTACAGCCTGTGTTAGACGGGGTTACACTCCCCCTGAAGACACAGGTTTGCAGTCTGGGAGTGATCCTGGACTCACTGCTGAGCCTGAAACCCCAGGTCTCGGCGGTGGCTGGGAGAGCATTTGCACAATTAAAACTTGTGCGCCAGCTGCGCCCATTCCTTGGGAAGTCTGGCTTGGCTACGGTGGTCCACACTCTGATTACATCCAGAATAGATTACTGCAACACTCTCTATGTGGAGCTACCTTTGAAAACTTCTCGGAAGCTTCAATTAGTCCAATGGTAGGCAGCCAAGTTGTTAACTGGAGTTGCACCAGCTCCATTGGCTGCTGATTGGCTTCTGGGCACAATTCAAAGTGCAGGTTTAAACCTTTAAAGCCCTAAATGGTTCTGGCCCAGATTACTTGTCCAAACTTATCTCCTACTATGAACCATCACGAAGCTTAAGATCATCAGGAGAGGCCCTGCTCTCAATCCCACCACTCTCGCAAATGCGATTGGTGGGAACGAGAGACAGGGCCTTCTCGGCAGTGGCTCCCCATCTGTGTAACTCCCTCCCTAAGGACATCAGGTTGGCTACCTCCCTCCTGTCCTTTAGAAGACAACTGAAGACCTGGCTCTGTGGCCAGGTGTTTGATTAGATGAAGTGACAATAGGCAAGGGATTTAGGTTTGCGACACTGGATTTCCTGGCTTGATTTTTGGTTTTAATGGCACTCTAATATTATTGTTAAATGAATTTATTGGCTGATTTGTATGATTTTTTAAGATGTTTTTACTGTTTTACTGTTTTAATTGTTTTTTTATGATGTATACATTGCAAGCATCGTTGATACCTTTATGAGGCCGCCCTGAGTTCCCCTTGTAGGGAGAAGGGCGGGATAGAAGAATATGAAATAAATAAATAAATAAATAAATAAAATAGCTAGAACTGTCTTGTAGACATCCACAATTTTGGCCGCCAACCTTATATATGAGGGCGACTTATACATGAGCAGCATCTATATCTATAAATTTCCTACTGGCGTCCAACGGGGAAGCAAAACTCTAAAACCCCTCCACAAAACTCCACCAAAATTGCCATGCCCCAAGGACAACCCACTAGGTATAAACTAATCCAGTCAGAAATCAAAACAACACAACCACACACAGAAACAACGGCAAAACAACTGAGCATGCACACTGGCGCAAAGTCCCCAGCGCGTGCGCACACATGGCCGAACGGCCAACGCACTTCCCTCCCTCCCTCGCCCCGCCCAGCGCGAACACGTCACCACACTTCCCCACGGCACACACACACACACAAACAACGCAACTTCCCCCCGCCCCCTTCCCTCCACCCCCTCCTTCATCTTACTCCTCCCACGCTGCCTCCAAGCCCCACTCCGCACACTCCAAGCCTCGCCGTGCCACATCCCCACTGGAAAGACACGCCCCCTCCCTTCGCCCCACCCCTTCCCTCCCTGAGACACTCCTGGAAGGAAAGGGGTGGGGTGAAGGGAGGGGGCGTGTCTAACCGGAGAGGGAGGGAGGAGGGAAGGAGTGAGTCACGGAGGAAAGGGGTGGGGCGAAGGGAGGGGGCTTGTCTTCAAAGTCGCCCCCTCCCTTCTCCCCACCCCTTCCCTCCCTGAGTCACTACTTCCCTCCTCCCACCCCCTCCGGAAAGACACGCCCCCTCCCTTCACCCCACCCCTTTCCTTCCAGGAGTCAATCAGGGAGGGAAGGGGTGGGGCGAAGGGAGGGGGCATGTCTTTCTGGAGGGGGTGGGAGGAGGGGTGACTCAGGGAGGGAAGGGGTGGGGAGAAGGGAGGGGGCAACTTTGAAGACACAATGATGGATCCGGACCAAAGCATTCAATACGCCCAAATATCCACACAGATGGAGTTTGAGGGAAATAGACGTTAACATTTGGGAGTTGTAGTCACTGTGATTCAGAGTTCACCAACACTCAAAGAGCATCCTGAACCCCACCAACGACAGAATTGGGGCAAACATGCCACACTGAACCCCCATGACCAACAGAAGATACTCAAGTTTACACACAAGCATAAAGAAGGGGGAGGAAGGAGGGATGCCAGAGAGAGAGGGGGGGGGAAGGAAGGAGTGTGAGAGAGAGAAAGAGGGAAAGAGGGCGAGTGAAGGAAGGAAGAGAGGCCAGGCAGAGACTTCAAAACTCTTACTAAAGGCCACAGCAATGCGTGGCAGGGCACAGCTAGT
This sequence comes from Anolis sagrei, assembly GCF_037176765.1. Taxonomy (NCBI): domain Eukaryota; kingdom Metazoa; phylum Chordata; class Lepidosauria; order Squamata; family Anolidae; genus Anolis; species Anolis sagrei. Next base: position 215,479,859 of record NC_090022.1, on the reverse strand, counting down.
ATATGATAAATCTGATTCATACCAGTAGGCTATGTGAAAGACTGGATAACTCTGACCCAAGTGTCAATGCCATATCTTGCAGCAGGGATTCTGACAGTAGTGCAAAGCTGCAGTGATACATATGACCCATGTTTAGTATCACAGTGTTTCACTGATTGAAAGTAAGCAAAGCTAAACTTTTTCTGGCTCAACTGCTAATGCAGACTTAAACTTCTGAACCTATTCCTGGAGCATACCTTTCAACTATCCCTATTTCCATATTGGCTACTTTGTAAGATACATCTACTCCTAAGCCGATAAACATATACCTGTAAGTATTTATAACAAACTGAAAAAAATACTCAGAAAATTAAGTCTGAAGTATCTTTGTAATCATCCAGTATTCTATGGGAGTATATGCTTGAAGAGTTTCTTTAAAAAAAAGAAACAAAGAAATCTTGTTTAAGAGTTTGTTTCTACCCCTTTACTGGCTCTGCAGAGAATCAATGAATAAATCTTTTCAATGATTATCTTTTTATAAAGCGCTATAGAGGAGGAGTGAAGTTTTAAAAGAAAATCAGAGTAGATTTGTAAATTGCCTAACCACAATCTCATAATTACAGCAAGCATGTAACTGCAATAAAATGTAATGTGTTTATAAAAAGAAAAAGAAAAAAGAAAGCATGGATAATGCAAGTGCCTCAAGAAAATGACTGCATCTGGCCATTTTTTACATCAAGAAAATGACTCCCCCAAAAGATATTTTGCCTAGATCCTAAACAAAGAATTATAATCTAACCAAGGAGTTTCAATTATTTTTTAAGCATTCATACCTCCATTTCAAGAGTGGAAGTGTTAGTTTTATCGTTTTGTCTCAAAAGAGACACTGTTTTCAGTAAGATAGATAGGCAGAATTGCATAAAAGTTGTAAACCCTCTCTCTTGTATTCCCTATGTTGCAACTACAGAAGGTGGTGCAGAGGATTAAACCTCTGTGCCAGCAGGACCCACAGGTCGCAGGTTCAAATCCAGGGAGAACGTGGATGAGCTCCCTCTGTCAGCTCCAGCTCCTCATGTGGGGACATAAGAGAAGCCTCCCACAAGGATGGTAAAAGATCAAAACATCCTGGCATCCCCTGGGCAACGTTCTTGCAGACGGCCAGTTCTCTCACACCAGAAGTGACTTGCAGTTTCTCAAGTAGCTCCTGACACGACCAAAAAAAAAAAAAGAAAGAAACCCCTACAGAAGGTGTATTCCACCCAGTTAGTAAGTGCTGGGAAAAAAAATTAAAGAAGAGAATAGTGTATTCATTTAGAAGTTCCTGCTGATAAAATAGAATGTGTTAGTAAAATATGTATTGATTCATTTTGATTGTTTTATATTATAAATGGTTCAAACAATTTTAACATAATTAACTCAAATAGGAGAGCAGGAAAGAAATATTTTAAATAATGTAAATATATAAATTAAGCAATATAAAATATTGTTATAGGCTTTCATGACCAGAATCACTGGGTTATTGTAGGTTTTTCCGGGCTATATGGCCATGTTCTAGAGGCATTCTCTCCTGATGTTTCACCTGCAATAAATACTGACACTTCAAGTCCCTACATCCTCACCAACACCATTGAACCCTGAATTTCTCTCAAAATTGGGACTCTATGCGGTTTGCATTTTTTTCACTGATTTCCTTCATATCTTTATCTATAAGAAATGTTTTGACAAATTAGTCTTCACAAACCTATATTGCAGGTTCAGGATTCATCTGGCTGCCTCTATTCCTTTAGGGTTTATAGCTCTCAGTAAGCCATTTGGAATCAACATTCATTTATCCAGTGTAAAGAAAACAGACAAACCCTTCTTTCTGTAACCTGAACTTTGAATTTATCAAGCAAGTCATTTAGGCGTTTGCAAAACTATGCTTTGAGGGGCTTCTTGCCTATTTCCACATTAGCAGTTTTGCCCCCAGATTTGTTAGTATTCACCACAAGGAACATTCCCAAGAACTCTCTTGTTCTTTTCACATCTTTCATCTGCATTAGTCATTGATTGAGGACCTCATCACATTGGGGTCCAGAAGCAAGGGAACAGCAGGGAAAACCATAGGGCAGCACCCAGCTTCATTCCCTTACCATGGTTAATCGTGGACCACTATCCCACATTTCCCAGCTGTCCCTAGCTTCCTCCTGTGCTGGCCCCAGCTTCTTCAATGAGGATACCTGTCTCCTCAGGGCTCTTCAGGGCCCGACAGAGCCCCACTGGAAGTTTGTTGCTGTTTATTCATTCAGTTACTTCTGACTCTTCGTGACCTCATGGAACAGCCCACACCAGAGCTCCCTGTTGGCCATCACCACCCCCAGCTCCTTCAGAGTCAAGCCAGTCACTTCAAGGATACCATCCATTCATCTTGCACTTGGTCAGCCCCACTTCCCTTTTCTTTCCATTTTCCCCAGCATCATTGTCTTCTCTAAGCTTTGGTGTCTTCTCATTATGTGGCCAAAGTACTTCCTCTTTGCCTCTAATATTCTTCCCTCCAATGAGCAGTCAGGCTTTATTTCCTGAAGTATGGATTGGTTCAATCTCCTCATAGACCAAGGCACTCTCAGAATTTTCTTCCAGTACCACAGTTCAAAAGCATCTATCTTCCTTTGCTCAGCCTTCCTTATGGTACAGCTCTCACATTCATAGGTTACTACGGGGAATACCATTGCTTTAACTTCGTTGCCAGTGTGATGGCTGTACTCTTCATTGTTTTATCGAGATTGGTCACTGCTCTCCTCCCAAGAAGTAAACGTCTTCTGATTTCCTGGCTGCAGTCTGCGTCTGCAGTATTCTTTTCACCTAGAAATACAAAGTCTTTCACTGCCTCCACATTTTCTTCCTCTATTTACCAGTTATCGATCAGTCCGGTTGTCATATTCTTGGGTTTGTTTTGTTAATGTTTAACTGCAACCCGGTTTTTGCACTTTCTTATTTCACCTTGGTTAGAAGGCTCCTCAGCTCCTCCTCACTTTCAGCCATCAAAGTGGTATAATCTGTATATCTAAGGTTGTTAATGTTTCTTCCAGCAATTTTAACTCCAGCCTTGGATTCGTGAAGCCCCGCTGGAAGTAGCCCTGTGCAACAACCACAAGATGGAGAATGGAGGGACAAACGACTATATTTTCATCTATTGCTCTCCTGCTCCGGCGTTGCGGACGGGATTGTGCCCGCTCGGGATTGTGGCCACTCGGGTGGATGTGAGAGGCCTGAGGTCTTGCTTGCGGCCTTGTGGCCTTTCTTTGCGGCTTGTCGGACTCGGCCAGCTTTCCAACACTCTGGCCTCACCGCCCTCCAACGCGCTGCCGCCACCTTGAGGCTCGGTTGTTCACCCAGGGCCTAGCCAGCCCTCCCAAGGCTTGAGCATATGCTCTTTAGCAGGTCCTGGAAGCGTCTCACTCCTGCTGGACAATCAGAAATTAGAACTAATCTGTTGGCAACGACTACCTTGCCACCACCCCCTGAGGTCCATCTCCTAAAGCAGTGGGTAACCGCCGCCACTCCATGAGTTTTCCATCATCTCATCTGCTAACCATCAAATCCGGAAATTGTGTGGACCATCTCTTCGGCCCGATTACTGTGGCATCTCGTTGTCTTCCAAATCTGGTTAGAATTATAGATAGATTGTGCTGACCATCATTTAATTCGTCTATGCTGACTTCCTTGATTGTGTGGACCATCTTTTTGATTGTGTTAACCATCCTTGTCTGTGTTGACCTTTTTGACTCAGCTATCGCTGATTGTGCTGATCATTTTTAGTGTGTCTGGTGCGGAGCACTAATTATTGTTCTATTAATAAGTGATGTGTATAGCTATCCGGAGTGTTTTAGCACTTTACCCGACCAGCACTTTAATTTTATTACCTCTGTGGCAATTGGACCATTAATTCATTGAACCTCAGCACTTTAATTGTTTCAACCAGCCATCTAGCGTAGAATTTTAAGTCCTCCATGACGCACCTTACTGTAGCACTTTAGAGCTGTTTGATAAAGCCATTGCACTTTAAAGCCGATTTAACAGCTACCACCCATGTCACCACCCATTCCCTGGCATTTGTTATTCTTGCTGCTAATTGTTTATGATAGAGAGAAGGAGTGGAGTAGTTCTGAAAGACCTGATTATAACACTTTAGGATTGGAAAATAAACTATGGGTTGATGTTATGGCCACCGCATGCGTCATGGAGGAGGGAGAGGGTTCCGTTAACCGGGGAGCCCCCATAGAAGTCGTGGCGGGGAGGGGGAGGTACGGGAAAGGGAGACCTTTAATTCGGCCTAGGGAATGTAGATCAACATTAGTAATCCCAAATCGGTCTCCTGATACGATAAGTCGGTGTAACCAGGTTGGCGGTCCCTCCGAATTGAAAGTGGTGCTGTTGAACGCCAGATCTGTCAATGGTAAAGCAACTTTCATCCAGGATTTAATCCTGGGGGAACGGGCAGATCTGGCGTGCATCACAGAGACCTGGTTGGACGAAGCAGGAGGCGTGAATTTGACCCAGCTTTGCCCGCCAGGTTTCTCTGTGCAGCACCAACCGAGATCCGGAGGGTGGGGAGGTGGAGTTGCAGTGGTCTATAGAGATTCCATTCTTCTGACCAGGGCCCCCATCCCGCAGTCTACAAATTTTGAATGCGTCCACCTGAGGGTGGGTTACCAGGACAGATTAGGGATTCTGTTAGTGTACCGTCCACCTCGCTGCACTACAGTCTCCCTACCTGAGCTTGCGGGGTTGGTCTCGGACCTGGCATTGGAGTCCCAACGGCTGCTTGTACTGGGGGACTTCAATGTCCATGCCGAGGCCGCCTTATCGGGAGTGGCTCAGGACTTCATGTCTACCATGGCAACCATGGGGCTGTCCCAACAGGTATCTGGCCCCACCCACAGTGCTGGACATACATTGCTTGGTTTTCTGCCAGGGATGGGAGGAAGGTGGCGGTGTTGAGGAGTTATCCATCTCTCCGTTGCCATGGACCGACCACTACCTGGTCAGTTTTAGATTCACTGCACCCCCCAACCTCCGCAGAGGTGGAGGACCCATTAAACTGGTCCGCCCCAGGAGGCTTATGGATCCAGATGGATTCCTGATGGCTCTTGGAGAATTTCCCGCCACCTCGGTTGGTGATCCTGTTGAGGCCCTGGTCACTCTCTGGAATGGGGAGATGACTAGGGCAATAGACACGATCGCTCCAGAATGTCCCCTCTCGAGTAGCCGAGCTAAACCAGCCCCTTGGTTCACCGAGGAGCTGGCAGCATTGAAGCGAAAGAAGAGGGAACTAGAGAGCGTGTGGCGTTCGGATCCGAGCGAGCCAAATCGAACACGGTTTGTGTCCTTTTTAAGGGCATATGCTGCGGCAATAAGAGCCGCAAAGAAGACTTTCTTCGTGGCCACTATTGCGTCTGCAAAGAACCGTCCGGCTGAACTGTTCCGAGTTGTCAGAGGCCTATTAAAACCCACCACTCAGGATGGGTGCTCTGATGACTCGGCAGCTCACTGTGAAGCTTTTGCTCAGTTCTTCGCAGACAAAGTCGCTTTGATCCGCTCTGGACTGGATACCATATTAACGGCAGTATCTGAGGATGTAACATGAGCATCTGCTTGTCCGGTTTTGATGGATTCATTTCAATTGGTTCAATCCGAGGATGTGGACAAGGTGCTTGGAGGAATGAGAGCTACCACATGCATCCTAGACCCCTGCCCATCCTGGCTTCTGAAGGAGGCCAGAGGGGGATTGGCCGAGTGGGTGAAGGTGGTGGTTAATGCCTCCCTCCGGGAGGGCAAAATTCCAGCCAGCTTAAAACACGCTGTGATAAAACCGCTGTTGAAGAAACCATCACTGGATCCCACTCAATTCGTCAACTATCGGCCTGTTTCCAATCTCCCCTTTTTGGGCAAAGTCATGGAACGTGTGGTGGCCTCACAACTCCAGGCATTCTTGGTAGACACGGATTTTCTGGATCCGGCACAGTCTGGCTTCAGGCCGGGGCATGGTACCGAGACAGCCTTGGTCGCCTTAGTGGATGATCTGCGTCGGGAGCTCGACAGGGGGAGTGTGTCCCTGTTGGTGCTGCTCGACCTCTCAGCGGCCTTCGATACTGTCGATCACGGTATCCTTCTGGGACGCCTCGCGGGGATGGGTCTCAGAGGCACTGTTCTTCAGTGGCTCCACTCATTCCTCGAGGGTTGGTCTCAGATGGTGTTACTGGGAGACTCCTGCTCAACCCCACAACCTTTGTCTTGTGGGGTTCCTCAGGGTTCAATACTGTCTCCCATGTTGTTCAACATCTACATGAAGCCGCTGGGCGAGATCATCCGGAGTTTCGGAGTTCGATGCCATCTGTACGCAGATGATGTCCAACTCTGTCACTCCTTTCCACCTGCTACTAAGGAGGCTGTCGAGGTCCTGAACCGGTGCTTGGCCGCTGTGACGATCTGGATGGGGGCGAACAAATTGAAATTGAATCCAGACAAGACAGAGGTACTCCTGGTTAGTCGCAAGGCCGAACAGGGTATAGGGCTACAACCTGTGTTGGACGGGGTCGCACTCCCCCTGAAGACGCAGGTCCGCAGTTTGGGTGTGATCCTGGACTCATCGCTGAGCCTGGAACCCCAGGTTCCGGCGGTGACCAGGGGAGCTTTCACACAGTTAAAACTCGTGCGCCAACTGCGACCGTACCTTGGGAAGTCTGACTTGGCCACGGTAGTCCACGCTCTGGTTACATCCCGCCTTGATTACTGCAATGCTCTCTACGTGGGGTTGCCTTTGAAGACGGCTCGGAAGCTCCAACTAGTCCAATGGGCGGCAGCCATGGTACTAACAGGAGCGGGGCACAGGGAGCGCACAACTTCTCTGCTGTACCAGCTCCACTGGCTGCCGATCTGCTACCGGGCTCAATTCAAAGTGCTGGCATTGGCCTTTAAAGCCCTAAACGGTTCTGGCCCAACTTATCTATCCGAACGTATCTCAGCCTATCAGCCCGCCAGGACCCTAAGATCTTCTGGGGAGGCCCTGCTCTCTATCCCGCCGGCTTCACAGGTGCGGCTGGTGGGAACGAGAGATAGGGCCTTTTCTGTGGTGGCCCCCCGGCTTTGGAACACCCTCCCTATAGAGATAAGGTCAGCCCCTTCGCTGATGGTGTTTCAGAAAAAACTTAAGACATGGATGTTTGAACAAGCATTCGGATAACCCGACGAAACGAACCTTGACGATTAAGGACTGGTAATTACGGACGACGAATTTGGATTGTGATCCCAGTTACGAGATGCACTTGGATTGTTATTGGTGGCCCAATAATTCTGTATTTTATATGTGTTTCTATGTTTTTAAATTGAATATTGTTGTTTTTAGATGTTGTAAACCGCAATGAGTCGCCGACTTAGGCTGAGATATTAGCGGTATACAAGTGTAATAATAAATAAATAAATAAATATAAATAAGGTCTGACCCAAGGCGAGGCTGTGGGGAACCAGAGCACACACACACCCTCACACACAAGGCAGACAGTGGGAAGCTGCCACTGTATATTAATTATTTCCTTTGCTGACACCAAATATTTATTTAAAGGTTTCTTTTGCTGCCACCAATTTATTATTTCATAGGCTACTTCCTTCAAATGAATGTTTAAGAAGCCACACAAAGTCATCAGTTTAAATAAAATAAGAATATGTTGTTTATTTTGTTCTGGAACAGTAGATAAGCGTAGTGGTTTCAATAGATTAACAGGTTGTACTTGGTCAGAGAAATAGTCATATAACTTGAGTTTCTTAAACAGTTTCCCACACAGTAATACAAACAGGTTATTTTGAACCTTTTAAATCTTCATTTCACACCAGCACTTTAATCATTATAGAGGCCTAACTATTTTCCTCAAAGAGGTATCATTTAACAACAAACAGTTCCCAAAACTCTTCCTTCCTTTCTAAACTTCCTATCCCTTCTTCAGACTCCAAACTCCCAACTGAACTTAAAATGTCTGCCTTAGCATCTCCTCTTTCCCTCTGGCTCCACCCATCTTCAGTTGCTGGGTGTTTCCCTCCAATTTCATCAGCCAATTAGATTGCACCTCTAGCTATGAGGCTACCTGATGTCTCCACCCCTCAGCTTTCCTTAGCTTTGGCCAGCCAGACCTGTTTACTGTCTTTTGCATCAATCCTTTAAGGTAGGCCAATGCGTTATATTTATTTATTTTATTTATTTACTTTACTTGTATACCGCAGTTTCTCAGCCCAACAGGCGACTCAACGCGGTTTACAACAAGGATAAGAATCAATCAACGATATACAATTTAAAACCATAAAAGCATAATATACAATATTGACACAACAATAGACAACACAATATACCCTGCATTGTATAATGGGCTTCAGTGGACTCCTTCCCAGCATTCTAGGATGGGCAAAAAACCCTGTCTGATGAGTTAGTGAGACATATAAACCACTGGTTGCCAGTAGTCCTCATGTTTTGTTGTTGTTGTTGGGTTTTTTTTAAAAAAAAATGACTGTTCCTAAGCCAGATTGCAATGCATCAGCAGAATTTTTGATGCATCTACCTGGAGCATAACACTTTCATATTGGCACTTTAGTTGATGTTTGACAGCAATCCATGATTTCTCCTGTTGTGGACCCAACACCATTCATTTTATTTTCAATACGTTTTTCCCAGCAAAGCAACTTTGCTGGTTAGACTTGGCATCATTCCTGCTATATATTTCTTCACTGAAACCACTGAACATTTTTTTTTTGTTGGCACTGTGACATTCTTTCAGCAGCCTAAAGTTTCCCCTTACCAGGTTTAACTCTTCCAGTAGGTATATCATACAAAACAGTAAAATGAGAAGCATCTTGATATAATCTTCATTGTCCATTGCTCTCTTTTCATTAAGTGCATAACAACATCAAGGAAGACTGGGCAGCCACCAAAGTGTAGAGACTTGGGAAGAAAATGAAACTTTAACTCTTTTAATTCCTACCACATTTTTGAGAAAGACATGTTTCCAATGGAATGTCCTTCACATGTCACCGATGGGACTATTCCTTGAAATACAAATATGTGATTCAGATTGATGAATTTGGTTAGGATCATGTCAGGGAGGCAAAGAATCCCACGCCCACGACTCTGAGAATGAACTTGCTTTTCTGGGATGTCATTTAAATAACAAATAATACGGGGAAATTAATTGCATTTTTACAATTAGTATCTTGCCTACTTTGGTCTTATGTATACTCAGATATACATGTTTGTAAGAACATTTGTAAATCAGCCTCTCTTTTCCACTTTAGAACATATTTAAAATAAAATTTATGTTCTTCTCTGATAGAAACAAAAATGTTATTGTTGGAACAAATCAGTTGGCATAATGGAATTTATATCAGTCATGACTATGTTAAACACAGCTATATAAAGTCCCATTGATTCCAATGGAGCTACCAATTTGGATCAAATTTACCACACCATCAATATGCTCCCAGGTCATGTATTTATGTAAGTCAAGAGCTAAAACTACTATTCCAAGCAAAATGTTAAATCTTGATAATGTTGAGCTATCCTGTGTTAGCCTTAGCTGCCAAAACCCTGAGGAAGCAATCATCTTGCCAAAGTATTTGGCACTGGCAAATTGGATAATGTTTTGTTTTTCCTGTCTGGTTGGCAGCTTAAAATTTCTCTGGTTGGCAGCTTAACATTCTGATTTTTAAGATCTTTTGGTTCCAAGATATAGACAATTGCCTCAGTTTGTTTGTTTGTTTGTTTTTCTTGTGAAAATGACCAAAAGTTTACCAACTGTGAACAAGTACAGATATTCATTAACTTTGTGATTCCATTGAACAACAACTTAAACTTTAAATGTCTCTAATATAGAATGGGCTTGAACGCCTCATAGTAAAGCTCTGGCTTGGGTATCACCTATGGCAGGGAAAAACCATTTCTTTTGCAACCCAGCTGAAGTTTATTTTCTTTCCATACATGGCTGCTACAATTTTCCCAGAGTCTCTTACTTGTTTTTCTCATATTATTGGGAGGGAGAGGAAATGTGTTGGCCAAAGAGAGACCAATTCAAAGCATGACACCATTATGATATAATGAACAGTAAGACAGGGATCTTAACTGGGCTATTTTTCCAAACGTTATAAAATAGGTTTAATGTATATGTCAGTCCCAAATACTGAGTGGGCATAGCATTTCTACTCTGTTGATACTTTAATCCTTTGAATGACTTACCAGCATTGCTATACTCTGGGATACAAGGATATCAGTAAGCAAACTATATCCTTGTATGAGTAACATGTTTAAAGGGAATGATTTATACTTATTAAACTGTCTTGTGTATTACTCTGACAAACAACCTGGTTTATTGACCATTTCCTGAAATTAAAAAGTGTGTATTCTTGTCCTCTGCATGAGCAACTTATCCCATCACATTTGGCTACTTTATATTTTTGGAGTCTCTTGAGTATCAAACTTTCCCCATTATTTCCATCAGTGAAAATATATCTACTTCATTTTGCAGCTAATATGAATGATTCATTTTCTGTTGAACAATATTTTATTCTTTGTGATTCATTCCTGAAACTGGATCTCTAGCAAAATCCAATTCTTCTTCATGTGACCTTTCAAACATCATATAATTTTTATTGTTGTTTAAATAAGAATGGTCATTCACAGAAATGATAAAAAGATGGTCTTATCAAGAAGAAAGGAAAAGTTTGTCTGTAATGACCTTAGCCATAGTTCTTAGGTCACATGTCTCTACCATTTGTGGATTTGTTTCTTTTCCCATTTCCTTTGTAAATTGCTTTTTGGCATATAAATAATTAAAATAAGTACATTAGTCAGGGTTTTGCTCCTGACATCAAAAATGTCTGTGTACGAATAATTTCAGTCTAGCAGTCCTCAGTGAAAAAGTATATTTTCTATTCCACCTTAAATAAAAAAGTTCAGCCCTTGAAAAGAATAGCAGAAATCACTTGCAAATGTATACCAGATGCACAAAAGCACCTCGGGGAAGAATAAGTGCTATAGATAGAACCTTTTGAACATCCTTCACAATCCCACTTTCATTTGTTTATACCATTTACACCTGCATCTTGTTGGCAGAACATTCAGTTATGATGACAATGCGAAAAACTTTCCTCTAACAAAAGTACCCTTGCAGGTTGGTTCACCCACAGGAGCAGCTCTCAGATCTGCCACTTAAAATAGATTTTCTGTGCAGTTATAATGCTGTTTAAAGTATGTGAGGTCAACACAATGTTTACACTGTGGAGTGATGGGGCATCTCACCAAAGGCTTGCAATGCAACGAAAGGGGTCAATATGATATGAGTAAGACTGGCAGCAAATCACTTGTACATGCCAAATGAAACTTAACCTTTGAGGGAGACACTTCTGGTGTCCCTTGAAATGTGAAAATAACATTCTTTAAAAAACAAAGATCATCCCTACCAAAAGTGGATGTGCCCCACTTCTCAAGTGCTGAATGACTCTGTTGTATGTACTATCAGCAAAAGACATACATTTATGATCTTTACAGCTGAGCTTGGAACCTATTCAAATAGTTCAAGGTCAGGCAGCACTGGCACTGTTGTAGTAGAGCCTGTGAGTAATGTTGCAAGTGGTAGTATGGGTATCAGAAGGGGGAAAAGGAGTGCTTGTGAGCAAGAGTTAGATGAGGAACAACAAAGGAAAAGGATCCGGGATATAGTTATGGCACCTACCGATGAAGACTCATTCGAAGGGTTTTCTGATAGTGAAGGGTCAATGAGTGAGGGAGAGGAAGGAGATACAGTGGATGTGAATAGGGGAACTAAGAGGGTTACTTGGGAGCAGGAATCGGATGAGGAGTGACAAAGGAAGATCTGGGATATACTTACTGCTCCCACAGATGAAGAATCATTTATGGGTTTCTCTAGGAGTGATGGGTCTGGGAGTGATGAGGATGGGGATGATACACTGGACTGGACTAAGGTAAAAGAGGTACAAGATGTATGTGCAGAGCCAACGTCTAGTGACACATTTGTGGGGTTTTCTGGTGGTGGGGATTGGCAGTCGGGAGATACTTCTGAGTCTTGGGGGATCTAAGTCTTGACAGAAGGTGAAGGAGTTGGAGGGATGGGTGTCGGAGTTCACGTGTGGAGCCAAGGACAGCTGAAAGAGATGATGACGGGGCGGAGGTCAGCTCATCTTCGGATGATGGGTGTAAGATAAAAGTAGGCTTTGAAATGGAGAATCTTTGCAGATGGCAAAGTGTTGGTTTCGTGCCTTGGGTTTTGTTGCTGCCTATTTCATGTTGGTATTGGGTCCTGGATCTGCACATTGCTGCTTCCATTCATGGGTGCTTCGACTCGGCTTGGATTCTCGTGAGTGCGGATTTCCCCTTCTTTGACTTCGGACCAGTTTAGACTATGATGCTGCCTACATAGATTTTGGAACCTTGCAACTTTGGATTTGGCTTTCTACGACCTCAGACTTTGTTTGACTACGTCTTCTTCTTTGCGGCTCTTTGTTTGTTAACCCTTTACTTGCTGTGTTATTTTGTGTGACTTTTGAAGCGCTTTGTTTTAATCTGGATCTTTTCTCCGGATAATCCGGATTATTGCTGCAGTTTATCTTTTGAACCAGAACTGGTTGCTACTTTTGAGTTTTGACCAGAGGCACTGAGTTAAATGTCTCTGAGTCCCTTTTGCTTTGTTTTAATAAATTCTACTTTTGGACATACTCTTGAGTCTGGCTCTTTAAGGTGTCTGGGTTCCGACAGGCACAGTATCAGATGGTATCAGTAAAGGATTGTCATGGACACAGTGATCTCATTTAAAAAGAAATCATTTGTTCTATTTATTATTCCTCCTGCTTGAGCGAAAATGGGCTGGTAATTGTTGATGCAGTGCAAACAAGGCTGATGCATATACATATCTGACTCATCACTATCTCTGTTTATCTGTTGGTCTATCTAGCTATCATCTATCTATCTCTATCTATCTATCATCAATCTATCAGTCAAACTATCTATCTTCTATCCAGGTATCAACTATCCATCTATCAGGTTGGCTATACTATGGACTGATTGACTCTCTTACATATAGCCTGAGTAGTCCAAAAAAAGTTAAGGAATTTATCTTCCTGACAGTACAACAGCAATGAGAAGTAGCCCTGCTATCCTTCAGGGGAAACCAATACAGAAAGATAAATTGAATTGCCAGAGGGTACTCAAAAAAGTCTCTGATAGAGTCCTTAGTCAATGGCATACATTCTTTGTCAAGGTCTGGAACTCAAAGTATCCCAGAACTAATCCAGAATATTTGTTATGCTCCCTTGTGTCCCACTATTACAGCAGAGAGTAGAAGAGTCGGGTCTTGTTCTTCCATTTCTCTTTCCTCTCAGAGAGGAGACTAGGAATAATTTCCAAAGGGAAATAGAGTAGATTGTTCAGTGATAAATTTTATATGTGAGCTAAATAGTCATTTACACAAGTAATTTGTTACTACTGTGTTGTGTCTTTATTTGGCATTAATACAAATAAATTACTTTAATGGATTTGGGGAGAAAGTGTTCTAAAAGAGAGATGGGTGAGAAGGAAGAATCAAGAAAATTTTTGTAAAACGAAAAAAATGCTTCAGGCACTTTGAACCTCGGATTTTTATTTCACTTGATGAGCAGAAGTAATTGTGCAATTAATAATGCATTTAGTTTCTCTTGTTCAAAAGGGAAAGAATAGCATAATATTATAAAACAGCATGTTTCAAATAAATAGTTTGAAAGAATACTTACAGTGAAAAAAGAAATACACCAGAAACAGTAATCATTGAGCATAAAACACAACGGCTAATAATGTTGGTAAAAAAGACTGTTGTTAAAATGATTGCTCAAGGCCTCAAAGCTGCTGGCATTTCTAGAAATTAGCCCACATGGGACATGTGTGCAGTTTGAACTGCTTAACAAGTCAATAAGAAAATAGTGTCTTGCTCCAGATTATCAGGAAACAAGGTAGAGTTAAGCTGTCTCCTTGAGGGCCCTTCCACACAGTCATATAACCCAGACTCTCAAAGCAGAAAATACCACAATATCTGCATTGAACTGGGTTATCTGAGTCCACATTGCCATAAATTCCAATACAAAGCAGATAATATGGGATTTTATTCAGCTGTGTGGAAAGGGCTTCAGGCTTTACCTTGAGTGGTAAAGACTGGCAACCCCTGCTGTCTTTGTGCCCAGAGAAGCAGCCTCTTTGTGTACAAAGGAAGAGAAGTAATCCTGCCTCGCTCTTATACTTCCCATGCTCTAAAAATCTGTTCCAAAAACTCCCAGAACATAGTTTTCTGCATCAAAGTAAGCTATAGTACAGAAAAGGGCCAGCATTACTAGAACTGCCCTTGGTATTTGATTTAATCCAAAAATGACTTGAGGCAACACTATTCTATCTGGGCACCAATTGAGTCTGGATTTGCATACCTGGACCAGCACAGCAAAATATGCTGTAGGGAAAGATATTTTATTGATTTCTTCCATGGTCAGAAATGAGAATGTCTTTGTGTGTGGCAGAAGGCACCAAACTATGGTTTATGATGGCAATGGGGCCAGAAGATATTTAAGGCTTAGTTACCTCCTCACACGGCTCTTTGGATCATCACGGTTTGGTTGGGATCTCAGCTGAGGTGGATGTGTCCTGTGGCAACCCTCTCCAGTTGGGTGAAAATACCTGACTCCAAAGGCAATGAAGTGTTTGGGAATTGCTCACACCAAATAGCCATATTTTGGAAGGCAGACATGAAGCCTTCCCCCTCCACAAGGTAGAGCAAAGTCCCATGTCTGACCCAAGGGCAAGCTTCTTCCCATCTTCCAGACCCCAGAACTGAAGCCAAAGATGTCATTCCAGAGCCCAGTCCTTCACTCAAATTGTGTCAAGGTGTACACAGATTCCTTGGCATTTTTCTCCAAATCCTGCTGCTGAAAGGGACAGGCATCAACCGAGTCCCTTTCCCCTCACCAAGTCATCCAAAAGAGCTCTTGCCCCCTCCCACAAATTTCCTAGGAAAATATGTTCTTCTGATAGGTGTAGGACCTATATAATTTTGACCCCCTCTGAAAATGTACATTAGGAATGTGGAAGAAATGACCATATTTGTCTCTCTTGGCCTTTTGAAATTCTCCATTGACTTTTCTGCAATGCATGCTAAATCAAAGCATCTTGGGTCTCCTTCTCCATGCAAAAACTTGAACAGGACCCTTTGGAACCTTCCACACAGCCCTATATCCCAGAATATTGTCAGAAAATCTCACATTATCTGAGTGTGGACTCAGATAACCCAGTTCAAAACAGATATTGTGGGATTCCATAACTTGATATTCTGGGATCTAGGGGTTTGTGGAAGGGGCCTTTGTCTCTTTGAAAACAAACCTTAGTCACTGAAGCAAGGCAGCGGTGTCAACAATGTGGCTGATTTCCAAAACTCAATGCAATGACTGGACCATGCATGAACTGACATGCAACTCCAATTCAGACAGAATGGTGCCAAAATTAATATTATGCAACCCTATTTTTTAGGGCACAGAAAGAAATGCTCCACTGCAGTGGGCTGTGGGTACAGGTAAAATTAGCCAGGTGCTTTTTCTCACCACCCCCAGGAGTAAGAGAACATCTTTGCACATACCTCATGAATGGAGTCAATATGATCATGATCTCAAGCCTAAAGGAAGTGACAGAACAGCTGTGAACACACTTTAACTGACAAAACTTTGAAGGGCTGTGTATAATTAAAACAGAGCTACAAAAATCAGGATAAGGGAGGAGAAAGATACTGAACTGAAATGACAGTCCCACTCACTGCAGAAATAAAGTTTTTTTGGGGGGGGGGGGATTCTGATTCTTAATAGCATATAGAAGAAGAAAGTCATAGCTTATGTTTAAAAGCTAAATAATGGATTACAGTAGCGCCTGAAGTTGAATCTTTTTTTTTCAAATTTGCAAAGCACATTTGAATATTTATTTCTTTGAGTAGGTGTTCAAATAGGAATTAGGCAAGTCTGAAATGTCACTAATTTATGTTTGTTGTTATTATCTCAGAATTAATTGGAAGGCCCTGGAAACCAGCGGCCCGGGATTCAATTCAGCATTTCAATCTAAGTTGCAATACAAATTAGGTTGCTCCTTTACTTGAAGGATAATGAAGACACTCAGCTTCTTGAGATAAGGGCAGTGTACAAAACTTTAAAAAAATCTTTTGTATTTATAATTTGCTTTTCTCCACTGAGCCTAAGGTAGCATATATTCTTCTTTTCCCTTTATTCCCATGTCAAGCTGAAAGAATGCAACTGGCCTACTATCATCCAATGCATTTTATAGCTCAGTGGCAAATAGAACCTGGGTCTACCATTCCAACCTTCTAATCAACACTCCAAAACTCCAGTATAGGAGAAAAAAAAGTAATAGAGCAGAAAACTGTAGTTTCTTATACTGTGTTCTGCTTACCTAAAATTCTGCTATGGACTCTCCAGGAAGTCTGTCTGGTCATCTCCTTATCTCACCTCACCCAGAAAAAGATGGCACCCTAAAGATGGCTTACTGAGAGGGAATTGTTGCTGTAAGGAAATAATACCTTATACATGTATAAGCCAAGAGCAGATTTTGGGACCAAAATTATGTATTTTTCTATGGCCTGTGGATATGTCAAAGTTCATTCCACAGAGAGGAGAAAGCACCAATGACAAATCAGGGGGTTAACTATGGTCACCACTGCCATTTTAAAGCCTAGGCATTCAAAAACTCAGAAGCAGCAACACAACAGAAGCAGCAACACAAAATGCTTTTGACTTGTGGAGGAGTCAACCCAGTTTTGTTGGTTTGATTTTTTTTTTTTACTAAAATGTCTAGAGTTATGCATGAGTATATAGGGTATGCTATCTCAGTATTGTCTGCCTTCGGTGTCATTGAATACAGGATTTCTGCTGTCGGGGTAAGAATGAGGAGACTGCTTGTGTTTAAGTTTCTCCAATCTAATATAGCTTTCTCTTTCTATATGGATGAAACCATGTTACAATTTGGTTTCTTGCTCTCAGGCATGCTGGAGTTGTACTACTGAAAAGAAAAATGTGATACAAATATCTACCTTCTTCAGCTCTGCTTTGCATTTTTTTGTTTAAATAATTTTTCTTCTCTCTTTCTCATATTTGTTCACCACACCCACAAAAGTACTTGACAAAGATTTTCTCCTCTCCTCCCTCCATCCTCTTACTCATCCAGCCTTTCAACAACTTTTACCCATGTATATTTTCTACCTCATTTACTTGTTCTACTTCAACGGTGGGGAAAGTGCACCTTTAAGGCCTTATCTCATCCCCAGAACCATATTTGTGGGTCCTCAGGTGCACTTGGGCTCAATTTTTAATGTTTTTTCTCCCAACTCCTAGAGACAATTGGGTCATGTTCTCCTTCCCCCCAGTCCAAAGAAGCCCATGCACAGACATAATGCCAAATTATACCAGCATAGGTTGGAACATTGGCTAAATTAGAACTCATGCAAAGCTTTTCTAGAAATAAATTAAGGTATGCTGAATGTGTAAGGCTGTACACAAACAAATTGCTACTTTTTTAAAAAAAAAGTCTTCCAGTGTTGTACTACAAGGAAATGAATAACCATCAACACTGGAAATCCAACATAGAAAACCTCCCACTCAACTACAGTCTTCTTGAATTGAAATCTGTCCTGGATATGAATAAGTAGCTTCTAAGAAATTGGCTATTTTGGATTGATTCAAGATGGAGTCTGCATTCAACCAGGAACTCAAAATTTTCCCCATGGTTCCCACTTTTGAAAACTGAACATTACAGAGCCAGATAACTGATTAAGCTTAAGCCACCTTCCTTAATAATTGCCTTCACTGAGCTGCAATTCCAAGTAACATGGACATAAGATCAGCTCCGACGTTAATGGTGTTTCGAAAAAAGCTAAAAACCTGGCTGTTTGAACAGGCATTCAGATAAAAGGTGCAATGAATATGATGAATATAGGAACAGAATTATAGACGACGAATTGGATCACGATTCTAGTTATGAGACGTTGTTGTGCTGTTATTGATGTGCCATTACTGTATATTGTGCTTTCATGGTTTTTAAATCGTTTATTACTATTCTGTTATGACTGTTTTTGCTATGTTGTGAACCGCGTTGAGTCACCTACGGGCTGAGAAACTGCGGTATACAAGCAAAGTAAATAAATAAATAAATAAATAAGTACAGCCCACTGCAGTGTTAGATGGTTGCTATCATAATGTACCATGGGAAAACAGACTAAGTATTTCTAGCCAATATCAGGTAGAAGACATTGTGCTTCATTTGTTAGTCTGCCCATTGTACAGTGACCCAAGAGAAAGACACCTGAAGCCCTTTGCTGACATGGTAAAGGGAACTCTATTGCGGAAACAGTGCCGTTTCTACCATGACTATGTAACTTACAAAGTAGCCCTTTATCTGCAAAAAAGACCACAAAGACAGAATTAGATAAAATTGCCATCAGCTACCAAGAAGACTCTAAGATTTAACTAGACCCTCTCCCAAATTGTACTTTAATTACTGTTAACTTGCATTGTTTTTGCTCTTTGTGGGAGCATTATTATGGTTTCTGTTTAGCATCTTTGGTGCCTTTTGCTATGAAGATACTATTGCACACATGTGGTGCTTTTTGTCATGGCCTTGAGCCCTAGAATAAACAATTTTGATTGATTGATTGATTGATTGATTGTGTTAGGCTGTGTGTATCCATCCATGTTTGGTAAGTATATAAGACCTTTTGCAATCATTATAACATCTTTCAACATAAAATGGAATTCTGTTAAGTACAAACTACTTCATAAGAGCACTTTAGAAGATATCAAAAAGATTACAACAAGCTCATTGCTGTGACACTACTGCATAAAGATTGATAGTTATGCTACATTTTGGATGTTGGAGGGGACTATGTTTGTTTTTAAGTGTGAGCAATCCAAGTCCAATAATATAGACCAACGTTGATGGGCCTCTTAATACTGTGTAATAAACAACTGGAAAGAGAAAACTCCCAGTTGTTAGGGGTTTCAATAGTCTTCAAGTGCTTTTGTATATTGTGGAAGAAAAGTGAAGGAAAGGAAAATGCCCTGGACTGCAAAAAGAAAAAGAAAAAGAATAAACGTAAATGCTTCTGTTTTCTTGAAGGCAAATCAAAAAATGATTAAAAAAAAGTCTTAGTGAAAGAAATTCATGCTCTGTAGTTAATGGCTGAAAGAAAGCAATTGTGTATGACAAATTAGAGGTGAGCAAAGTAGTATTGTGGGGGAGAAAGAAGAGAAAAGTTATGTGGAAATGTGCATCTAAATAGAGGATTTTTATGGGGATTGTGAGGAAGAAAACAAGTTATAAACAAATGCAAGGGCTTTTGAGAAATAGAGGGGAGGGCTTTCAAGGACTTGGAAAAATACTCCTGCAACTCACAAATCCTACAACAAATATGCAGCATTTCACAGTGTAGCTGTGTTGTGTAAACTGTATACTATATATGTAAGTACAGTAGAGACTCGCTTATCCAACATAAATGGGCCAGCAGAATGTTGGATAAAAGAAAATGTTGGATAATACAGAGGCTTCTGGGAGTTGAAGTCCATATTTCTATCCTGGCAGAGATCTGTGGTGAGTGAGTTCTCCTTCTGTTTGGTTTTCCAGACCAAAGAGAAAACTCACTCACTACCGATGGAAAAAATAGCAACAAACAAGGAATTGTAATGAAAATGTAGATAGTACACTTACACAAATCCTCAAGACAACTGCCCACCTTCATTCTTTTCTCTTCTTTTCTCTTTCCATATTTCCTACAAACTCCCACATGGCCCCTCCTTCCATTGCTGTGGGGGGGGGGGGGGCAGAAGGAGAAGCAGAACGATTATGCTCTTGGTCCTCCTTCAGAGTCCGCACAGTGGCACCAGCCAATAAGAAAGAAACTAAAACATGGCCTCTAAAGGGGAAATGCTGGAGGAAAAGCAAGGGCACCGGGGGCAATGGATGAGAGTATCGGATAAGACAGAAGGTCGGATAAGTGAAAGTTGGATAAGCAAGACTCTATTTAAAAAGAACAAAAAAAAGTCTGCATTTTAAATCCAGTTCACACTCTCCCAATAACTTCTCATTCTAAAGTGTGGCCAGAAACAGAATTAATCCATGACATTTTGCTACCTTATTTATTTATTTTATTTCTTTACAACATTTTTACCCCACTCTTCTCACCCCTGCAGGAGGACTCAGAGTGGCTAACAATGGCAACTATTCGATGCAGCAATAATTACAATTATAATAACAAGATAAAGACATACAATACAATAAATTAAAACAGGATTAGTTAAACAATCATAAAGCTTTTTCCATTACAACAATCATATAGCCTGATTCAATGTTCAGGAGCCGTTACATCCATTAGCCAAAAGCCTGGTTCCACAACCACGTTTTCAGTTTTCTTCTGAAAGAAAGGAGGGAGGGTGCCAATCTGATTTCGCTGGGGAGTGAATGCCACAGGTGGGGGGCCACCATCGAGAAGGCCCTGTCCCTCATCCCCACCAGCTGTGGGGACATATGCACACACACACACACACACAGAGCTTCCTTTCCCTGGACTAAAAAGCACAATAACAGTAAAAAACAAGTAAATGACCCTTTGTTGCCCTTCCATGATACTAGTAAACCAATGCCTTAGTCTCCTTTAATGCTCTCACACAAAGGGCAAATCTACACTGATAATATAATGTAGCTCGAGGCTAGCTACAAACTGTGGCAACTACAAACTGCATGCCACCAAAGTGTGCTGCAATGCGAATTCATGCCTTTAACACACATTAAGCAAAGTTGAGAAAAATCAGACTTAAACCCCTTAAGGTACTTTAGTGAGGCTAAACTACATCATAGAATGTGAAGCATGGGGGAAGCTGCCAAAAACTACCCCAAGGGTAAATTGGTCAGCAGGGGGTTATTGACCCCCCCCTCCCCCGGATAGGTAATCTCCACTGCTGTCGCTTCCCCCCCCCCCCCCCATACACACACACACCTCTTATGCTACTGGAGCATTGGTGAGCAACTCGACAGGAAATGAAGGGGAGAAACACTGCATTTTTGGCAGCTGTCTAGCTGTGGATCCTATGAATAGTGAAACCAATTTGAGACCACCTTCTGTGGTCAATGTAATCACCCTCCTGGCCTCAAATCTAGCTAGGATGTCCCATGGTGAGAGCTTTTGGATGTTGAAGTCCAAAACATCTGGCAAATCAAGGACTGAAAAATCTTGGTTACCTCATACTTTTGTGTGCCATCACTTTCATTTGGGCGGGAAATTTTACACTCAAATCATTCCATTTCCAGAGTGAATTTTATTTCAAATACCTAATTATCTTCTACCTCAAAAGGCCTCATTGTACAGCTAAACCCTTAGCTGAAGCCAAACCAGTCTTGGCTTATTCTGTATCCAGAAGGATTTTCCCTCCGGGAACTCATGTGCCTTGACTGCCACAATTAGGAGGCATAATATGAATGGACAAAAGTTAAACTGAAACAAGGAAGCTTTTCAAAATAAATACTGAACTTGCTCACAGACCACAACCTTGTATGTTAACCTTAATAAAAATCTGCAACATTTGCCACAGCATTAATGCATGCAGTCTTCAGCCTTTTTTTGCTTTAATTAGCTACCTTGGTGATTGGCCATTAGTCTTTGATTAAAAATCATTTCTTGAAATGAAATTGGAGGGTGGAAGTAAGTTCTCTTTCCAAAACCTTACTTCGGTGTTCCTAATTACTTCTGATGTTAATCAGATCTTTTCAATATGTGTTGCCGATGCTGAAGATGAAAGATGTAAAAACAGGGCAGACAGAAGGAGACATAAAAACACCCCTCTGTTTAATTAGCATCTATTTTTTTACAGGGCTGTTTGATATCCCCATTTAGATACTTACCCTCACTTTAAATCTATTACATCTCAGTTGTATCTCTACCAAGCTGTCAGCTAAACTGAATTAATCTTTCCTGCCTAAATTTTGAAGGGAAAAAATTAAAATTATGAGTAGTTGTTTATGAGCATTATTTTTGTTTGAAGTTCAGCACCATATATTAACTAGGATTAATTAAACTCTCTGCCAGAGAAAGTCCTCATTATGTAGTACAAAGGAACTATTTTGGGTAGACAATTAGTTTGTTTGTTATTTGGAAAATGCACACTTTACAAAGTCTACTTTTTTATTCATACTTACTTACCAATATGCAATCGGCACTCAGAGACCGAAGAATTGCATATCACACCCCAAAAATAGTATTTGTGTATTTATGCTATATGAAGTTTGATGTGAATAAGTATATGTAAATAGTGTACAGTAAATATTTAATTTCATACCATAACTAATGACTTAAATGCATTTTTACAGAATTTGGAGAAAATTTACATTTGAAAACCATGGTTGAAAACCTTACTGCCCATGCTATGGACCTCATCACACCAATTTAAGCATCATAGGATGCTTGCCAGCCAGTTGAGGAACGGATGGGCATGCATCCCATCACATGATGTATCTCAACTTCCAGTGAAAACTCTGCCCCCAACTGGTGTAGAAGGCTCCTGTTTAGTGCCACTTCTGCCCCAGTTGAGTGATGCTTCCCCTGTGCCAAAGTGGTGCAAAGGGTGGGGGAGTAGTATTTTCCAACTCTCTTCTTCATCAGTAATCGTAATTTTTGAGTATCTAACACATGGGGAAACACATCTTTTTTTACTGCTCTTCCCTATCTTCTGCCCAGCCTTATGTGAGCAGGCCCTGTCCTGCACCCTATGCCTGGGGCAAGCAGCATGCTTGACGGAGGGGGGAAGCCCCTCCAAAGGCCTCTAGCATGACCCACCATCTTAAGCAGGGCCTGCAGCCTTCAGTTGGGCCTCCTCTTCTGTCAGGCATAGGGCAGGGGCTGTTGCTCTTTCTGCCACCTGGCCTTACATGAGCAGACCCTCCAAAGTGAACAATTACTCCTTACTTACTTAGGTGATCCCTTATTGTCTGAGTAAGATTGTCCTCCAAGTGTGGTGTCCTGGCAGTAGGTATGTAGGTGACTGTGAAGCCCTATTCTTGACCCGCATATTCTCCCGCAGTGAGGACATCGGTTTCAAAGTGAAAGGTGGTCCTGGTAGGTGTTGGCTTGATACGCCTTCCTCTTGGCACATTTCTCTCTTTCGCCCTCCATTCGTGCCTCTTCAAATTCTACAGCAGTACTGGTCACAGCTGACCTCGAGCTAGAGCACTCAAAGGCTGGAGCATCCATGTTCTTGATGTCTATGCCACAGTTTTTAAGGTTGGCTTTGAGCCCATCTTTAAATCTTTTTTCTGTCCTCCAACATTCCATTTTCTGTTCTTGAGGGCATATTCAAGTAAGACGAATCTTAGGTGAACTCATCATAGGGCTTTCTAAAACTGAGTGTAATTTGCTCAAAGTCATCTAATAGATTTCAGTGGCTGAGCAGGAAATCAAACTTTGGTCTCCAAAATCATACTCCAGTGCTCAGACTACTACACCACACAGCTTGAATAAAAAACTAGAGATTAGAGGATTTCCCTCAGTTTTGTCTCATAATTATTTTTCCTATGTTTGGATTTAAACAGGTTTTCTGAATTTTGAAATGAAATTTGGGAAAACATTTTTTTTAAATATTGTAAATATTTTAAAAATTCCTTTCTAAAAAATGTGTGCAAAAACTTCACTTTCACATTTGCCTTACAATTAACCATCATCCTGTGTCTGGGAGAGATGTGGGATATAAATAAAGAAATTGGTGTATATCTTAGCAGATACTGGAAAGGCAAAGGAATAATAATAAGACAAAATAACCATATAAATTAAATAATTGTAAAATTTCAAGAACACAGGAGAGAATGATACAACTCAGCCAGAGGTGGCCCTAGGTAATTTTCAATGGTAAGCAAACAGTATTTGGGCGCCGCCCCCACCCCCCAACCAATCATTGATATATATTTTCTGTTTGTCGTGGGAGTTCTGTGTGCCATATTTGGTTCAATTCCATCATTGGTGGAGTTCAGAATGCTCTTTGATTGTAGGTGAACTATACATCCCAGTAACTACACTTGCCACGCTTGCTCCCTTGCCTGGCCCGCTTTGGGTCCGGAGGCGTGCCTGAAGACCCTAGCGTGTGCAACAAAAGTCACCTCTTCTCCTGACTTTCTCCTCAGCCATTGGGACCAAGAGAGAGAGAGAGAGAGAGAGGTGGGGATGCCCACCTTTCCTGAAAGTAGGCGCAAAAACAAAGGAGGGAGCGGAGGTGGGAGATACCTCCAGCCGGAGGGGCTCTCTCTCTCTCTCTCTCTCTCTCTTGGTCCCAATGGCTGAAGAGAACATCAGGAGAAGAGGCGACTTTTGGTGCGCACGCTGGGGTCTTCAGACACACCTCCGGACCCGAAGAGGGCCAGGCGTGGTGGCTCCGCCCCTTGGCCCAACCGCTGATTGGGGAGAGGAGGCGGGTGGAGTGCCGGGGATCAGGAAAGGGAGCCGGTCATGAGGAAGGGATCAAACACGGAGAACGATTGAGCGCCGGCTCTGCTCGCGCACCCGGTGTCCGGGTGGAGCAGGAATGAGAGGGGCGAGGTGAGGCTCAAGGGCCTGGCCCCTTTGGGAAGAGGATCGCCCGGAAGTGAGGCAAGAAAGCCGAGGCTCCCCCCGGACTGCTAGGGCTGTTGGGAGCTGAGGGGGAGCTCCTTAAGTGGCAGTCGAGGGGCATTTACAGATGCACCTCTGCGCCCCTGGCAAAAAAAAGTGTTCTGCGGCCGCTTACTTCGTGTAATGGACGAGCTGCCCCTGAACTCAGCCCACCCTGACCTCCTGATATGCATTTGCTAAAGCCAACATGGAAGGGAAACTGACCTAGTAATCTTTTGACTTTAATGAGATTTCATGTAGAACTTTTTTTTTCAAATTGTGCCACTACAGTTCAAAAAGGATGTTGATGAACTGGAGCATGCCCAGATGGTTAGTAAAAGTTCTGGATTCTAAATTGTATGAAAAACATTTATTTGTTTAAGTACATTTTAATATATGAAATATATTAAATGAATATATGTCATAAACAGCTGACCTAAAAGATGCTATAAAACCTTGTCTAAAATATAATTATAAACATCAGCCTCATTATCATTTTTTTCAAGTAAGGAAAAATTGTGTAAGCTGGTAGATATTCCCACATTTTCTCCCTTGAGAATCACATGTTGGAGGTGTTCTGCAGGATGGCTGACACTATTAAGAAAGGCCCCTTGTGATAGTACACAGTGACATTTCATGGTATTGTACTATTTGGATGTGATGAGTGTCATTCCCTTCGGTGTTGTTTACAGATTATAAATAGCAATAAATAAATAATCAGAATATTAATTGCTATCCTTTCCACCTTCAGACTTAATATTCCCAAAGCACTTGTTAAGTTATCTGCAACATCTGCAGTTACATAGGAAGTGTTAAAGAGAGTGTGAATGTGTTAAAACTTCAACCTTCCAGAAATATTCAGACACAGAGTAGAAGAAATTAAGACTTTCTTAATTAGATCCACATTTCATAAAATAAGCTCATAAGTAGCAAAAGCCATTTTTGCATAACTTCCGGCAGTGCAGAGAAACAGCATTCAACTACTTTGTGAGCTCAGTAGACCTCCATTGTAGCATAGTAGTCAGAATGCTGAACTAGGAATGTAAGGACCCAGGTTTAGATCCCCCTCAGCCACAATAATAACTAGATGATCAGACTCATAGGATTGTGGCAAGGAAAAAAGATGGAATATATGTCTTCTGCAGCTCTCTGAAGGAAAAGCAGCATACATTTAATAATATACATGAATTATTGCACCCTTGGAACCAGAGGCGGCCATAGGTAATTTTCAACTGTAAGCAAACAGTATTTTGCCCCCCCCCCCAACCAATCACTGATATATATTTTCTGTTTGTCGTGGGAGTTCTGTGTGCCATATTTGGTTAAATTCCATCATTGGTGGAGTTCAGAAGGCTTTTGATTGGAGGTGAACTATACATCCCAGTAACTATAACTCTCATATGTCAAGGTCTATTTTCCCCCAAGACCACCTCAACATCACCCCTAGGCAAAATCAACTATACTGAAAATGCTTACTTTGCGTAATGGGTTGAGCCGCCCCTGTTTGGAACCCAACACAGAAAGGACAATTAGACTCAATCCAGCTAAAGACTAAACTAGTAAGTGTGAACTTTAGCCCTTTAATGATCACACAAAACTGGAGTACAACTGTACCCCAAACTATATCAAAGCTACCCCTTTAGAAAATATATTAAAATGATGTTTCATGTGCAACTTGTATTGCTTGTGTACTGTATCAATTTCTAAATATATAAAACTGTATCAAATATATCCTGAAGGCATCTGCTTCCCTTGTGCCCCCTATTTGCATAAGCGTCTGGGAGCATAGATCATTTTACAATTACGAAAGGTCACTCCAGTGTTCTCCCAAACCAGATAATATCAGATTCTTTGTGTATGTATGTAAGACAGATGATTCCTATATCACCGAAATGGGCTTAGAATGTGTACTTGTTTAACTGTGACAGAAGGCTTACCACTCTCATGGAAGAAAAGGTTAAAATAGATACATTAGCCTTCTGAATGGGCAGCCAAGCCCCTAGTTATCCAGAATTGTCACCTTTTGTTTCATGAGTCTTGCACGTTTGTTGTTGCAGAACTGGACACTTAAGTCAATCAAAAAACTTGGAAAGGCATAACTGCTTAATTTTATACTTTCACATAGAGGGATTTAACTGACTCTGGAAACTGCATGGAGGTGTTAGTGAGCTGCGTGCGATTCACAGGCTGTGATTTTCATCCTTGCACCATATAATAGTCTTTGACTAGGAAAAAAATGTTGCAGTTCAATGCATTGGAAGACACCAGTTTGGAGAAGGGAGCAGAGAGAAAACACAGCAATTTCCCATCAAATTAATCTGTTGGATTTATGATAGCAAAACCTCTTTTGCCCATTGACAACAGCTGCTTTTCATTAAGAAATTCAGACTTTATACTTGCAGAGAACATATCAGGTCAACTCACAATACAAAAACACTTATCCAGATTGTAAAATGGGGTAATCTCATCAGCAGACACAAATACAAAGACTCATCATATGACCTTTAGGCAACCTTCAAGCCTCTGTGCTATATTTAAAAATTAGTTGAGGAATCTGCTATCATATGTTCAATGCCTAAATCCCATATCAGTCATTCCCAAATACCTTGTCAAACGTAATTGGAAAAATAGCCATTTTGGAATTTGTGGCATCCCGAAAAAGAGGTTAAAAATATATAAAAGTATATATTTCAATAAAGGAGAATTGTTAGTGCAACAGCAGAAGTCACTTACTGGTGCCTTCATAGTTCTTACAACTTATTAACTGCCACCTCTGGCTAGATATTTTCCCAACCATATGTTTCTGAAGACTTGGTAAGGGTGGGATAAAATATGTAGACTATCTGGAAGTATTTATTTAACTATTTATTTAACACACACACATAACCAAAAAGCAATATGAGTTAAAAATGATCAGATCTTGCTCAGCTGAGATAAAAAAAAAACAATTATCAACTTTGGTATTTAGAGCACAATGGCAGCACCCGCACGCTCATGGGGGTTTTCCCCCTTAGCCTTAGTTGAGCTAGTCAGAGCAAGAAAGTGGATCACGTGTCATTTTGCTAAGCTATATATACCAGGGCAAGCTCCTCCATTTTTCTGTAGCATCTGAGAGAGAAAGATTGCGTGCTAGTTAGTTCTGTGTTCTATCTCAGTGCCATCACTGCTTACGATCATTTTTTGACTCAATTCCAATATTTTTCTTTGGAATTATTATTATTATTAAATTTTCTTTCAGTCTCTCCCCAGCCCTATCTATCTCCTTGCTTCTGTACTCTGTACTTCTTGACCTATCTCCTTGCTTCTGGATGGCCATCTGTCGGGGGTGCTTTGAATGAGATTTTCCTGCTTCTTAGCAGAGGGTTGGGCTGGATGGCCCATGAGGTCTCTTCCAACTCTATGATTCTATAATTCTACTCTGTCCTGCACTTTTCTTCTCACCCCAGTTCTTTTTAATTACTAAAAAAAACCCCTTTTCTTCTCATTCACCTCTCTGACAGACTCATTTATTCCCCTTCCCTGCCTTACCTTCTGCCTTGTGTGTACTCCTGCTCCAGTTCACCTATGTAGAAATGCAAAAGCTTAGGAACAATATTTTTTATTTCCTATAAATTGTGGGATGTGTGTGACAGTTGGCAGGAATGTTGCCCTGCTGCTGCTCCTATACTGCTCCTACACTGTCACTGTGGAAAAATTCCAGGGGATACCTTTTTTTGGTTTTTTTTAAAGGGGACTTTATTTCAAGAAAAAAATAAGAATAATATAAAAATCAGTGGATGTCCCAAACATTCTGAAACTTGGGGGGGGGGGGGGGGTGAACTTGCAGTGGTAAATGTGCCCAAGTGTGGCCATTTTCATCCTGATAGCCCTAAAAATTACAGAAAGGGGAGCCTCGGAAGTTCCCCCATTGCCGCTAACGGGCTGGATCTTCTAGCTGATAGATTGAGAAATGGTATCCCCCCCCCTCCCCAATTTTGGGTAATTCCCAAAAAATTGAATGGGGACAGCTGAAAACTGGACACTGAAACCTGCATGAGGTTTTCCCAAATTGCTCACCCCTACAAGGTAAAGTTCCAACATGCCTGAAATGATTATTGGGAGGGGTGGGCTCTAGACTTCATGATAGTGGCTAATTATCTGCCAATTGCAATTTTTCAATTTTGAATGAGTACTGGAAAGTGTGGTTGCCTTTCCATTTCAGTTACTCCTGAAAGAAGTAGATTATCTAGATCCACATCCATCTGGCTTCTAGCCTTGATGGAATGGGACTTTGAGGTACTATTTTATAGCGGCCCTGTTATTTTCTGGATAGGAGTGACCAAAAGGTGGTTCTGAGAGATTTCTCCTTTTGGCCATTAATCTGTGGAGCTCTCAAATTCTCCCAGATGCTATTTAAAATATAAATGAAACTACTGGAATAAATGTCCCAGTTTTGGATGTAAGTATTTTTAGTATGCAGCCCACCTAGCTCTATTTCCCCTTTCCACCTAACTCCATGCTAGACCTGTGTCTGTGTGAATTATTATTATATAACTCACTGTATGTGGGGCTCTATGTGCGGCTGTCTTTGTAAAAGTACTTAGAAATTTTAGGTGAGTCAAGGAGTTGCAGATCTTGATTGGACAGGCTGCAGGTAGCATTCAACTCCTTTGTTGCTACAACCAACTGCTGATCCATTTCTGGGCATAATTCAAAATTCTTGCAAAGTCCTTGGGTCCATGGTACTTGAAGAACTGCAATGGCTTTGAATAGTGTACTATATTGCTAGTTTTTATCTGCCATTTTAAATGGGTTTATCTTATATGGTTTTTAACCCTATTGATGGTTTAATTCCATTTTAAGAATAACTTTTCATCCATATTTATGTCATATTTGTTTTAATTTTTGAGTTGCTTTAGGACCCTGTTTAGGAGAAAGGCAAGATGTGCATGAATTGATGATGATGGTGATGATGATGATGTTTCTCATCAGAAAGCCTAGTGAAGGCTTCTCATCAATGTTGGCAGATGTTTGTGTTGGGCCATCATTCACCCCTTTCTCCCTGGGTCTAAAATGACAAGCAGTTAGAATGTTGTAAGCTTGAATATTCTCATTATGCCATTGAATGACAATATATAAGGAGATTATAGGAATATCAAAATAACAGGCAGCTCACTACTGCTGCTTTACATTGCAGTACTACTACTCCTGCTATAAATTCATTAGATGGAGCAGGGAAGCACCAGTGTAAAAACTATATTGTCCCAAAGACAGGTGTAATATTATACTTCTATACATTCTTGGTTTGACACTTTCCATTATCAAATCAGAGACACTTGGAAGGGACCACAAGGACTTCTAACCCTACCTCTTGCCATTGAGGAATACAGAACTATGGCACTTCGAAGACATGACCATCTAAACTTTGTTTGAAGGCTGCCAAGGGAGATAGCCCACCACCTTCCAAGGCTATTTCATTATTGAACAGCTCTTTCAATAAAAAGCATCTTTCTAATGTTTAAGCAGAATCTCTTTACTTGTAATTTGAATCAATTCATTCATATTCTGGTCTTGCCACTACTTTTTTATATTTTCCTCTGCATTTACTGTAACCCTGATTATGGAACCAGGGCAGAGAATTACTCTGTTTCTCTCGAGTGTAATTTTTCTCTTCTTATGCCTTCAATTAAACTCGTTTCTAAAGACAAGCTGTTTATAGAGTGATCCATGCACCCCTTCCATCCTCTGTCTTCTTAAATACAGGACTGGGGGAAGAATATGCTTCCCTTCCCCCTTGCCAAATTGCATTTCAGTTTTTGCAAGCCTATTTTTCCATTATTCGCTTTATTTAATAAAGTGTCACTTGAAAGTGGGAGTGATAAGCTTTCTTACAATGATTCAAAGGAATGTGGAGCCTTCTCCCTTCATTATGCATGCTACATTTGAAGCTAATGAAGCATAACCTCTGAGCTGATGCTTTTATAGATGAAAGAGACATCGTGTTACATATTCTATTTATTTCATCAGCTCCACCATAGCCAACACAAAACACAATGATTGCCTCGCACTTCAGCACCGACAGCTGACAGGCATTCTTACTGATAACTTGTCTAATATTTTCTTGCCCTGTGCATATTTTAAGGTACTAACTATGAATGAAAGTACATGAAAAAAATGGGTCATGCCATAATGGTACATTCAATTAAACATTGTAGCAGGAATAATCCTGACTAATCTCTTTTGCATGGTCTAAGTGCCCCCCCCCCCCGTTCTTTACCCCCCTCTGAAGTTTCAAAATAGTATGTACAACGTGGCTTCTAAGTGCCTTTTATTTTATTTTAAGTAACATGGCATCAGCAAATTCTGCACCCTTTGGGATTTGTTTCTTGTGAGCAATAAATTAATAAATAAGTGCTAAAAAATCCTGACTAATCAGCTCAGGTTGACAACAACCACAACAGCTCTACTTAACCTTGTTCAGTTTGTGTGATATGGTACTCATTTGTTTAAAGAGAAAAGAATTGAAAGAAAAATATATCAGATAATGGACTGAAATACATACTTCAGGTTGATCTGGTATCTTTGCAGTTTAAGTAGATTCCACTTTTAGGAGTCTCTTTTATTAAGACCCCTCTGGTGTTAGCAGGAAAATCAATCTTGACCTTAAACCCACATTTCAGAAAACATGTCTCTTCTCTCACTGAAAACAAACTACTGAGTGCAAAATGGGACAGCAAAGGATTAATTGGGATTATTTTTGACAAACTGGGACAATTGGAGGACACAAAAATGTATGTTGACCCTGAAAACCGAATCTGTCATCAGCTGGGACAGCTAGAGCTTCAGTTGTGCCCATTCCTGACATCTCAGTGCATAAGGATAGAGATATTTAATCTTTCCCTCCCTATTTGCTAATGTCTATGAAATTCCATGGACCTAATGGAACTGAAAACTCCCATTCCCTAATGGCCATCTTGTTCTTTTTCTGCCTCTAATATAGGGAAACTTACACTCTTGGAAACTATTATTTCCAAACACCATTTCTCCCATATCATCCTAGTGGATTGGACAGTGTCCAAAGCTTCAATTGTGAATCCTTGAACTAAGCATAGCCCATATTCCATTCTATTCCTATTTTTGAATCATAAAATTATCCTTAGTGAAAAATAAAGCAGCTATAACCAGTTCTGTACCATGATAGATAACTGGCAAATAGAGGGAGAAAACATGGAGGCAGTGACAGGCTGTATTTCTAGGAGCGAAGATTACTGCAGACACAGACTGCAGCCAGGAAATCAGAAAACGTTTACTTCTTGGGAGGAGAGCAATGACCAATTTCAATAAAATAATTAAGTGTATAGAAATCTCACTGGCAACAAAGATCCGCATAGTTAAAGCAATGGTATTCTCCATAGTAATTTATGGATGTGAGAGCTGGACCATAAGAAAGGCTGAGTGATGGTGTTGGAGGAAAATTCTGAGAGTGCCTTGGACCTTAAGTAGATCAAACCAGTCCATACTACAGAAAATAATGCCCAGCTGCTCACTGGAGGGAAGGATATTAGAGGCAAAGATGAAGTACTTTGGCCACATAATGAGAAGACAGGATAGCTCAGAGAATACAATGATGCTGGGGAAAATGGAAGGAAAATGGAAGGAAAAAGGAAGAGGGGCCGACCAAGGGCAAGATGGATGGATGGTATCCTTGAAGTGACTGGCTACACCTTGAAGGAGATGGGGATGGCAACGGCCGACAGGGAGCTCTAGCGTGGGCTGGTCCATGAAGTCATGAAGAGTTGGAAGTGACTAATGAATAAACAACAAAATAAATGATCTCTTAAGATTCTTTTGGATAAGCATAGTTTCAGTGCATAGAACTATTGAAGTAAATACAGTATATTGATAATTATATGTTTTTGGAGGTAAATTCATTCATAAAACTTTGCAATGTATTGACTGGGTTTCTGAAATGTGAAACAATCACTGTGGATCACACTCTTTAAAGTGATAGTTCTCGCCATCTTACAACCATAGGTTTAATGGTGTTAGCACCACTGCAGTGGTGTTTAAAGACTTAACCCTTCCTAGGAAATGAACTATTATGCCATACTGCCTCCTTTTTTTCACCCCTAGATCATTGATATTTGGTGATATTTGGTATTATTTTGTTCCCCATGTTTTTTCAGCAATGAAAACCCTGAAATGCCTGGGAATCATCAACTGGAGATGCCAATTAATATATGAATATCACACTGTTCCTGTTTTCTCTTTTACCACCAGATAACCTTGGAAAGTTATCTGAGGGAAGTATTTTAAATAAATTAATCTAAATAAAGGTACTGCGAACTGGGAAATTACTGACTCTGGATGGGTCATATGTACAATCTGGAAATGTTCCTTCACTCAGCATGTTGTATGGAAGCACAACTGACTTTGGCTTACAGGAGTTCATTTTGTCTGTTCAGGCTAGGTGGCAAACTATGACATTTTCTTGAAACAGATGTGGTTGATTGAACAGGCAACAGGTTACCAAAGTGAACACCAGATGAATCTGCTCTTTAAGATGGTCCAGAAACTGCAATTAAGGCACTTCGATTGTTTATGGTGGCTAGGTGTTCATATCAATGTTTGCTTCTTCATGCGAGGGGCATATTGATGATACTAGTTGCCTATTCAGCTCTGTGTAACATTCAGGATATTACTGTTTCCTAGGGATGTACATATTCATTAATTTTATTCTCCCATGGAAGAACAAAAGAAATCAACACATTTCTCCCTAATGAGATTATGAGATTTATGTACAGTTTCTTTTCTTTCTTTTTTTAATCACATTTCAGGATCTTATCTGATCCTGCAAAATATTGGTTCCTGAATATAATATAGTGACTGAAATAATGTGTGGGGAAACTTATGAAGGTGTAATTCATATGTGTGATATTTATGATCTCTACATAGAAGTTGGTTTAGAGGATATGTAGAGACTGTGAAAGTCCCATAAGGAGGTGTTGTGATATATAAGGGTCTGTTCCTCTGTCCCTTGCAAAATTAAAGACTGATGCACCCCCCCCCCCACACACACACACACACCACTGTGTGAGTGATCTCCAGTGTGAAGGGTAATTGTGAGAAGAACCTCACTTCTGCCTATTACAACAGAGATAACTCATGGAAGAGTGAAAAGAAAATCAAAACTCAATCACATCAAAACTATTTGTATTCTGCCCCGTCTACCCATGGGGATTCAGGAAGGCTAACAACATGAAATAATAAACAGAGCAAATAAATGAATTTTCTTTCCCTTTGATCATAGTTGCTGCTTTCCAATTAATTTGAATTCTGCTTGGGGGTGGGGGGGGCAGATCTCACTGCATAGTTCTGCTACTATTGTGCTTTGTCACTGCTCATGAGGATTCCAGTGAATGCTTTTGTGCATCTTGAGAGAGAGAGTTGGTTTTATCACTCTGAGGGATGAAACATTTAACGGGAACTGACTATTTTTGCAATGGATATCTTCTCATCAAGGATGAAAATAATGCAGATATTCTTTACATCCAAGTTTGGGCCTACATGTTGGGAGGGGGACCTTTTTCATTTCAAGAGTCAAATTTCAAAATGGGAAAAATCTGCTTATAGTTTCTTAGAAACAAGCAAGGCATCCCTCACAACTATGCTAGATTGAATTACATAGGTTGAATTCACCACTCCTCAGTGGTGAGAACCTCATTATCACTAGCTGATAAAAGCTTTTGCTAAGAATACTCACTAAAAAAAACCCCTCATACTTTCAATCAAATGCTGATTGGAGATAAGCACTTTCCCTTTAAACAAGATAATGAGGGGGTATGGAAGAAAAAAAAACCTAAGAGGTTGGCCTTGAGCCCCTCAGACTAAACGAGGCAGTTTCCCTTGCCTAAATAATTTTTCCATAGTTACACATTTCTGGGGCCCTTCAACACATGACCAAATCCTGGGAGGAACTGGGATAGTAAATCCCAGTTCCAGGATTGAGTTCCTACCCCCAAGCCAAAACCCGGGCTTTCTCAGGGGGTGGCTACATGCCAGAGCTTGATCCAGGAGGACATCCACCACTGCCCCCCTTTTCCCCAAAAACTACATGATGGGATTGTGACAGAATAGGCCTCTCCAGAGAAAGCGCCTTGTGTGCAAAAAGGAGACATGGGGGGAGAACCTCCCCTTAACCTCTTGACACATCATTTTCACATGCCAGAAACTCTCTCCAGATGGCCCTGTCCTGGCAGCAGGCCTCTCAGGTGACTGGGAGGGGAGAGCAGGAGCCACCCCCCTCCTTTAGGCTCTTATAGCCCAAAGAACTGGAATTGCTGTGAGAACTGACCTGTGTGATTGCAAAAGCAATCCTGGGAGTCATCACCACAG
Source organism: Anolis sagrei (assembly GCF_037176765.1). Lineage (NCBI taxonomy): Eukaryota > Metazoa > Chordata > Lepidosauria > Squamata > Anolidae > Anolis > Anolis sagrei. The sequence goes on along the minus strand of NC_090022.1, from coordinate 215,444,787 downwards.
GATCATCACCTTGAAACATCTGGACCTTGGCTTAAGGTCTAGATCTTTCCAGGTGTTCTATTAATCCAGAGCAAACTGGGAACACCTCAGGTAAACCCGAGGCAGGTCCCATGTTTTGGGGCTATCTTGAAGGGCCCTGAGCTTGATCAAGCATTAAATTCATGCTATTGTCTGGCATTTATTTATGGAAAAAGAGTTACCAAAAGGGGGCTTTTGGAATCCCACTCCAGACAAATAATCATTCATACTTTTAAAAAGAGAAATCCTGATGGAGGATTCTGAAAGCTTTGCACTAGCATTGAGAGTGAAAGAAGCCAGTCCTCTTGAGAACATCAATTTTCAAGTGAAAGCATCAAATTTCCAAATCTTCTAATAGACCAACAGACCTAAGAACAGGAGCAAGTCCCCAAGATGGTACTTCAGGCTTCAAACAAACCTGCACATGTAAATTAATTTAAATCAAATTAATGCATGTTAAATCCAAATAAACAGAGGTTTAGGATCACTTTAGGATGCATGTCTGGATTCCATGGTCTTAGTGCTGTGACAAAAGCTCTTTTTCTTTTATTGTTATGGATAAATAGAATAAAATAAATATAATCACTACATTCAATGCAGGAAACATTTTATATTTATTTTCAGCACAAGTTTTGCTTGTAGAAATTGTTTCACCAGGCCCCAATGGGCTTACTACAAATTTCTATAATTTTTTTCAAAAGGAAGTCACCCCTAACTTACGAATACTATATAATGAAATCATGGAAAATTAATTAATTCCAGAGACATGGAAAAAATCCAAAATTATAACAATTTTAAAACCAAACAAAGAGGGGACTGACACTAACTCCTATAGGCCTATTACTTTATGCAACATGGACTACAAAATATTCACAAAAATAATAGCAAATAGGTTGAAAGAGTTAATTCCCACTCTAATTGAGGAAGATCAGTACTGCTTTATTATAAAAAGAAAGATAGCGGACCCAAAATACTGGTATTTTGAATGTTAATTTCAAAGATGGTATGTTTCTATGTATTATACAATAAAAAATTAAAAAGCTTTCTAGAAATTGTCATTTCTCTGAGCAATCTGATGTTCCTGGCAGTTGCAATAATTAATGCTCAAAGTGCATTTTAAGATGCAAATGATGCTATTCAGTATTTATGGGTTGAATTCAGGCTATAGCAGCTTCTTTGAGTCTCCTTGTGGAGAGAAAAATGGGGTAATAATAATAATTAATAAATAATAATAATAATAATAATAATAATAATAGGTTCCTGGCTGTATTAATAGGGAGGTCTTCTGAGGATGGGAACAGAAGTATGGCATCACTGTCTTCTACTAATAAATTGTGAAGAAAGGAATTTACAAATATAGAAAAGAGATTGCTGAAGTCACCCAACTTCTCTAGATATCTTGTGGGATGATGGTGATATGCATATATTTCGTTATTCATATTTTCAAATGTGAACATTTTCCAGATATTTACATTTTTTCATACAGATTTTTCATATGTGATATTTGACTGTCATCCCAAATATAGTTTGCCTGATCTTCTTCTTCTTCTGATTTTCAGATTTACTTTCAATCTAAAAAACAAGTGGGTCAGGCCTCTCCATCTCAACCTTTTATAAATAAAAACATAAAAGCTGTAACTCACAGGTGAATAATTGAGGTGCTTCAAAATTCTCCCCTTGTGAATTCTGATGTAAATTGATCTGAACTGTATATTAAAGCTCCAACATAGCTATCAATCATCTTTCACACTTTTCTGAATGTTGTGATAAAGTGCATAGTTCAAACAAATGTTTTTAAAGAAATCTGCATTTGGAAAAATGCATTACAAAATGCAACCTTAAATACCTGTATAAGTCTAGAAATTTAGGTTTAAAATCCAGGCTAATTTATCCATGGGTCTGTCAAGCACCTATATAGGAATCCCTGCCAAAGCAACTGCTCACCGTTCACAGTCAGTTAGTCCAGGGTCATACACATTTATCAATTCAGCAGAGGCAAAGTACAGGAATAGTCAGGGTACAGTCCAGGGTTCAAGCCAAGCAGTATCACCAAATCCAAACCATCCCCCAAAGCGTAGTCAAATCCAGCAAGAATCAAAGTTCAAGGCAAGCATAGTTAATCCAACAGCAGTCCAGGTTCAAGACAAGAGTTCACCACCAGGGATTCTGGCTGTGCAGTTCAACAAAAGTTGCTCTCAACACAGAACCAGTCCAGCCTTCGGCTCTTTATGTCACTGTCCCAAGCATTCTCACCTGTTGGCTCTTTGCTGAACCTACCTATTAGCAGAATGCCTCGATTCTCAATTGCAGCTGAACTGGGATACTTACCTCTGGCTCTTCCCCTGGATGCTGCTCTGACTCACCCACTTTATTCTCTTGAGGTTCATCGATCACCTCTGCAGAGCTAGTATTTCCAAAATCAGGTTGCTGCTCCAACTCTGCTGCAGACTCAGATGCCAGGCAGAGAGGCCCTTGATCATCGACTTCAGCACTGATCCTTACAGAATCAATGTAGTTACTGTACCTTAACTATTTTTAAAGGAATTCCTTCTCTGAGCAGAGTGGTGAAGGGTAAGAGCTTAATTTGACCCAAGAAACCTAAAAGAAGCGCTGTCCCACCTCTACTCTCTCCACCATGACACCGCTTCTGGCCTTTCTGAATGCCTGGGAAGGGGAATGGCTAAGGGCACCCCCTCCTCCTTTCAAAAGGTGCTTTCCCCCCTCTACAGAATGAGCCTTGATTTATCCATAGGTCAAATCAAAATCCATAGTTTTGGAACCAAAACCTGCCCTCAACTTATACATGAGGTCAACTTACATATGAGTAAATATGAGGTAAAGGTTTCCCCTTGACATTAACTCTAGTTGTGTCCGACTCTAGAGGGTAGTGTTCATCCTCATTTCTAAGCCAAAGAGCCAGCATTGTCCATAGACATCTCCAAGGTCATGTGGCCAGCATGACTACATGGAGCACTGTTACCTTCCCACCAAAGCGGTACCTATTTATCTACTCACATTTGCATTTTTTAAACTGCTAGGTTGGCAAAAGCTGGAGCTCACCCCACTCCCTGGATTCAAGGTACTGATCACAAGTTCAGCAGCTCAGTGGTTTAACCAGCAGTACCACCGGTGGCTCCGAGTACATATAGTACTAAAAGGGGGAAAAAATCTGAGCTTTTCTGTTTTTGGTTTTTTTTTTTTTTTATGGCAAGCTTATGAACAGATAGCATGGAACTTGTGAATGAACACATTTGATCATGTCATGAACTAGAAGTGGACTGATCCATCTCAAATGAACAGTTGCATGGGGATGAACACAGTGCCCACTGCCCACAGAAATCACCAGTCCTCATTTTCCAGATCATCTCTTTGTCTATTTTGAATTTTTTGTCTTCAGACCCATCTTTTGGCTTTGCTTACTTGCTATCTCTGGTGCATTTGTTCATGGAGGTAGGGTCATTGCCATGCTGGTAAGGCTATTTTTTAAAAATTTCCTGTGAAGTTATCTCAATATAAATTTTCAAATATCTATGAAATGATAGCCCTGCTCAAGTGAGGGCTCTGAATGGGTAATGGGATAGGGACATGTCTGTTAGACCTGTCTCCATATCCCTACACCTGCTTCCTTGTTCCCAGAGCTTTTTGAAATGGACAGGTAGTTCTGAAGTACTGTATTTGAATTCACATGAATGAAAGCAGAATGTCACACATGTAACATTTAAGGATATAGGAATATAATAACCATAGCTTTGACCTGGAAATACATACAAGGGCTTGCCAGGAAATGATAAGGAATATATTAAAGAATAAATAGTGAGTCCACTCGGAATCTATCTCTAACCAGCAAAAATACTTTCTAAAAAAGGATCTTTAGTGTTTCTCCTACAAATACAGCATCTATCTGGCAATGCAATTGGGGAAAAGCCATGGGCAGTACTGGACCTTCACATGCCTGATTGAAGTAGCTTCGCTTCACATCTTCACAAATATATTCCACAGTAGGACTTAAGATCGCACAAGCAGTGCAGAAAATAGTATAAATGGATGAGTCATTATAGGTTGGTTTAACATTTGTTTTGTTCTTGGAACAAATGCAACTTTGGAATGGTTTTTGGCATTACTAATGAAACCTTACTGAGCCCTGGGGGTTCTATTGTGTATTACATGTGTAAATCAATACCCTGAATAAATAGTAATTGGAGAGAGAAAAACACCTGCTATTTTGTTTTGACTACTGTTTTTAGTAGGTAGGAAACTACCCAGGGAACAATGACAGCATCGAATCCTGAAAATGTATTTATTCTAATCTTCAGAAGTTACAAGACTCTGAGGATGTGGGACAAATGAACACAGGCCTAGGTAACATTTTGTCCGTAAGTAACTATAGCTTGGAAGCCTTTGAAGAGCAAAAACTCTCAAGTAGTTTCAGCAATGTGGTAAACTTTGGTTACGTATTTGGAACTATATACAGATGACCCTCACAGTGGATGCATTCATGAACTTTTCATAGAAGCAGCAAACTGTGGGTATTAGCAAAACCCATTGAAATGAATGACGCACTAGAAGTGAGGCAGAACAACTGGGATGGAGGACACACAGCCAGAATATTCATGCCTGCTCCACTGCTAAATATAAAGACTACAAACTTTCAGTGCCCAAACAGAGGTACAGTTATTGACAGAAACTCACTTTGTCAGTTTCATGGTTTACTGAGTGGACGACCTTTGATCTTTCCAACACTAGTTCTATGTCACAGCACACTGAGGATTCTGCCAACCTGCGAATGAGCACTGTGGCCCAAAATAGAGTAAAATTGGGCATTACATTTGGGCCCATCTGTTTTTATCTGGGATGGTGGAGCAAAAAGCTGATATTCCCTAAGACTGGGGTGAGAGAACATCATAGAGATTGAGGAGCTTCCTATACACAAACTAAGCAAGAGTTTGCAGCCAAAGATCTTTATAAAGTTTGACTTAAAATTCAACACTTTTTGGTGCCTTTGATAAGTTCTTCTGCTGTCTCTTCACCATAGTTCCTGGTTCAGAATGACCATGTACACAATATTGCAGGCCCCAATCATTTGATGGAGCATGCTTACTCTTCAATGAGCTTTTTGGAGGATTCTTCTTTCATTTTGTTTTATTGGTAGATGGCACATTTATGGCCCAGTTTGAACTACCTTAGCAATTACTAATTTTTTCATTGATATTTATGAGCAGCTCTCACTTCTGCCTCTGCCATGCTAACTGAAGGATTCTGGGAATTGCCCTCCAAAGAGTAACATTTTCAGGCTATGCAGATACCTATAGTATTCTTTCCATAATTACTATTGTAAGATAAAGTGTTTACTGATGTCTCACTTTTCTAGTAAGCTGCAGTTCCTAAAAATCTTTTTAAAAGTTAGTGTAAGAAATCTATAAATGCTATGGTGGATTTACAATATATTTACAAATTGCGGTTCCGAACTCAATAACATTAGATCAGCTCCTGTCTATAAAGTAATTAAATGCTTTAATTAAAATCCAAGGCTGTAAAACTGACCTTGAAATCCATATTTTTAGAGTTACATTTAGTAAGAGACCCATAAATCAGAGCCAAGCAGGTTCATCCCACCACCCAAAATACATTTGAATTCTAACAGACAAAAACACAACCCTTGCAAATTACTAGATCTCAATATTTCACTGAGTTACTTTGGGAAAACTCAGCTAAACATCATCACAGTGATAAATTTATTAACACCAGTGACGAAGAAAATTTGAACTAATCTCAGTGCTACTTAATATGGGAATACAGAACTTTTATCCCGATGTGCTAAACATGAATATTCAGTTGTGACATTTTTCTTCACCACAACATAGTAAAGAATTGAAGGGGGGACAATTGATAACAATTAGTACATTTTTGATCTATTTGTATGCAGTGTGGTAAACATGCAAACATTTAAATAATGCTAAAAGATATCTTGTTTCAGCATTCGGTGGGGCACATAGTATACATCATTATAAGCAATCAGTTTTCCTTTTGTATTTGTCACATATGAGTCACAAGTTTCACCAAAGAAGCTAGAGGCATTTTGTGCACATTGTGGAGAGCCTAGGATGTGAAGGTGCTTTATGCATTGCACTTTTAATGCAAATGGGGATACTTGCACAATTTGGAGAATCCTCAACATGTTCTCTCGCCATATTGAGAAATGGTAGCCTATCCTAATAAGAAGTTTTAGTGAAATTGTGACATTTCTCCAAATCCTTAGCTTACTCTGTGACAAAGAATTACACAGAATCAAGTTTAAAATAATCTTTTCATCATTTAGCTGATTGCAGAGTGATCTCACTTCATTCAAAAAAGAGAAAAGGCATAGGGTTGTTTTAGGTTTTTCGGGCTGTATGGCCATGTTCTAGAACAGGGGTCCTCAAACTAAGGCCCGGGGGCCGGATGCGGCCCTCCAAGGTCTTTTACCCGGCCCTCGCTCAGGGTCAACCTAAGTCTGAAATGACTTGAAAGCATACAACAACAACAACAATCCTATCTCATCAGCCAAAAGCAGGCCCACACTTCCCCTTGAAATACTAATAAGTTTATATTTGCTAAAATTGTTCTTCATTTTAATTATTGTATTGTTTTAAAGTGGTTTTGCACCACAAATAAGATATGTGCAGTGTGCATAGGAATTCATTCTTTTTTTTCCAAATTATAATCCGGCCCTCCAACAGTTTGAGGGACTGTGACCTGACCCTCTGTTTAAAAATTTGAGGACCCCTGTTCTAGAAGTATCATCTCCTGATGTTTCGCCTGCATCTATGACAGGCATCCTCAGTGGTAGTGATGTCTGTTGGAAACTAGGAAAATTTTCTAGTCTCCAACAGACCTCACTACCTCTGAAGATGCCTGCCATACATGCAGGTTAAATGTCAGCAGAGAATACTTCTCGAACATGGCCATACAGCCCGAAAAAAACTTCAACAACCCAGTGATTCCAGCCGTGAAAACCTTTGACAACACAGAAAATGCATAATTGGAAAACGAGGTTGTTTGCATCAATATATCTATATCTATATCTATATATATATATATATATATATATATACACATCTATATCTATTTTAATGTGTATGCATGAATGCAAATTTAGAAATATTTATGCTTTAAAAAACAATATTCTTTATTTGGTTTGGGTAGGGTAGATGTTGACCAGGTGCCCATGATTGTGAGCTTATGATTGGGAAATTGGTTATTTTGAAGATCTGATTTTAAAAAAAACTAATTTGATTATTCTTACTTATGTGAAGATTGGTTATGGTTATTCTTTCAAGTTCACAATTTTCTATTTTCCCATATTTATTCTGTGTGGATTTCTTAGAAAAATTACACAGTTTTAGGCCAAAGCAGATAGGACCTTATTAAAAATGAATATATGCAGAACTGGCATTGACAAGAAGTAGGCTAATATGTACATTTCTAGATTTGGATAGTAAATTCAGAAGTGCTAATGAAATGTGTTTATAATTCTTTTCTACACAAACATTGTAGGATAGGGGACAAATCCTAGCCCATTGACACCTAATGCATGCATAGACTGTTAGTCCCATCTCCTGAGATACCAATACAAATCACAACTATGTGTAACAGATGGTGACTATCACTCTGACGCCTGCCACATGTGCAGGTATATATTACCTTCCACACAAAAATGCTTTTTTTTTTTTGGGATTATCCTTCCCAGAATACCAAAACACAGCATGGCTAATGCCTATGATGTTTGAGTATCCCTGAAAATATAGTCTAAAAAAACAACTTTCCCAAGTGCCGATAGCATTGGCTGCTACTAACAATGTACCTAGTAGTAAAAATAAATATATATGGTTTGCCTTATCAAAGGCAGTATGATTCTGAATATAATTTCCTGAGATCTATAACCAGAAGAGTGCTGTTTTACTTGTGTCCTCCTTGTGGACCTCTCGTAGGCACCTGTTTAACCACTATGAGAACATAATTTTGGGCTGAAGATTCCTTTATGTGTTCATTCATTTTGAACAAATAAAAATATTTATTCAGTAATAAATTAGGAAATGAGAAAGTGAAACCATTTTCTAAATTTGCTAGTTTATTATGTAGAGAGAGCTTCTTTCTTGGTAATGAATTTTAAAAGATGAACACCTCCTATTCCATTCCCCTCATTTCTAATCTGAAATGATACTGTCTGAAATTCTACCACCTAAATCTGCAAAATGTGTTGGATAGTTTTAAAAATGAACATTGAACAGTTTTTTAGGTATGTTTTATAAAACATTTTCCTTAAACATTTTAACATGACTCCTACAAGATAATGGGTTTAGTACTATTATTATTTATATGTCTTGTTTTCTTCCACCCCACTCCCAAGAAAACAAAGCTGACATTTCACCATGTACTGCTTACTGCTATAATCATTTTTAAGATATAGTTTTCCAGCTAACATTTATAGCTCCTAAGTAACTGCAGTCAAACTCCATTAATTTTTGGGTGAACCTCTGGAATGTCCTAGTTTGTCAGATAAATCTTCTATGTGTTAAAAATGTGTTACATTTTTCAGGCTGGAATAGCAAAGGTGTGCATTAATTGAGGAATATGACCAATATCCCAGTGAAATATGGATGCAGCAACATCTTGATAAAAATGAAAGCTAGGAAACACTATGCGGATTTCACTTTATTCATGAACCTAAGGTCAGCTAGTATGGAAAACTACTGCCCCCTTTGTCTTACAAGCCCTATCTATATCCACTGATGAAAATGGTAGCAAATATTCTACATCAGCTATATAGTTAGCCAGATTTCTCTAAATTGCTCCCTCCTCCCAAAATGTACCCCAAATAAATATCATTTGCCTGTGTTTTGATCATTGGCAGAATTAACCACCTTCTTTTAACACTTTACATGGCCTTGTAAAGTGTGTGTGTGTATGCATGTTTAGTGTCAAAACTGTCACGAAATAACAACCATGAATACAAAACAGTTAACTAATTGTAGTCATCTATATCTGTTATGTATATAGTTGACTCTCCACATTTGTGGGTTTTTAAAAACTTCTACAGATATTATTATTATTATTATTATTATTATTATTATTATTATTATTATATGGTGGTGTCTCTAGAAATCACTAGGTTCTACAATGTGCCTCTATGGACAACTTCCACCAGAAGAGTTGGACTGGAGGAGCTAGATTTTTCTAAGGAGATTATTTGACAAGGAAAAAAATATTTTTGAAGTTATGGTTTTTCCACCCTCACAGGTGTGCTTTGCCCCTAAACCCAGTGAACATGGAGGGCTTGTTGTACTTACATTCATATACTTAAATAAGTAGTTGACATAAAATCCTGGGTATTGTGTTAAATGTCCTCTGATGTACATTGAATCATTGCAGAGCAATAAGAACACAAATATCGATACAATGATACCTTGACTTAAGATTTTAATTTGTTCCATGACCAAGCTCTTAGCTCAAAGTGCTCTTATCTCAAAGCAAATGTACCCATTGAAATGCTATTAATCCATTCCTGAATCCCCCCTCCTTTTGCTATGTGTTTTTAAATAAGAAAATGTACTTTCTAGATAACAAATAATGTAGAAATGCACATTCACATGAAACAATAAAAAAGAAAGATCAACTTTAAAATGGTAAAAGCACAAAATTGTGGCAAGGAAGCACGTTTGATGCAACAAAATGTGTGTTGACCAGTGTAACAGCAAGGCAAAACCTGCACAGTCTCACTGAACAATGAAAAAAGAAAGATCAAATTTAAAATGGTAGAAGCACAAAGTTGTGGCAAGGAAGCACAGAGCACAAAGTGTAGAGGCAGAAGCATCCTTTTCTTCATACTGCACTCAATCCAGCCTCCTTCCTTCCCTCTCTTGCTCCTTCTCTCTCTTCATGGAGCCAAACATATCAGAAATAAAACCCACACAAAATCAACTAACTCAAAGTTCCTCCAAGTGGACAAGAGCAAAGTGGACAGCAGTCTCCCAAACCAGAAAAGAACCCGAGACATGGAGGCTGCTCCCTTGAAGCCTCTGTTTCTAGTGCATTCTCTGACGCTAGCTCTTAGGTAAAAATGAAACCTGGGCCTAATGACTGCTCTTACCTCAAAACTCTCTTAAGTTGGGGTGCTCTTAAGTAGAGTTTCTACTGTAATTTGTTTATTTATTTATTCACATTATTTTTATCCTTCCTTTCTCCTGATATTTGGACTGAATAGGTCTACAATCATACCATTATACTGTGTTTTTTGAGTAAAGGGCTCTGCAAAAATGTTTCCATATGGGGTGCTTTTGTTTATTTTTTTATAATAATTTTTATTGATTTATCACAATTGTTACATTCGTTATACATTTGTTGTTACTATTACATTTTGTACAGCAACCTCTTTAACATGTTGTTTTATTATTTTGCTTTAACATTTCCCCCCTTTTTATTTCACCACAGTGCTCCCCTCCACCCGTCTCAAGCCACAATTCTTACATATCATCTGTCCAAAATCTCATTTCTTCTTGTGACGGTAATTTTCCTTTCTTGTTTTTTAGACCATTTACCACAAATCTTCCCCATACAGCATCAAAATTGCTTTGTTTCCATATACCTTTTTTAACCTTTAATTTGCATGTCAGTTTATCATTTATTGCTATTTTCCATGCTTCCTTATACCACTCCTCTATTAGTATATTCATTTCTTTTTTCCAGTTCCTTGCTATGAGCAATCTTGCTATTGTTAGTAAGTTTGTTATCGCTTCTTTATCCTCCTTTTTCAATTGCTTATTGTTATATAATGATAGTAAAGCTATGCTAGGACTTTTATCTATTTTCATATTCATTATATCTTCTATTTCTCTAAATACTTTCTCCCAAAAGTTATTTACATATTTGCATTGCCACCACATGTGTATATATGTTCCTGGTTCTTGACACCCTCTCCAACAATTTATTGAATTTTTTTTATTCATATATGCTATTCTTACTGGTGTCAAGTACCACTTCCATATTAACTTATAATAATTTTCTTTAACCCGTATCGATAAGTTTTTTAAATGTCTTTGTCCCCATAACTGTTGCCACTCTGTTTCACTTATTTTCATCCCTAAATCTTCCTCCCAAATCTCCTTAAGGGTACACTTTATTTTTTCACCCTTCATTTCAATTAATATATTATAAATTTTACTAATTATACCTCTCAAGTTTTCATGTTCTTCTACAGCCCTTCCCTTCTGTATTATTTGTTCAAATTGATTGAGTTGGCTTCCATTTCTATTTTTCCCCCAGTTTTTTAACCATTGTTCTAATTGTATACAATGGAACCATGACAATTTTATTTCTTTAAACTCTTCCAACATCGTTTCCTTCTTCATTTCCACCTTCATCCAATCCCCTATCCTATCTAAATTTATTTCCCTTACCTTTTTATCCATCACTTTTTTAAAATTTTTGGAAACTTCTTTTCCATCACTATTGGGGTTATAATTGATCCCTCCTTTATTAACTTCCCCCTATATTTGTTCCATACTTCCAGTATGTTGCTCAACATTGGGTTTCTAATTTCCCTCATTTCTTTTCTAGTAAACTGTTTAAAAAATATATTCCAAATTTCATCTTCCACTTTTCCTGAATCATTACTAAGCCAAACTATTCCCTCTTTTTTAACCATTCCTTCTATAACCAAATTTAATCTACTCGCTTCATAATATTTTTTTAATATTAGGTAGCGCTAGTCCACCCTCCTTTTGCGATCTGTACCATAACTGTTTATTTAGTCTATTTCTTTTACTTCCATTACAGTACTTATTAATCATTTGTTGCCATCTATTTAATTCTTCTTCTGTGATTTGAAGTGGTAGCATCCTAAATATAAAATTTATCTTTGGAAGTATTTTCATTTTTACTAATGCTATTCTTCCAAACCAGGTAAGCGTATACCTTCATACTCTATTAACTTTTTCTGAACCTCTATCCTTAATGTTACTACTAGGGCTGGGCGGTTTCGTTTCGTAATTTCGTAATTCGTTAAAAATTCGTTATTTTTTTATAACGAAGCGATATTGAACCATTCAGGAGCATCTTAAAAATGAAACGAATTTTTCAATTCGTTTCGTAATTGCTTCGTATTCATTTCGTATTCGTTTCGAAATCGTTTTGAAATTGTTTTGTTATTATTTCCGCATGTCTGGGGCAAGTTTTATAGCTGTTGTTTGTTTAATCAGTGAAAAAAAATTATAAATATCACACCAACAATCAACAACAGAGGGAGAGGGAAGCTTCAAAAGTTCCCCCTGTCCCATATGGAGGTTTTTTAGCGTATTGCGCGGTCGCGTCCGCCATTAACAAATCAATTCGTATTCGTTTCGTATTCGTTTCATATTGTTTCGTAATTTTTCTTTTTTAAAGAAAAATTTCGGAATTCTTTTAAATATCGAAACGCAAAAAACCCCAAAAAACGAATCAAGTTTAGAAACAAATTTTTCCGTGGTTGCCCAGCCCTAGTTACTACGTTTACTTCTTCTGTCTCTTTTAAATCCTTTGTTATTATTACTCCTAAATATTTTAATTTATTCTTAATTTTTATTCCCATTTTACTCTGTTCTATAAAATATTTTTCTTCTTCCCTTGTATAATTTAGTAGCATCATTTCTGACTTATTCCAATTAACTTGTAAACCCGTTGTTTTCCCAAATATCTCCAAATGTTCTTTTATTCTATCTATTTTCTCCACTATATTTTCTATAAATAACAATGTATCGTCAGCAAATAAGCTCACCTTCTGTTTCTCCTTTTTTCCTAACCCTTCTAGATTCTTATCGTTCCTTATGCTATTAGCAAACAGTTCTATCACCATAGCAAATAGTATCGGCGACAAAGGGCACCCTTGTCTAGTTCCTCTAGTCACTTTTATTTTGTTTGTCACTCCATCGTTTATGGTTACCACTGCTGAATTCCTTGAATAAAATTGTTTTAATATTCCTTTTGTTCTATTTCCCATTCCAAATTTATTCAGTATTTCCCTTAATGTTTCCCATTCCACACAATCGAACGCTTTAAAAATATCTAGTGATAATATCCCTGCTTTTTCCTTCCCCTCTTTAGCCCAATAGATTTTTTTTAATACTCTCCCTGTCAAATTTGACATTTGTCTTCTTTTTACAAACCCGCACTGATCTTCTTTTATATACTTATACATGCATTTATTCATTCTATTAGCTATTATCACGGACAATATCTTTGCATCCTGATTAATTAATGATATGGGCCTGTATGACCCTGGGTCTGTTAAGTCTTTATCAGGTTTAGGTATTAATATTATTAATGATCTCCTCCATGATTCTGGTATTTTATCTCCCTTCATTATTCCATTGTACAATTCTAGTAATTTTGGGGTTAAAACTTCTCTAAAGCTTTTATAATATTCTGTCCCTAGACCATCCAAGCCTGGAGCTTTCCCTACTTTTAATTTCTTAATAACTTCCTCTATTTCTATCTTCTTAATAGGCTGTTCCAGTAGCTCTTTATCTTTCTCCTCCAACTTGCTCTCCCAATTTTCCTCCATATATTTCCTAATTGCCTCTATGGGGCTTGCTATAGTTTGATATAATTCTTTATAAAATTCTTCAAATACTTTCAATTTTTCTTTCATAGCTCTACATAATTTACCTGTTTTATCTTTTATCATATTTATCATTCCTTCCATTTTCTTTTTTTGTGTTGATTTGGCTAGCATCTTTGAATTCCTGTCACTAAACTCAAAGTATTCCCTCCTTAAATAAATTAAATTTTCTTGTACTTCGTCTATTTCCATTTTATCCAATTCCTCTTTTTTTGCCCTCAACCTAGTATAAATTCATATATCTCTCTTTATTACATATGCTTTTTCAATCTCTTCTATTTCTCTTTCTAAGTTCCTTTTGTTTAAGGTTCCAATCAGTCTGATACATTTCCTTCCAAAAGTTATCCTCCTATACCTAGTTTCCCAATCTCAACAGTTATTTGTCCATGGCCATTTAAGATTCTCAATCCTCAAATGACTGCTATGGGCTTTAGGGCTCCTCTGTAATAAACTCTGGATGGCAGATAGGACCCACATGGCAGCCAGATAGGGACTCCCTGAACCTTGGCCAGGCAATGCCAAACATGGCTCTCCAGAGTCATAGTCCAATGTTCAAACCACTACACCACTCCAGCTCCTATATATAACATATTGCTACTATTTAAGATACTGGCTTCATAAGTTCCCATGTATTTCCACAAAGAAAGAAACTTGATGATTATAAACACTTCAGTAATGAAAGGTGAATATTCAATTTGGAGAAATCAAATATTCCTGAAAGAGTCTAGTCAATAGGTATTACTTTGATTATAGCCCTACTTGCATCAGTATTAACCAATGTGGAGAACATAATGCAGACTGTCTTGACAGGGTTATCCAAAGGAGAGCTGAATTAAAGTACATTAAGCAATTTGAGCAGTTGATATATGCCACATAAATGTTATTGGTGAAAGGTATTGGGCACAGTCAATCAGCAACCTGAGTGCCACGAAAGAGCAGCAAATCACCACATATTTACATTGCCTTTATTGCATATTTACTACAAGGGATAGGAAGAGTTGGCTGATAGATTGCATAACCTACATCCTGAAATAATTTGGCTTTGGGTGAGCAGAATGCATCCTTTGCTGTTCTACCCCATAAAGAAAGCTATCTTCGGCCAGCCCTAGGTGGTTGTTGCTGTTGTCATTACAGGAAAAAAGTGTGACATCTGTATTAAGTTTTAAAGTTTATCTCTAGCTGAGACATTCATTGGCCATTTCCAATAGGAGATTTTCTTCCAGTTTAAAACAATAGTATTGCCTGCATGGGAAACATAAAGAAAAATTGAAAGAGAGTGAAATGAAAGGAGTAAAAGGAAAATAAAGTATTACTGAACTAGAATACAAGACTTACATATAAGCAGGAACATTCACTCTGTAAATTTGAAAGTACAGATTTTTTTAAAAAAAATGACAACAAGAATGAAAGGTAGGTGTCAGAAATGACTAGTAGGTTGCCTTGCCAGGAACCAGGACCAGTATCATAATCTTCAACAGTGACAGAGAGTTAAAAAAAAGGAACAGTTCAATTCAGGGGGAGATCCATCTCTTCCATTTATATTTTGAGATTGCCACCAAATACCTTTGAAAAGAGCATGAAGATAAATGAAAAGAGCATGAAGATAAAGAACTGGACAAAAATGTAAGATCGAAGATTACCAAAGTATTTGGGGGTCCTTTGTTTCTGTCAAACTGAGATGAATTAAATGGCCTCAATCACACAGAGACTTTCTTACTTGCATGTCAGCTTCTCAAAAGCACTTACCAAAGGAAGAGGCTACATGAACTAGACAAAACCGACAAAGTGGCCTAAAACAGTAAGTGAAGTGGAGTCAGGGGAAAAGGAATCAAATATTTTAAATTTTTGGCTAATTCTGTCTTATGGTTGGCTACAGATGTCAGAAAAATTAATAGAACATTGATTCAAGATGTGTCGAGATAAAGTTCTCAAGGAATAATTTTAAAACCCTACTTAAACATTTGTCAAGTGCTCAAAAAAACCTAGCAAATATTATTCCTGAATAAAAAAAAACATACTCTTCCATTAGCTATCACAGGTATAAAAATCAATTTTCCATTGAGAAAATGGGTAAGTTTGATAGGAAGGGGTTGTGTAAGAATAACTATAGAATAGTTGTAGAGTGGCCTTTCCAGAACTATCTAAATGCATAAGACTGTTGCAAAACAAGAAAAAAATGGTCAGGAAACCCAGAAAATATTTTTTAACCTTTTAGCGATGATGGGTGCTAAAGCGTAAAAGAGAAAAGGCAAGTAAATACAAAGGCAACTTCTTGTAATGGTGAAAAAGATATTGGTATGCTGTGTGATGAACATCCTGGCCATCTTCACAAGGTGTTCCTCTCCTTTGTTTACTGATTTTCTGACCCTGTTATCCCCGCTGTGATCATGTGACCATGGTCACACTGCTATTCTCCCAAGAAACTCAGAGCAGTGATGACTACCCTGAGGATAGTTTAAAAAGTGAGGTAGAAGGCGCCAGTGAGAACAGTAATCTGGAGGACTGGGAGAAGTCGGATGGGGGAAACAATGAAGTGTTTGGAGGTGGGAGAGAAAATCCTCTGTGAGGGGGGAATTAAAAATAGCCTCCAGGAAGAAGTGCTACTTTTTTAGAGAGCCTCTAAGGGACAGAAGGCTTATATTAGGAGCCTCTGGAAGGGAGGACTGTGGGGTTTTGAAAAGCCTGGTTAGTTCACCTGTGCGTGAACATAGTTCTATAGAAGACAGATTAAGGAACTATTTTCTTTTAAGGAAATAGCTTGATAATTTTCTGAAACCACTAAGCTTCTGAACCTCTCCTAATATCTGAGAAGCCTTATTGTTCTAGTTCACAAACCTGTTTATACTTCACCACAAGTATTTAGTGTGTCTTTCTGTGCCTCAATATAAGAAAGGGTCTGTCTGGATAATAGCCATCACTCTTTAAGTTGGTTTCCCTCCATTTTTGAGTGGCTCTGTGAACTGACTCCTGTGGTTGGTGGGCCAGTGGGACAGGGAAGAGTGAATGGTGTGGTCGTAGACCATTGCATTTAGATTAGTGGCAGCAATGTTATATCTTCATGTAATTGGCAGTTGGTGGGTGACTTTGACTGTTGGACCATGCATTTGAGCTGAATTATTGCCCTTTCACATGTTGTTCTACTCAAGCAGTATAACTGGGGCATTTGGGAAGGTGATACTGCTTGCCTAATATGCTGTAGGGGATATTAATATTCCTGTGACTCTAGCATCATCATTTTTTCCTGTATTATTTTGACATCTTTACATGATGAAAAAGCTAGTGAAGCTTCAAAAACTTGAAGGTATTAAATGCTTTGTAGATAGCCCAATAAAGGTATCATTGCTAGTGAAGGTTGGATTATCGTAATGATCACTGTTCTTTCATAAAATACAATTTAATTTTTTTTTTAAAAAAATCATATTTTCATTAAACAACACATCAACAATATTTCTCCAGTCCCCACATTCCAGATGTGTTTGCAGTCAATACCTGGAGGGGCACTAGATTTGAAAGGCTGAGATATGTCATATTGCCAAAGTTTACACAGAGTGTACAAAAACTTTTTTTATACTATGGAAAGTGGCAAATGTAGACATACTACATTTATATATAGACACAGAGGCAATTTAACATTCCAGCTTTCCAGCTTCATGAGGGTATGCTTGATTTTGACTCGATTCTGGCCACAGAGGGAGCTGCTGCTTCACCATCCATTTGTGACACTGAGTCCTTTGATGGAGTACTTCCTCATTCTTTTGCATGTTGTTGTGTGATTCCTGGAAGATGCCTTTCAAAATAACTTTTAAAGTTAAGCAGAGCCAATAACTAACAATGATAGAGGACATATACAAGTTTGAGAATGTAATAATAAAGGTCACCCCAGAAATGCTTACAATCCGATAGAGCTAGAGAGGAACAAAGTTGGGAAAACATGATATATGATGGACTGAGAGCATGTCCAGACAGCATCAAAATGCAGGGCAAATAAGTGGGGCAAAAAATCATGGGATCTGACAGCAAGTCCAAACACAGACCTGTCAGTCCCGGTAAATGGTCCCCCACTATCCTGACAACTTTGTTTGTAGCAGATTTAGATAGGGGACATTCGGCAGAAGTTTACTTTTTTTTTAAAATGACTCTCTGAGATGCACTGGCTCTCGTGCAGATATCTAAAAGTACACACAAGCAGATTTCATATTATCTCTCTTCACCTTACTGTAAATTCAAGCTCTGTTTAATTTTTATAAAGATCAGAACAAAGGAATGGGTGCATTGTAGGCTTGGGCGGTTTTGTTCGTTAATTTAGTAATTCGTTATTAATTCGTATTTAAATTAGCTTACGATCCAATATTGAGCCATGCAGGAATAGTGTGAGGAGTAAATTAGATTCGAAACATTTTTTTCAATTTATTTCGTAATTATTTCGTAATTATTTTGTTATTATTTTGAAATTATTTCGTAATTATTTTGTAATTATTTTTGCATGTCTGGTGCTAGTTTTATAGTTGTTGTTTGTTTTATCACACCAACAGTCAACAACAGAGGGAGAGGGAAGCTTCAGAAGTTCCCCCTGTCCCATTTGGAGGTTTTTTTAGCATATTGGGCAATTGCGTCCGCCATTAACGAATCGATTCGTAATTATACGAAATTTCGTAATTTTTGAAATTTTTAAAAGGAAAATTTCAGAATTCTTTTAAAAAACGAAACGCAATGGACCCCTAAAAATGAAACGAGTTTAGAAACAAATTTTTCCGTTGTTACCCAAGCCTAGTGCATTGTAATTGCTTTCCATTTGTGCTTCCATTTCACCACCTATGTGGCTCCATTTATTTATAGCCCAGAACAGCTGTTTTGGGATTTTAAAAATGTGCACATGCACTGGAGCAGTCCACACTAGGGTATCTAAATAAAAACACATGTTTTGCTTGACTGCAAGGATATACAGTCATGAAAATATATGCATTTTAGGCTGAAATCAGGTTTTAAGTGCAACTTTTTAACACATGTGTTTCAGCTGTTAATCCAAACCAGCATGCATTTTCATGAAATATCATTTTGGCACCACCTCCCCTTTTATTCCAGTTTCTTTTGCAATTTAGGGGAACCAAGTGACATCCACAACAAAGACCTGGGAGACTTACATAGCTCTTCCAAAAGTCAGAGTTTTGAATCTTAAGTTTTTTTGCGTGGGTGCCTCTCACGTTTCTTAATATTGAGTCATATATACGAATCTTACAAAACAGATAAGACAAACAAGGCACATACAAAATTTTGCACAGCCCTAATATTTACTGAATTAAAGATGGGTACCCAGAGCCTTAAACTAAGACTTTCTCCTTTTTTGCAATCAAAGTTTTAAACAGTCATCTTCCTTCATGAAGATAACAAATGATATTTCGTTTGGTATCTGATTGATACATGTCCTCTTCTACCCCACTAGGTCACATCCATATAATGCCTCCTAGGGGAAGCACTTCATCCTGCAAAACAGCAGCCTTTAAACTGTTCCAATATAGCAAAAAAGATCTATGCAGGTATCCAATGTTGATCCGTAACTGGAATCATTCATTCAGTTGTCATTAAACACCAAGCATGCATCTGATGTTCATAATATAGTTTTTTTAAAAAACATAAAAACAATTTTTTTGCTAAAACCCCAGATCTTAAAATGTTATCATTTCCTGGCAATAGCGAGAGATTTCATTGCAGGCATGCAGATAAATAGGAGAGGATGGTGCACTAAGAGAAATGACAAGATATATTCACATGTTTGAAGTATGACTTTATCATTGTTCTCCTCTGTCTGAGGCAGAATGCTTTTGCACTGTGTGGGGAGACATAAAAAGAAGACGACAGAAAGACAAGGTATTTGAGGTCAAAGGGGATGTATCTTATATCATCAACTCAAAACAGTTTCTTTTAATGCATAATATTATGGACTTCTAAGTGTAGGCCTCCCTGTCAAACCTGTCCATTTTGTGCATATCAGATTAAACAATATGTCAGGGTATCTGTCAGCTTTGGGAGGCCCCTTAGAAACAGGCACTGAGAGAAATGTACTCATATCTTCTGTTCAATGCAATAAGCACTCACACTGCCCACCACAAAGTCTTACAAAGGAATGACTAGAGAGAAACTGAGATGATTTGTAGATCAGTTATTTTTTTCCCCTTCTGATACTTTTCACCTTCGTTTTCATGATGTGTGTCTATCAGTAAGAAAGTTGTGTATTGTTCATGGTTACTTGGAGAATCTTTCATGAATATCCCACAGCTCTACAATATTTGTCTTCTTCTTATGAACTACTTTGGTAGCACTGGTAGGAGAGAGGAAGACTAAGAAAACCTATAAACTGTGGATAATTTCCAACTTTTCCCATAGCGAAGAGCTAGAGGTGTCAAATTCACCTTCACACAGTATAGCTTCATTTCTTTTAGGGTTGGAAAGAATATTATTATTATTTTCAAAATTGTTTGAAAAACATGTTTTTCAAGAGTGAGGAAACTTTAATGAGGAGAATTCTGAACTGCTGAGAATCTATGTGGTTTGGGATTTATTCTGCACAAAAAGTTGCTGTTTTACACAGAACACAACATTTTCTAGACAGGAGACAATATTTTCTGCATCAAAGATAACATTTCATGCAAATATATTTTCCTGCACAAAATATATCATTTTCTGGACATTAGAAAGAGCTGTAATTTGGATTTTTTTTGTGTAAAATTCATACATAACTGATTTGCATAATTAATATTTCTGCATTTAAACATTATTTTCCACAAAGATAATGATGTTTCCTGTGCAGTAAATGGTTTCTGTGCAAAGCATCCACAGGAAAATTTTCTGCAGAAAAAGTCCTGAATTGGAAATTGTTACAAAAACTGCATGGTTTGCAAAAAGATGGTTATAGAACCAAGAAAGTGGCTGAAATCACTCAATACTGCCTTCAAGAAGAAACATAGTAAAAAAATCACATCTCCACTTCAGAAAGGAATCTGTGCTCTTTGTGACATCAAGAGCCATTATACTTATCTTCAACTGCATCACATGCCAATTTGTAGGCCCAGCAACTGGGAAACAAAAATTGAGAAAGCTTATTTATTTATTTATTTCAAACATTTGTACCCCACCCTTCTCAACCCCCAGGAGTGGGGACTCAGGGCAGCTTGTCACCTTAAAACCTCTGAGTATGCCTGCCATAGATGCAGGTGAAATATCAAGAGAGAATGCTTCTAGAACATGGCCATACAGCCCAAAAAACTTACAACAACCCAGTGATTCTTGCCAAGAAAGCCTTCGACAATATATTTTAAAATTGACATGTCTGATAAATCTAAAAGTAAGGAGTCAAACACAAATGTAAATATGTTTATGAATAAAAATTGACACTTTCTAATCCAATTCCTCAACAGTATCTTTATAGGACCATGTTGACATTCCAGCTCTGCATACGCTTTGGCATCCATACTTTCTTCTACCTACAACTCTCATAACACAGCCCAACAAAAAAAAATTTGTGTCCGCACAGAATAAAAGCAGTTTTCTATTCCAGTAACATGCAAAAAAAAAAAAAAAACCCTTGCATACAATTTTTTGTGTAAAAAGAGTACAAACTAAAATTTCTTACCTCTCTAATCTCGGACACATATCAGTTCTGACAAGTTACTGGAAATGTATTTATTGCAAAATAGGTATATTTCATATATTTATCTTGTATATTTAACCTTTAATTTAGGAAAGAGTAAATTAACATTTCCTGCATTGGCTTTCTGCATTTGGGTTTGCTTTTCAGCATAAGGTAGCTGTCTGCAGTATGCAACAGAACTACTTTTGCTGCCAAGGAAGTTTGATCATGCTCATTTTTTATTCCTATTTATATACTATAAAATATTTCAAAGCTGCGTGTCAGCAGTGCTACTTTCACAGGAAAAATGTATATCCAATTAGTAGTATAAACTTCAGAGTCATGGAGGAAAAAAAAACACTGTCAATACTGTGCATAGGATAATATATTCAGAGGTACAGCTGTTAATCTTTCCACAGGACATCAGAATTAATTAATGCCGAGGCACATCAGAAGAGCCGATGTGATATAACTGTGCAATGAATAAATGTTCAGCATACATTTCTAAATCAGAGGTATGGGTGAGACCTACACACTCCCTTAAATGAAAGGAATAGTAAACTTGCTCCTTTTGGAAAAAGGGGAACGAGGAAAGTAAGCCACCAACTGTCAATGCAAAGCAGAAAATGTGCAAGGGTAAATTGTTATAAATCACATTTTGGTATTATCAAAAAGCTAATGTATCATAACCATTTTTTTTTTAGATTATTTACTCATGCATTGCAGTCCCTTGAATTGTGCTTTATCATATTTGTTTTTCATCTTTATGTTAAACAGTCACATGAATACTATGGGATCTGGATAAATGGGGCATCTTTCATAAGCATTGCCCAAGTAATGAATGATACTTTACATATTCACTATCTGATGTTTTCGTTAGCTTTGCCTTTGACAATATTCTTACCATTTAATTTTGCAAATATTGCCCTCTTCTCTTGCAGTCTGGAGTGTGGCTGAGAAGCATGCTATTTCTAAGCCCAGTTACAACAGATTATATGGTTCTCTTCTTCTAATTTAGTGTAATTGACTGTATGAGAAAACCTTAGTGTTTATTCACTCAACCTTGATGCATACCTTAACATAGAAAGACAGGTCTTTACATGTCTATTTCTATTGCTTTCAGCTCTCACAATTAGTCTTGCAAACTTCATCACACATCCAGACATCATCATTCAGAATTGGATTTAAGCTGAACAATACCACAATAATGTTGAAAAAATTAACACATTCTTTCAGATCTCCCATTCTCAATAGTTTTATTTCCAGGCCTCAGTGCCATTAATGTGTTGTGCTGCATATCCTAATGGAAGAATCAGAACATTTGGCTCAATCTCTGCTTGAGGCTCTGTTGCTCGTGGTGCCTGAATTCTGTGTAAGCAAACCATTTTTTATTCTCATATTATTAGCAAAAATAAAAAAATTAAAATCTAGCACTTAAAAATCCTCCATTTTAATTATTGAATAATGTATATTTGGTGAGGAGTTGCTTAGTGGACCTATTAAACTTGCAACTCCTTAGGGATTTTGCATGTCTTAATCCAGGTCTAGTTGCGTGCCCCAAATCATCAGAACACCTGAAACCTGCACACCAAATGGAGGTTACATGTGGAGATTACAGGATTATATCCATGTTCTTGAAAGCATCATATTTATGGGTTTGAAAAATAATTTGATTTTGTTCTAAAATTGAGCTGAAAAAATAAGGCACTCCAGGTGTTTTCAGAATGCAAGTCACATAATCCCACACCATAGGCTATGGAGCAATGGAAATTGTAGTATTTATATATCTATACTAGCTTGGGTACCTGGTGATGACTAGGTTCGGTATTTTGTTATGCTATTTATCAGAAATAGTCATTGTTTATTTGGATGTTATGAATCCAAAATAAACAATGCTTTTAGAAAATGCATAACCATAGAATGAGACTGCAATTAGTTTCTCTAGTCGGAAAGATTAAATCATCATTTTTGTTTGTTGTTGTTTTAATTATTACTTTAATAATATTCTCCAATTGCCTGCATTCAGATGGATTGTGGGAAACAAACTGAGAGAATGTTATAATCTACTCTTATTTTGCTGATGTTAAAAAACTGAAACATCATTATTTAAAAATGGTCTGTTTGCACTGATGGTCTCTATGCTCTCTTAGTCCAGGAATAATCATTTCTAATAACCCAGGCTAATTTGAAATACGGTTCATGGTATTAGATTGAGCTGTAATTCTACACCTGGTTGCCTGAGACTAACACTATGAAGTGAAGTTCATAGGCTTTCATCTGAGTAGCCATACCTACAATTGCATCAACAGGATAATAAAGAATAGATAACCCTCTTCTTTTTTGTCCATCACCTCTAGTCCCTCACATTTCAAAAATTAATATGATATGTCTCCAGAAAAATGTCTTCAGAAAAATATAATTAATACATATGACAACACCACTAATACATTCAAAAGTGAAATATTAAGTCTGCCATTAATACCATGATATTTAAGAATTATAGTCATTCATATACACTTCAAATAATATAAAGAATAAGGGAAGGGGGAGATTGCAGTCCTAAAAAATCTCCATTATTCAGGCAGCTTCCAGATGACATTATGACCCTGAGCATTGACAAAAGAGGTAGGAAGAATATTAAAATTCAGTATATTCGTCCAAAAAGTTGCAATACAGTTGTATAACAAGTAGAAATTAAGTAGAGAGTTTCTCTCAGCCCAGCAGAAAGCACTGTGGCAACTTTCCATGGATTTTATGGAAGTGTCAGTAGGTTACAACTCTGTCACAGAGAATTATTAAGACCATGAAAACCTGAAAGAACAAATCTATCTTTTCATCTATGCCAAGGAGGAGAGTCATGCAGCCCTCCAGATATTACTGCAATGCAACTCCTTCATTGTAAACTTCCTCTGGTCATCCTGGTGGATGTAGAGATTTCTAGAGCATATACCTCTCTAAGAATCTCTACGCCCTTCAGTGTAATTTTATAGGCAGCATCTAGTGGAAGACAGCCATACAGTCATGCTGAAAGACTCGGGCGAAAATAGCAATTTCTTTATTCACCGGTATTAACTCTCCAGGGGACTCTGTGCCCCAGCCCCAGTCAATGTAGATGGCTGACTGCATTTATAGTGCACAATTCCCCACATAATACCATATACTAGCTGAAGTGTACTCAGTGCTGCTTATTTCCAAAAAGAGCTCACAAGACCTCCAGTTTTCCCACCCACCCCACTGTTTCTAACATCAGGAATCTGCAATACCTTGGTAAGCTTTCTCCCAATTTCCTGGTTTTTTTTCACCTCAGAAATCTCAATTACAGCAGTTTAGCCTTCTCCCCAGCTTCTTCCTACCACAGGAATCATCGGCCCCTTCTACACTGCTATTAAGTAGTCTACACTTCCATATAATCCAGTTCAAAGTAGATATTCTGGATTTTTATGGCAGTGTAGATGGGTCCTTAGCAGCAGTACTTTGGAAAGCCTATTATTTTTTTCTCCTCTTTTCTCATCACACCTTTTATAAACACCTAGCACATTGTCACAAGACTGTAAATGGGGCAAGGATTCCATATGAAGATTCATTTAAGTTTAAGATTGTGGGTGGTGGTTTGAGGATTGAACTGCAACTCTGGACACCAAGGTTCAAATCCCTGCTTAACCATGCACTTGGGCAAGTATAGTGAAGAAGGCAACCCAATTAGTAATATCCCACCGCTTGACCCCAAAAACAGCCAAGGTATGTTCCAATAGCCAGGAATATCCCACGAACTGCCACCAATTATAACCATCTGCCCCCAGTTATGACAAACTATGGAGGGACAGTAGGCAGAATTTACCTCAGGCACACTCACACACAAGATGGAGGACAAAAAGGCAAAAAAATGGCTTGGCGCAAGGCAAAGCTGTGAGGGAATTAGAGCACACGCACACCCTCACTTAAAAAAAGTCAGTCAGTGGAAAACCTCCACTGTATATTATATTTAGCCTTTGCTCATCCTAGTTATTAAAGATTACTTTCTTCTGCTGCCACCAATTTATTATTTCATTAGGCCACCTCCTTTAATGGGATTTAATAGAGCCACATGGAGACTTCAGTTGAAATAAAACAGGAAATTGTTGTTTATCTTGTTTTTCATCTTGATCTTTTAAAACCTTTTGAATTCTCCCTTCCTTCCTACACAGCGCTCTAAAATACTATAGAGACCTATTAACTATTATTCCTCAAAGAGGTGTCTTTCCTATTACAAAGCAGTTCCCAAATCTCTTCCTTCCCTTCCTTCCCTTCAGACTCCTAGCTCCTTTTTCTTCACCACCAATTCCCTAACTTCCTTCTTCTTCCATCCCAATCTCCTAACTGATCTTAAAATGGCTGCTGTCTTCTTTCCTTTTCCTCGGGCTCTGCCCATCTTCAGCTACTGAGATTTTCCCTCCAATTCTATCAGACAATCAGACTGCACTTCTGCCTTAGTGACTGCCTGATTGCTCCACATCTAAGCTCAGCTTAGCTTTGCAAGGTGGGCCTGGCTTCTGCCTTTATACACCAACTCTTTACACATCAACCCTTCAGGGTAGGCCAATCCTTTACAGCAAGCCACAGTTTCTCAGCCTCTGAAGAAGTAAAAAAAACCCTTCTCTTAATAAATCTCACCAATAAAACCCCATGATATGTTTATTTTTCTATTGCCATAAGTCAGAAATGACTGGAAGACATATAACAGCGGAGACTTTATTGGCTTTTTAGGTTGTGATCTGTTGACAAAGAAAATGGGGATGACATAGGTTGGCCCCACATTTTTATTTCTAGTGGTCCCAACCCACTCACTTCACCCACTGATTCATCTACCTCACCCCTGCACTAGTTTGGAATTTGGACTTAGAACTCAATGCTACAGCTTAGATGTCTAGAAAAACAGTCAAATTTTATTGTCTCTGAGTGATGAGTTGTGGCTGCCATGAACAGTCAAAATGAACAGACTTTCTTTTATTATTCTATTATACACATGCCCATTATGATGGAGATCTTTTCCCACTGATGAGGCAGAACGAATATGGCAGAAGACTTGCATTGTACCCACCTAACGAATAATTCCACTAAGTTTTTTTTATAGGAAATGAGGGGGTTTTTTGTTCACAGTTCCCCTCTGATTAAATCAGGAATGTTACCATGCAAGTTTGGATAAATGTAGTATGGGCATGACAGACATGGAAGCTACTGCTATGTTCTCCCACCTGTGTGGTAAGACAAGGTGAGAATGATATCTAGAGGCTGCTGGTAGCCTTCATTGTATATTCATGACATACGTTTATAACACCATTATTTCTTTTTATCTTCCAACCATGACAAATGCACAGTATATTAGACTGTACTTTCTGTAAAGGAAAGAACTGCTTTGAATGACTCAAGCTTTAATATTATTACATGGTCTGAAGCACAGCACAAGGGAAACACATTCTTTGTTGAGGGGAGAAGGGGAAGAAGGGGGAGAGCATGAGAGAGAGAAACTTTATTGAGATCGCATCAATGCCTATTCTTCACTGGACATCTGCCTTCAATATCTGAGGTCACCAAATTATTGTTTCTCCTACATTATAAGGAACTTCACCATGAAATTACCCTTGGGTATAACAATACAGAAGAGAATGTTCACTATACAGTTATTCAATTTCAGTATTAAAGCAACCCTCTGAAAGTCCAGAATAAGAAACAGCTCTGAAATAAATCTTTCTGAGAACTTTTCTATATGGACTAAAAAAATAATAATCATATTTAGCTTGTAGATTCTGCCTTTCTGACACACAATGTTCTTGCCAATTCACTTGTAATGTGGTCCTTTAAGATTTAATCTGGTTCAAGAAACCTGTCTTTTATCCTGCAGTTTTACAAAATATCTGAAATATTTTTGTCCTGTGGCCATCCAACAGGGCAGCATCCTTTTGCTGTGGATGAGGGAGAAAGGAGAGGAGATATTTCCACCTCCTCTTCCCTCTCCATTCCCTGAATACCCCATCACCCCCGCCAATGTCATTGCAGTTGACAGCTAACAGGTAGGACTCATATCACAGCCAGAAACTGCTGTGACATAGAGAACAGGAGGGGATGGTAACTGCCATCTTGTGTTCCAGGCCACTTGAGCCTGGGAAATACGGGGTAGCAGTAGAAACACTTGCAGACAGTTCTGTCTTGGAACTAGCCCAGCTATTCAGATGGATCCCAAGTCAGGTAATACTCTGAATTCTGAGCCAAATTTCAGAGTATCCCCCAACTTTTGTTAATTCGGGGTAAGGCCCCATTAAGGTGACCATGCCCTGAATTACCTCAGATCAACTCCATGTGGCATTTGCCCATTTTGAAGTTGATACAGAGACCTTCTGAATTAGGTAATCAATGTAGATATGTCCAAGGTCACCACAGGGTCAATGCAAACCAGATGCCAAACAGATTTTTTTAAATCGGTGCAGACAAGTCCTGATTTCAGGGAGATTCTTAATGACCATGTCTTTGTTGTGACAATTTAGAAGTTGCTTCCTCTTTTCTTTTGCTGTGTTGCAGGAAATAATTGCAAGCATGTCAGAACAACAAAACAAGTGCTTTCAGGTTACACAAAATGCTTCTTCGGTTTATGTATTGATTCTTTAAAAAAAAATAGAAGAGGAAGAGTGAAATGTTTCCGGAAAATCAAAAGACATTTAGCCGTGCCAATAGATAGCAGAGATATCACATGCAGGTCACAATCCTACTTGGCTCCGTGTAGCATAGGAGGTCTTCATATGAATCTGTCATTCTGAGCTACATATCAGTTTGACATCATTTGTCATTGCTCAGTGAAATGGATCCTGAAATTTATAGTTTTTTTTAGGCACCAGCATCCTTTGGCAGATAAGACTAAAGACCTTGTAAAACTACAAATCATAACATTTCCTAGCATTGAGCCATGGCAGTTAAAGTGGTACCAAACTATTAATTCTGCAGTGTACATGCATGCCTAGATGGCAGAAAAATTTAATTTCTTCTTGTGCAATTGCTATTTGTTCTTTAATGTTTTGTAACATCGCTATCAGTCACATGCCTAACCTAAGAGAACAGAAATAGTGACATGGAGGTCATATACAGCAGAGACCAGTTTATATAGGAATAATTAAGAACCTGCTTGTCATCCCTCTCTTCTTCTCCCCCTCCCCAGATAACAATACCCCTGCCAAACAGAAAAAAACAACACACATATACTAAAAGTAGGCATGAGAGCACAGGCCTTGGAAGAGACTATTAAGAGAAATTTCAAGAGTAAGACAGACAAGAACAATAGAATGCAACCACTTAACAGTAAGGAATGAGTTTCTGAAAAGAAATATGACAAAGGACAAAAGACAGTGCAACAAAAAAAGAAAAGAAATATAAAGCTTTCAAGGAAAGATGTAAAACTAAACTACAAGATAAATACACTTTGTTTAAGATGAGATAAAGGAGGCCAACAGAGTGAGCATAGGCAACATAAGGGAAAGTACAAGGGATTTGGTAGTATTTTTCTCCAGAGAAATATGTATGTATTTTATTTTATTTAATCCATCTCTAAAATATGTCTCCTTCCACATTACATAATATTTTAGAAAACAGAATGCATGATGGAAAGGAGAAAAGGACTCTCGTTACTAGTCTCAGGTAGTAGTGAGCTTAAAAATATTGATTTAATTTGAAAAGGGGTTTAGAAGGACTTTACAGTGAGTGCTCTTCCAGACAGAACAAAAGCACCAGGATTTGGAAGTAGTTTTAGCTGTATTTATCAGGGTTTTCCCCTCCCCTGATACCCATATGACAGGCCTCCTCTCCCAGTATTTTTCTTGTGAATTTTGAGTTTTGGCATCAACTTTAAAAATCCACTAGGGGACATGAGTTTTTTTCCATATCCCAGAAGTTTCCAATATGGGATGGTTGTAAATGTCTCAAAATGGTATCCTCCAAATATATTTTTGAAAACGGTCACTGATGACATTTGAAATGGGGGTGTAACCTTTGCTAGAGAAACTTCCTGCTGACTTCATTGCATGTAGACTAAATAGTTCTTTTTTCATTGTTGTTTTGTCTTTTAGAATCATGCTGACAAAGCAGTAACAAAACAATTTTAAAAAATTAAATGTGCAAGACAAAGAATATGGATATTTTGGAGGGAGGGAGCATGGAGGAAGATGCTGAGCTCATCTGTCAATCGCTTCATGTATATCCCACCTTTCCTTTCAAACCTGGGACTCATGGAACACATCTACATTGACATTTAGTTGAGGGCTGATGCAGTATGCTGGATGCTGAATCAGCCCTCAAAAGTGTCTGTATAAGTTCTCCGCCAGCTGCTATGGAGTACTCTGCTCAGTGCTGCCAAATATAGGTTGGCACCACTGAATGCCCATCCTGTATTCCCTCCCATCCACTCCCCAATGTTGTGGCTCTCAGATTGCAACATAGAACCTATCTGCCATCCTGTGTTCCTGGTCCTCCCAAACATGGTGAATGTGGGGTTGCAGTGGGTATGGTTGCAGTCTTTTGAAAGCCTATATCCTGTTTGAGCCACCCTCTTTTTCTGAGAACCTTAGCTAATGTTAAAGGAAAGGATTTCTTTTTTAAAGTCTCCAGCTAAAGTGAACGTATGGGAAAGATTTAAGTATGAGCAATAAATCAATAAATAAAACTTTCTTTATATTCCATCCTATCTCTCTACGGGGACTCAAGACAGATCATAGTACACATATATGGCAAACATTCAGTGTCATTTTGGGTGCACAGGACAGAGACAGAACAGAATAGAAAGGAGGTATGTTGTGTCAACATCCAGCTTTTTTGGCACCTCGGAGGTTGTGCTCAAATCCAACCACAGGGGGGCACTGTCACTCCATCCTCTATTACAATGAGTCATCAGGACTTCCTCCTTAGTTTTGGTCACCGGGCATTTTCTGATCTTTTTCTTTATGGTGTCATAAAATATCTCCCATGCTTGTTTTAGCGGTATCTAATTTCTCTAATTATAGCTCAAGCTGTTTTTGAACTGCTTAGGTAAACAGCAAACTGGGATGACAGTTGGATGCTCACATAGACCCTGGGCTTCGAACTGGTAACCTTTCAGGTAGATCTTATCATTGCTGGTGATTCACCATCTGTGCTAGAGCCTGGCCCAAACTACCATTTATATCCCACCTCATCTCCTTGAGGAGACTCAGAACAGCTTACAACAGTGTAAATAACACAACAATAATAAAAATGGAAAGATGATAATAAAACAATACACCAATAACCAATTTAAATAGAATCAACTCAAGTAACTAAACAATTCATAAAATTGAAAAAAGTAAATCAAACATATTCAATTAAAAACAGTCATCATCCTTAAAACCAGAATTATATGGTATAAAACAATTGAAATATTTTCAGCATTGCAATGCTTATCAAGGGACAGATAAACCAAATTAAGTGTATTTGGAAAAATGAATCCCCTTCCCCCTCAATTTACACTGTAGAATTAATACACTTTGACACCACTTTAACAGTATTGCCTCAATACTATGGAATCATTCAAGTTGTAGTTTTACGGGGTCTTTAGCCTTCTTTGCCAAAGAGTGCTGATATCTCGCCAAACTACAACTCCCCTGATTCCATAGCATTGAGCCACAGCAATTAAACTGTTGTCGGGCTACATTAATTCTATGGTAAAAATGCAGCTGCCGCAGCTGCAGCAAAATATGCTTACTTAGATTTTGCAATAGAAATTAAGGTTCATGTAGCATGTATGTTCATTTAAGAAATCTGGGAACTGAATCCTGTTGATTAGTTCAATGTAAATAATACACATTGACTTACCATTTAATGATTCAGTAGATCTACTGTATTTGGGACTATCTGACAGACCTAAAACATTATAGCCCTCTCCTCCAATTTCCTGTTTATTTGACTATATTATAGTTCCGAAAACCTCTTGTCCTTACGTTGTCATCATTAGTTCTGTGCAACCCAAGGCAGGCTTTCTTTGGAGCTACTGCCATCTCAGTGATACTCTCTTCATAGTTTTTCTTTATTTTATTCCTTTTTCATTGTCAGGATAATAATTTTTTTAGAAAGGTGTTCTTTTCCCAAAAATATTTCTAGTTGTATTCAAGGGTGGTTTTTTAAAAAATTATTTTCTAGGATGACATCTTTTGCATACTGGTACTTTTTTACAGTCATTGTACTGCTGTTTCATCAGCAGTGAGGTAAATCCTCCAATATTTTTGTCCTCACACAGAAAAGCAATGATTACCTTTGTTTTATCCTGTTTGCGGGAAATAAATATTTATCTGTAGTATTCTTCCTATATACAAGCATCCCACAATATTCCAGGGTAATTGTTTTCTGACATAATGCATAGGGAGGGTCGCAAGAAAAACACATATGCAGAAAACATGTTCTTGTGCACAAATTAATTCCCTCTGGACATACTGGGATGCCTGAATACTGAGAAAAAGTCTTGCTGCTCTATTACGATTCCTGGTGTGGTTTCCTGACAATTAAACATCCTATTTTTAACAAAGAAATGAATGATTGAGAACATTTATTCCATCTCTATTTGTCATTTCTGTGCTGTTTTACGTGTTGAATGTTTATTGATGTATTACTATTTTTATTTCCTTCTTTTATTTCATTATCCTTTTTTTTTTCAAAATAAAAAGCTGATCAACAATTGCCAACCTCAGGCAAAGCTTTCACGATTGCCAAAATGTCAAGAGAATTTACTTCCCATCTGTGATGGAGACAATGGAGTAAGGCAAACATTAGATATGCACTCACTTTCAAAGGTATGACAAGAAATATTGATGCCATAATCCATTTCTATTCTCTACATTGCATCTCTGATGGATTAAGATTTTTTTTCAGTTTTAGCCTCTATTCTTTTCTGTGTACATGAGACTCCTTTCCCAGTGTGAGAGTCATTCATTTCCACCCATGCCCCCATTGTCTCACTTCCGCTTATTAATGGAGTTCCTATCCTCCTGCAACATTGAAAAGTTGTCAGAAATATGGATTTATGTTGGCAGGCAGAGCTCACAGAAAAAAGAGAGTCCAATTCAGTACACCTGATCTGTTTACTGTGAGACAAGTACAAAGGGTTATTTAAACCCCAAAATATATATTTTCAAAAATAAAAATTATAATGTCAGATCCTGATTGCAATGTGAAATACCTATTGCATTCACGGATAAGGGACAAAGTTCTCACTAAAATTTATTTATTTAGCAGAAAACTTACCAAAAATTCAAAGATTCTCATGGAAACTAATCTTTTTTTTAATCAAGTGTATGAACAAGAGTGAGAAAAACATGCATGTATTCCTTAATCCTTTAGTGGTGTAGTGACTTGATTTCACTGTATGATGATATCTATCTGTATCTATCTATCTATCTATCTATCTATCTATCTATCTATCTATCGTTATAGGTTTTCACATCTAGAATCACTGGAATATTATGTGGTTTCTGGGCTGTATTGCCACGTTGTAGCAGCATTTTCTCCTGCTGTTTCACCAGCATCTGTGGCTGACATCTTCAAAGGATCCTCTGAAAATGCCAAGCACAGATGCAGGTGAAACATCAGGATTAAATACTGCTAGAATATGGCCAGTCCAGAAACCACACAACACTATCCATCTGTTTATTTATCTATCTTTATATTGGTATTATGCCCTGTTCTTCCACTGGAAAAGTTCCTAGCAAAGACTATAATAATTTTTGCCCTCAAACATACCATCTGAGCGACCTAGCATCAAAGGAAAACAGAGAAAAAGGTACAGAGAAAGGATGTTGGTGGGGTTCTGGATAGCAGATCGGGCAAAATGAACCCCGATTCCATGTTCAAACTGCCACGTAATCTAAATCCAATTTTTATGTATTTTTATGTATCTATTTTATATGCCACCTTTGTCCCAAAGTGGGACCTAAGATAGCTCACAGATAAAATCAGTTAGAGCAATACAATCTTTTTAAAATTAAAACAGTATAAAATTATTTGTAAAAGATACAAAAGTTACATCTCAATTTCCTGCTTGGAAAAGACATTTTCTTTCAACACCTCTAACTTGGGTCCCCTGCTTTGATATAGGACTCTTTTCATGGTGGCAGTTAAATCATCTAGCAGTTTACAAGATTGCAGGTTAAAGACTGGGTAACAAAGTTCAGGGAACTTTAGCTGTCCAGTTAACATTGTCCTTGTTCCATCATTGCTGCAATGTTTATATTGTTTCTTCAGTAGAACTGTGTTCATTTCAGAGTAGCTGTAGATGCTTTGTGTGTCTTATTGCCTCAAAAGGCAGTTCATCACAAATGACAAGTTGCAAGGTCACTGCATTACTGATACATGAGTGTTTTAGCAAGTGCAGAGCAAAATGCCTCCCAAATGGAATCAATGCTGCACAAGTTTTCAGAGGTCTGAGCTGATAAAGACTAGAATCTAAAAGCATTTTCTTAATCAATAATGTTAGGACTTGCATTTTCAGGTAAGAAATTTCCATGATATTGTGCAAACTGGGTTTTTTTAAAAAACACACAACAGATACTGACTCATCATAGGAATTCTAAGTTATTGTTATATATGTTGAGTATCCCTTATCCAAAATGCTTAAGACCAGAAACATTTTGAAGTTATGTTGCTTTTTTAGTTAGGTACTTAGTTTGTTTTGTTTTTTGGATTTTGGAATACATATATTTGCACATATGTACATAATGACATTTCTCTGGGATGGGTCCCAACTCTAAACATGACATTCATTTATATCCCATATACACTTTATACACACAAACTGCAATTAATTTGATACAATTTGTTTTAATAATTTTGTGCATGAAACAAAATTTGTGTACAATGACCCATCAGAAGGCAAATGTGCCACTATCTCGGCCAGCCATATGGACAATTTTGAGTGTCTCTAGTTTCATAAATGGCTGTCTTCTTTCCTCCAAAAACGGAGTCAACATGTGGAGTGGGCCCCTCTTAAATGTGGGGTCCCTCAGGGGGCTATCCTTTCCTCTCTCCTGTTTAGCATCTATATGCGGCCACTTGCCCAGCTGGTGCGAGGCTTTGGGCTTCAGTACTATCAGTATGCTGATGACACTGAACTGATTCTGAGGATGGAAGGCCGACCGGACTCCATACGCGATAATTTCCATCAATGCCTTGAGGCCGTTACTGGATGGTTGCATGCCAGCAGGTTGAGGGTGAATCCAGCGAAGACGGAGATCCTTTGGCTGGGTCTCCCGGATGGAGGGGTGATCCAGTTGCCTGCCCTGGATGGCGTGACATTATGCCTGTCATCTTTGTTAAAGAGTCTGGGAGTCCTTTTGGACTCTATGCTGACAATGGAAGCCCAGGCTTCCGCTGTGAGCAGAGCTACATTTTTCCATCTGCATCAGGGTAGGTGACTGGCTCCCTATCTGTCCAGGGACAACCTGGCCACGGTGATCCACGCTAAGGTCATCTCAAGACTGGACTATTATAATGCCCTCTACATAGGCCTGCCTTTATCAATGATCTGGAAACTTAAACTAGTGCAAAATGATGCTGCCCGGCTTCTTGCAGGGGTCTCAGCGAGGTGTCATATCATTCAAATCCTGCAGCAACTGCACTGGTTGCCGATTGAGTATCAGATAACCTTCAAAGTGCTGATTCTTACCTTCAAGGCCTTATATGGCTTGGGGCCTGAGGGACTGCCTCATCCCCTACAAACCCCAGAGATCACTCCATTCAGACGACCAGAATTTACTTGAAGTTCCAAATTTTAGGACCTTTCACCTGATGTCTACTAGGTGTAGAGCATTTACGGTGGTGGCTCCTTACCTGTGGAATGCCTTGCCAGCGGGGATACGAGCTCTCCAAGATTTCCTTTCCTTTCATAGAGCTTTTAAAACGTATTTATTTAGGCTGGCATTTAAACCTTGCCAATCTAATTTTCCTTGATTTTAATGTTATATATTACATGTGTATATTGTGAACCACTCCGAGCCTTTGGAGAGTGGCGGCATATAAAATTTATTAATTAATAAATAAATAATAAATAAAAATAAAAAGGATTGCTCAACCTGTACATAAATCTATTTTTAAATTAATTTTGTGAAATGGTGCATTGCTCTCCTATTAAATGTGCCCAATGTAGAATAGACTTTACATTAGTAATTGCAGTCTAACAGAAATGAACTAGAGACAGGAGGATAGGAAGAGGAATACCAACTGATTTGTGTATAAGCTCTTAAATTACAGCTATGTGATAACACGGTAGAATGATCCTGCAGAATATAATTCTGTGACAAGAGAAGTGAAATTAAACTTTATTCAGGCCAATCCCTAGTCACTTTTGATCAGGCATTCAGGAGGCAGATATGGATGCCTCCTCTGATAAGGAAGAAGAGAGATTAAATAACAAGCTCCACACAGATCCTCTGGTTGTTGGTATCTCTTCCTTGGAGCCAGAAGAAGTTGGCAGCCCTGCCCTTTAATTTAATTTTGGATGTCATTTAAAAGAATTCCTATGGAGAAAAGAAACCATGTATAAAGACTATTCATTTATAGCATGAGTCTGACCATTTGGATTATCAGAAAGAAAGAAAGAAAGAAAGAAAGAAAGAAAGAAAGAAAGAAAGAAAGAAAGAAAGATATCTTTATTAGGGTTTCCATTGTTTATTACTCACTTTTTGTCAAACATCTATGTTATGTTATTGCATTCTGGTGTTTTCTGTATCATTTGCCCTGTTGATTTGTGTTAAAGGCAAGGCAAAATGCAGTTGAAGCATGTGTCTCTTTGGTGTGAACAGGCACAATGCAACAAAGGTTCTTCTAACTTCTTGTACACTTAATTTAAAATATTTCATCTTTGCAGGTTCCCATCCCATTCTCTGCTTCCTCTTGTTCTGAGTTGAGGAACTAATAATGAATTGCTATGAATTGCCACTTGCATGGCTTCTCCAAACTATGCCAACATCGATTTCTCTTCCAAGATGAGAGATTATTCAATTTCTGACTACATTCCTTATTCTTGGAAAAAGGGACAAGGCCCAGCAGATTGGAGGAGGACAAATTTGGTCCCTTTCTTCAACACCATGGAGGTAGCATATCTGGATTTCAGTAAGATATTCAACAAGGTCCCCCATGAACTTCTGGCAAAAAAAACCCTAGTCAAATGTGGTCTAGGCAAAACTATGGTTAGGTAGATGTGTAATTGGTTAAGTGAAAGAACCCAGAGGGTGCTCACCAATCCTTCCTTTTCATCCTGGAAAGAAGTGACGAGAGGAGTGCTGCAGGGTTCCGTCTTCGGCCTGGGCCTGTTCAACATCTTTATTAATGACTTAGATAGAGGGTTAGAAGGTATAATCATCAAGTTTGCAGACAACACCAAGTTGGGAGGGATAGCCAATACTCCAGAAGACAGGAGCAGAATTCAAAACAGTCTTAACAGATTAGTGAGATGGGCCAAAACTAACAAAATGAAGTAAAACAGAAACAAATGCAAGATACTTCACTTAGACAGAAAAAAATGAAATACAAAGATACAGAATAGGGGATGATAACAGTATGAGTGAAAAAGATCTTGGAGTCCTCTTGGACAACAAGTTAAACATGAGCCAACAATGTGGTGCAGCAACTAAAAATGCTAATGGGATCTATGCCTGCATAAACAGGTGTATAGTGTCTAGATGTTTGATAGACTATGTTTTATTTAATCTGTAGATATCATATTATAAGTTGTTTTCATAGGAGCCCCCAGGGGCACAATGGGTTAAACTCTTGTGTTGAAAGGACTGAAGACCGACAGACCACAGGTTCGAATCTGGGGAGAGCGTGGTTGAGCTCCCTCTGTCAGCTACGGCTTCCCATTGCAAGGACATGGGAGAAGCCTTCCACAAGGATGGTAAAACATCAAAACATCCAGGTATCCCCTGGACAACATCCTTGCAGACAACCAATTTTCTCACACCAGAAGTGACTTGCAGTTTCTCAAGTCGCTCCTGAAACAAAAAAAGTTGTTTTCATATGTGATGTTATTTTAGGTTATTATGTTTGCATTTGTTGTTGTGCTGAGGCATTGAATGTTTGCCCTTTTTTGTTTGTTGGAATCCTCCCTGAATCCCCTTGGAATGGAATATAAATAAAGTTTTATTATTATTTATTATAGAAGGAGATGCAGTCAGCCAAATAGCCTGGACCTGAGCCATTTAGGGCTTTAAAAGTCGTAACCAGAACTTTGAACTGTGCCCAGAAACAAACTGGCAAAATACAATATTTGCACTCAGAACTTATAAAATGTGAAAAATTATGGATTTTGTTTATTATTATTATTATTATTATTATTGTTGTTGTTATTGTTATTCTTTCCTGTGAGAATATCAGTAACAATAGGCCCAAGGGAGTAGCTACCAAGGACTGGGAGAGGATTCAGCCATTGACACCCAAATAGAATTCTTTCTCCCTAATGAATATTTCATTCACTCCCAGGTAGCTAGCAATGCAGCATAAATTTGGAAACTGATACGAAATTTCATTTGGGGGAGGAATTGTTATGGGAGCAATGGCATAATTTTGCCTCCTGGAGTGGATTAACTTGTAACATTATGGGGAGGTTTTGGTTAGACGGAAGGACACACCTGGGCATTATAAAGGTACATGGAGTGCTGTGTGGCATCTTGATTTCAAATCTACTTCTACCTCACATTTAGAAAATAATACCTCAGTTCCACTATTGCTCTGCAGGATGGATGTATACCTGGTGCACCTTCATGAAGAATGTATTACATGTGTACTTTGTAATTCTCCTTCCTTCTTCAACTGCTATGTTTGATTACTTAGGATGGGGGGGGGGAGGCACAAAATAGTACAGACCTAAAGACAAATAATCCTTTGAATTGATTCTGTGTAAACTATATTTGTGCCAGCAGTTTGGGGGAAAAGAGGCACAAAATAGTAGAGATCTAAAGTCTGGAAATTGATTCTGTGTAAATGGTTTATTGATTGTGCTATGAATAATTAAATGTTTAAAAATTAAATTATTTACAGGGCAATCCTAGAAACATTTACTCAGAATTCATTCCCATTGAATTCAATGGTCCATTGGTATAGAATCATAGCCCCCACTGACATAATGCTAACAAAATAAAGCACAATGCAATTAATGAGAAGGGGCTCTCTGTCATTTTGTTGCCATTTAATTCATGGCCAGAATGTTGGAAACTAGAATAAAATTTCCACTGTAGTTAATCCACTATATATTGCCTCCCTCCGCCTAAATAAAAAATGCTAGAAGCTATTTTTAAGGCAAGTCAAATCTTCAAGGAAATAGTCTGAAACTTCTTTGAGAGAGCTTATCTTTACAGGCACTCTCTTAAATACAGCCTTAACAAATGCCACTCTTCAACTGTAAATAAAGTCACAGCCTTAAGCAGTAGTCATTTGTCTTGATTTCCTTAAAGTCTCAATTTCCTTATAGTCTGTGTTAAATAGAACTGATGAATTAATTTTTTACATCTCAGAGATTGTAAGTACTGCCTCTTCTGTTTTGAAAACAGTCCAAATCTCCTGACATTAACTAGTCCTATGTTACTCTTCACTCAGACCTAAATTTCACCAAGTTCAATGGGAATTGCACCCTGGTGTCCTTGGGGTTGTAACCTTGGATGGTCCTGCATCAGGATTAATTCCTTCTGTTTATTATCGCAGTCGGGAGGTCAAGCTCCTTTTCACACTTCTCTTGCAAGCTTAATTCCTTGCCAAGAAGCCTGCTAGAAAGAAATACTCAAAGCCTCGGAGAATCAACAGACGTAGTAGGAAGCTGCATCAGAACCTCATCCGCATGATTTGGAAGAGACTGGGGCCAAGCCCAACTATGATAAGGGCTTTCAACAAAGGAGTGTTCCTGGCAGACTTCTCTTGAGCTCTACTGTTTTCTGGCAGCATTCAAACCATATGTTCAGTGTACTGTTTCTCTGCTCCAGGCTGAAACCATTACTTTGCGCTACTGAGGGACAAGCAGCCAGGAGCAGCTCTGAATTTAATACTTTTGCTCTGGCACTAGAGGGTTTTGTACAACAGTCTGAGCAGGGGATTTCATTAGAAATTTATTCTCCTCCTCAGTATATCTACTGATACCCTTGTAAGTAGAAAGATATTTTGGAGGAAAATGACTTGTAGAGATGGCAAACAAAAATCCATGTTTGTTTGTTTTTTAAAAATGGTGTCTATTACAAATTTTAAGAAATACTTTAAAATACTCTTGAATTTCAAGTAAAGATGGGTCAAAAGGAGATAGATTAGATCCACGTATACAGAAAAGCCAACTAGGAAATAGTAGAAGAAGGAGGGAAATACAAACAAAATGTTTTTTTTCATGTCAGAAGTGACTTGAGAAATTGCAAGTAGTTTCTGGTGTGAGAGAATTGGCCCTTTGCAAGGACGTTGCCCAGAGGATGCCTGGATGTGTTACCATCCTGTGGGAGGATTCTCTCATGTCCCTGCCTGGGAAGCTAGAGTTGACAGATGGGAGCTCACCCTGTCTCACAAATTCAAACCACTGAACTACAGGTCAGCAGTTCAGCCAGCACAAGGGTTTAACCCATTGTATCACTGCGGCTTCCAAAACAGTGAAATGATATAATGTAGGATAATACTAAACACTCTTAACTAAGGCTGGATATATGTTTATCGAAACATTTTGGGGTAAACTGCTCCAGAACTGCCCCGGTGCAGCTCAGAAGCATTCTTAGAGTGTTCCTGGATACTTTTTGGGAGCCAAAGTATCCAAGGATACTCTGGGAATGCTCCTGAGCTATGCTGGGTCAGCTCTAGACTAGTCAGGACAAAAACCACTGCTGCTATATCATTAGCAACAAGCAATTCCCTGGCAGAGTTTTACTGATGATGCCAGCTTCTTCTGGTCACATGACTGGGTGCCTTGTTTTGACCTCACCAGAAGTTACATCATCAGCAATGTTTTACTGAGGATCTCGTTGTAAGCTGAATCCTGCCCAATCCAGCTGTTTACTCTTCCAAAACACCAATATTATTATTATTATTATTATTATTATTATTATTATTATTATTTCTTACCTTCCTCTCCCTATGGCTTGAGTCAAAAACACACAAATACCATAAAAATTCTACAAACACACGTTAAAATGCAATTCTATAAAAGATACAGATAAAAGCATTTCTATAAAATACCCATTAATCAAACAGGACAGAGACCAAAACACATGACATGAGTTGAAAATTCATGCTTAAAGACTGGCTGGATAGGCCTGCCAGAAGAGATACATGCTCTACTGGCAGGCCGTTCCACAGTCTTGGGGTGGCTGGTGAAAAGGTCTTCTGGGTGATGGTTGCCCAAGCGAGTTCTGGCAGGTTGGAGTAACCACCTCCCAGAGGACTTCACTTTATGGGGCGGATTGTATGGGAGAAGGCAATCCTGCAGGTAACCTGGACACATACCATGTAGGGCTTTAAAGTTCAAAACCAACACCTTGCACTTTGCCTGGAAACTAATTGGCAACCAGTAGGGTGACTTTAGATAGTTGTGATTTTCCCATAACCAATCTGGCTGCAGTATTTGGAGTTTCCAAATGTGATACAAAGGTAGCCCATTGTAAAGTGCATTGCAGAAGTGCAATCTTGAGGTTACCAGAGCATGCACTGCCATCTTAAGGTCCTCCAAATCTAGGAAGGGGTGCAAGTGGCATATCAGCACTCCTGACTGTTGCATCTACCTGAGCTGACATCTGGAGGGACGGATCTAGGAGCATTCCCAAGCTGTGGGGACAGTCTTTCAGGGAGAGTGTAACACCATCCAGGACTGGTTGACATGCTTCCATCCCCAAATTAGGATCCTTGATGGTAATCACCTCTGTTCCATCTGGATTCACTTTTAATTTGTGTTTTTTTTTTCATCTAGCCCATTATCTCCTCCAGGTATTCATTCAGAGGAGACACGCTATCCTTAGCTGAGGGAGCTTTTGAAGACATTGAGAAATATATTTGGGTGTCATCCGCATATAGATAACACCCCACCCCATGCCTACAGATGATCTCTCCCATTAATATTTAATGTAAATATTAAAGAGCATTAGGGGATAAAAGGCACCTTGTGGGACACCACATAACAACTCCTTTTTTGAGGAGTAATTATCCCCAAGCACCACCATCTAGAACCTTCCTGAAAGGTATGACCAGAACCACTGCAGCACAGTGCATCTGATTCCCAGTCTCTCCAAGCATTCTAGAAGGTTGCTAAGATGTCTAGAAGCACCAAAAGAGACACACTCCCCCTTCTGGTGTTAAGACGGAGATCATCCACTAAGGCAACCATAGCAGTCTCAACTCTGTATCCTACTCCGAATCCTGTTTTAAATGGATGTGTGTCATCCAAGACTGCCTGAAGGTGGAGGGAAACTGCCTTCTCAATCACCTTGCCCAAAAGTACTGATCTGTACTTGTTAAGGTCCAGGGGATCCAGGGAGGACTTTTCAGCAGTCTCTAACTACTGCTTCTTTGAAACGGGATAGAAAGTTTCCCTTTTTGAGAAGGTTTAATGACCCACCTCCAACTGCAGCCGCCCTCAAGTAGGAGCCACAGTAGCTTCAGGAACCACACCCAGTTTGTAAGTAGGGCTAACTCATCAGAAGTTCTTGTCATTTTTGTAGTCCAGAAGGCAGGCAGCAGGAATGCTGGGATAAAAGCTCTTACCTTACCTAAAACGGAGAGAAAATCCCATTTCCCCTTGAATGGATTAACAACTAGAACAATGCTTCTGCTACAAATCCAGCCATGCAAGATGAGTCCACCTTATTTGACTTACGTAGGCCTGGTCTAAGCACTGCAAATATTCGGTTATTATCTTTGGTATTAGTCTGCTTTGGATGACTATAAATTTATTAGTGTTCATATTATTCTATTTTGTATTATGTAGATAGCTATTGGTCATATTTGCTTTTTTACTTCAGTTATTGTAGATTCTGTATATTTCCAGATTTCATTACTATATTCACTTTTTTTTGTATGATTGTTTCCCCACCCCATTCCCCGCTTTTTCCCAGTTGGTTTTTGCTTGGTTTAAGAACCTCCTGTGTTATTCAGAGGGGTGCCACTCCACTCCAGACATTTAGAAAACAAAAGGAAACATTCTCAGATCTTAACTGAGCATAGAAACTAAGCCCAGAGATTCCACAATAGGTAAACTATAAAGGGAAATATTCAGCCGAAAGCATTATAAAAGCATGGACAAATGAACAAAACATATTTGTGTCGTATGGCTGGCTTGGGAAAGAGTCTGGAGTCTTGCTTTAAACAAAATGAGGATTTCTTCCAAAATT
Source organism: Anolis sagrei (assembly GCF_037176765.1). Classification (NCBI taxonomy): domain Eukaryota; kingdom Metazoa; phylum Chordata; class Lepidosauria; order Squamata; family Anolidae; genus Anolis; species Anolis sagrei. The sequence continues at coordinate 215,402,159 of NC_090022.1, read as the reverse complement.
AAAGTCTGATTTTCTTTTAATAAAAGCACATAGTGCTTTGAGAGCAACATCAATACTTCTTCTCACTGAGGCATAGACAATCCAGTATTACCCAAGGGCAGCATTTTCCTCCACATGATTAAAAGGCAGCCATCACATATGACAATACTGAAGTGAGAACTAAAGTCTTCCCTGGCTCCTCTTTGTCTCATTTCCTGAGATAAAAGTTTTAGCTCATTGGTAACTGTTTCTCATATCAAAATACATTTATTCTATCTTGTAGAACATAATGAGAGACATTACAAATAGTGTGAACTACTATTTTGCCTAGTTCTGTCAATTCATCTTCATAGCTTTCTAATAGCATTCATTTGCAGCAGTGGTTCAGATTCAAAGATTTGGAGCCTCATGTCACCATATCCTTGGCCATTAACCATAGCAGCTAGGGTCTGGGAGGACTTCAAATCCAAAATAAGATTGCGACCCTAGGTTGGGAACTACATATATGTGATAAATTCCAAGTGCCCATGTAGTCAATGCACACACACACACACACACACACACACACACACACACATAGTACCATGGTATATAATTCTGAAATTATATTTTCCAGGACATCCAGAAAGGTCTTTTAGATGCCTCCCTAAACATATATGAGAACATAGCATTTGAAATCTTTTTGAGGAGATGTGAATTCTGTTCAATAACTCACTCACACACTCCACTTATTATATTCCAGACAAATTTCTGTTGCATATTATTATATAATATACATTAAAATATGTGTGGTAAACTGCAATGGAGCTCTTTGCAATTCTTTAGTATATTGCTCTCACAGTGCTGGGTTCTTGGATAATTAAGTGAAAACATTCCCATAAACCACCACATATGTCTTTCTCTCTTGTCATCTCTCTCTCTGTGTTCCCATTCTGCTTTTATCCACACATTTCCTCCTCTAGCAGCTAAGGTAAGATGGGTGTAGAGAAGAGTGAGCTTCTCTAATCCATGATAATTATTACTAGAGGTAATACTGATTGGGATTCCTGGCATCTGCACACAGATTAGTAGTGCAGAGATATAAAGGATTATTGTTTCCACAGTGTATGCAGAAAAATATTCTGTATCTGTTCAGGGAGTCTCAAAAATTACAGATTGTCCACTTTTCATTCACTAACCAATCTTTGTAGCAGCTATCCACTTATCTGTGGTGAATCAGTGCCTTCTGTCTAAAATGCACCACTCTTTTGTAACTCTTAACAAAGAAGACATTTGAAGAGTGAACAAAGTATATATGTTGTGGGAGTGGGAAGCAAAGAGGAATTCAGGTGAATGACGAATTGATTTCAAGAGGATATGAGATAGGATCCCATGGTTAGGAAAAGCTTGTGCTGTGTTCCTACCATTTCCAGGCAATAATCCATTATGAACTTTGCAACACACATTGGTAAAAATCCCAGGAAGAAAGCAAATTTAAAGAAGAAAAAATAGTCCTTTAGAAGAAATTAGTAAAAAAAATGTACTTCCCTAAAGTCAACTGTAACAACTTTCTATCTATTTTCTGTAAACCCTAAGGCTATGCCCCATATTAATGGGTCAATCAGTGTGTTAATTAAACATAATGCAATGAATGAAAAAAAATTATTAGAATTTGTTCGATTGAGCTAATCTTCCAATTTCAAATGCTTTATATTACCAAATTACTTTCCAAACATAACATTATAAGGTATGTCATAAAAAATATGACTGAATACACAATCAGCAGTTACCTTGTGTTCTTCTATGTCAAAATAAACTGCCATTCTTCCAAAGCAATCCTGATAGAGCAGAATTACATTCATTTCAATGGCACAGACTTTGGCACATGTTTAATTTGACCATGCAGAACTTGAGCTGCATTTGTTTGTGGGAAAAACCTGAAATGTTTAGGAGATCAACCATTTTTAAAAAATGGAAATATATCAAAATATACACATTCTTCTAGGCTCCTAATCTAGCTCACTGATGCTCATTGATTCAAAGTCATTTCAAGGAACTGAATTAGAGGGGGAAACTTGATAAACTTGATAAATGTGGAGGCAGGAGAAGAATGAAGAAGCATGTTCTTTCAACCTGTTATACTTCCAAATTTGGAATAATCTTAAAGTAAACAGTCCAAGACTGTAGCTCAGTAAGATTGATACAATGTATATTTGCATAACCAGTTAATCTAACACATCTGCAAATTAATAGAATCACATTTATGCAAAAACTATAAGATCCTTTCTTATGGTCTTCTTTATGAGCACCAAAGCCAGGTGTTAAAATACATCTGAAGTTGCATATTTTTGTCCTTGGCTTCTTGTGTCCAAAATTCTCACTTGTTAAATATACTAGGGCATTTAAAAAGTGAATAACCATTAGGGCCTAAGATTTTCTTAGAAAAAATGTAATTCTATCTCTGTCCCTAGATATGTCTGGATCTGCCTATTATAGTTCATTGTGTTGTGAAATGTTTTTAGATCAAAGCCTTGTTGTTGTTCATTCGTTCAGTCATCTCAGACTCTTCGTGACCTCATGGACCAGCCCACGCCAGAGCTGGTCACCACCCCCAACTCCTTCAAGGGCAGTCCAGTCACTTCAAGGATGCTATCCATCCATCTTGCCCTTGGTCGGCCCCTCTTCCTTTTTCCTTCCACTTTCCCCAGCATAATTGTCTTCTCTGTCTCCTCATGATGTGGCCAGAGTACTTCAACTTTGTCTCTAGCATCCTTCCCTCCAGTGAGTAGTCGGGCTTTATTTCCTGGAAGATGGACTGGTTGGATCTTCTTGCAGTCCAAGGCACTCTCAGAACTTTCCTCCAACACCACAGCTCAAAAGCATCTATCTTCCTTCACTCAGCCTTTCCTAAGGTCCAGCTCTCACATCCGTAGGTTACTACAGGGAATACCATGGCTTTGACTATGTGGATCTTTGTTGCCAGTGTGATGTCTCTACTCTTTACTATTTTATCGAGATTGGACATTGCTTTCCTCCCAAGAAGTAAGCATCTTCTGATTTCCTGGCCACAATCTGCATCTGCAGTAATCTTTGCACCTAGAAATACAAAGTCTGTCACGGCCTCCACATTTTCTCCCTCTATTTTCCAGTTGTCAATCATTCTTGTTGCCATAATCTTGGTTTTTTTGATGTTTAGCTGCAACCCGGCTTTTGGTAGTCATTAATTGTCCCAAATTTGGTTAGTATGCTCCCTGACATACCACTACTTCTCTGAATATTGTGGGCAACATAGAATAGATCTTACTCACAATTCAAATAGTGTGAACAAGTCACACTATATAATGACAGGATAAAATGTGAGCAAATTTGAGTGACTAGCTGAGATGGAAAAGTGATCTCAAGCCCATTAACATATAAGGGGAAATTTAGCAGATTTCCTTTTTCTTGCATTTACATGAAAACATGTCTGCCCAAATTGTCCTGTTTGTCTCTTGTTTCAATAATAGCAGACAAAAGCACAAGGATAACCAAGATCAGAGCTGTGGACATCTAGCCCTGGAGACTTGGAGGATGTTACAGGACAGCTGTCATGTACACTCTCATCAAGTTCTGGCAAGAAACTACAGAAGAATGAAAACAGTTAAAACAGTTTCAGTCAAAAGAGTCTAGAAACAATCTGTAATACTTCTAGAATCATAGAGTTGGAAGAGACCTCATTGGCTATCCAGTCCAACCCCCTGCCAAGAAGCAGGAATATTGCATTCAAAGCACCTCTGGCAGATGGCCATCCAGCCTCTGTTTAAAAGCCTACAAAGAAGGAGCCTCCACCACACTCCGGGGCAGAGAGTTCCACTGCTGAACAGCTCTCACAGTCAGGAAGTTCTTCCTCATGTTCAGGTGGAATCTCCTTTCTTGTAGTTTGAAGCCATTGTTCCGTGTCCTAGTCTCCAGGGAAGCAGGAAACAAGCTTGCTCCCTCATCCCTGTGACTTACTCTCACATATTTATACATGGTTATCATGTCTCCTCTCAGCCTTCTCTTCTGCAGACTAAGCATGCCCAGCTCTTTAAGCCACTCTTCATAGAGCTTGTTCTCCAGACCCTTGATCATTTTAGTCACCCTCCTCTGGACACATTCCAGTTTCTCAATATCTCTCTTCAATTGTGGTGCCCAGAATTGGACACAATATTCCAGGTGTGGTCTAACCAAGGCAGAATAGAGGGGTAGCATTACTTCCCTGGATCTAGACACTATGCTCCTATTGATGCAAGCCAACATCCCATTGGCTTTTTTTGCCACCACATGATATTGTTGGCTCATGTTTAACTTGCTGTCCACGAGGACTGCAAGATCTTTTTCACACATACTGGTCTCAAGCCAGGCGTCCCCCATTCTGTATCTTTGCATTAAATTTTTCCTGCCAAAGTGGAGTATCTTGCATTTGTCACTGTTGAACTTTTTTTTTTTTTTAGTTTTGGCCCATCTCTCTAATCTGTTAAGATCATTTTGAATCGTGCTCCTGTCCTCTGGAGTTATTGTGAGTTTTGCAAAATTGTTCATCTGCCCGACAAACTAGATTTTTTTCATTATTTTCTGTTCCCTTTGTTTGGACTGGTATTTTTAATGTGAAGAGTTGCCAGCCATACAAGCCAGAAGATCTACAAGAAGAGCAGTATCCAAAGTTGTCACACCAATACAGAACTTTGAACACTGGGAATAGGTAACACTGCTGAAATATTTGATGTGAGCCATAAAGTCAGAGGAGTGAGCAGTTTGGAAGAGAGAGAAAACCAATGTGGAGGCAGGATAGAGGAAATTTGAACTGTAGAAGGGAGCAAAAGAGAAAATTGAAATAAAATAGATTCTGTCAGACATCAGACTTCCCAGTGGACCAGAATTAGTACAAAACTGTTGTGATTGCATGTTTCTGAGATCAAAGTTTATAGTTTATATAGGCAAAAGTGAGAAAGAGAATTTGTTTGGAGCACAAAATAATTGTCAACTGTGGCAAGTCCATCTAATTCTATAGCTGTATTTTTAAGGTGGATAAGATAGTGAGAGAGAAGCAGACTGTACAACAAACCCAAGTTGACTTCTGCCTCTTTGGTGCTCTAAAAACAGGATTATAATTCATTATGGAACTATGTGGTTCCTAATCTCCTTGTATTCAGTTCACACTAATGGCTACTTCAGAGAAAGGATAAACACAGCGTGATAACAACTTTTGTGAGCATCTATAAATAAGTTATGGGAAAAGAAGTGGGAACTTGGTATACAGGTAGCACTTACAATTACAATGATTGATCAGTTATCATATTTGGAGTCACTTTTAGTGACAACTAGCAATGGCTTGTGTCACTAAACTCTATATCAATAAAGGTTAGGTTAAATTAAGCCATAGCTGAATGAGATACAAAGCAGAAATATCCAGAAAATAATTGACAAATAGTGGACAGTCATGCACTAAAAAAAATCCCCAAGAGATTGGTTGCTCTAGTACTGTTAGAAACATAATGATATTTTAGATGGACAAAATTAATTGAGCCACAGATAAGCCCATCACAATGGTGAAACATGAGTCTATACCAGCAAAGGAATGGGAGATGAAAGAGACTGTTCCCTCTGCCCAGCTCTTACAACAAGAGCCAGGAAGCCACCATAAATAGGGTCATCTTCTCAACTGCTGGTCAGCATTAGAAGTTGGTGGAGGCTCGCTTTAGCTGCTCTTGAGTACAGAAGAAAAAATCTGCATGGGATAAGGCTTCTTCTTACTTTTGTGATTCAAAAGCATAGAAACAACATAGAGTTGGAAGATAGCACAAGGGACATCCATTCCAATCTCCTGCCATTCAGGAATGCACAATCAGAGAGTTTCCAATCAATGGCCATCTGGCCTATGTTTAAAAATCTCAAGAGAAGGAGACTCCACTATATTCAAAGGTAGTTAATTGTACTCCCAATAGGAAGCAGTTAGAACAATACTGGGTGTATCCTTGCAGCCAATTGCTAGCCAATGTGTGGTTGCCTTCCACCTCTGGCTGTTCTTGTTGACTGGACTGAGAGCTGAGAGCACTGATATCTCTTTCTGCAAGATCCCAAAATGCATATGGCACTGTAGGTACAAGTCTCCCTCTGAGGCCATGTCTTTGGACTCATAACTGATCCTTACAATGATAGTATTTTGAGCTATCAATCATGTTATGGAACTATATGGTTCCAAATATTCGAAACTAAAGACACACATACACTGACCATTTAGGCCAGTGTGTTATTCAACCATCCCCATGCTGGCTAAACATCACGCAGAGCTGATCCACATTAACTTAATATGCCTTTCCCCTAAGTTAACCTAACTTGAGGGAAAACCTCAATCCTGAAGCAGGATTCAGGCTGTCTCCTGAGTTAAGGACAGCTGAGACAGCTGGGCTGGTTCCCAAATGGAATGGGCCACAGCTGTCTTGACAGCCTTCCTGGGCTTCCTGGACTCAGGCAACCTGGGGATATTGGATGGTTGTATCCTCCCCTCTCCCCCTTCTCCCAAAGTCCTTTGAGATCCACAGGATCCCCCAGAAGATTGTTGTACCCCTGTCAGTATAGTTGGTGTCCATGTCACTGCTTTTGTCAACACTGACACAGGGGGAGGGGAATGGCAGTTAGGGACCTTATCTACTGGCACAAACCTTGTTTGGTATGGCTAGTTTAGAGTGTCCCTTTTAGGTTGCTAAGTAGGCTTGATCTGGCATCTAGGATGTCTATTAAGTCTATGCATAAGGGGCCCCTCAGTTTCAATTGACTTCAGACTAGCACAAGTGCTTTCTACATTTGGAAACATCAGGCAAAAATATTGGTTGCTCTACTCTACCCTAAATACGCTAGATACTCGAGTAAGAAAACCTGTGAACCACTACTCATGTTCATATATCTTAATAAATCAATTTCAGGATCATCCTTCTCTAATGCTGCTGGGCTGTTATGATTTTTCAACTAATTAAAACATTAGTTGTACATAACATGTTGCAAAATTAAGTAGCATCCACAATAGAGGAACTGTGTGGGCTTTAATATGCCTAGCAATTTATACAAATTGAAAAAAGAATTAAGCCATCTGTTGTCTAACTGTATGACACTATTATTCAAGATATTTTTCCTCAGTTTTGTATCAAAAGAAAGATTAATTGTGTGTATAAAACCACTCTCATCATGGGCTTTTGTTTTTTCTAATGTAAGCCAACATTTAGGGAAATGAAACAGAAAATAGCAGAACTGAATATTTATATGTTTAATTACAATACATGCAACAGCATTGTTTCAAAGAGTATTGGTATTGCTAATTTCTTTTTGGTTGCTCCTTCTGCAGAATAATTTCCTTTGTCTCACATCACAGACACTTAAAACAACATGGGCCTACAATACAGTAATTCAGGGACAGTGTAACCCCTTCCAGAACTGGTTGACACATCTCCACTCCAGATTAGGACCCTTGATGGCAAGCACCTTTGTTTTTGTCTGGATTCAGTTTCAATTTGTTTTTCTTCATTCAGCCCATTACTTTCTCCTGGCATTCATTCAGAGGAGTCATGCTATCCTTATCTGAGGGAGTTTTTGTAGGCATGGAGAAATATATTTGGGTGTCATCAGTAAATTGATAATACCCCACCCTCATGCCTACGGATGCAAACGAAACTGCCCTACGGAGGGCAGTTTCCATGTAAATATTAAAGAGCATTGGGGATAGAATGGCACCTTGTGGTATACCACACAACAGCTACCTTTTTGAGGAGCAGCTATCCTCAAGCGCCTCCATCTGAAACCTGCCTGAAAGGTATGAATGGAACCACTGCAGCACAGTGCCTCTGATTCCAGTCCCTCAAGGCATTCCAGAAGGATACCATGCTCGATGGTATCAAATGCTGCTGAGAGCTCTAGAAGTACTAACAGGGACACACTCCCCCTGTAGATGGTGAGACAATGATCATCCACTAAGATGACTACCACAGTCTGAAATCTATATCCTGCTCTGAAGCCAGTTAGAAATGGATCAAGGAAGTGTGTGATCCATGACTGCCTGGAGTTGCAGGATAACTGCCTTCTCAATCACCTTGCCCACAAAAAGGAAGGCTAGATACTGGCCAGTAATAATGATGATTCAGGGGATCCAGGGAGGGCTATTTCAGCAGCAGTCTAACTACTGCTTCTTTTAAACAAGATGGAAAGTTTCCCTGCCTGAGAGATGCATTAATAATTTGTTGTATTTGAGATTGGATTGAATTGTATTGCCTTCCTGAACAACCAGCCAAGATGGACAGATATAAAGAAAGCACGTCCACAACTCACAAACGGAAACTGATCCAGTGTAATCTCACTTACAGAATTGCTAGACACTCATTATTGGCCTCTGCTCCAATAACTTCAACTAAGCTGGCTCTTATATGCAACAACAAATATATATTTGATTATTATTGCTTAGGAGGTACAGTGCAGTTGTTGAGCAAAAGACATTGCTGCGAGACATGTTGGAAGAAACTGCCACTGATTTATGGAGGATGGGCAAGGTCTCCATGGCATTTGGATCTTGTGGAAACTTTACAAGGTGCAGTGTCTTAGCTTGTATGTAAGAAATAGGACTACTCACAGGTATTTTCAAATCACAGTTATTTTACTAATGCCTTCAGGAACATGAAACAACATCTGACTTAATGGAAAAATAAAACTTAAAATAAATCCAGTCTTGTCCTTGGCTCTATGGGAGGGTTATACCACAGTCACCAACTGCTTCTACTAGCTTCTGCATTATTTTCTATTCTTCTTTCATGGTCTGTTAGCATTGAGGTCCTCTAGGCATGCTTCTGAAAGAACTAGTCAGAAACCTCCCAAAAGCACTTTACGCATTTGTATTAAAATCTCCGTGTTATTCACCATTTAAAAAAATTGGCTTGCTTGGGAATAAAGTACATTTGAAAGCACCTGTTTGGAGAGAAAATACATTTATAAACCTCTCTCCAGAAGGAAAACCTTTTCAAAGAAACATATTAAAATTGGCATTTGAATGTTAATTTTGTGCACTTTTTAAAAAAAGCACAAATTAGTGTGAAAATGAACACACTTCTGCATTCATATACAGAAAAGGAACATGGATAAGTGATCAATCCCTTCCTAATATAATGGGAATTGGTGTTTTAAAAATTGACTTCTTCCTCTTTTTCATTCTGATGTATTTCAGTGAAATATCTAAGGAATAATAATTATAACTTTTTTGCACAGAAAAAGCCTCCTGCCTCCTTTAAAGCCTGAGCACTAATCAAATGCCATTTGCTCATGATTAGAGTTTTTAATATGCATAGTTAGACATTCCAATTGAGAGGCTTCTTAAGGACTGAAAATCTACAGTTCTAAGCCCACTCAGAGCCTAATGAGATCATAGATCAGTTCCTACTGGACAACAGCCCTCATTAGAAAACTAGTACTCATAATTCAGTTTAATTGGCTAATATGGTTCACGCTGTTGCACATAATCCATCGCAATCATCCAGCTGTTCAACACAATTTTGACATTAAAGCTAATTTCATGTTTGCACATATTCCTACTGTTATGCTGATTCATGCAAAAACACCAACTGAAGGAAGCATGGAGATATATATATATATATTTGTCATGTCACGAGTGACTTGAGAAGCTGCAAGTCATTTCTGGTGTGAGAGAATTGGCCGTCTGCAAGGACATTGCCCAGGGGATGCCCGGATATTTTTTTTATGTTTTTATCATCCTTGTGGGAGGCTTCTCTCATGTCCCCGCATGAGGAGCTGGAGGTGATAGAGGGCACTCATCTGCCTCTCCCCAGATTCGAACCTGCGACCTGTCGGTCTTCAGTCCTGCCGGCACAGGGATTTAACCCACTGTGCCACCGGGGGCTCCAGCATGGATATGCCCCCCACTCACCCACATACACACACTGAATATATATATGCCAGGCTTTTTAATCCTTGAAAAAGAATAAACAAAAAAAGCGTGGAGAGGAAAACGGTCTCCTTATCTTCTGCAGAGTGTTCATGTTTATAATGCTCCCTCCCTGAGAGTTTTGTATAAAACAATCAATAGAACATTTCTTCAGATTATTCAAACAATGAAATCTGAAATCTAAGCCCATTATTTCAATCAAAAGAAATCCAGGCAATATACATAAACTGTGCTGATATCTACCTAATGGAAATGGTTTAGTAGAGTTAAATGAGAGACTTTTGGATCTATTTTCCATTTCTCTTAACAGCAAGAGTTCTTTTCCAATTCATTTGAGTACATAAACGGGATATCAAGTGAAACCATCAAGTCTTACAACCAAACACAGCTTTAGGTAAATTTAACGTCTGATATTCAGTTATAACATCTGAGACTACAAATCCAGCAAAACCAAGCTAATGTCAGCTTGAATAAGTCACATTAATGTTATTTGTTTCAGTGTGCATTTGTTATATTCATTCCTGGCAAGCTATAAATAACTAGACTGCTGTAACTATCCCATATGGTTGAAAAGCAATTAGTGCCATTAATCAAAAATAGGAAAAGAGTGTCATCAAAATTTTGCATTCTTCTGTGTTTTGCTCCTAGATGGTGTGTGTTAATTATTTTATTGTCTATTGTGTGTCCAAGTTTGTTTGTTCTTCATTTCCTTTTCTGTAAGTTGTTTAGACATCTTGTCAGAGGTATCACAGATGTACCACCATTGAGTACCAAATTTTCTTCATTGGTTTCTTTTCACAGCCTGTCACATTCAAAAGCTAGTACTGCCTTCTCTCATTTCTGAACAATCACTCTATTCAGAATAGTAGTGTGCATCTTCACAAATTTCACTCTCACAAGCAAGAACAATACTTTCAGCATTTATGTCCTGGCTGAAAGATCACTGACAACTGAAGAGTTTGTGAAGACTAATTACAGTTCAGGACTTAGTCTGTGCTAAAAGAAATTCAGTCTTTTTGTATGCAAGAAACAGAATTTTCTGCACAGAAATTAGCATTTCTGTAAATAAGAGATTCTTTTTGTAAAAAAAAAAAACCCACAACATTTTCTATTGAGAAATCTATTTTTGCCATGTTTTAAAATGATTTCAGTTATTTCTATTTGAACTTGGGAGTCTATTATTTGTCCATTGTGGCTAGGAAGCATGGAAAGGAGTATGGAAAATGAGATGAATTTTATTTCCTCTCCAATGGTCTGCAGATATGTGCAACAGTGAAAAGAGAGCACAAACTCACCTTCAATGGTCCGAACGGGCTAGATTGTCCCTTAGAGTCGGAATGGGCAGAGTGCAACCTTAAACCATATACATCATCAGGACTGTTTTCTAGATCATGGCCTCTAAAGACTCTCTTGACCTCTCTCTTTCTGGTCACAAACAGACTGCCACTCTTTTCTGAAATCATCAATTATCTAGCACCTAAAATCCCAGCTTTCAGCACTTCTACCACTTCTACCCTTGCCTTAAGAGCATTTTCAACTCCTGATTATACAAATTGAGGACAAGCATAGTCCTTAAGACTAGGAACAGGTGAGAAAAACAATTTAATTGCTAACTTGACTAGATTTGACCCAATTGTGAGCTGTTGGAATGTGAGAGAAAGTGAAATGGCATCTATATTTCCATATTCTGGAAAAAGCTTCTCCAGAGCTGCCCCGATGCAGTGTGCGATTATCCCCTAAGCCCTTTTGGCATACAGATGGCTAACTGAACCAAGAGTGCATTCAGACCACCATCACTATGCTGCCAAGCAAAAGCAACTTTCTTGCAGAGGCTTGCTGGTGATGTCACTTCTACTGGTCATATGGCTGAGCACCATGTTTTGACCTCACTGGAATCAATGTCACTAGCAAAACTCTGCAAAATAGTTGCTTCTAGCTGGCAACATAGGGAAGGGTCTGTTGGATGTGTGGATACTGGATCAGGCCTGAGTTAGCCGTTCACACTTTCAAAACACTAGAATTACTCCAAAACTTCCTGGAAGCTTTGGAGTAAATCCTGTTTCAACTTGTGCCATATTATTGGCACATCTGTTGCAAATCCAGCCATATGCTGTATGGACTCCCTGCTGCAGTTGCAAGGAGAATACATGTATGCACAGCCAAACTTGTCCATCCTTACTCAGGAGTAATAACCTCTATGCTGAGCCAATTCCCAAATGTGATTAAGTGAATAAAATCATAGTCTGAAACTGAATTTTGAAAATATTTTATTTATTTTGTAAAAGAAGACCGCATCAGACATGGTGCACCCACTACTCAGAGTCCCATCTTTGCATTTAGATACTCACAAAGTAACTGTAACTCGGGGCTTACTGCTAATAGCAGCATTGCAATGAAGAAAGAAGAAATGCTAACCTTCTCATGATTTCAGTTCTGGGATTTTCTCACTGCAAAGCTGTCATAGAGACAAGTTGTCTAATAAAGTTAATTGTGGCTATGAAGGAAGTGGGTTTATTTGAATAAGTGATCATGAAAGATTCCACTATTATTTTACCTGAAAGCCTGTGTCCCTGTGAAGACACTGCATGGAGTACTAAGCAAGAAGGTGGTACAATGAATTGTGCGAATGTGAACCAGGACACCATGGTTCAAATCTGTGCTCATCCTGAGAAGGTCCCCAAGTAAAGTTCTCTTAGCCTTACAGGTATGTCTTGAGGATTTGCATATGTTTCCTTCAGCTTGTTGGATTAAAGTGGGAGACAAATGTGATAAATATATATTGGCATAGATAACTGAGATTTCCTTTCTTTAAAAATGCCATTCAGTTCATTTTGATACTGCTTAAAGGTTGAGCTGAGAAAGTGTTGAAATGATTGGACCTGTTTTTTGCCAACTTGGCTGTGTTTCTTGAAGTGCACCATCTGGATTCTCTGCACAGATTGAATAGCAATGAAAATTCAGAAGGCTTTACTCTTGAAATGTACACAAATTTATTTTAAATGAATTTAGAACATTAGTCCTTCAGCTATTTTGATACAAAAATACACAGGACTTGCCACGAGTAGCCAATAAACAAGGTATTTTTTTTTTGCATAGCAAGTGTTCTGTACACCATACAAATTGCCATTTGCAGATTAGTAAGTGATACCTGATGAATGCAGCGAACTTTGTAAGGCTACTATGTTGCTTCTTTGTTTCAGTAAGGTTTCTTTGTGCATAGCTCCCATTGAAATGAAGCTACATATCCCTAGTGCAAGTTATCAGACATTTATGATCTTTACATATCAAAGAGATTCAGAAGTATCAAATGTGACCAAATTCTGGCTTTGATGTGGAAAACCCAGTTCTCCAGTCAGATTTGATCATGCAAGGTAGATTGTTGGCAAGAACACACAAGCAACCTGGAACAGAATTCAACAGGCACTAGCAAAGATTGCACAGAAGGAAAAAAAACGGCATCAAGTCCATTGAAATGGAAGACAGATGTGAATTAAAGAGATTCATAGCATTGGGAACATCCTTTGAGTTTTATATGTGTGGGCAATTACAGATTAGTAGGAGGAAGAAATTGAATTGTGTTTGCATTTCTATGTGAAATAGAGTTGTTAGAGTGAAATCTGCATAGTGTTGCTGTATCTTTAATTATTAAACAGAAAATGGAATTTCAACTGATGTTGCTTGTTACCAGCCAACTATAGAGTTAGGAACCCTAGTATGAAAATATCTATTTCTCATTGACACAATACGTGCTAGGGTAAAAAGCATACCTTGCCTTAGAAAGCTGTACATTTCCAAGGCATGTGATTAGAGTTGCTAGCAAAATTTGTCTTGGTATTGGATTTTCCTTGTTCTGAACTTCACAATGTTGGATTGCCTTTTCTTAATGGAATTTGCAACCAGGTAAGAAGGCAGTGTCCTTGAAATTTACAAACATGCTTATGTATTTATCTGTTGGAAACACTATTACTTTTGAGAGTGATGTGGATGAGAAAGATGCAAATAACACTTCCTGAAATGCAAAAATAAAAACAAAATCCCTCACTACATTGTATCCTTCCCTGTAGTCTTTCCGACAAGAATTTCTAAGTGTTGTTGAACCACATTCTCAACAAGGGAACAAATTGCAAATAAATATGATTCCCATCTCTATTTGCAGAAGGGCTACTTTGGATTCATTTTAAAGAATATATGAAGAAATATGCTGGATGAGACCAAAGGCCTCTGCCATCACTTATTCTGTTTGTACAGTGGCCAACCAATTTCCTATGGAAAGTCCAAATAAAAGCAAGAACTTATAATTGCATATATTTTACGACAAATACTGAATTCTCTGAAAGAATAAGCTTTGGTTTATGAACCCTAAGATGGATCTCTGTTGTTGTGCTGAACATCTGAAGCAAAGATGTGTCCTTATGGGGTAAAAAGGAGCAATGGATGGGAAGAAAGCCAGATGAAATATTAGTCAATGAACATGAGCCAGTATCTACCTTAAAAAATTCCCTGATTGAAACTCAACTGTGAAAATGAAGGTTTCTCTTCAAATTGTATAGCTATGAAATAGTATCAAATAAATGGACCATGTCCAACCAATAATTTTGAAATTGTTTCTTTTAACATATACTGTATTGTGAGAATCCGATATCGGATGTGCACTTTTGTTACAGTGCTATTCAGTGAACACTTGCCCTCGAGAGCTCTAATTGTAGGTCAGCTGTTACCAATAATGCTATGGATTTTGAAGAGGCATGAATAAAGGGCCAAAGGGAGAAACATGCTGAGAGGGAAGCATTTCAAGCAAACCCTTGTCATGTCCACCTTCCATCTGGAATCTATAACCTCACTGTGAAAGCGCATGCAGATCCAAAATAGGTCTCTACAGTCACTTATGAACCCACCGCTAAGACTATACTCTTGGAAGACAATCACATACAGCCACAAGTGATTTCCTATATTAGTATAGTATTCAGTAAATCCTAGCCTGACCCTCAACCATCCCTACTTCCTAGGAAGCAGTCTCTGTGATGAGAGAGTGTGAGGATCTGTTCCTCTGGTACTTGAGAAGCAGCTGATTGCTAATTTCAAACCCCTCCTATAAGTGACCTCCACTGTGCTAGACAAAAGCAGAACCTTTTTTCACAATTTGTGCTGCAGATTGCTCACACAAAGAGGAATAGGATATTCAGGGGAACAACCCTTTGAGGATTGTAGTGGCTGTACCAGTAAGTGGAGGTTGGCAGACTGTCATGGTGTTTAAGGGGCTATGTAGCGATCATGAATATATATATATATATATATATATATATATATATATATATATATAAACAGTCACAAGTGCAGAAAAATATAATATGCATTCAAAACTGCCATGGAGGGTTCTGGTCTACATATTTATTTCTCTAGTTGTTTTCTCTATAATTGTTCTTTCACAATGCCAGTCTTTTGTGATCTTATAAGCTTTCTGTACTCCCTGTGAGCTGGTACTGTTCTGGACTGTCTTTAACAGATTATCACATTCCTATGAATTATTGCCAAGTGCTATTGGCTGTTACACATTTCTGATAAGCTTAATAGTTGGCTTCTAAACAAGGAAAACATTTAAACTAGGAAGCCTCTAAAATATAAAAAAATGATGGTAAGTTGATAGAAGCCAATAGAACTGGATTTTCAACTGATACCAAATATAATATGAGGAATAGAGTTACTAACAATTGGTGACTCTTGAATTTTTATTATAAAATTTGGAAGATGGGTCCAATTAAGGGTGCTTCTACACAGATACTCTAATGCAGTTTGGATTAAAGCAAGCCAGTTTTGTTTTGCAGTGTCTGCACAAACTCCCGAGGAAGTGGTTCAAGGCTAGAACTTTGAACTGGTCACAGTATCTGCGGATTGAGGATGGGAGCCAAACCCAGGAAGCAAAGTATCCATGGCTGGGCAGCCTCTGAAAAATGCTGAGGGAGGGATGTCTTATCAAGCTCATTGAGATGTGCTAATGCACATATCTCCATCCTTTCAAGATCAAGGGAGGAATAGTTTACCTTCCATGCAGCTGTGTTTGAGTATGTTTTAAAGTGCTTCAGTGCTAGCAGTATCCTGTATTAATGACTATACTGTATTTAGTAAGCTATTCCATTCTTTCAGACTAGTATTTTCTTTAGCTATACATACTGAAGTATACCCAATAATGAGTTTAAATGTTACAATGTGACAAGTGTACTATGAAATTTTCACACTCAAAGATTCTGTCAGTTAAGGTATGTTCCAGATTAGCTCAGAATAGCATTTAGCAATCTTTACTTTAGTACTGGGGAAACCTTTGGACCTCCAAATGTTTTTACCTTCACAGTGTCTTAACATTGATCAGTTCTGGCCCAGGCTACCTGTCCGAATGTATTATACCCTACAAACCAGCAGGGAGACTAAGATCACCTGGGGAGGCCCTGCTCTCGGTCCTGCCATCCTCACAAGTGTGGCTGGTGGGAATGAGAGACATGACCTTCTCAGTGGTGGCTCCTCAGTTGTGGAACTCCCTCCTTAGCGAAATCAGAGCAGCCCCCTCCCTGTTAGCCTTCCAGAAAAGAGTCAAAACCTGGCTCTTATGAACCCACCGCAAAAGCAGACTTTTGGAAACTAGGGCAATGCAGTACTCTGAATCAAAAACTTGCGCAATTTGACCTTGGAATGGACTCGGACTATGAACTTTGGATGGCATGTTTTAATTTTAAATCTGTTTTACTTTTGTTTAATATGTTGCAATTTTAAAACTTTTAGGTAATTGTTGTTGAGGCACGATGTTTCTGCCATTTTAAGCCACCCTAAGTCCCCCTGTTGGGGTAGAGAAGGACAGGGTACAGGTATGACAGTTACATTAATTCATTAATAATAAATCATTATAGCAGGAACTGATAGCGGTGTAAGCTAAAAAACCAAGAGAGCAAGAGGATCCTCATCACTGCTTTATGCGTAGAAGTTTGAGATAGTATTTAAAGATACTGCTGTGTTTGTCTGTATCAGTTATATAAAGAAATCTTGTAACATGTTTGAGTCACTTGAAATAAATATGTAGCATTTAAATACTCACTCCTTTGTAACTTCTGTGTACTTAGATGACTTCATCAGATGAATAGAACTAAGCATCTGTGGATAGGCATTTATTCCAATGGATGGAAACTGAATAGTAATCTAGTTGATAGTAACAGGAATTCAAATCTTGTGAGAATAGTGACTGGGTAACAAGTTCAGTTTGAGTAATGTTTGTAAAAGACATTTGGAAAACAAAGGTAATATACAGAATCTACATATAAGTAAGATAAGTAGATACACTTATGAATAGTGGAGGGAGTTCTTGAAATGCTGTACTGGCATAGACTTAGAACCAGAAAAAGCATATAAGAAGGTGGGCATGAGAACCTCTTTATGACTCGAATTAACTAGTATTATTTTATATGTAGTGTGCAAAGAAACCTTTGATAGACTGGAATTTGTGGACATATTCTAATTAAGTTGGTTCTGTTTCTAATCTCCCGTTGATTTTTTTCATAGATTCCTGTTCCGAAGCCTAAGATGGAATGCCCAGAAAGGTTAAAGCAGTGGTTCCCAACCTTGAGTCCTCCAGGTGTTTTGGACCTGGTGTTTTCCAACAATTCCTAATAGCTGGCAAGATAGCTGGGATTTCTGAGAGTTGATGTCCCAAACAGCTGGAAATATGTTTATTTTAAAGAATGATTTTAGACGAATGTGTGTTTTAAAATGTTGTAACCTGTTGCAATAAGAAGAGGCAGGCAAGATAATATATTATTATTATTATTATTATTATTATTATTATTATTATTAGGCTGTTTATATCTAGCTGGCTAAAAAAAATCCTCAGGAAACAAATACAGACACAAAACCGTGATCACTCACTGTTTGAAAAATCAAACAGTGCTTTGTGTGATTTTAGTTAGCATTCATGAACTGAGATATCTAACAACAAATGTCTTAAGATATTAAGAAATTCATGAGGGGGGAAATCCTGTCATTTAAAATTCAGACAGCAGTGCTTTCCACTCTGCATTAATACAATTACCTCACAACTACCCATCACAGGATTTCTGACAGAGAAATGTGTTTGACAGGTGGGCTACAGAGGGCAACATTCTAATGTAAATATTCCCCAAGTTATATGTGGAGGGGATCCTTGTCTCCAGGAGAGCAGTCTTTGGAAAATATGAGATAACAGCAAGAGATGGAAATATATTTCCAGGATGAGGGAGATGTTGCCATGGCTTCCGGCACTTACTAGCATATAGAATGTACAAAGCTACAATCTGTTCTATTGATCTTATGAGGAATAGGATATGATAAGTTTCAGCAACTTCTCAGCAAGCCATTTTTACACTGTGGCTCCCACATTAGAAATGGAAATAATTTTGCACTTGGATGAGGTTTACCACAATTTAAAGATGTTCTCAGAATCCACCTAACAACCACACCACCTCCCTCCGCCCGCCTCTGGCAACCTCACCTGGTTTACTTCCTGCTTCTTTAAGTACTCAGAAATGGCTTAGAGTAGCTTTCAAAGTTCCTAGAACTAACAATTAACTCCTAACTGTCTAATTCAGGGATTGGGCAAAATGGAACCCAAGTCTTTTTGTGAGACCCTTGGAGGGTTCTGGTCTACCAGACATTCCTTCCTTCCTTCCTTCCCTCCCTCCCTCTCTCCTTCCTTCCTTCTTTCTTTGCCTTCCACTTCCTCTTTTCTCCTACATTATTTGACATAGAAATAAACCCATTTCCAACAGATCCTTCCCCAGAAAGGGAAACAGTCCTCCGTCAATCACCACATCTGATTCCTGGTAAATCAGGATGGTGGATTGGGTCAGGATTCATTTGCATAACATTGCAAGTACAGAGATTAAACATACATATCTCCCATACCAGAATTCTGGCTAAAATTATACATAGGAATCTTTGCATTTAAAAATGACAAAAACACAGTTGTCTTTTGACATAGATATGTCAGGAAAATCAGTGACATACATGGGGATGCATAACCATTTGAATGTTGCTGGTACAATATATGAAGAGACACATATTGAAGATAGAACAGGCTTGTTTTTCACTGCTCTAGAGACTAGGGCACAGAGAAATGGATTATAACTGCAGGAATAGAGATCTACCTGAATTTTCATAAGAACATCCTGATGGTGAGATGTGTTTGATTGTGTACAGTGCCTTGGAATGTCTCCTTCTTTGGATGTTTTTTAAACAGTGGCTGGATGGACATTTGTTGAAGTGCTTTGTTTGTATGTTACTGCATGGCAGAGGGTTGGACTGCATGGCTCTTTGGGACAGTCAGAATCCTATCTTGGGAGTGAGCCCCCAGAATCATTTAGCAAATGACTGTGCTCCCAGAATCATTTAGCAAATGTGTTGAACAGAAGATTTTGGTATTTGCACACTCCTAAAGTAACTTTTCTAGGCTCTGATTGGGGTTTCACCCAGCAGTTTCTGTACACCAGTAGAATTGATACTGCTGGTTGAATGGATTAACTCTCCTCCTTGCTACCTCTAACATGCCAGTTTTGGAGAATTTGAAGGGGCCTGAAGCAGATTTTGTAGGGCTGTGGGTGAAGTGAGGAAGGGAAACTCCCATTAATTGTGTGGATGTTTGTTCATGTGACATAGTGATGCAAGAGTCTCTTAAGGTATTATTTGAGCAGTGTCTTTTAAAGATTTGTAAATGTTCCAAATACTTTATCCGGTATCACTAAAGTGAATTGGATGTCTGCCACTGAACTTCCTGGAGCCAAATCAATACTGCAGAGTCTAATCCTGTGCGGAATGAAAATGGCAAAATCTCTGTGTGTGATATCTTATTTATGCCAAGACAACTTTACCTTGCCGCAAGAGTAGAAAAGGACCTAAATGTGAATGTATTTGTATGACTGTTGCCTCAAGAAATGAAGATTTACAAAATGTTCATTAAAAAAGATCATGGCTGAAATTCACTAAGGTGGTTACAAATGCATAACCTAGAGTTACACGTTCATTATTATTTGTTCTTATTCACAATTCCCACATATTCACTACATTAGGTAATATGTAGGAGCCACAAAGTCTTCCAGTACTTATTTATTGGGCAAATGACACTGGCAACAGGGATCTGTCTCCCTATCTTTCAGGAAGTAGATTACTAATGTTCTCATCTGCTTTTTTAAAGCCACAACAGCTATCTCATTGAATGTCTCTCATATTAACCAATAGAAACCAATATTAACCAATTCTACATTTTTGTAGAATCCTAGAATTGGAAGGGATCCCCAAGGGCCATCTAGTCCAATCCCCTTCTTCAAGGCAGAAGGGCACCAGCAAAACGCTCCTTACAGATGGCCATCCAGCCTGTAAACTAATTCATATGCTTCCTCTATTGAGTTGGTGCCCCTGTAGTGCAATGAGCTAAACCACTGAGCTGCTGAACTTGCTGAATGAAAGCTTGGTGGTTCAAATCTGAGGAGCGAGGTGAGTGCCCGTTGTTAGCCCCACCTTCTGCCAACCTAGCAGTTTGAAAACATGCAGATGACCACATGACCTTAGAGGTGTCTACTGACAATGCCCCTCAGAGTCAGATATGACTAGACTTAATGTCAGGTGAAACCTTAACCTTTTTTTAAAAAAAAATGAGTTGGAGGGGACCCCCAAGGGCCATCCATTGAGGGATTTCTTCCCAGCCCAGCATTTAGATTTGCTTACTATAAGTCTCAGTCAGTCCTCCTCTTTGCAGATTCAACAATTTGTTGGAACTCTGGCTGGCTGTTGCTACATCTCTCCCATCTCCTGATTGGGGCTTTCTGATGTGAGCAGAATTCTCTGTCACAGGGCTTCTCATATTCTCAAACTACATTTCACAGAGTTCTGTGTTTTCTCAGTCTTTCCCCCAGCAAACATTGTTCCCTGCTTTCCCTCTCCTAATGGCAAGAGACCATTGACTTTGGGAGGCATCTGAACATAACAAAATTAAAATGAAAAAGGATTGAGTAAGTTTTGATTCTTAGGTTTTTTAGCACAAGCCATGTCTACTTGTCAGATATAATTTCAGAAGTAAAGATTTAACAAATTTTAATACAACTTACAGAACTTTCAAAAGAATTTCACAAGCCTAGTGAGCACTATACATACTGGTATGAATATCTCTTTAAAAATAATATCTACATGTTTCTGGGGTCATGTGTGCATATAGGTCACCAGCAGGACTGGCCAAAGAGTCCCTTTTTAAATTTCTCTTTGTGTGTTATATGCAGGTGTGAGGGAAGCATTTCATGGAGCTGATCTCGCCTATTTGAAATCTGTAAGCATGAATATAACAAACATGTGGGCATCTTTTCCCCATCTAATCATCATCTTCCCTTCTAACATAGTGGTGCTGAAAGCTTTTGTTTTATTCAAGAATAATTACAATGAATAATTACATCCCTACTTCAGAAGAATTTAAAATACACTTGGCTATTATTTCAGATGAATTCTGTATCTGTCTGAATCACTCCAATTTGGCTAGGAATTGTGAGTTCATTTAAATCAAATGCACACCACTTGCATAGTTCTCAGCAGAAAAGGTCTTCCTTGTGTGTAGATACTAGCAATGAAATGTGACTGTTTGTACATATGTGTACAAAAATATGTAAGTTAAGGAAACAGGCATGCAAAAAGGCACATATTGATGAAGAAACATTAAAATAGTTTGTATCAATCATTTGTAAAATATGTAACTAGCTAAACCCAGTACAAAATGTTCATATTAACAGGACTGAATACAAGCATGAACACCATCTTTTGTGCCAACTGTTAAAAATGGTCAAAGTTCAGAATGAACTTGACTTAATATTAGAAGAATGAGAAAGAGGTGGAAACCAAAAATGACAGATTGGTCCATTTTATTTTATTGTAAAGCCCACACCACTTTTTCAGCAATGTGTTTTTCAGATACCTAGCTCTTTCAATTTAATATCCAGAACTCTAGAATACTCATGACCTCATTCAGTTCAAATTTTCAAATTAGGAAAAATATGCCAATAAACTCATCTAAGAAAAAGAACACTCATCTAAGAATTATCTAGTTCTGTCTATTTTACCACTGAGTGTTAAATAAAAAGAATAATTGTAATGCTGGTATGTATATCTAGCCATAGATCAGATCCAGTCCAAAAGTTGTTAAATATACAGAGAGAAATGTCATTAATTTCCTTCCTGTCTACAAAAAGCCAGCTCCTAAAAGAGAAGAGAGCTGACAGCTCTCAAATTTACTTCTCCAAACTCTGGTTTAACCCTGTAGTTCAGTCACACACCTGTCCTTTTGACATCTCTCTGACTATTCTCTAGTCAACTCTGACTGAACACAGCAAAATCAAGACTCCCTTTGTCTTCACGTCAAAACTGCTTCCCACTCATACCCTTTTTCTTATCACTCTGGATAATTCTGACACCATCTGAGTTGCAGAAACCTGCTGCCTGAGCATTCTTGGTGCAATTCATTCAAAAGCAAAAAAAAAAAAAATCTGCAGCAAATGCCAAAATTTCAGAATCCCTTCCAACAAGATAAGTGATAAGCAAAGGAATGGTAAGAAAGCAGGCAAATGAGTAAGCTATAGAGAAGGAAGTATGCTGTTTCTTACTATCTAACCATAGTGCACAAATATAACATTACAGTGCCAGGAAATGCGTATTAGACGAGGATGGGCCAAAGTATTTTGCTGACTGAGCCACAGTACTAAATAGTGTCTTCCACCCACTCAAATTATGATACATAGCATGTAAAGCCAGCCAAGTTATGCTTGTACATGAAAGGGAAAATCCAACAAGTTCCTCTCTTTATACATGGATTGAAAAATATAGAAAGGAAAAAGAATACAACTCTCTGCTTTTACGTGACATCCAGGTTCTTCTGTCTGAGACGACTGCTATACACTCCTTAATGATCTGGCTGATCCCAGTGTCAGAGAGATAATAAGACCTTCCTCTCTAAAATATTAAATCTCCACTAGACTTTTATGTGGACAATAAAAGAGCTATCCATGGTGCTGAATCCTATTCCCCAAATACATCCTACACTTTGGATAGTTCCTGTCTAAAACCTGCAATTCTACCTAAAACCTGGAATGGGTTCACTCATTCCAGTTATGTGGAAGCCACCAGCTTCCACTCCCTAGGTGATTGGATGCTGTGCAGAATGGTCTAAAACAGGCCTGCACAACCTATGATCTTCCAGGTGTTTGGAATTCCATTCCCCTAAATGCCCTATCCAAGGCCCAATGGTCAGGAATTGTAGGAGCTAAAGTCCAAAACCCTTGGAGGGCCACAGGATGTACAGGCCTGATCTAAAACAAGATCTTTTTTTTTCCAGTGTGAGATTTTTGCTGTCACCTTTTTTTCACATACCACAATACTGTTCCTGGACAGTCCAAAGACTTTTCCATCCTGCCAAATCTATTTTGTCTTATTTGAGGAATTAAAATGCCACCACTTTAGCTCCCAAAGATCCCATGCTGGATAGTTCAAGAGCCAGCTAAGTGGTATTTGACTGACACTTATTTATTTATTTATTTATTTATTATACAGAGCTCATCATGGCAGCAGCAATAATTCAAGAAGCCCCCTAGTATCCTGGCCCTTTTTGCAGGAAAATTAATCCTCAGCTCTCATTTCCCCCTCTCGCTAGCTAAATTCCTTGAATGTCCCCCATCCCACACACATTTTTATTAATATTTTCTTTTTCATAAAATTATTATAAAGCAATTGCTTTTCCTTTTCTACTCCAGTATCTGTATTTTATTAAGCACAGCCTAATTATTCTTCAGGACATACTGAAATCATAGCAGCAAGAGCTCCAATGTTTCTTTGCTTCTTTAGTGTTGAGTTTTATTTTTAAACCACAAAACAACTTATTTGCAGCTTTTAAAAAGAAAGTATGTTTTCTATCTAGCATGAAAAATAGCTAACAGGGCTGTAAGGGGGCACCAAGAAAGTGGACTTTAATGTTTCTAGCATAATGTTACTGGGAGAGCTTGCTACCATTCCATTGATGATCTCCTTTAATGGCCTTGAGGGAAATGCACGTTTTCGATGCTTCTTTTACCAAGATGTGTCAAAAAAACAGAGAACTGACAAGCCTGCATGGAAAGAGGCTATAACAAGACAGAAGGCAGAGAAATCTGCACAGTAAGTGTAAAAAATAAAAGAAGCCCAAAGTAAATGAGGCATCAAAAATCAGATCACGCATACGCACCCACAAAGCCCGTCAAAACTTCATAGGCGTCAACTTTCTGCTTCAAGTGCACACTTCATTATATCTGGAATGCAGAGTTGCTACTGGACTGAATTAGGGGTGATGTTTTGACTGACTGTGTAGGAGAAAAGCACAACCACCACATTCAGAAATATGGGAGGAGAAGGAAGATGAAGAGGTTCCATCATCAATGACTTTCCCATTTCTATGACTTCCTTGCAATACACTTGCAGATGTAAGGCCTCTGGGAGAAAATCCCCTTCCTATTCACAGATTTCATAACTGGTGGTGTAAGTTGATGATTTGTGTTGTTTATTCATTCAGTCATTTTCGACTCTTCGTGACCTCATGGACCAGACCACCCCTGAGTTCCCTGTTGACTGTCGCCAACCCCAGCTCCTTCAAGGTCAAGCCAGTCACTTCAAGGATAACACCCATCCATCTTGCCCTTCGTCGGCCCCTCTTCCTTTTTCCTTCCACTTTCCCCAGCATCATTATCTTCTCCAAGCTTTCCTGTCTTCTCATTATATGGTCAAAGCGCTTCATCTTTGCCTCTAATATCCTTTCCTCCAGTGAGCAGTTAGGCTTTATTTCCTGGAGTATGGACTGGTTGGATCTTACGGTCCAAGGCACTCTCAGAATTTTTCTCCAGCACTACAGTTAAAAAGCATCTATCTTCCTTCACTCAGCCTTCCTTATGGTCCACCTCTTGCATCCATAAGTTACTATGGGGATAACCATTGCTTTATCTATGTGTATCTTTATTACCAGTGTGATGTCTCTACTCCTAATTATTTTATTGAGATTAGTCATTGCTCTTCTCCCAAGAAGTAAATGTTTTCTGATTTCCTGGCTGCAGCCTGTGTCCACAGTAATCCTCGCTTCTAGAAATACAAAGTCTGTCACTGCCTCCATATTTTCTCCCTCTATTTGACAGTTATCAATCATGGTTGATGGTACAGAACTGGTTATAGCTGCTTTATTTCCCACTAAGGACAATTTTATGATACAAAGTAGGAATAAAATGGAATATGGGCTATGCTTAGCTCAAGGATTCACAACTCAAGTTTGGACACTCTCTGATCCACCAAGATGACACAGGAGAAATGGTATTTAGAAATCAAGAGTGAAAAAGAACAAGATGGTCATTAGAGAATGGGAGAGTTTTCAATTCCATTAGGCCCATGGAATTTCATAAACATTAGCAAACAGGGAGGAAGAGGTTAAAAATATCTCTATCCCTATGCACTGAGATGTCAGGAAGGGACACAAGTGAAGTCCTAGTTGTCCCAGCAGAAGCTAGAATCAGTTTTCAAGGTCAACGTACATTTTTGTGTCCTCCAATTGTCCTGGTTTGTCAAAATCTCCTGCTCTCCCATGTTTGCACTCAGTAGTTTTTTTTTTCAGTGAGAGGAGAGAAGGACAGCAGACTGAGGCAAAAGTAAACTTTTGCAACTTCTAGCTTGTGACTTCTTCCTCATTTGCCATTTTTACCACATTCCTCTGTTGCTTGTCTCCATTTTCCAGTTTTCATCAGGGAAATGTTGGAGGGAATTTGTGCATACCTGGCTTTGCTCCTCAGAATGTGAATTGCTTATACGGTGTGATAGAGTTTGGAAAGTTACTTTTTAAAGAAAAATATTGGCATGCAAATAAATAAAAAGTTATTCTTATCACTGAAGAGAAGGAATTTGCTCTTCACTTACATTACCTTGGGAAAACAACAATTTAGGATTCGTAAAAGAATAGGGGAAAACCTGAAATGTTTCTTCCAAAACAGTGGTAAAATGTCCTTTAAAAAGTAACTAGAAAACATTTAACTAAAGAATTCCTCACTACATCACCTATAACTTGACTTTTAACCTCTACTGTATGAACACATACAAATATCCACAAAATAAGCAGTGATACCAAAACCTCCAACAACATGTTGCTTTCTAATGGCAAGAGTTTAAACTATGTAGGATGGCATAAATATATATACTGAAGAATGGAAAAAAAACTAGTCAGTAAAGCGCAGACAGATTTCTATATGTATTTATGTAAGTCATGTATGAATATATGCATTTATTTATTCATGGGAATTTTATCCTGCTAGTAGAAAAATCTTTTGAAGCAGTTTACAATTCAATTATGCAATAAATCCAACAATGTATTGTCTTTAAAAAGGACAACATAAGCCTATCCCAAGAAAATCAATGAAAAACTCTGCCACGGGCATAAAGGATTCAATTACAAGGCACACTCTGTGACTAATCAATACAAACTAATACAGTGCAGGATGGCCAACCAATGTTATAAAAGTATGGAGTCAGCTCCCTAAGAAAAGGAAATTCTACAGATAGGTCAGTATTATATCCATATATGAAAGGTCAACTTTGCTGTTAGTTTGACAGTGATGACAGTGTCGATTGTGGCTTCAGCCCCTTTTTGTACTCATTAAACTACCTCAGAATACTCCCCAAATATCCTAGACCTACATTTATTTATTTATTTACTTTATTTGTATACCGCTCTTCTCAGCCCTTAGGCGACTCAGAGCGGTTTACAACAGTTTAGATATACAGCATACAAAATTATTACGCATTTAAAAACAATTACTAGTATTATATTGCATTACATTACAATATTATAAATATTATATGTATATACAATATATTATATTATAACATATTATTAGAATAGCACAGGAGACAAGGTGGAACTGTCCCCTGGCCCCTCTTTCTTCTCTCTGGCCCAGAGCGGCAGTTGGTGCTGTGGGGAGGGGTCCCCAACGGATGGCAAATGCAGGAGACAAGATGGTGCTGTCCCCTGGCCTCCCCTCTCTTCACTCTGGCCCAGTTGGTGCTGGGGGGAGGGGTTAAATGTTATGGGTTAAAAATATGACAACTTGGGACACTTTGCTGTCCACACATATAATTTCTTTCTGCTATGTTGAATTGTGTCCAAAAAAAAATGAAATCAGATGTGTTCAAAACATGTTACAGTGTCCCCATGGTTTATTTATTTACTTTATTTATATTCCTCTCTATCTCCCCGAGGAAAATTAGGGTGGATTACAGAATACATATACGACAAAAATTCAATGCCATGATACAATTAACAAGGACAAACAATATATAAGCTGAGGTAAAGGCAATTTCTGGCATCTGGAGGCTTTGCTCGACTCCGGCCATGGAGAGGGAGGGTGCTGTCACTCCATCTTCAATGCCGAGGAGATAAGTCCTACAGTGGCTACATATCACACAGGGCTAATCCAACTTAATCTGAGGGAAGGCTAGCTCCAGAGGCAAACCCAAATCCTGACCCAGCTTTAGGGCTATTCCCAAGTTAGGGCCTGTCAAGACAACTGGGCTGCCTCCTATAGCTACAGTATCCTGCACTCCCCAGGCTCATGTAATCCAGAGATTCTGGATGTCAGTTCTCTCCCATCTTCTACCCCCATGTCATAGTTGCCACCAGTCATGGCATACTCACCTATCTGCTCCTGTGAAGTTTGGCTGCCCTGAACCAGACCGGAGCCTTGTTAAGGAGGCTCCAGTCTGGTTGCCACTCGTTAAGGAGCTGGAAGGAAAGGGGAAAATCCTCCCTCTCCTTCCCAGCACCTTGAGAAGTGGCACAATGGTTG
Source organism: Anolis sagrei (assembly GCF_037176765.1). NCBI lineage: Eukaryota > Metazoa > Chordata > Lepidosauria > Squamata > Anolidae > Anolis > Anolis sagrei. The sequence continues at coordinate 215,374,358 of NC_090022.1, read as the reverse complement.
ACATCAATCAGTGTGCCTCAAGAACAAAGTAAGTGGGGGTGTCATGGCTGGCAAAAGCTTTGACATGGGGGGTGCATTTTGGGTGGCTGCCCAGTGGAGGCTCAGGGAGTCCCTGTTAGGCCACCGAGGACACTGGATTGAGCCCACTTCAGAGATCGGTATAGAACTGCCCACAGTGAGCAATCATGCTGCTGTTAAATGAGTATATGGTTTCATAGAATCATAGAATCAAAGAGTTGGAAGCGACCTCATGGGCCATCCAGTCTAACCCCATGCCAAGAAACAGGAATATTGCATTCAAATCACCCCTGACAGATGGCCATCCGGTCTCTGTTTAAAAGCTTCCAAAGAAGGAGCCTCCACCACACTCCAGGGCAGAGTGTTCCACTGCTGAACGGCTCTCACAGTCAGGAAGTTCTTCCTCATGTTTAGATGGAATCTCCTCTCTTGTAGTTTGAAGCCATTTTTTCGCGTCCTAGTCTCCAGGGAAGCAGAAAACAAGCTTGCTCCCTCCTCCCTGTGGCTTCCTCTCACATATTTATACATGGCTATCCTATCTTCTCTCAGCCTTCTCTTCTTCAGGCTAAACATGCCCAGCTCCTTAAGCCGCTCCTCATAGGGCTTGTTCTCCAGACCCTTGATCATTTTAGTCACCCTCCTCTGGACACATTCCAGCTTGTCAATATCTCTCTTGAATTGTGGTGCCCAGAATTGGACACAATATTCCAGGTGTGGTCTAAGCAAAGCAGAATAGAGGGGTAGCATTACTTCCCTAGATCTAGACACTATGCAGGCCAAAATCCCATTGGCTTTTTTTGCCACCACATCACATTGTTGGCTCATGTTTAACTTGTTGTCCACGAGGACTCCAAGATCTTTTTCACGCGTACTGCTCTCAAGCCAGGCATTGTCCCCCATTCTGTATCTTTGCATTTCGTTTTTCCTGCCAAAGTGGAGTATCTTGCATTTGTTTGACTTTGTCATTGTTCCTGTTGGTTTCTGAAATGTTTTTTTAAGTTTACAGTATCATAAAAAGAATATACATAAAACAGAAAAATCTAAAACTAAAAATAACAACTTTCTTATGAATGGCTGCACATTCATATATAAAATTCTACATGAATATACTTCTAGCACTTATATACACTAATTATCAAAACTCACAATCTTGTTAGGCAATTTTCTTATACTGGGTTTGCTGTATTAATTCTCTTAATATCTGGAGCTACAGCCTAAATATTAACCATTTTATATCTTAAACACATAAGCACTTACATTTCACTTACCTAACCTATTAACCTAACCTAATTTTAGAATCCACTCTTTCCATCCTCTTGAATCATCCTTGTATATTAATTTATTTTAGGCAATTCTCTTCTGTGAATTAGCTGAACTCATCCACATAATTGTAGCATTACAATCCACATGATAACCATTTTCATATCTTACAATGAACAATTAAATTTCTTATCCATATGCCCTACAAACATAACCCAATTTTCAGCTTCTCTCTTTGCATTTAATGCCATTATATTGATGACCAACCATGAAATAATGAACCTTCTATCTTTGCATTAAATATCTTCATAAACCATTCATATGTACTTATTTTTGTTATAAATTGTTGTAATCATAGCTAGAGATGAAAAGGGTTTCATCTTTCCTTTCCACGTGCTTTGCCTTGATTCTCATGTCACTTCCTCTTTTGCCACCATTCCTGGCATTGATTTTAAGAATACAGAAACATGGTTACTAGCGGCTGTTGTTAAATGAACCTGAGATTGCTCCTATTGTTCAGTGATCACAACCAGGAGATCTGGCTGCCATTGATCAATCTGTTCATATCTTGCAAACACAAACAGGGAAATATAATGGACCTAGCACAGGAGGGTAAAAAAATGGCATGTGGGATCAGGGAAATGTGGATGAAAATAGCCAAGAGTTTAGTACCTTTGAAGGTGGACATCCAAAATAATACCAGAAAGAATGGGATGGGATAGGGATGGGAATAATATTTTGGAAATATTTAGGAAGTGGTCAAAACATGTTTTTCAAGTGTTGATAAACCCTAAAGAGAAGAATCCTGGACTGACAAGAATCTTACCACTGCAGTTTCCAACTTATTTTGTGCAAAAGTCACTCACAGTTGTTTTGGACAGAAAATTGAATGTTTGCATTTTCTGTACAAAAATGCATAATATTTCAGTAAGGAAGTATTCACTCTTACACAGAAAATGCTAGGATTGGGGATTTGTTCTACATAAATTGCACACATGGCTGATTTGCATAGAAAACAGCATTTTCTGTGTAGTTTTTGAAGACTTTTTTGCAGAGCATAATTAAGTCACTGAAATTATTTGTTACTACTTCTCAGCAAAAGCTTTGCAAAGAATGACATCCAACTCCAGATAAACCTAAGGAAAAATCTTTCCTGAAACCCCGAATAACTTCTGCCAGTAAGAATGTTTGTTGTGTTCCTAAGACCAGAAAAATAGCTTGCTAGGAAGAAAGCAATGGGAAAAATCCCACTATAAATTAATATAATCTTATATTCATTCTCACTTTTAAAACTATCTTACTATGTTGGCTTGAAGAAACTGCTTGATTTACATAAGAACTGCTAGAAACTGAATTAGATTTGTTCTGGGCTGTTGGTTGCTAAATGTTTTGCTGATAGACAACTGAATACTGGTTGAAGGAGCAAAGGCTATACTCTCTAGCCATTCTCCCTAATGAAACCGGCATATCTAAGTGGACAGCAGAAGTGGGTGTCATTAAATAAACCTGTGCAATCATTTCAGGGACAAAGGATTTAATTTGATGTAGCAAATTAAAGTAAAACAATGAATATTGCCTGAGCTGAGAGCCAAGAAGGATTCGCAATTAAGGATTCACCTATTTTTATTAACCTCTGGTTATTTTTGGCATAATTTAAATCACAATGGCTTCCCCTTTAAAAGGAAGGAAGAAGGGAATCATTTTAGGCTTTTCCAGGTTTGTTGGCTGAATCTTTTTTTGAAAGGAATTTAGTTTTACCCAATCAAATATCTTACTGGTCTGATATTAACTATACTAGGAAAATCTGGAGAGAAAACAAAGACAGGGATGGTTATTAGAGAGTTAAAAAAAAACCAGTTCAGTCTAGACTCAAAATCTCATACAGGACACTACATTCACTCAATCCCAGAGAAGGACCTGTTTTTTCCCCTAGCCTCACTTGGATTACAATATTTATTTTTTCTCTTAAGAACACATTTTCCCCATATTATATGTTCTGAATCACTGTTGGCCTGATGGGTGTATATCAGACTTTCCACATGTAAATTAAAATCCTGGACTCAAAATCAGTGTTGGAATCTATCATTTTTTGTATAAAATGCTCCCAGTCATCTTTCATGCCAGAATAAAGCTGCATGTGGTTTTCTCAAACTGTTTTGCTGCTTGCGTGAAGTTAGTGCCCTCCTTCTTGCAAAAATATTTGCTTCATGGTTCTTCCCCAAACTATAGCACAGAATTAACATTTTGAGAAGCCAAATTCAAAAGATATTTTGAGATATTTCCTCCTTGCTGCAAGAGAACTGTCAAGATATGTGCAGTTTTTAAAGACTATTTTCGCAGCTTGCAATGTAGGACTTTATCGCACAAACCATTATTTCACAGCACTCATGCACTCATTGATAGTGGATAAAAATAAATACCACACTGAACAACTATAAAAGACAAAATAAATGGAAAATTGATAGCTTTGCAATAGCAAGGGTCAGAGAAGAATCCCTTTCTCTGACATCACTTTACTGCATACATGCCAGCACAGAAGTGGAACAGGCCTATTTATCTTGGGAAGTCTGACTTGGCCACGGTGGTCCACGCTCTGGTTACATCCCGTATAGACTACTGCAAAGCTCTCTCTACGTGGGGTTGCCTCTGAAGACTGCCCGGAAGCTGCAATTAGTCCAACGAGCGGCAACCAGATTACTAACAGGAGCGGGGTACAGGGAGCATGCTACTTTATTGCGCCAGCTCCACTGGCTGCCAATTAGCTTCCGAGCACAATTCAAAGTGCTGGTGTTGACCAATAAATCCCTAAACGACCCCGGCCCAGTTTACCTGTCCAAACGGATTCTCCCCTATGAACCATCAAGGTTGCTAAGATCTTCTGGAGGGGCCCTGCTCTCGGTCCCACCACCCTCGCAATCGTGTTTGGTGGGGACGAGGGACAGGGCCTTCTCGGTGGTGACCCCTTGGCTCTGGAACTCTCTCCCATTGGAGATTAGAACTGCCCCTTCCCTCCTGACCTTTAGAAAGTTGGTGAAAACCTGGCTCCGGAACCTGGCATTTGATGAGTGAGTCAATAACCCTTGACCACACGGACGGATGGTGATGAATTGTGATTTTATTCGGACGACTTGGCCTTATGTAATGATATGATTGTATTTTAATGTGTTTTATATTAGAGTTTTATAGGATTTGATGTTTTAACTATTGTGTATGAACTCCTCTGTTGTAAACCGGTCTGAGTCCCTCATCGGAGGTGAGAAGACCAGTATATAAAAGTTCTAAATAAAGAAATAAATTTACCAGGTTAGGTGGCAAGAACATAGTGGGTTAGGGAGATATTGACTACCTGTTAATAGCCAGAAATGGAAGAAACAGGGAGGAGGTAGACTGGCAATGAGATGAACATGACAGTCCAGCTGCAGTGCCGATTTGGCCTTATTCTCATCAAATATATGCATGTACTTTTTGTAGAGAAATTGGCATTGAGTTGAGGACTTTGTGTCTCTTAGTTCTTATTTTGATTTGAAATAAAGTCAATTCAAATGCTATGAGAGGAGCCAAACTGGGGTGAAAATAATCCATGTAAGGGCGAAATACTTTCAAATGTTTGTGCAGTTGAAAAAGTACACACAACCTATTTATATGAGAAAAAGGTGGATAAGGATATTATTTTAGTGGACCTTTTGGAAAAGTGTGACTTGCCCCATATTTGCAAACTGATAAAAATGGAACCCAAGGCAAACATACAGTTGGAGAAAGAAGATATTTGGCAAAGCTTAAATTTACTGCTTCCTCTCTCCTTATGCCAGAGTCAGCTGCAGTTCACACTTCAATTGACCAAATAAATCCCATCTTTAAATAAACAAAATAATTTCTATTACTAAGGTAGGAACTATATCACCTTTCTCTAGGCATCAAAAAGCAACCATAGGTCACATGTCTCTGTTCTGGAGAAGTAATTATTCACGTTTCATTTTATCTAGTAATATGTGTTATCATGTTCTACCTTTTGTCTGCTAGAATTCATTATCAATAAAACATATGCTTAAAATTATATATCATTGTGTAAATCCATATGGCTGATGAATGGCATCTTAAATAAACTTTTTTTGCTGAGCAGGTGGGGATACATTATAATTTTAAATAGTTTTTTCCATATTATAACAATCAGAAAAAAACTTTTGAAACAGATAACACAGAATCTTGAAACATATGAGTTCAAATGCTTCTACAACTTTCAACTACAGTAAATGGATTGAATCTATGTGATTTACCTATGTGTTGACTCCTCATTTAATATTTAATTCAATGGGTATGCTTTCATTGAAATTAAGCAATGACTCCTACATACAATGCTCAGCTATTGCACCTTCTGAGGAAGAAATATGGGAAACCAGAAACCCTTACAGGATTTGATTTTAAATGTCTGTATATATCTCTTTAATGTGTAACCGACATTAGTGGGTAGCTTCCAACTTCTCCTCACAGGTTACATCAATATAATCTCCGGCCGACTTTCAGAATGTAACTTCAGTTCTGTAACTTGATGTGAGACTTTAATATATTAGTTGAAACAAAGAAATTGTTATTTATGAATTCTTATGCACATGAAGCATATTTGTTACAAATTACTTCAGTTCCACTTGGATATTGTTAGATCTGTCCTTTACATTTGAGAAATACATAAAACTGTTACTATATAATTTTCAGAACAGTTTAATTTATGTCAATTTGGCTAGGCAACTTCTCTTTCAAATATAATTTCTCCTCAGCCTTCCGACTGGATAATTTATATCTTATAATCACTTTTTCATCAATAGTCTGACTGTAAACTTAGTCTCAAAGGACACTCTACCTCTCAGTTCCACCTGACTGAGGACTTAGACTCAAATTAGTCTCTTTTTACTTCAGTACCACAACAGAAGGCACAATCTTATACAAAGATATTCTTCCCTCTAGCTCCAGACTAGAGTCTAACTCAAAGTGGTCCCTTTTTAACTTCGGTATCACAACTGTGATCACCGGAGCCCCCGGTGGTGCAGTGGGTTAAAGCACTGAGCTGCTGAGCTTGTTGATCGAAAGGTCGCAGGTTCGATCCCGGGGAGCGGCGTGAGCTACCGCTGTCAGCCTTAGCTTCTGCCAACCTAGCAGTTCGAAAACATGCAAATGTGAGTAGATCAATAGGTACCGCTCCGGCGGGAAGGTAACAGCGCTCCATGCAGTCATGCTGGCCACATGACCTTGGAGGTGTCTACAGACAATGCTGGCTCTTCGGCTTAGAAATGGAGATGAGCACCACACCCCAGAGTCAGACATGACTGGACTTAATGTCAGGGGACTACCTTTACCTTTACCTTTTTATCACAACTGTACACTCAAACTTAAACTAGGAACCTTTTCACTCTAGCTCTGGCTAGAGACTGGATAATTTTCAAAATGTTCTCTCTTCTTCTTCTCAGCTAGTTTCGCCCCTTGTCTTGCTAGCCACTCTAAAATGGGTACATTTCTACTGCAGAGGCTATGCAACCATGGTGGTACATTGACCAATCAGATGTAGCCAGCTCCTGCCTGCCCTTGCTATAATATCAAAATCAACAAACACAGACAAATTCGTTTTTTCTGTTACAGAAGCAATTAAGTTTGTGTTCTTGAAACAAATGCAGATAAGGCAAGGTCATAAATCAAGAAGGCTTAAAGAGTTGCCTTGACTATAGGAGTCAATTTGGAGAAGTGTGGTGAAACCAGTCCATAATCTGGAATAAAGAAGAAATGTCAGCTGGTAAAAGAGGTCAAAAATGAAGTCCAAGAATACACACTCAGACACAAATAGCCTCACAGGTATACTAGTCAGAAAGAAGACAATTGTTTCCATTGCCCGAAACAGCCAAGGCAGACTCTTCAATGACTGCAACCAGTTGCCCATAATAAAGAGTCATCTTCCTGCTCTCTTCTCCATTTCCCAGATGGTATTTACTGAGCGGATTCCTCTGAAACATCAGGAAATGCATAGCGATGGAAAGAAAACCTGAAAATATGTCTTAAAAATAAGTTAGAATGTCAAAAATCCCTGATGAAAAGAATCCTGGATTGACAATAATCTTTGCCATTCACAATTTATTATGTGCAAATTTTGCATGTGATTCTGAAGCATTTTCTGCACAAACAGAATTTTATGCATTAAAAACAGCTTTTTCTGCGCACAAAATAACATTCCCGTGTTGAAACATTGTTTTCTGCACAGAAAAGGCTGATTCCAATGCAGACAGTTCTATTTCTCATACAAACACAACTGTATTTGAATTTTGCACAGAATAAGTCCTGGTGTGAATAGTCTTTAAAAAACCACATTATTTTCAAAGACTTTCTCACAGAAAGGAGAATATTTTCTAAAATGATAATTTTTTTGTTTGAAGAAGAAACGTAATGAAGAATTAAACCCCTGCAATCAAAGAATACTTGAGACTGCAGTTTTTTGGTATTTTAACCATGAAACTAGTGATTTGTATGTGCCGATAACCTTATAATTGATGTTACTGTCAATTTAGGTATTCAAGCAAGATATTGTTCTAAAAAATCCCAGCAATGTTAAGAACATTTAAAGATGTTTGTAATGTTGTTGTTATTATTATTATTATTATTATTATTATTATTATACTACATTTATACCTCAGCCTTCTCACCCTAGTGGGGGACTCAGGGTGGCTTACAATCCATGGCATACAATGCCGCATTACACATATAATAATAAACATAACATATCAATTTAAACACTTAACATATCAATTTAAACATACAATAATAAACATGAGATAATAATTCAAATATAAATACAATAACAAGCTTAGAAGTAATTCAAACAGAAATACAATAAAAAAAGTTTAAAAGTAAACATACAATAATTCAAATAGAAATACAAAAAAGAGCTTAAAAGTAAACATTGAATCCCTACCAAATTGGGCAGATGGAAAAAGTGGTCTGAAGCAACAGGAGAGACAAGGGAACTCCGAAAACGCGCACCCACACAGGTGTTCCAATGTCCAAATGATGGGCAGCGTGGCTATGGAAGCACCTGGCGCAGGTATTCCGGCAGCCGGGCAATGGGTGGTGCAGCCATTAAAGTAGCAGCGCAGCAAGGTTGCGGGGGCCATGTTCTCTCCCTGCTGGGTCCGCTGGCTGGAATGAGGGTGTGGCTGCAGGTCCCCTCGTGGGTAAGCCCAGGGCTGAGCAGGCAGCAAAGCTGAATGGCAATACTTAGGCCCCAGGGCCCCTCTTGCAGCAGAGCCCACAAGACATTTAGTCTGGCATGTCATTGGATCAGTCCCACAGCTAAACACCACATGAGGCTCTTCTGGCTTTATAGAGGGCAAGAATGCCTTACTCAACCTTCCCCTGGGTTAAGCTAAATTGAGGGAAAACCAAAATCCTGACTTAAGATTCAGGCTTTCCCCTGATTAAGGGCCTAACCAGAACCAGCCAATGCTGTCTTGACTACCATTCTATGTTCCCCAGGCACAGATGACCCAGGGATGCAGGATGGGATTCCCTTATCACTCTTTCCCCCCATGTTGTGGCTGTCCCTAGTCATTACACCCACTGGCCTTACCCTCAGACACTCCAGCTGATATCAGCCATACCACCTTCCTGCCAACAAAGGAGGGTGGTATGGCTGACCTTGGTCAAAGTGTTGAAGACCAGCTGGGTGGGGACCCTCAAGGTGGCTGCCCAGCAGCACAGAACTGAGGCAACACATGGAGTCCCTATATAGACACCACGATGGGCCAATTTGCCATTCCAGATGCCAAGTTGATCCCACATTATGTGCCAATATAAAACAACACACAGGGAAAGCAAAGAATGTCCGGGCATGTGTGCTGTGGTGAAAAATGTGCATGTGTGTGTGTGTGTGTATGTACTTTTTATATATTTTCCTCCCTCGTGACATCACAAGGAGTTTTCCCCATAGCATAGGCTTTGACCCTGGACTTTCAAGGCCTGCAGTCAGTATGGCATGGCAGCCCTTTGAATATGGAATGTTTTATCCTTCCTCTGTTCGATTAAGTCTCTGCAAGATAATAAAGAAGTGAATACTGAACCTTAATATTTTACCTACAGCTAAAAGAAAGAGCAAAAGTGGAAGATTTAGATTTATTTTTGAAATGCATTGGTATAGCAGAAGGATTATGAAACAGTAGGGCTGGGCGGTTTCGTTTCGTTAATTCGTAATTCGTTAATAATTCGTTAATTTTTCCAATTACAAAACGATAACGAACCATTCTGGAGCAATTTTTTTAAAAAACGAATTTTTAAACACGTTTTGTAAATGCTTCGTATTTCGTTATTGTATTCGTTTCATTATTGTTCTGAGGTCGTTTCGTTATTATTTCCGCATGTCTGGGGCAAGTTTTTTGTTTAATTAGTGAAAAAAAATTATAATATCACACCAACAGTCAACAACAGAGGGAGAGGGAAGCTTCAGAAGTTTTTGGAGGTTTTTTAGCGTATTTCGCGGTCGCGTCCGCCATTAATAAATCGATTCGTTATTGTTTCGGAAATCGATTCGTTAATGTTTTGTAATTTTTTTCACATTTACGAAATTTCGTAAATATTGAACTTTTTAAAAGGAAAATTTTGTAATTATTTTAAATAACGAAACGCAACCCCCCCCAAAAAACGAATCGATTTTAGAAACAAATTTTTCCCTCGTTACCCAGGCCTATGAGACAGCTTTAGAAGATGCAAAAAACAATACTGAATAATAAACATTTTGACAAGTATATTAAAGGGTACTTTTAAATCTTTTTGTGCCATCCTTCATAAAGTCTGCTCTGTTTCTTTTATAAAAAAATTGGGTGCCATTTACAGCTCTTCTTCTTATCTTAACTGAACAGTTATTTAATGCTATCAAAAAGCCTGTTGAAAGTGGACATGCTGTGATTCGGTGATGCTATTCTTGACCTACAATACAGGCCTTCCCTGCTAATGCACCAAGAAATCTGGTTACCATGGTTATAATTAGCATAATTTTACACCGATTAACGTTTCCTGTGGAATTAATGTCCAAAGTCTATTATTTGAAACAAACACAAAAAAATCAGCTTTCTTTCATTGCTAGAAGGAGCTGAGTTATTGCAAAATTTGTAAATGCCACACCATATGTGCATGTATATGTCTCTCCACACTTTCCTTCTTATTAATATTCAGGCAGCTGTGAAGTGGTCAGCCGGCATGAAGATTGAAAGTAAAAGTGAAGCAACCTCCATCCAAGCTGAACAAATAGAATATTATACACAGGCTTTTCCAGCTGAAACCAAACAAAGCAAATTAAAAAATACCTTGGGCTATAATTTACTACAACCCCCCCTCCTAAATTTCTGACACTTTTAACAAATTAATTGAATTTACAATTGGCATCGTACATTATCGCTTTGAAAGATAATGGAAATTACATTAGTGGGTTTACAGGGTTGCAAATAGGGGTTGGTGGGCATTGCCCAAAATAATCTCCATCTGACATGTCAGGTGCACAGATATGCTACTGTTTGCAATATCTGAAGAACCATGGAAAACCAAGGCAAGAATTTCCTGCCATTGTTTTGTGGTGGGTAAGATTGGCTTACCTCACCTTAGGGCACATCTACACTGTAGAATTAATGGAGTTTGACACCACTTTAACTGTGATAGATTAATGCTATGCAATTCTGAGAGATGCAGTTTTTGTGAAATACCAACACGCTTTAGCAGAAAAGACTAAAGACCTTGTAAAACTATAGCTTGCAGGATTTCATAGCATTGCTCCATTGCAGTTAAAGTGGTGACAAATTCCATTAATTCTAAGTGTAGACACAACCTATGAAAGATCTGAGCTGAAGATTTATGCAAAACCTTTATTGTAAAACAGGAGCAGAACTTGGAAAAATTACTTCTTGGACTATGAATTCACCAGCCTCTCCAGTCAGCATTGTCAGAAACTATACCAGATGGGGATTTGTGGAAGTTGTTCTAGGATGTAGCTTTTCCAACCTTCTAACAGGGAGTGGGCAAGCTGTGACAACCCTTAACTTGATCCAATGTATTGAGACTGAGGTCTGTTGTTCAGGCAGAACTAAAAAGAAGGAGATTTTCTGATTACCACAGCCTCCCCTTGCCATTGTAGTTTTTTAGATGCTATAATCTAGATTCTAGATTATTGCCCAGTAGAGAGAGTCTGTGCAGAATGTAGTCATCCTTATGTTTTCTGTGGTTTAGATGACTGTTTCTTAAACTGTGGATCCTGGCCACAAATTTGTTCCCCTTAGTTCAATATTGGGGTCCCAAGAAATATGAAAACCATAAAAAAAATCTGAACATCACCAATTACTTCAGCACATAAGCCGATTTGTCCATTGTATGCTACTTCACCTCCCTTTTCAGCATGGAGCCCTTCACACGACACACAGGCACTTTCAGTTCAGCTTCATGCTGAAAAGGGACAGGAAACAGCACACATAGCCACCTCAGCAACACAGGAGTCTTCCCATGTTGACTTGCCAGCAATGGGGAGTGGGGGGGGGGGACCCACTCAGCAACGCTTCCTCCCATTGGATGAGGGAAAGATAAGGCAGACAATGTGGGACGTGGGTTGACAGCCTCTTCATGCCCCCTGCCAGGAGCCTAAGGATTCACCCCGATGCAATGTGAATCCATGGACCTTTCCGATAAGATCCCTAGTGGCTGTTTTAGGCATTTATACAAATCTGTTGTAAAGTGTTTACCGTGAACTCTGCAGAAGGTGCTTCAGCAGGACTTCAAAAAATAAAGTAAAATCAGCCTGTTTAGCAAACCTTGCAAATGCTGATTTATCAGTAAACATTCAATTTTATATCTATTTTATATACTTATATACCCAAGGTCACATAAATATTTCTTGGACTAAAAGGAGTCCCAAGTGAAAACATTTAAGAAGCTCTGGTTTAGAGAACATCAATATGAATGGGAAACAATTCCCAGTGCTAAATACTTTACCACCATTTTTAATAGTGAGTCTTGGCACCTGCTTAATGAATGGCACAGAAGCAAATGGAACACCTGACCTTACCATCAGAGTTACCATGATCTCAACCACTGTAGCTGTAAGAATTCCCTGTCTTCATTCTGTCACCAGGAACAGTGTCATCTGTGAATGGGTTTATTTGGCTACTGTATACATCTACCCATGGGGGTGAGATGGGGTATTGAATACTATGGATTTTTTTGGTAAACACAGAAGAATTGTGCTGAGATTCTATATACAGTGAAGGCATAAATAAATGCATTTAAGTGAATAGTGGAGCCTGTAACACGATGACAGTATACATGGATTAAAATGTGGCATAGTGAGTAAAAACAGTACATATTAAGTATGCAGTATAATCGTGTTCTATAATTATCAGATTCTTCCTACTGTGCAATAATTAACTTCTTTGCATAGTCGTGATTTTCATTTGGAAAGAAAAAGACATTTTAGAGAAAAGGTGAAAGCAGCAATTTACCAGGCAGCAATTGCTTTTGCAAGATTCAGGCAAAGAAGAAACACCATAGCAAAGTGTTTTGCATGGGAGGGGTGAAAATGCACATGGCACTTTTGAATTCCACATCTATGCTTGGCTTCCTTTCTAGCCATCCACAAAATTGCTGTATCTTGAGGTGTGCCAGTCAAGCAATAAATATGTAGCCATGAATAATTTCTATAACAAAATGCAGTCCAAGACCAAGTTGGAAGAACTTGGTGCTTAATATGAAAGCAGGGACATGGAGGAAAGGGCCATGCTTCTTACTGAATAACCAAATAGACTGAAAAGTATGAGAGGTGGCCAGTCAAGTAGACTCAAACAGGACAGAGGATCATTTTTTTTCAGAGGCAGCTTGCACTTTAACTCTGTATATGACTTGGAAGTTCAATTCCATTTTCCATATTTATCTAGGGCCATAAATTCAAAGATGTGAATGGCTGAGATGAGAATATTTCATTGATTGATTGATTGATTGATTGATTGATCATCATCATTATCGGCTACCACCCGTGGCCAAGTATGATTATCTTCAAAGTGTAGAACCTTGGTGGAAGGTCCATAAGGACATAAGTAGAGGCCTATTTGGATCCACACTGTCTTTTGAAGTAAGGACATACATTTCCAGATGGAAGGTGGTTTCAACAAGGCTTTGCTTGATGCACCTTCCTCTTGGCACGTGTCTCCCTTTTGCCCTGTATTTGTGTCTCTTCTAATTCAACAGCACTGTGGCCTTCACTTAGAAGACTCAATGGCTTCCCAGTTCTTGGTATTTATTCCAATTTGTTTAGGTTAGCTTTAAGCTTGTCTTTAAATTCCTTTTGCTGTCCATCTACATTCTGTTTTCCATTCTTGAGCTTGGAGTAAAGTAACCTCTTTGTTAAAGTAACTGATTGGGCATTTGGACAACATGGTCAGTCCTGCGACGCTGATGGCAGAGAATCATTGCTTTGATACTGGAAGCCTTTGCTTCTTCCAGAACATTGATGTTTGTCTCCTTGTCTTCACAAGGGCATCTTTCTCTTAATGCAAGATTCAGGAAGACTCACAACAAGTTTTTAAGAGTTTGAAGTAGAGCTAAAATCATCAATGGAAAAGTTTAATAATTATTAATAGTGATCATTTTTTTTAAAAAAAAAAAACCTCAACATTTGTGTGTTTTTTTTAAAAAAACCCTCAAAATATACTTAAAACATAATAAGGTAGACATACAATACATCACATTAAAAGCTCTGTCTGTTGCAAAAAGACAAAAACTAAAGTCTTGCCTAAATAGAAATATCTTTGCTTGTCAGCAGAAAGTAAATACAAAGGTGGTCAACCCAATCTTCTATGAAAAGGTGTTCCACAACTTGGAAGAAGCCAGTGAGAAGGCACTTTCCCATGTCCTTACCAAACAAGTCTGCAGTGGTTCCCAACCTTTGGGCCTCCAGGTATTTTGGACTTCAACTCCCAGAAATCCCAGTCATCTTACTAGCTATTAGGATTTGTGGGAGTTGAAGTCCAAAACACATGGAGGCCCAAAGTTTGGGAATGACTGTGAGGGAGTGTTTTCTCTTCCACATATTTCAAAACTTGAGCTGCTTATACTGGGAGATAGGGTCTTTGGAAAAGAAAAGGATATCCATGCTATGTGTATCATTATAGCTAACTGTACAATTGCAATGCTGTCTTATACAAGCCCTTCGGGCTGAGAACAGCGGTATACAAGTAAATAAAGAAATAAAGAAATAAATTATAATGCATCTACACTAGAATTAATGCAGTTTGACATCAATTTAATTGCCATGGCTCAATGCTAAAGGGATTCTGGGAATTGTTGTTTTAGCCCAGAGATTTTAATTACCTCTGGTACTTTAGCATCCATTTGCACTCCTAGTTCCCCATTTTTCTCATCCATATGAGGTTGAGAAGAAGTATTTGGATTCTCTTTATAATTGACTTAAAGCTAGGATCTGGCCAAACCTGGTGCCTAAGTGATCATCCAGATCCAGGTTTTTACCTTTTTCTCAGAAAAAAAAAATAAAGATTATTACTTTTGCCTTTCATAACCCATCATTACCTTTCAGACAAGCAAAGAATATATGCAAGCAATTAAAGATGTTATTACTCATGGTCTTTTTCATCTTTTTTGATCTATGGCTTTTGCCATGGATCAAAAAGTTCATAGGGGTTGGAAAGGTAAAGTTAGCTTATATGAATTTCAGCCTTGGAAACATTATTTGTGAACCTAATTAAATCAGTTCTTGTTAGAAAGAATCAATGAGCAATCCTGCCATTTTAAATATAGGTCTTTGTTCAGAGAATCCATTCCTGTTTTATAGAAGCAACATTGGAGTTGTAGGAGCGAAATAAGTAAGATAGACAGATGTCTAGACCGATATCCACAGAAACATAGAAATGTATCTTCCATACAGGAAAACTAAACAGCTGGGGGAAAGAAATTACAATATCCCAGTTCTCTCCCATGCTTGACACTAACATAGAATCAGTACATATTTTTCAACATTTCACAGAGGAAAACTGAAACATGTCTGAGTGTGGTCAATTGGGTGTAGCCAGGAGCAAAAGGGGATAAGTTATTAATGAGAAAAACTAATTTATACATTGAATGTAGAAAAGCTACAAAAAAAAATCTCAAATCAAGAAATATAATACATCATATTAGTCTTGTGAGCAAAAATAAAAACTGATTGAACATTTATCCACATATGTTGTATACTATTGGCATTCAGTACAGGGTTTATAGAATGTAACTCCCCTGATGGATATTTATGCTGGTGTAATATAGGATCTTGCCCAAAGTGTGTTATTATATGTATACTATATTATTCTAAAATTAAAATGCCTTTATCAAACTTGCTTGAAATTACAGTTTTCTCTCAGATTTACTGTATGAACTCTTTATTCATACCCACTTCTCTACTGAAAGCACATTGTAGTTCAGTTCAAATGGCACTTTCTGCATACACTCATGGGACCTGCTTTGTAGGCTTGTACACGGATTCAGAGTGGTCGATTCTCTTTGGCCAATCTGGCTTGTTTGGCTTGGCCAGATGACCATAATGGCAAAAGTTGAGCTGTCATGTTTTTTTGTCTATTACAGGACTATGTATCAGTCGATCACAGCTCCTCTTCCCCTATTTGGCATTATGTGGCGGCCTGTTCACATAAGGTTTTCCTGTTAGCCCTGCCTGTTGGGCCAAGTGGAATAGAAGAATGCCTTGATGTATCTTACACAAGCTGTGCCCACTTCCTTAATGCTGTTGCTAAAACCCAGGCTCCCGTGAAGGGAAAAAGGAAAGGATCCCTGGAACAGAAAGAGGAGCCTCATAAGTTCCCCATTGTCGACAATGGGCCAGATTTAGCCATATTTTTCGGGTGCAGACTGAAAATGGATATCCAGTTACTTGCCCAATTTCTGAAGGCACGCAAAAACATATACAGGGGTCTACTGGAATCTAGCCAACATAAACAGTTTGCAGTTCAGCAGAAATGCACAAACCTACTCCTTAGGAGAGAAACTGGGATATTTTAAGAGCCACTGAGAAACTGAGGTGGCTCAACCCACACCATCATTAGGAAACTCGGACAGTAGAAGGGTATCCCAGTACAGATTTACACAATATAAAGTAATCAGTCTCATTTCATGGATATATCTACTCAAACCCAACATCTCCAGCAGAGGTTGAAATCACTATCCACTGATCTGCCCTTCAACAGACCAACAACACTTCTATCTTGTCTGAATTAAGCTTCAATTTGTTTATCATTGTACAGTTCATCGTCTGACTTCATTCCTTAAGGAAGGACCAGAGCTTCCAAGTTCCTTCCCAGACAGGCATCCCAGAAGGAAACCATGGCTGATGGTATCAAAAGCTGCTGAGAAGTCCTATAGAATCATCAGAGCTATATTCCCCATTTCTAGTTCTCATTATGGATCATCCATAAAGACATATGATAGCTAGATCTGAAACCAGATCGGAGTGCATCTAGATAATCCACTTCATCCAGGAATCACTGAGGCCCTATGACCAAAAACTGCTTCAGAATCTTGTCCAAGAAAGGAATATTGAAAGGCTAGTAATTGTCTAGTATGTACAAGTTAAGGAAGGTTTTGTTCCAGTAATGGTCTAACTGTGGCCTCTATTAGGGCAGACGGAAAGCTGTGCTGCCATAGTGAGGTATTCCTTACTGTCCTTATCTGCTCAGCCAGACCCTCTCTGGTTTCTTTTAAACATACAGCTCTTTTAAATACTGAGTGGCTGTTATCTCTCCAAAGATTTTTTTTTCACCTTCTGAGGCTATTCATTCTATTGTAGAAACAAATTTAGAGCAGGTGTTAAAGTAGAACAAGGAGCTGGGTAACCCAAGTCTCCAGACTATACTGATTCTAGCTGAACATTTGGACTTTCTGACTGTGAGAGCTGTTCAGCAGTGGAACACTCTGCCCCAGAGTGTGGTGGAGGCTCCTTCTTTGGAGGCTGTTAAACAGAGGCTGAGTAGCCATCTTTCAGGGGTGCTTTGAATGCAATTTTCGTGCTTTGTGGCAGGGGGGTGGACTGGATGGCCCATGAGGTCTCTTCCAACTCTCTGATTCTATTATTCTATACTGAATGACAATGGACCAAATATTAACATAATAAATCCAACAATTATGGGAGTATATACTTCAGCAAGTTGTATATGGTAGATGGACAGAAATGGATGAAATAGTTTCAAGATAGGAACTTAGTTTTGGCAAAAGAATTATGATAACAGAAAGTGCTCAGTCAATAACCTTAGGTATGCCACTTAACATTGAGATGATAGACAGACAGAGATACATGCATGCTTGTAGATTAATGAATGAAACATCAAGTGATGATTTGCGAGTGTGACTGTGCTCCTACTGCTAAAATAAATGTTCAGATTACTTTGCAATTATCTTGACCACAAATGCTTTGCAGTTGTGTCAGTCTGTATTTGACAATATGACAAAAATCATGATTGTATGTTAATGAGTTGCCCAGTGGGGATGATGGTTTTTCTTTTTTAAAAGAAAAGCATCAAGAACTTGTTCAGCTATGTAAAAATAGAGATAGAGATGGTGAGTGTACGTATGGGGCACAACCCACCACCCCCACCCACACACACACACACACACACACACACACACACACAGAGAGAGAGACATTTTAACATTTTCTGATAATGGGATTTCATTATTTATAGAAAGAAATGGATCTCAATTTTTAGGACCCTTTATTTTAATTTTCATTTTAGAAGAAGGCTACTTGGGAAAGGGGTAGCTTTCTAAGCATGTAATTTAATACCTGATTGTGTTATGAGAACATTGTGATATTACTCTTCTAAATATTTAATTTTCACCATGTTATATTATCTCAAATAGGATGACTGTGAATCTTGATTTCACCCATGTCTTAGAAAGCCAAACCCTGAATGGCTTCCTCCAGTCATTCATCAATTTTTATTACAATCAGTGTCTGTGTAATTGAAATTCTTTATCAGCAACTGCTCTACATACCTTGAGCACTTCCTGATTTAATTTTTCAACTGTTCGGCTCTACAGCAATTTCTCCCTGAATATTTTTTTGCCTATTCTTTAATTACAATTCAGCTGTCCAGAATATGGCAACAACCTCAACCTAGCTTAATGCATACTTATAAGAACCTATTTGACGATGCTGCTGTTCACTTCCATTGGTGATTTTGCTTCAATAAAGCAGGAAAGGAAGATAGGCCTATCCATCTTAGTCCTCAACGTGTCTCTAGCAATTGAATCCTAAAATGAATAGAAACAAGGTTATTTAAGACTGATGGATATTGGTGGTTCTCTGTTAAACGTTGTGAGCCAGTCTTTATGGCTGATTTTCAAGAATACGACCCTACTTTATGGCTTGTAAAACTAAGCAAAGGTGTCTGCTGTTAATGGTGGCAAGTATAAATGATCCACAGCATCCTTTTATTCACTTCTTCCTTCACCATCTGCTGCCATAAGCAGACTTTGCCAGGTGTTATAGCTTCATTACATCGCCCTCCCCACTCCCTCCTTTAGGTTTGTCTTAGTATGCATTTACTAGAAACCTGCATCTGAAGAAACACCTTGTTGGTTTAAATTAATATGTGAAATTCAACCTTCTGTCCATTTTCTTTTGCCTAGCATTACTTCTTGGGAATTCCCTTGGAGACTTAGCCTGCATTGTCCCATAGTAATAAATAGAAGTTTGAAATCCAGTGGAAAACTTCCTTATATGCAACTCTAGTATCCTAGTATGGCTAGTATGGAGCAGTGCAATAAGTGATTATGAAATTAAAACAATGACAAATGGAATGGCCCTCAATAACAATTTGGGATTGGGCGATTTTAATTATGTTTTAATATAGATGTTTTAAAATGTTTTGTTTTTAATGTATTTGTTTATTTTATGCATATGTAACTGGGTGGCATCGAATTGTTGCCTTTTGTGAGGCTGCTCTGATTCCTCTTCAGGGTGAGAAGGGTGGGGTACAAATGTGATAATAACTCAGTTTCCTGTACAGAAAATGCTGTTTTATATATAAAAACAGGGAATACTTTACATTTTGTGGAGAGTAAATCTTCTGACTATGACACTTTCTATGGACCTCATCACATGGCTGGCAGCAGCCAGCAGCAGCGCTCCTCTTCAGGGCAAGGTGTGGGGATTTTGTTATGTCTCGCAGGCTGGCAGGCCAATCACATGGAAGGAAGCATAGTACGCACAACTTTCTCCCATGTAGCTGGCATGGATTTTATTTATTTACTTACTTTATTTTTACACTGTTCTATCTCACCCCAAGGGGGATTCACAGCAGCTTCCAATTTTGGCAAACATTCAATGCCACAAGTATACAAAGATCATCTCACACTTGAAGTGGCCAGGAAGCAGTGACGTCGAAACATACACAATTAACCAGTAAAATCAATTAAACATATAAATACAAATTGAAATCAATGGTGGTATATTGCTTATACTTTGTCTACTTTAAACTAAACATTCCTTAAGAAAACAAAACATTCCAAGTGAACAGCTCCATGAATAAACTTAGAAGCTACCCATGTTGCCAGCTCCATTGAGGGAAGCCGCATGCACTATGTATGCTCCTCGTGTCCCTCCATGTGATTCTCCTGCCGGCTGGTAATGTGAGGGTTCACGCATTGCCCTGAAGGGAAGCACTGCCACCAGGCGATAGTGACCATGTGAGAGGTCCTAAGCAGCAAATAGCATGCAAAATTTCAACAGGTTAAATCTAAAAATGTGAAACAATTACAAAAATTGCAAGGTTTTGAAGAACTGGTAAAATTACTGATTACTTCCTTCAAGAATAAAATCAGTGAAGAATTACAACCCCAGTAGAAGAAACATTAATGTAGTCCCTCTACTAATATGATAGATCAATAAATAATCAGAGATAATAGCAGATCATTGGTTTGGTTTGGCTTTTTGTTTCCAGTTCACAGTTCAGTAGGGCTGATGCAGAGTGGATCTGTTATATGCCATAGTCCATTCACACATACATGTTGCCATCTGTTCTAGCTGTATTTAATAGGCTTGGGCCCGGATCAGTTTGATGAAAAGTGATTTGCAATATTTTGTGGTCTGTTTTGTGTAATCCCCAAAAAACAGAATGGGGAGGAAGGAACCAAAAAGCCGGACAAATGGATCAAGAGAGATGGATTTATCGGCTACTGGAGAGGATGGAGTTAAGTCTGCAATATACCTGAGGCAGGGGTTTTGCCATGGGGCTCCTGGAGAATATAGGATTATCTGCAGTGCCTTTTCTCTCTCCCTGTGAGAGAAGTGTCCATTTCCTTTGGAAAAATTCCCTAGGCTCCTCCTCCAGAGGGGGCCCTGCTGGGAACTCACTTTCCCAGCAGCACTTGCATTGGGCGGGCATTGAAAATTCCTTTCAGAGCATGATTGGAGTTGAAGTTTTTTTCTTTCTCTTTCTCAGCCAGTAAGAGGCCTGGTTGTGTCCATGCTCTTATTGGCTGAGAATGGACACAACTGGTGACTACAATTCCCAGAACCCTCTTTTGCAATTTGTCTTATTTTAAAAAATGTTATAGTAAAAACTTAAAATAATTCTAAAAATCAGTAGATGGGTAAATTGTTCTGAAACTTGGCAAGCCTGCAGTTGTAAATAGGTTCTAAAACTCACATAGGTTTCATGCAGAAAGTCCTTTAAAGGACTGAGGATTGAGCCTTTAAAGTTTCCCATTGTAGTCAATGGGCCGAATCTTTGCGAATGAAAACGGCAGCACTTCTCCCAGTTTGAGTAACTTCCCAGTAAACAGAATGAGGGGTTAGCTGAAAATCGACCCTGAAATGGCATGCGTTTTGCTGAATTGCACAAGCCTAGTGTTTAAGCAACAAATATTCAGATCTGAGCACCATCATGTCTGCTAGACTTTGCTCTTTCTGGATGAAATCAGTTCATTTTTTTTTCTCCCTGCCCATATCTTCTTTGCTTGTGCATGTGTTTGCCTTCAAGTCGCCTGTCATCTTACTTTGTGTAACTGTAACATGTTCCCATTGTGAAATATACTGCTTTGAATTGGGCTCCATCATTTTGAAATGTGCTGTAACTTAAAACTCCTGATACTCATCGGTGGTCTCATATTCAAGTACTAACCAGGGCTGACCCTGCTTAGTTTCCAAGATTAAGTATGGTGCCATTAGGGCAGTGGTTCTCAACCTGTGGGTCCCCAGGTGATTTGGCCTACAACTCCCAGAAATCCCAGCCAGTTTACTAGCTGTTAGGTTTTCTGGAAGTTGAAGGCCAAAACATCTGTGGACCCACATGTTGAGAACCACTGCATTAGGGTATTTCTCTTCACTTATTGTTCTCAATGCCAGCTTTTCCTAGAACACCTAACAATTTGGTTCAGGGTTCACAATTGCTCTCAAAATCCCTTCAACAGAAAGAACTTCAACTTTGTCATGCTTTTTAATGGTGCACATTATAACAGTTTAATTAGTCTGACTCCAATTAAATCTTCTTGCATACATAATTCAAAACATCTTTTTTTTAAAAAGCCACAGATAAAGAAAAATTGGCAACTCTTCCTTTCCCTAGTCTGGCTGATTCCATACTACAGGACTTCCCATCTTCACTGCTGTTCCCTCAGGATGACAGTGATAAAACAGCTACCATGCAGTTGTTCTTTCCCATTTCCTCTGCTCACATGGATGGGAAAGTGTAACTGACAGATGCTGTGCTGTGCTAAATTCTGAAGGAAAGGGGGAAAGAAAAAAAATGCAATGGTTGTTCACACAAGTGTTCAAAGTGCCTATGGGAAAAGGTCACTGCATGCTGTCATTATTTCCTCAGCATCTGAAAGCTGGAGGGCGAATTCTCTGTAGCTATATATAGAAGACAAACACTCTGAAACAGTTGGAGGAGTGTGAGGTCATGATCACAAGAGGAAGGTTCTCCAGCATAGCAGCAAAGAAGCAAGAAACATCCAATTATTCCTATCCCTCCCATGTTTCAAGATTCAATCCAAACCTGAATGTACAAGCTTTTCCTTGACTTATTTTCTTCCTATCTTTAGTATCTCATCCAGTGCTCATTTGCAAGGAAGCAAGTCTCAAACAACACAGTGAGATTTACTTCTGAGAAAACATAGATAGGATTGTACTATCCTTCTCTACATTTTTTTTGCAAGTATATTTCTTCCCAAATTCCAATCCTAATTTCTCGCAGTGTTTCAGACTACTTCAAATCTTAAAACAGCAACAATAAATATAAACCTGAAAAACAGTTAAAATGTTAAGAACTCCTTTGGGTACATCATGAACACTGTAGACATTGTTATTACAAACCAATAAATAGAGAGGAAATCAAACATAAATCAAATGTACACAGTAAGGATGTAAACATTTACTTATTTTGTATGCAAGAACAAAAAAAAACAACCCTCAAATCTTATTCCTCTATTAGGAAAGATTTCATATGCCATATGCTATTTAATTATTTATGCATTTTATGAACAAAGAAACCACTTTTTTTGCACAAAAAGCAATGTTGTGGAGAGAAAACAATTTTACATAAAATGCAAAGGTCCATACACTGAAATGTTTCTGTTTGTTCAGAGATCTTTTTTGTGTTCAAAAGCATTTAAAACAGGAAAAACGTGGTGTATGTGTTTTCAGTTATTGCTGACAAATCTTTCACTGGTTGGTAATGTTTTCTATAGGGTGTCTCAACCAACAAAGATCAGTAAGTTTGTAAATGTTTTTACACCTCTAGTACTTCATAACCAATAATGTTTTTGTCAATATTAAATGATATTAAATTCAACTAAGATGTGTACAGTACTAGTAATTTGGTTAAAAGCTCTGAGCATCTTCCATATGCTGTGCCAGTTATGTCTCAGGTAGCAAAGATTACTGCAGATGCAGACTGTGGCCAGGAAATCAGAAGACGCTTACTTCTTGGGAGGAGAGCAATGTCCAATCTCAATAAAATAGTAAAGAGTAGAGACATCACACTGGCAACAAAGATCCGCATAGTCAAAGCCATGGTATTCCCTGTAGTAACCTACGGATGTGAGAGCTGGACCTTAGGGAAGGCTGAGCGAAGGAAGATAGATGCTTTTGAACTGTGGTGTTGGAGGAAAGTTCAGAGAGTGCCTTGGACTGCGAGAAGATCCAACCAGTCCATCCTCCAGGAAATAAAGCCCGACTGCTCACTGGAGGGAAGGATACTAGAGACAAAGTTGAAGTACTTTGGCCACATCATGAGGAGACAGCAAAGCCCAGAGAAGACAATTATGCTGGGGAAAGTGGAAGCTAAAAGGAAGAGGGGCCGACCAAGGGCAAGATGGATGGATGGCATCCTTGAAGTGACTGGACTGACCTTGAAGGAGCTGGGGGTGGTGACGGCTGACAGGGAGCTCTGGCGTGGGCTGATCCATGAGGTCACGAAGAGTCGGAGATGACTGAACGAATGAACAACAAAGCATAATACAGCCAGCAATCCATATTTGTGGGTTAAGCATATGTGGTTTTTATTATTCGTGTATTATTCATATTTGTCATCATCTTCATTGCTGTAATGCACCATTTTTAACAAGAACTTTAATAACATTGGTGTCACTGGGAGGAAATAAAATTGCTTGAGTGGCTGGGCCCAGCCATTTGCACAATCTCTCATTTCCCTGTGTGGACAGGAGAGGAGAAGGGCAAAGGAGGAAGGAGGGCATGCACATTCATCCATTTATGTAGGTGAGATGGAGGAAGAGGATGGGATGATGATACATTTATGCATAACTCACTTGCCTATGTGAGAGTGTCAAAGGAATGGAATAGAAGGAGAACTCAAATGTACTTGCTTGCTTGGATGGGAAGAAAGGGATGGAATGGAAGGCAGATGCACACTGACATTCTCCCACTGGCATTTTCCCTTTCATCCAGATGGGAGGGAAGGGGATGGGAGGAGGGCATGTGTGTATCTTCACTCATTTGCTCACACAAGGAGGAAAGGAGGAAGAGGATGAGACAGAAGAAGGGTGTTCTTGCATCTTCTCTGGCTTGTGTCAGCAGGAGGGGGAAGCAAATAGGACATGTTTACCCTTTCTCCTTCCTCCCATTTCTCACTCCTATTCCCCTCTCTCACTGATGCAAATAAGTGAATAATGCATGTGAGGCTAGGTCCAGCCACACTACCAATACAAATTATTTTGTGTTTTGTTAAATATGATTTGGGGGCTAGAGATATTTACAGTTTTTCAACTTTTTCAAAGACCCTACAGCCATAATCCTTGCAAACATAGAGGAACAACTGTACCTGTTTGTAATAAAAAGTCAATTCACATGATCATTGGGCTTATTATGGCTGCTTGAAATTGGTGCATACACCAGCTTCATTGTTATTGCCAGTTGCTCATATGTGTCCCACACACCGGGCTTACCTTTCTTCATGTCATTGCAAACTATCCAAAATATAGGCTTGTGCTGGTATAGAACCATTCTTTCCTGAAACTAGCAATTCTTTTCTTCTGTCAACCAAACAGCAGGAGCTGAGCTTTCTATCAACAGTAATAATTCTAGCAGTCAGCCCTTACAGCTGCAATTCTCTGTTTCTATTCTCTGTCTTTCAAAGGTACAACTAAGGAAAGGTTTGTGTAGGAATAAATATGCACAAGGAAGACTGTCCACATACACATATGCATTCGATTCTTAGATTTCCCCAAAAGAATAACGGTTCTTAACTTTTGTCCTTTAGATATTTTGCATTTGAATCTGCTGTTATTCCCAGACAGAATGCCCTGAGGAATGAATTTTATAAAATGAAAATACTTGGAGGCCAAAACATTGAGAACTTCTGGTTAAGGTCACATATGTGGCGCTAAAATAGCAACATAAAAATTAATCAGAAAGTATTTACATTTCAAATATCACAAAGTTATTGATCTGAAACTGCTGAATTAAATATGGATCAAATTGATGGTTATAATGGTTAAGATAACCCAGTGGTTGCTAAGCATTTTTTGACCAGGGGCCACTTTGACCAGGGATCACTCTCCAACATTAGCACCAAAAGAGTTACAAATCGGTTTTTGGTCAACTTTAGATTTGGTTTGGTTATTTGGGGTGCTGATTCAGAAAATTGCATTGGATAGACCACATGAGCTCTAGTTTCTGATACAAAACATATGCCATCCAGTAGTCGCATCTGCTCACCCACAGAAAACCATATGTAATAATCTATAGTGGATGCGGTCTAGCCAAGGGAGTGGGGCTAGTTAGCAACAGAGAAGGAGTGGTAGGCAGCATGAAAGAAACGGAGAAAAAAATAAAGATGAAGGAGGCTCACAGACCAGACTTTCGTCCTCATGTCCCACTGGTCATCCGCAGCCCAAAGATTAATAACTCAACTGGAATTCTTACATTGTCATCAGCTTCTGTTAAAGCTCAACTTTTAACGGAATTGTTACAAAACTGTAGCTTGGTTCTGTTGCATACAGTGTTTTCCTCTACACCTATTTGGGCATGTGATATATTACAATGGAGGATTTGTTGCTACCCGATGAAATGGATTCCAGTCCACAAAAGCTTTAAAAACTTTGACCATTGTAAGTTGATTTCATCTGTACCTCCTGGACTGACAGTAAGAGCTGTTCATCAGTCAAACACTCTGCCTCAGACTGTGGTGGATCAAGTCAAGGTGTGGATTTTATTTATCTGTTCATTTCTTTATATATATTTGCATAATTTGCACCCTGTCTTTCCCATGTCCAAAGACAATTCACATGGAAATTACCATAAGGGTGTTTTTTAATTAAAAATTACAAAACAATTATATTAAATACTACCATGTTAAACAAGTTTAAAATATTTTAGTAAAAAATAACACCAGAACACAACAAAAACAATTTCGGTCGCATTGCCCTTTAAAGAGGTGGGGCCCTCAATAAGAAGGTGCCTACTCATGATTCCCTCCAGTCATTGGGATCTTTAAGCTACTTTACTGGAAACAGCTTTCTCTTGTAATATTATCAGATTATGAAAGGTGTTGTTTCATAGTTGCATTTTATTTCATTACTGCTTTTAGAAAGGTTTTGGAGACAGATGTCTTCAAACACTTTTTTTTTTACAATTTGCATGTTCATTAAATTTTATGTGGTTATTATTTCCATGGCTTTTTTGTTGTTGCATAAATAGCCTTTAATGCTGTTTGTTTCCTGTCCTGGAGTGCTTCTTTCTTTAGCAGAAAGCTCAAATGAAATCGTATTAATAATTTTTTTCTCAGGTCAAACCATACCACAATACTGATGCAATTTAAATTGTAAAATTATACTTTTTAGTGGGAATAGCATATTTTAAGATACCCTTTTAAATATGCATCTAAATGCAAATTTTCATGAGTGATTTCAGGTCTTGAATGGAATGACTTATGAATAAACACACGTGAAACTGACAGGGGTCAGAAATAGGATGATCCATCAATTTTTGTTTACACCACAATAAACCTGTAATTTTAAAAATGTGACACATGAAAGGCACTTTGCTATTTTTGATGCGACAGACTCAAACAACTACCCCTATCAAAGTAAATAGGCTATTCCTTTTCAAATTAATTTGTACTAATTTTCATGCTATCATAATTTTACAGCAAAGTGTGACCAAGTAACTTGAAAATAACTATATTTGTACCTCAGAAAAACAAAATATTTATAAAATGCAATCACATGGAAAATTTATTGTGTTAATACAAACAATATAATGTTATTTCATGTGCCTACAATAACATTTGTGGGGGGTTTTTTGTAATATATGACAATATATAGATATATTCTCTTTCATATAGAAAAAATAGAGTTCTACCAGAAAACAACATAGGGAATGTTTTGTCATGTCTTGTTACAAGCAGCCAAAAGCCTTTTGATTCAGGCAAGCTTTTGGCAATTGACTTTGGACCTTATCACATTAGAATGAGGATTCACCACGCATCGCGGCGAATCCATGGGATCCCAGTGGGGGGCATGGAGAACCCCTTGCTCCACATCCCACATCGCCCAAGTTACCTGGACCTCTATACCAAGGGGGTAAGTGCTGCCACCCAGCTTCCCCCCATTGTTCCAAAGGTAACATGGGAAACATCCTATGCTGCCGCAGTAGCAACATGCACCACTTCCTTTCCTCTTTCACCACGGAACTTGCCTGGAAGTTGATATGTGTCATGTAATGGGCAAAAGGGGAGAAAAGAAGAAAAGGGGAGAAGAAGTGGTATACAATGAGTAAGTCAGCCCACCTGATGAGGTTGTCCGTATGTGCATGTGTCTCCAAAGTTGCCTGTCAACTTATATCTATCCCAGAAATTTCACAACGTTTTCTTAGGCAAGGAAAGAGGCAGTTTTGTCATTTCCGTACCTACAACTCCAGGTATTCTTTGGTGGTCTTCCATCTAAGTATTAGGAGATGCTGCTTAGCTTCCAATTTAAGAAAGGATCTGGTGTACCTTTACTAGTTGTTGAGAATATGGTTCTGGACCTATGTAGTGAATGTTGTTTTGGGAAAGGGGTCAGCTATGATAGCCTCCATCGCAGGAGACCAGAAATCTTTGCATTTGGCACAAAGCTGCAGGATGTGGGTAGGGGGGAGCACAGTCAAGGGCAAAAAAAGGCCTATCCAACCCTTCATGTGCAGGGTTATGCAATGCTTTCAACAAGGGGTCAGGCTATTTACTTTCATGTCCTATCATAATTTGCCAGTGTCCAGATCTCTACAGAACTGATAGCATGCATTATTCTCAAGAGAGAAATATGCTATTCCTGAGAGATCAGCAACAGGGGGTAAGTGCTCTATTAGTTTGACTGATGTTGGAAAGGAACTGAGAAGACACTTGTCCCTTGTCCATAGCAGGTAGCACAGAGAAAATGTAGATTTTGGTGCATAATTTGGCATCCTTTTGATGAAGGATAGGGCTCTTGAACTGCTTCTTTAGCTCTGGGGAAGTCTGTCTTTGAAGCTGAGGGGTTTGCTCATGCATAATGTCCTGTGATGTGTGTCATGCTTTGGGTCTACCTTCCAATAGATGGTCGAACAGGGAACAACCAGTTATTAGATTGCCTCAGGGGCACGGGCATTTTGCTCAAGGGAAGGCAAAGAATGTAGTTAAGGAATGATACCTGGATTCATCTGAACCCGCACCAGGTTGCTCCCTTCTGTGTTCGTGACAATTTTAATAGGTTCAGTCCTGAAACTACACAACACCCCAGTGATTCCAGCCATGAAATCATTTGACAAAGGTGTCACTTGTTTGAGCCATCCTTCTGTGTGTGGTCTTGTTATTCCATGGTTGGTTATCAAAAGGGCCTTTCATAGACTGATATTAGCTTTTTTAAAATGTGTAAAGTGTTTTCACATCTAAAAGTGTTATTATACATAATTGTTTAACCTTTTCTTTGCTTTTATTTGGAGTTGTAATTTATTTTGAGCTGTCCTTAGTCTCAGACTCAAAAGAAAGACAAGATGTAAGTGGTATAAATTGTTATGATTTTTTGTTATTGTCTGGGAAACAAAATCTGCAGTTCTAGTAGCCAGATGAGTTCTATAATCATTGCCAAATGAACTGACAAAAGATCTATATGAAATAGTAATCAATAGGATCACAATAGCACAATTACAAGAAGTGACATGGCATAAAAATGCCACACTATCCAATGATAACTTGATATGAGAACAGAATTCAAATCATTAATTTTAAAATACCATTTCATAATACCTAGTGAGGCTTGTCTGTACAACCAAACTAAACATGTGTAATTCAAATTATTCAACTTTGGAACTTTCCCAAATTTACCCATTAGTTACACACCTACCTGTAATTATATCAAACTGAAATTGTAGTGTTGTTCTTGTTGCGATAAGCCCTTCCAAGACCAAGTGTATGTGTGTAAAGAAAAACCTTATGAGTGGTAATTATCTTGTTCAGCTGGCTAAGTAGGTCAACCAGCAATCTTGTACCACACCCAAGGGGCTATATCTGTTTGAGTTTCTTTGAATACATTCTGGAGTACCAGCAGTAGATGCTGAAGGAGAGATTCTGGAGAGCTTCATAGGAGAGCTTTTTTCTCTGAGGAGACCTATGGACAAAAGGCTTGGCTCTGGGAAGCAGTTTGCAGAAGCTACTCTGAGGAGGTTATGGTGAAATAGCCATTTACTTCAGGTTTATTTTGTTCTCTCATTTGCTGTAAAGATGGAGATGCCTTATTTTATGTTTCTTACAAAGACTGTGTAAATATGTTGCACTGTTGATTTTTATATGCAACATTGCCAATTTATGTTTCAACTCTGCAAAGTAAAAAATAAAGATATTTCTGTTCATTTTTACTACTGGTCTGAAAGTATTTTGCGTTTGGACTTTAGGCACTGGGACGTTGGGCAAAACATGCGCTGCATAACAGTTCTCACCCCAAATTCAAATTGGCACCATCTTTGGACAGTAGGCAATTTACTCTGGAGTAAGCTATTTACTCTCTGCTACACCATCCCATTGCTTAGGCTAGCTCCTTTTCAGACTCCAGCAATGATAGGGTGCCCCTCTCCTTCAGCTTTCCAGAAAGCTGTATGGCCAGCAGGGCTGCTTCAGAACTGTTGCCACAGTCATTGCTGCAGTGATCCTCTGCTTGTTTCCACATAAGTAAACTGTCCCTAAGAGCCCCTGGTGGTGCAATGGGTTAAGCCCTTGTGCTGGCAGGACTGCTGACCAACAGGTCAGTGGTTCAAATCCAGGGAGAACAGGTTGAGCTCCCTCTGTCAGCTCCAGCCAGCTCCCCATGCAGGGACATGAGACAAGCCTCCTACAAGGATGGTAAAATATCAAACATCTGGGCAACGTCCTTGCAGATGGCCAATTCTCTTACACCAGAAGTGACTTGCAGTCTCTGAAGCCACTCCTGACATGAAAAAAACAAAAACTGGGACAGTTTTTGTTTTTCCCTGCTCTGAGCAAGAGTTGTTGTATTTACATAATGTGAACTGTTACAAAGTATACACCCCAGAAAGTAACATTCCAGCTTCAGATCCCAGCAACCTGCCCCACACCCCATCCCTAAAGTTTCCCCAATCTAGATTGCATACCTGTAGCAAATACAGAAACAGATTGGAGTTTCCTGGAAACTGTTCCACATGAAGCCTAAAAGAAGCACTTTCACTGTTGAAGGAGTCATATGTCATGCCAGCTACCAGGTGAGTATGTTTTTTCTTACCCATTGCTGTGCCCTAGGGCCTACCTACACATACCCCAAAGTGGCAAGAAGCCACCCTGTGGTGTTTTTACTAGACTTGTGAATTCTGGGTAAACCCTGAAATGTTTCACGTCCCGGTCTTTAGTGGGGACCCTGAACCATTTTTAGGGAGCCTCCCAAAATTGGGAGAGCAGATATCTGTTTTTGCTCTCTGTGTCCAAAAGATCCATTATTTTTGTCCCATTATAGGGGGGCTTCCCACCCAAGCTCCCTTTCCTGGTGTGCAGTTTAAGAAGCTTTCTTATCTGCTTTTTCTACTCTAGAGGAGGCACTTGGCTGCAGATGCTGGCCAAGACCGTCTGCTCCTCCCTCCTCCTCAACTTTTGGAGCTGCTGCCTTCGGTCGCTTGTTGCTGCTGCCTGGCTGGGCCCTTTTCCCTCCTTCTCCATTTCTCATGCAAAGAAGGCACCTCCAGCCTCATCCTCTTCCTCTTTCATGCCTCTTACTCTAAAGTAAGCCAGGTAGTGGCACCAGCAGTAGCTCAAGAGCCAAGGAGGAGGGAGAAGGAAAGAGTAAGAGGAGTGAAGAAGGTAGAGAAGAGGGCCTGGAGGCCTCTTCCTTGCATGAGAGACAGAGGAAGAGAATGAGAGGAAGGTGCCCAGCCAGGCAGCAGCAACAACAAATGACCCAAGGTGGCAGCTTCAAGAGCTGAGGAGGAGGGGAAGGAGAGGTTGCCACACATTCTCCAAGGCATTTTAAGGAGGCTTCCTACTTCCAGATAAGGCAGAGTGATGACCTCTGGGAAGAGTAAATGAGGTTTTACTTTTTGTTTGTGTGGGATTAAGAAAAAAGATTGAACTGTGTTCATGAAAAACAAGCAAGGAAACAGTACCTGCTCCCACTTTTATTCATTTTGAGATTATTTTCGTTCTGGGGTGGGGGGATCCCATTTCATGCCCCCACCTGAAATGAAAGTAATGAAAGAACACATTAAACAGGAGAAACGGGTACCACGCACACCTCAAGTGTTTACCACAGTGCTTTCCCAAATGTGCTTTTACCTTGCATTAGATAAGGCCAGAATGCAAGCAAAATAGAATGGCACTTAATGTTGTCATTTTTCATCACCATAAAGGTAAGCAAAGAACTCCAAAGAGCCATCACTCAGTGCCTTTGTCAATGTTAGTAATTCCACCTGGAGAAGATTTGGAGAGGAGAGAGGATTCACTCCCTCTTTTTCCCCTCACTTTCTTGAGTCATGTAGGCACTCTTTGCTGGCATTGGCAAAGGCACCTAGTGATGGGAAAAGGTAAGAGTTGCTGCCCAACTGGATAGAGAGACCTCCACTCCTACAGATAATGCAGTTTGGGAGCAAAGTGGTGCAAAGATCATGGTGGAATCTGGGGCAGGACCAAAACAACAATGTTTTGGACCAGGTCTGAATTTTGTGACTCATTCACAAGGGGCCCTAATCTCCTGAACAGCAGAAAACAAGCCGGATTCCTCTTCAGTATGAGACTGTATTCCTAGAGAGGCCAGAAAATGAATGTAAAACCCTCTACAAATGATGTATATGATTTACCACAGAGCAGATCACTGACCAACCTATACTGCTGAATGGCTTCATTCTCCCCTAATTTTATTCTTCCTGAAATTGAATTTAAGCAGATATTGTTAATAAGATATGTGGGATTGGAAACTGTAGACATTCCTACAGCAATAAGTGCCTTCCATGCATTTAGATCAATTAGGTTCTTCCAGCTGGATTGTGAACATACATTAGGAGAGAGAAAAATGTCTCTGCCAAGACAGCAGTCTTTTTAAAAGTTTCCAACATTTTATTCTTGCAAATAGTAAAGTGGCAGCATTTCCCAGTGCTTATTGTTATCAAGTGCTGTCAATTGGGATTGCTCCATGACAGAAAGAAAGAAAGAAAGAAAGAAAGAAAGAAAGAAAGAAAGAAGGCACATATAGCAAAGCTTTGCACTCACTTCTCATCTGTTAATGCTCCAAAAGTAGGTTACAAGGAATATACTATTCAGAGAGTATCTCAATAGACTTGTTAACTAAATATTGCATGTTTCTTTTTAGGCATTTGGCCACCAGCAAGTCTGATGTCATGTTTGTTAATGTACGGGCAAAACACCATTCTGTGTGCTTGCACATATGCACTCAACAAAAGTATCAGAAATTGATGAGGAGTTGTAAAAGATCTCTCCTACAATATATTCATGCAAAGGCATGCTTCATCTACATTTTTACTGTTTTCTTTTGCAAGTGGAAAAAAAATCTAGGAGCAAGATTCTTGTTCTGCCTGGGAAAAAGTCTATCAAATCTATGTTTGATCAGGGCTGTGGGGACAGATGGTAATGTCTTTTTAGATATCGGAACACCACCTTCCTTTTATGGGAAATAAAAATATAATGCATTCTGTAGTGCAAATTTGCTCTTCAACCAGGTTTGCTTCCAGGCCCACCTTAAAGGGTTGGTGTAAAAGGCAGAAACCAGACCTGGCTTGCTAAATTTAAGGAGAATCATGGTGAGGAGCAAACAGGCAGCCTCATAGTCAGGAGTGCAATCTGATTGGCTGATGAAATTGGAGGGGAAAGCTCAGCAACTGGTGATGGACAGAGCCAGAAGGGGAGAGAAGAAGCCAAGGCAGCCATTCTAGATGAGTTAGGAGTTTGGTGGAGAAGAAGACAGTCTGGGGTTTGAAGGGGGAAGGAAGGAAGAAAGTTTGGGAACTGTTTGTGGTTTAAAGATACCTCTTTGAGGATAATACTTAATAGACCTCTATAGTGATTATTAGAGTGCTGTGGGAGGAAGGGAGAATCAAAAAGTTTAAAAGATCCTGTTGGGATTTCTCTGTGTGGAACTTTGTTTTAAAAAACTCAAGATGTAAATACCATGCTCTGTAAGGAGTAAAGCCTGACAAGTTATTTGAAACCATTACGCATATTGACTGTTCAAAATAAACATATTCCTGTTTTATCTCAACTGAAGACTTTGCGTAGCTTTTTAAACATTCCACTGAAGGAGGTGGCCTATTAAAATAATAAATTGGTGGCAGCAAAAGAAACCTTTCATAAATAATTGGAGGCAGCAAAGACAAAATATAAAAATACAGTAGTAGCTTCCCACTGTCTAGCCTTGTGCGTGTGAAGGTGTGTGTGCTCTGATTCCCTCACGGCCATGTTGTTTATCCTTTGTCCTCCATCTTGTGTGTAGCTGTTGCAATTGGTGGCAACGCTGGCCTGCCGTCTTTATTACACCCATTCTTTAGTCCTAAAGGGAGAAAGGTAAAGTGCTCTAGATTTCATTTTTCAAAACCTCTACACACCAAAATATCAGAAAAGCCTAAATCCAGTTCCTACCTCCAAACAAAGTAAATCAATTGAACTGACAGATTTATATAAGTGTTGGCTAACCATTCAGGAATTGAACACTTCAATGAATCTACTGTATTTGGGCCTGGCAATTTGATATGGGATAGATATATGGGCAATGAAGTCAAAGAGCCAATTTAACCTTATTCCTGAGTGTTGGTTTCACGCCATGTGCAGAGTTATCTTCGAACGTATTCTCCCCTACGAACCATCAAGATTACTAAGATCGTCTGGAGGGGCCCTGCTCTCGGTCCCGCCAGCCTCACAAGCGCGGCTGGTGGGGACGAGGGACAGGGCCTTCTCGGTAGTGGCCCCGCGACTCTAGAACTCTCTTCTGCCAGAGGTTAGAACCACCCCAACAATCCTGACATTCAGGAAACAGGTGAAGTCGTGATTATGGAGACAGGCCTTCGAAGAATGAGACAATTATCTGGATGGAAGACGGTGTATATTCGATTTTAGTATGACGACTGACCACTGTAGTTTTAAATATATGTGCTTTTAAAATGTTTTATTGTAATGTGTATTTTGATATTTTACCGATTGTATGTGTTTTTATGGTTGGAAACCGGGCTGAGTCCCTCTTATGAGGTGAGAAGCTCAGTATATAAAACTTTGAAATAAATAAATATCTTGAAGAATAAATGGGCTGAAATATTTTTTTAAATGGACTTCTGACTGAAGGGTTCAAAGGCACAAAATATTGAACGGACGCTTCATCTCTTTATTGGATTTTGAAACTACCTAAAAAGCACTGTTCTATCCAATGGTTGTAAAAACCACTGCTCCAATATGTCAGTGATTAAACTTTCCATTCGGAAATCTAGAGAAAAATAAGAAAGACATGTATGCAAGGAATATAGATGAAAAATGAAAGTAGTGAAACTCGCACATACAAAAAATGCATTTTGCATTGAAGCATTGTTGTTTCCCTTTCAACAGTAAGGATTTCTATTTCACATGAGGAAAATCACAGTTCAGTGGTTTTGAGTATAAGAGCATCAAATAAAAGGGAAAGCCTGTGATTTAAAATGGTGGTGATTGCTTGTGACTCCATCTCCTAAAGATTTAAGACCAAAGGAGCTAAAATATGACTATGGCCATATGGCATGCTAAACCAAATGTTAACATCATGTGCCCATGCTTTGGGTTCATGTACTCCCATTTCCCCTGCCTTCTCCTTTCATAGCTGCAAGGAGGCTCTCTTTTCTGTTCAATAGTTAAATTTCCCATGAGCAGACTTCACTTGAATGGCACTGCTGCTTTCATTTAAAACCACTACACTATTAAATCGGATGTATGGTTTTGTCTAAATCTCATTTATTTGGATTAGTAATTATTTATTCCAGCTTTATCTCGGCTGTCTTTTAATGAAGTTACACTAATCACTTTTAATCAAAGTCAGGAATGTCTACATGTCTCCTAATCCAATTTAACTCGCCTAGGCTTAAAATGTACACCTCCAGTTAATCTAGATCAATAATTCCATGTAGACAAGTCTTGAGCAAATGTTATAGGATATCTATTCTTATCTCAGCTCTCCCACATTTACCCCTCTGCATCCATTCAAGGTCAGTAAAATACTTTCTCTCCCCGCATTTCATTCTGAGCACATATCTTCTTAATTCTAACACGTCCGGGATTAACATAACAAAGTAATCAGTGTATTTTAGGTCAATATATTGCTCAGCCATTAACACCGGTAAAGTTTAACGGTCCAAGCAAAAAAAAAAAAAAATCTCGAGAGACATCAATTGGATGCTTTGATTTTCGCCATAAAGAAAATGAAGACAGGAGTTGTTTGTGAGTTGTTGTTTTTCTCTCTCAAATCAAAAAACCATTTCAGCTGTGTGGTTATAAATATGTGAGAGTTAAAGATGTCAGACCTGCATTCTTTCTTCTAAATAAATAAATAACTATGGCTGAGTGCAAACTTTTTTCATTTCAATTCTCCGCAGCAATGTTTTGTTCTTCTCTTCCCCCCACCCCTTTCCCCCCAAACTCATGGAGGTTGAATAAAATATTGCAGGGAGGAAATATGTTATGGAAAGCTTTTCAATATTGAAGTGCAGTTGGTAGTACTTGAACACTTTTAAGATTGTGTATTCTCTTCATCCCCTCAAACATTTCACTGATGAAAACAAGGACACACTAATAATACCGCTATTCTCTTACTGAGGATCATATCCCTGCTCTGCCCAGAACATATTGTGGAAGGATCTTTTCCACCTGCTCTATGCAGTATTAATTTCCCATGGAATAACCCTGCCTGAACTCATTCAAAAACCAAGGTCTGTGTGTTTTTCCTTTTATAAGTCTGACAGAAAATATAATTGTTTGCAATCTGTTTACAACCATTTGTCAATGGGCAGGGACAGAACATGAGAAAAGTTACTTTTGGGGGGGCAGCGTGGCCCATGAGCTTAAAAAAGCACATTTTTCATGCTGTGTCTGTTTATTATATAAAACATTCATCTGTATTAGGAGATAAAATGGATCCGCAAAGGGATATTTTGTCCCTGCATGTGAGATGGATATAGTAATTTTCTCTTCACTGCAATCTTGTTCCCATATTTGAATAAACCATTTTTTTCATGTCAGAAGCAACTTGAGAAACTGCAAGTTAATTCTGGTGTGAGAGAATTGGCCATCTGCAAGGACGTTGCCCAGGGGATGCCTGGATGTTTGACCATCCTGTGGGAGGCTTCTCTCATTTTCCCACATGGGAAGCTGGAGATGACAGATGGGAGTTTGCACCGCTCCCCAGATTTGAACCAATGACCTTCAGGTCAGCAGTTCAGCTGGCACAAGGGTTAAACCCATTGTGCCACCACGCTTCCTTAACCCAATGCATTGCAAAGACAATGTTCTGTGGAGAAAAGTGGGGGTTTTGTGCAAAATAAATCCCTACCCCATTGTGTTTTTTTTTCAGGCAAAACACAACTGCATGAGGCTCCTTGAGTCCTTATATTGGGAGGAATGCAGGATAAAAATAAAAATAATAATAACACTGGCCAACACACATTTTGGTACCTGAAACGTTATGCCCGTTTCTCATTATATTTAACCTGCAGATTCCAAAAACAGCATCCATTTCTCCCTATCAGCTCTAGTTTTTGAGATTCATATGCTATATACAAGTATTCATCTGCTCACCCATAGAAAATTATGATAACATATCAAAAAATAGAGTTGATGCAGCCTATCCAGTGCAATTTTCTGAATCAGCACTCCAAGTAACTCCAGGAACAGCCAGAAAAAAGAAAAAAACCCAATATTTTTTGTTGTTGGACTGTGGAACCATTATTATTGGAGGGATAATATTATTGAGCTTGTCATACCCTTCCTCCCTCCTCAACTAAATACACAAACAAACAGTAGTCACTGCAAAAACGGGTGCATCTTTCTCCCCTCACTATGAACAAACCAGATATGAAATCATCAAAGTCACTGAGATAAGGTCCACTTTATCCCAACCCTCTGTCCAGACTGGATAAAGCACTATTCACCCTTTCCTTGCATTCAGTAACACAGGGACAGGGGATGGATATGCTCATGTTGCTGCCACCACCACAACTAGCCAGCTACTAAACTCCATCTGAGCTCCTGGCCATTGCAGGTGGCTCTGGGGCACCCACACATCCAGAAATAAAAGAAGACTGATCTCCACTCCTTCTACTCACTCTGACATTGGCAGAGGTGTCTACATGGCTAGGAAGAAGACAGAGAGATCACTTGCTTTCCTTCTTCATAGTCATGTGGCCATCCTTTTCTGATGTCTGTGACAGGCAAGAGGCTGCATAAAGTTCCATGGCTGGCTAATAGCAGCAGTGGCAATGAAATGGAGAGAATGAGTTGTAGACCATCTCAGCAGAGTGGATGCACCCCCAGGCCATCTGAACAATGACCCCAGATTTGGTATGAATGTGCTGGATCCAGGCTGCTCTGGGGCATATTTGCACCAGACTAAGCTGTTCTTATATACAGGCAATACCCAAGTTATGAAAAAGATAGATTCTGTATGTTTGTCCTCAAGTTGCATTGTATGTAAGGCAGGACAGGTACATTTTAAAGTGTAACTCCAGCCAAAAGCATTTATATATCTATAAGCTTTGGATAGTATAGGGAATTGTTAACATTCCTGTGGTGTTTTGCTGTCTGTTTCCCTGTTCAGAAGATTTCACCTCACTTTCTGTCCCTGAAATAATTGAATTGGGCTTGTTATGGAAACAAGGACTGGTGATGAAGCTTCAGCTGAGATCCCTTTGCCCCATGATAACTCTTTAAGGAGTGAATTTGCCTTCCAGGGGATAGATTCTCTCACTTCCTGTGGCCTCACTCTCATGTGTAACTATAAATCGTTTGTAAGTCAGGGGCCTGCATATTTCTGGGTCTTAATATAATAGATCAAAAGAGGCAGGCCCATGGCCCTGGGATAAAAGGCTGCAGCCTTTACTTCAAGAAGGACTTTATTAGACCAGGGTTAAGGGTCTGAAAAGCAAACCTAGCATTTGTGCACTAATAACTTTTTTGGGGGGAAAGTATCCTTACATTTAGAAAAAGAGGAACATCACTAAAGATAACCAGAAAATATCAGAATTGTCACTGATAAATAGGGGCACATCTAACAGAACACCAGCAGGAAAACAACGACTTCAGTATTGGACAGAGGGAAATAGATACCAATTTCACAGGATCACAGTAAGTAGAACTGCCACTAAAGCTGCACCTAAAGTGAATTTCAACAGAAGCCAAAACTGCTTTGATAAGACCAGTGACATTTCTGAAAAGAATGTCACACATCTCTGGTAGGAAAATAAATCAAAAAAGAAAAGCACCAGCTGGCATACCCTGCCCAAGACTTTTGAAGTATGCACTTCAAATATTGTTGCAAGCTATTCTCTCCTTGTATTCAAAGTCTTTTTTCAGCTTTGACTTGACTTAACTGGAACCATGAATGCTAATTAATGGACAAACATGGTCATATCAACTGGGATGTCAGAGCTTCCTGTATTGATGGAAACTGAGACAGCTGGGGACATGGCCTTCTGGGGGATGAAGTTGAAGGACAGGGTAGGACCTCAAAAGTTACTTTTAAAGGAATTCTGTCTATTACTGATTATTTAAATGGACCAGCCACCAAAGTCAATTGAAGGCAATATCCTTCCATCAGAGAAAGTATACAAATACAGTCATTGCTCTGTATCCACAGATTCTGGATACAGACTGGATGAGGACAAAAAATTGAAATTGAATCCCAACAAGACAGAAGTTCTCCTAGTTCAATTGTAAGGCAGATTGGGGTGGCAACCTGTCTGGATGGGGTCACACTCACCCTGAAAACACAGATCCTCAGTCTGGGGATCCTCCTGGACTCATTGCTAAGCCTGCAGGCACAGGTGTTGGCAGTGGCACAATTAGAATATGTGCACTGACTGCGACCGTACCTTGAGAATCCAGACTTGGCCATGGGGATCCACACCTTAGTTGATCCCAGTTTGACTACTGCAATGGGTTCTACATGAAGCTGCCCTTGAAAAGTGTCTGGAAACTCCAACTAGTTCAGAGATCTGCAGCCAGGTTATTCTCAGGTGCTGGACCCAGGGAAAGTACCTCCTCCTGTTACAGCACCTACACTGGCTGCCAATATGTTTCGGAGCCTGATTCAAGGTGCTGGTTTTGACCTTTAAAGCCCTAAATGGTTCAGGTCCAACTTACCTATCTGACCGCATCACCTCTTACCAACCTGCCGGATCATTAAGATCTTCCAGAGAGACCCTTCTCTCATTGCCACCACTGTCACAAATACAATTGGTGGCAATGAGAGGGAGGACCTTCTCGGTAGCCACCCCGGCCATTTGGAACCCCGGCCCTTTGGACCTCCCCATTGAGATTAAAACTTCCCCTTCCCTGTTATCTTTCAAGAACCAGTTGAAGACTTACTTGTTCAAGCAAACTTTTGACGAATGAATTCAATTGCTAATGACCACAAGGTTGATTTGCACTGAGCTTAGCAAAATATACTATTTAATTGATTTTTTTCATGTCAGGAGTGACTTATACGTTTCCATCTACCTTATTGAACGAATTATCCTTTAATCAACTCTTATATTGCCTTCTTTTCCCCTCCTCAAAATTAGTCTTTTTTTTTTTGCTTGATGTTTGTCTATTACTGTTATGCTGTTTTATGCTTTTAAAATTGTAATTTGTTATTGCTCTGCTTTTAATTGTATGTTGCCTGGGCTTGGCCCCATATAAGCCGCCTCGAGTCCCTTCGGGGAGATGAAGGCAGGGTAGAAAAATAAAGTTCTTCTTCTTGAGAAATTGCAAATCGCCTCTGTTGTGAGAGAATTGACCGTCTGCAAGGATGTTGCCCAGGGGATGCCTGGATGTTTTGATGTTTTACCATGCTTGTGGGAGGCTTCTCTCATGTCCCAGCATAGGGAGCTGGACCTGACAGAGGGAGGTCATCCACACTCTCCCCGGATTTGAACCTGTGACCTGTTGGTCTTCAGCCCTGCCGGCACAAGGGTTTAATTCATTGCACCACTGGGGGCGCCATTTAATTGATGGGTCTCCACAATAATTGTAATTGGTTTTAAATATTTTAATGCTTAATATTTATTTATACCTTATTTCTGGATGTTATTATGCTTTTTACAATTTTTGTCTTTTATTTCATGTTAAACGTGCTTCAATTTGTATTGTATTATGTTGTGAGCCATTTTGGGTCCTGTTCTGGAGAAAAGCGGAATATAAATAAAATTTATTTATTTATTATTGTTATTATTCTGTGTCCATGGAATTAATCAATGACTTGAAAATATTTTTTTTAAAAACCCTTTTATTTTACCATTTTATATAATGGAAACATAATTTTATCATGACATTGTGATATCTTTTATTGGATCTACAATTAGCTGTATTATTCACTATTCGTGTTGGCTGTGGCTGACTTCCAAAATACTAGTAGTAGTAGCAGTAAACTTCCGAACTGATAGAGGATGGAGAATTGGTAGAGGATAGGGAAGAAGGGCAAAAGAAATTGCAGGTTTGGATGGGAAATAGATTCATGGGGAGTGGGGGACAGAAAATGATGTGAGTTAGGTAAAGACAAAATATCTTTGTATTCAGGATCTGAGTCTGGAACCTGATGCAGGACGGCAAATCAGTTGCCTTTCCCCTTTCTTCTGCATCTGTATCTACAAAGCAGGAAGTCACGCAGTCCATGAGTTGAATGTGGATGTTGAGAGTATCCTGCATGCTCTTTGAAAAACTTCAGATCATCCCCCCTCCCCACCCTCCTGACACCATATGAGAAATTCAATTGAAAAATGGAAACTTTAGCGCACACAAAAAAGGCCAAAATTATCTCACTCACTGGGTCCAAATAAGGCCATTCCAAACTAGTGAAAGACCATCATTTATTTAACCCATAGCCAAAATGTCACTTCTGATCCTACAAAATGGTACCCACAGTGGGGCACTGCAGCACTCCAAAAACAACTAAACATGGCAGCACGTGAAACTTCACCCCTCATAGAAGTCCCACCCCTGCTATAATTAAAATACAACACTTGCAATCAACCCTAGGTCTGCAGCGAGCTCTCAAATGAGTGAAAGTATAGCCATAGCAACACCTATTGAATAACTCCTTGTGTCTTTCTTGTATAAGATCAAGACCAGAATGAAGTCCAAAGAAAATAGCGCACAAATCAGAAATAATTTTAACTTGTACGCCGCTCTGAGTCCCCTTCGGGGTGAGAAGGGCAGCATCTAAATCTAGTAAATAAATAAATAAATAAATAAATAAATAAATAGTGTACTAATGAGGATGGATGAATATCTACCCTCAGTTCAGTCTGGAAATGGTCTCTGCTAATATACTCTATTTTGAAAGATGGGGTTAGAAAATTGTGGCAGGAGAAAGGGTTCCTCTGAATGTCAGTTCCAAGTGTTGGGAACTGCACTAGTGATGTGCAAATTACTTGCGATCCCCTCTGTGCATCTCCCATCAAAGGAGTACTGACACATACTCCATTTCTCCATGGGAGGAGTGTAATAATTATTGTTTTGTTGCTGCTGCTCATAAACAAAATGCATGCTGATCTGTTCCATTGCTTGTATACAAAGATACACAGAAAGAGCCTACAGGACAGTACTGTGTGCATTCTGAAATGTGTGTGTGTGCCCCTTAACATTTTCTACATATTATTTTCCTTCCCCCTCCCCTTCCCCCGGGCCTCTTCTGAAAACTGTTTCTCACCTTCCTTCCCTTGAAGTTTCAGCAGACTGTGAAGCAATGAAGAAGCTTCAGTTTGTCTGTTTGCAGCTGAAGAAACCCAAGAGAATCCTGTAGCACTTTGAAAAATTGGATTTCACCAGACTGAATCTCCCCTTGAAGTGTATCCCGTCCTCCACAATAGCCACTTTGAGGCAGGCAAGAAGATGTCCTCGGAGACTGAAACAGTCTGCCTCTACCATTACCCTGCTGTGTTTTCTAGCATTTGCAACAACAGACAATGAGGTGGTATTTCACTCACTTCCATCATTTTTTTCAATTGCAAACAGCACATGAACACATGTGCACAAATGCATAACTCTACATGAACCCTCCAGATGTGTGTGTGCGCATGTGTTATTTGGAAGTAGTCTTTCTGAGACTAGAGATCCCATATAGAAAAGTGAGGTGAGAAAGTTGATCCCAAGGGTAAGAAAATATCCCCTTCTGTCTATACCAAAGTCCAATGGGGTTTTTAAAGTAGGCAACTCAGAGTGTACCAAATCCAACCCTATCGCAC
Organism: Anolis sagrei; assembly: GCF_037176765.1. NCBI lineage: Eukaryota > Metazoa > Chordata > Lepidosauria > Squamata > Anolidae > Anolis > Anolis sagrei. The sequence continues at coordinate 215,331,646 of NC_090022.1, read as the reverse complement.
CATAAATGTATACAAATCAGAAAATTGGTTTGCATGTGTTCATATTTTGTATTCCCCTATGAAAACAATTTTGCCTCAGATTTCATGGTGGTGGGCCTTTGAAATTCACAATGCATTTCTTTGCACATGAGAATTTCTGTCTGTGAGTATGCCACATTATATTTCATGTTCTCCACACTATCTCAGCCACATCTCATGAACTACTTCAGAAGCTAGTACCTATTTTGAGAAGGAAATAAATAAATAAATATCCATACCCGGTTGGAATAACACATTTTCTAACAGCTGGGAAGCCTTTTTGAGAATAATAATAAACCAAGAAGAATTCAAGTATTCAGCCATCCCAAAGTGTTGTGGATAAATTCTTTTGTTAATGATAAATCACAGTTGTTTCAATAAAACCCTGTTTTCCATGCAGGAAAAAAGTTATTTGGGGGGAAATCCCCATTTTCTGTGCAATAAACACAGCTCCTGCAAACAAAAAGGTATATAGAATGATAGAGTTAGAAGAAACCCCAAGGGCCATCTAGTCCAGCCCCTTGGCAAGCAGGAATACACAATCAAAGCACTCCTGACAAATGGCTGCCCACTCTGTTTAATGACCTCCAGAGAAGGAGACTTCATCACGCAGTGATGCAGCATGTTCCATTTTCAAGCAGCTCTTATTGTCGGGAAATTCTTCCTACAGTTAAGGCAGGATCTCTTTTCCTGCAATTTGAATCCTTTGCTCTGTTTATTAGTTTCTAGAGCAGCAGATAACAAGTCTCCTCCATCTTCAATATGACATTGTTTCCAATATTTAAACATGTTCATGTCACCTCTTAACCATCTCTTTTCCAAGCTAAACATACTCAGCTCTTGAAGTTGCTCCTCAAGGGGTTTGGATTCCAAACTTGGATCATTTTGCTCGCCCTTCTCTGGACACCTTCCAGTTTGCCAGTATCTTTTTTGAATTGTGGTGCCCAGAACTAGATAAGTATTCCAGCTAAGGTCTGACCAGAGCAGAATAAAGTAGAACTATTATTTCCCTCAGTCTGAACACTGTACTCCTACTGATGCATCCTGGGATCACATTGGTGTTTTTAACTGGCAGATCACACTGTGGACTCATGTTCAGCTTATGGTCTAGCAAGACATGTAGATCTCTTTTGCATATACTGTTCTCAAATCATTTGTTACCCATCCTATAGCAATAATGATGACGATGATAACGTTGATGATGATGATGATTTGCCTGATGATTTTTTTTCTCCACAGCACTTTGGGATGTCTGAAAACAGGACAGATAGTGTGGGAAAGTATTCGTTTTCACCCCAATAAGGTCAAAAAACTCAAGTAATTACAACCAGCTCTCCACATTTGTCGGGCTTAGATGAAAAGTGAAAAACTGAAAATAGAGAAATTGCTAGGGGTATTTTTCCTGAGATAACTTTTCTCTGAGAATGTGTAGCTCTTCCAGCACAATTCTCTGGTCAACATCTGCTGGAAGCTGACCACAGAATCACATTGGGGATCTAGACATTCTAGTCTGTCTAGTAGTAGTCTCTCTAGAAATCTCTCAGTGTGATTGATGGAAGTTGCCATAAAGTTGGAACACCTAACAATTTCTAGAGAGGACATTGTTCATCAAATCCATGGATAATATAATGTCAAAACCACACATGTGGAAGAACAATCTATGGAATTGTTACTCCAATTTTGTTTTCAAAGCTGTGCAACTCATTTCAACACCATTGCTAGGACTGACAGTCTTCTTTGCTGGCAGAGCTCCTGTGCCTGTTTAACCATTGTGTGAAAAGCTGAATTCTGTATTTATTTATTTATTTATTTGGCTTACTTTTACACCGGCCTTCTCACCCCAAAGGGGATTCAGGGCGGCTTACACAACCAAGGCACAATTCGATGCCCGTAACATACAGCAGCAATAAAACAAAATAACGCAAATTTTAACTGTGCGCACAAATTTTAACTGTGCAAAAGCTCCCCTGGCCACTGCCGGAACCTGAGGTTCCAGGCTCAGCGATGAATCCAGGACCACTCCCAAGCTGCGAACCTGCGTGTTCAGGAGGAGTGTAACCCCATCCAACACAGGCTGTAACCCTATGGCCTGTTTGGCCTTTCGCCTGACTAGGAGGACCTCTGTCTTGTCTGGATTCAGTTTCAATTTGTCAGCCCTCATCCAGTCCGACACAGCAGCCAAGCCCCGGTTCAAAGTCTGGACAGCCTCCTTGGTAACAGGTGGGAAGGACTGACAGATTTGGACATCATCTGCGTACAGATAACACCTTACTCCGAAACTCTGGATGATCTCCCCCAGTGGCTTCATGTAGATGATAAATAACATCAGAGACAGTACTGAGCCCTGAGGGACTCCACAAGACAATGGTTGTGGAGTTGAACAGGTGTCACCCAGTAACACCCTCTGGACTGACCCTACAGGAAGGACTGGAGCCACTACAGAGTAGTACCTCCAAGTCCCATTCCTGCAAGGCATCTCAGAAGGATATCATGGTCAACGGTATCAAAGGTCTCTGATAGGTCCAGCAGAGCCAACAGGGACACAATCCCCCTGTCTAGCTCCCAGCGTAGATCATCTACTAAGGCAACCAAGGCTGTTTCAGTGCCATGTCTCAGCCTAAAGCCAGACTGTGCCAGATCTAGATAATCAGTGTCTACCAAGAACCCCAAATTGTACCACTCACTAGGTATCTGTTCACCTAGTGGGGAAATTGAATATTTGTTCTATACAATAGGCACTGCCTGAAGACATGAAACATATTTTCCACTTGCTAGAAACTGGCTATCACAAAATGCCTATACAATGCTATTGGTCCAGGTTACCTACAGGATTGCCTTCTCCCATACAATCCGCCCAGCACATTTAGGTCCTCTGGGGGGCAGTTACTCCAGCCTGCCAGAACCCGACTGATGACCATCACCCAGAGGACCTTTTCATTGGCCTCCCCAAGACTGTGGAATGACCTGTCAGAAGAGATTCAACAGCTAAATGTGCTGTTGAAATTTTAAAAACGATCTAAAGACTTGTCTTTTCCAGCAGGCCTCCCCAGCCAGGTTTTAAGCATGAATTTTAAACTCATGTCCTGTTATTTGTAAGAATTATTATTATTATTATTATTATTATACAATACAAAGTCATTATTTGATGTACTAAAGTCATGACTAGAGCACATGGAAGCTTATTTTTATCCCACCACGACTGGCATCTTGCCAGTATTAAAGCACATTATTTTGTTATTCTGACTCAGATAATTAATTCAGAGGGTTAGGCTTCCTCTGAATCTACAGAGCAATAGGTTAAGATCTCATTATCCAGCACTATAGTGGATATATGTTGGGTATTAAACACAAATATGCATACAGAACTTAACAAAATCTTACTGCCAAAGAGTCAAGCCTCTTTTAAATTGAACAGTGACTTGCCTCTTCAATACTGAGAACTGTTATAAAGAAAGAAAAACTTTTAGCCTTTTTTCACCATCTTTTGTTTACACCCAGTATACTCCTTACAGTACATCAAAGATGACAATGTTTTTGATGCTCTTAGAATTAGCTGAGTTTTTAAACCATAAACTTGATAATTTTATACATTCTAAAAGTCTACATCATCAATTGTAATATCAGATGCTTTCCTTTCCATAGTTCGGTCCTATAACCAGGAGTGCACCTATATTTAATGCAGTTTAGCACTGGGATCTTGGGAGTTTTAGTTTGGACAGGCACCAGGATTCTTTGGCAGGGAAGGCTAAATACCCTGTAAAACTACAACTCCCATGTCTCGATAGCATTAGGTCAGGGCAGTTAAAATGGTTTTAAACTGCATTAATTCTACAGTGTAGATGCAGCCTATGAAACAAAGTAAATGACAATGTCTTAGATTTTTATCTCAATTATGCTCCCAAAATCTCAGGATTTTATACATGGTCCACCCATTTCCTTATAACAAGGTATACAGCTTCTAGTGAACTACAGATCAAGGACCTCTTCACACAGGGCACATTTCAGGAGCAACTCCAGTTCTGTAGCAGCTTTGCCACGGAGCCTGCTGACTCCCATCACACATATATGAACCATTGCAGAGATTAAGATCCTCCAGGGAGGCCCTGCTTTCCATCCTGCCATTGTCACAGGCACGGTTGGTGGAGACGAGAGACAGGGCCTGCTCGGTGATTGCTCCCCGGCTATGGAACTCCCTTCCTGGTGAAATCAGGCCGGCCCCCTCCCTCCTGTCCTTTAGAAGGATGGTAAAACTTGGCTGTGAGATCAGGCTTTTGGGACAGGGCAATAAAGCGGCAGTAGGAAAGATGACAGGGCCAATTAGATTTGACGCAGATGACTAGGGCGGTTTTAAATGATGTATTTTATTTTGATAAATGTTTTTTTAATATTTATGTATTGTATGTGAATTTGTGTCCTGGCATTGAATGTTTGCCTTTTATATACTGTGCAGAAGAGAGGAAAATGTGTTTTGGAAATAGCAGTAAACCACTTTTAGGTTTCTAAAAGAGAAGCAAATATATTTAAAATACTCATCCTACTGTAATCTTTTTTTCTATGCTTTACTACAACTCTGGAGACTGAGGTTCAGATATCCGCTTGAGCAAAAAAACCAAACCAAAATGACCTTTGGAATGTCACACTCTCCCAGCTTTGCAGAAATGCAATGGCAAACTGTCTCAGAATAAATCTTGCTAAGAAAGTCCTGTGATAGATTTGCCTTAGGGCCACCATAAGTCAGAAATGACTTGAAGACAAAACATATTAAATAAGAGATATGAGAAATTCAGTTCGGTTTCTCTTACTATTTTTCTATCAGTATTCATCAATATTCACAAATATCTTCATCCTATAAAAGGAAAGAATCTGGGTGTTTGTTCATTTGTTAAGTAGAATGTGGAATAAACCAAAACCAACAAATGTGTCTACTTGGGCCTAGGACTTTGAGTTCTTTACATAAAAAGACTAGGTTTGAATCCCAATGAAGACCGTTCTTCTATTGTTGCTACATGCCTTGAAGAAAACTCCAATATATGATGTTTTGTGTGCTCTAGTTTCTCTTCAGATTGTATAAATCTTTTGCCTTTTAAAACAGTATTTTTGTGAATGTTGTATGGTGACTAATCCTTTTTGCAAAAAAAAAATTAAAGTTCAATTTTTTTAAAAAAAATCTCTCAAAAGGCACAAAAACTAATGTTAATCTCACCCCAAAAGGAGAAAAGTTTAATCTTTTGTATAAAATAAGATTTATATTCCTACTTTATTATTATTATTATTATTATTATTATTATTATTACTTAGATTTCACAAAACTTAATATTGGAATTTTATTTTCAATTTCTAGCTTATTCTTTAATAATAGTTTGAAAGTGAAATGTGCTTTTCTTTTAAAGTACTAGAGGTCCATGAAAGTGACACTTGTCTTCCTTTTTTCTACACCTACATGTTTGTCTTTCTCTAGAAGTACCTATACAATACAGATGGTCCACTCACCTTTCATTGATTACACTAGTGTTAAGTGTTGGATGGGGTTACACTCTCTCTGAAGACACAAATTTGCAGCTTGGGAGCTCTTCTGGACTTGTCGCTGAGCCTGGAACCTCAGGTTTCAGCGGTGGCCAGGGGAGTATTCGCACAATTAAAACTTGTGTGCCAGTTGTGCCCACACCTTGGGAAGTCAGAGTTGGGCACGGTAGTCCACATTCTGGTTACATCCCAAATAGACTACTGCAATGCACTCTACATGGGGCTGCCTTTGAAGACTGTTCAGAAGCTTCCAATGGTCCAACAGGTGGTCGCCAGATTGCTCACTAGAGCGGTGTACAGGGAACATACAACCTCCCTGTTATGTCAGCTCCACTGGCTGCCAATCTGCTACCGAGCACAATTCAAAGTGCTTTCTTCAGCCTATAAAGCCCTATATGGTTCTGGTCCAGCTTATCTGTCCAAATGTATCTCCTTCTATGAACCACCATAGAGTTTAAGATCATCTGGGAGGCCCTGCTCACAGTCCCACCTCCCTTGCAGGATTCTATTTTAATATTTATTTAAGTGTACATTGTGTTTTAAGGCATCGAACCATTGCCTGTATGTAAAGCTGACTTCAGTCCCCTCCAGGGTGAGAAAGGTGGGCTAGAAATGTCTAAATAAATAAGTAAGTAATATTCAGCATAAAAAGCAATGCAATTTGTTAAATCAAATGAATGGACACTTGAACATCACCAATATTGTGACAACAGCTTGAGTAGCTTCGTGAAGTAAACTCTCTCGTCCTAGTAATCTACCCCAAGGTTTTTTATAGGTATAGATGGAGGTGTATACTCATATGGTACATCCACTTAGCTTGCTTAGATTCATTTTCTTCTCATAATTATTAAGAAATAGTGTTTTTTTTGGGGGGGGGGACAAATTGTCTTCTAGCTTACTCATAGCTTCACAGACTCCCTCCAAATTCATAGTACTCAGGAGGCAGCTTGAAGAAGATATTTCATTTAAAGAAATAATGTTTACACCATTTATATTGTGTCCCATAATGGAGGTTCTCTGGGCAGCTTTAAAATACAAATTGGAACAAAAACAAAACAAAACAAAAATGCAGTTACAAAACTCAGCAGCAGAAAATGAAATGAATACATCAAGACTCTCAGCAGCATGCAACATTTTAGAGAGGTATTTAAAGTTGCAAAGGATATTGGAAAAGAAACACTGGAATACAGAATGGTTTTAAAAATACTTTTTAAAAGCCTAAGAAATTGAAAAGGTATTCACATGAGATTCTTCAGAGAAACCCAAGTAGATGCCATGATATTTTTTTTCAGAAGAAGGCTTTTCAGAATGAGGATGCCAACACTGAAAAAGTTATCTCCTCACTCGGGGCCCTTCTATACTGTCCTAAAACCTGTAATGGGTAACTGGTTTACCTGAGGCATAATAATAATAATAATAATAATAATAATAATAATAATAATACACTTTATTTATAACCCGCCACCATCTACCCAAAGGGGACTCGGGGCAGCTAACATGAGGCCAAGCCCAAAATAATACAACATAATAAACACACAGTAACAAAATACATCATAACAAAATATGAAATAACAAAATCAACAATATAAAACAGCATAGTAAAACCAGACACAGAGGGCGGGCCAAATGTATGAGGCAAAATGTTTAAAAGTTAAAACCCTGAGTGAGATAGGGATAAAAGTGCATGTGTAGGAGAGGAGCCCAACAGGGAGGAACCATGGGATTTAGCCATTTTAGGGGTGGGAAGATGCTTTATTCTGAGGGCAGCTGTAGGCTAAGACAACCAGATGGGTTGAGTGGTCATTCTCCAAAAGCACAACGGAAGAGCCAGGTTTTTAGGTCTTTCTTAAAACCAGCTAGAGTGGGAGTTTGCCTGATCTTCCTAGACAGCAAATTCCAAAAGCGGGGGTCCACAGCGGAAAAGGCCTTCACCCTTGTTCCCATAAGACGAGTCTGTGATAGAGGAAGGGGCGAGAGAAGGGCCTCTTCAGTGGAGGTTTGTGGTAGGAGATGTGGTCACAAAGGTAGGTGGGTCCCAAACTGTTCAGGGCTTTTAAGGTAATAACCTGCACCTTGAATTGGAACCGGAAGATGATGCTTTATGTAAACCTCTGGATTAATCTGGAGAAAACTGGGTAAGTTTTTGAGAGAAAAATGGGTTGCCTAGATGCCCTCTCAGGTCAACCTTTGGGAAATCTAGCCGCCTCCCAATGAAAACTCCATTGTTTGAGTTGGTGGTGGGGACAAAATCCCAGGAGATACTGAGTTAACATAATCTAGTTTCTCCCGGGATTTAGGGCAGTGTGAAAGGTCCTCAGTGTGGTTGCCTGTAAAAGGGCCCAATAATGCAATACAAAGTCATAGAATAACATATGAACCCCTCAGGTGGAAAAGAAATCAAAATTGGTGTTTAAAGAACTTTCAGCTGAGGAAAGATTTAAATGGAATGTGTACAACCAGCAAAATATTGACAAACTGGATTGTGTCCAGAGGAAGGCGACCAAAATGGAAAAAGGTCTGGAAGCCAAGTCCTATCAGGAGTGGCTTAGGGCGATAGATATATTAAGTTTGGAGAATAGATTATTAAGCAGGGACATGACAGCCATATTTAAATATTTGAAAGCATGTTACATTGAGGAGGGAGCAAGCTTGTTTTCTTCTGCTCAAGGGACTAGAAGATGGAGGGACAGATTCAACTTACAGGAAAAAGATAATTCCATCTAAACATTATGCTGCTTTGGAGTATGAGCTTCTTTTAAGCAGGATGGGTAGCAATCTATTGGGAGTGCTTTGATGGCATATTGCTGTATCGCAGGGGTTTGGACTGGATGGTCCTTCTGGTCCCTTCTGATTCTATAATTCTGCTGTTAAAGATATGATTTTACATATTTCTGAATGAATTCTCTCCCAAAGTATACATTTCTAACAGTATTCACTTACTTCAATTTTCTGCCACAGTGTAAACATCTGGTAAAACAGCATTGTATATATCAAGTCTTAACAATCACAAATAAACGCATTCTTGCTCCAAGTTGTAATTTGATAACATATGGAAAAGTCAAAAGGCAGCAAATACTGATAAAACTCATTGTACAATTTATTATGCTGTTGTATACATTTTTGAGCCAAGAACCACACAATAATATTCAGAAAGCTCTGACATCCAAAGGATAATATATTTCTGATGCATATGTTCTTTCAGGAAGTGCCAAGTGAAGGTACTTTGCTTCTAATTGAGGACCATAATGAAATTCTCAGCCTTCCCTAATGACAACATCTCTTCTCAGATGGACAGGTATTCATTGCATCAATAGGTCGATAAAGGATCATGTATTCTTCCAGGCATCCATGACATCCTAAAAAGAAATTCTGAATTAAATTAACATCAGGAAGAAGACAGAGTGAGCAGTACAAGAACAATAGAAAAAATGAATTAAGAAAATCTGTTCTCTAGTTATGTCTCTAGCTATTACTGCAAATAATGATCTGACAGCTTCTGGATATTGGAATACATCAGAGAGTTAAGTTAGAGAGAACATGCTGACTGACTTTGATAGGCTTCAGTGCATACTCAACATTGTGTTGGAAGATGGCCTGGGTGTATAAACAATGAATCCCTAGAAATATATATTGTGTGCCCCAAAAAGTTCATAAATAGACAATGAAGTGTTTCCATGGACTAATAGTAGTAAATTTGAAGTTGGACTTCTTAGACCTATATTGAATTTGTGTTGGTCCTACAAAATAGCACCTGGATAAACTGCACTTTGACTAACAACTAAACTGTACTGAATAAATCACACCGTACATTACCATCAGGCTCCCGGTCAAGAGGCATGCTGTGAGATGTTCTGCTTTATGGACCACAAAGTTGGATCAATATAAGAAATCTATCTGGTAAAATTTATTTAAGGAGAAAGCACAGTCGTGTATTAAGTTAAACCCTGTGGCTAAGATTTCACATGAAAAGGAGGTGGGGGAGAGAGAAGGATCAGCCCAGAGAGTCGAAACAGATTTGAGATGTAAGAGTGCCACTTGCTGGCTCAGAGAGGAAAGAGAGTTTGTACTTTATCGCTGTCAAGACAACAATTCAGAAGTAGTAGCTTAGTTTTAAACAGCCCTCCCTTTCATGTAATTCATGGATTATGATGTTTCTTGTATTCCACTATTGTGACTGGAATCTCACAAAACTCAGGTTATTACTCTATAAGCAAGTCATTTAGTAATCCTCCAGATATTGATGAATTGCAATGCCCAGCATCCCTAACCAGTACTGCGAGTAATGATGAATGCTGAGGGGGCTAAGCAATATCTGTACAATTCCCAGCACTGCACTATAGTCATGACATAGTCTTTTTATCCTCTCTTTGGCAGGAGAGGGCTTTTGAGAAGCAAAAGCATGGAGAAAAGCACTCAGCACATTTCAGATCAATTTCAATATGGCTCATATGATCATACAAATGATTCAATTGCTTAAAGGTGGAATTGACAACTGTGGCAACTGTGTAGTGAAATTCATGACTTTTTCCCCATCCTTCACACTGACTCGGGTAGAGCTACTTTTGGGGAAAACACATATTGGATCATTTTTTCCTGTGTAGAGTGAGGGAAAACTGAATGTTACAACACCTCAAGGGAGGTACACTTATGAGTAAAAGGTTTCCCCATCCCTGGGAGGAGCTGAGAGGCTATTTCAAACAAGAAAGAATGCAAAAATCAGCCATTGAAAGCAAAAGCAGACTATATTCTAGGAGCCAAAGACTAAAAAGAAGATACAGAACTCTTGTAAAATTCCTACAGGAGATTGTCCATGGTGACTTTTCTCCTAGTTATTCAATACAGATTGATTTTCTAATCCCAGCATTTTGTTTTTATCTTTTTATATTTCAAAAAGATGGGAAATTCCCCACAAAAAAGAGAGAAAACCCTTCACTTTAAAGCAAAGCATTGTGTTTGCAGCTATAAACCCCAAAACAATGGCATTCATACCACACGTGAAATCCTGCCCATGTTAATTGAACACGTTGACACATTGATGCATACTTTGGAAGTTGGTAAACTTCAATATTCATCATAAGTAAGCACAAGAATTCTCCATTATTTGATTCACTAGAAAAAAGAAGACCCAGAGGTGTGGAGTAATATTTCCTACTAAAAAAGCAATGTGATTCAGACTACTTATAATAACCATGCAAGCTCTAAACATGAGTACAATTTAGAGATGGACAGAATATATAAAGAAATTTGAAAATTGTTCAAAAGACATGTTTTTGAGTGTCAAGGAAACTCTGGTGACAAAAATCCTGAACTGATGTGAATCTTCATAGTGCAGGATGTGAAAAATTCACCCACTGATGTCTTGTGTAGAAAGAGGCAAAAAAATGTTAATTCCTGCACAGAAAACAATGTTTCTTGTGCAGAAAAAGCTATGATTTGGGTTTTTTAAAAATTTGCACATTGTTAATTTGCATAGAAAGCAACATTTTGCATACAGATTAACTTTCCACGCATGGTGTTTTCTGTGCAGAAAGTGCCATTTAATGCATAAAATATTCACATGCAAATTTTGCACAGAATAAGTTCCAAATTGCAGCATATTGTAAAGCCATTCTCACAATGAGAAGATAATTGCCACATTCAAGAAGAAACTTAGTGAAACATTATATCTCAGGCACATTCATAATCCCTACTTCCAGCTAACTATCTGTACCAAGAAAATAAAAGTGGCATATCCAAGTTTGTCATATAATGGATCAGCCATGCCTTTTAGATTGAAATTGAATGTTTTCTTCTCTTTGGGAAACAAAAGTCAGATTTCATTCAAAATGATGCCATTTCTTTAATTATCTCACTACTATAGAATGGTAACTACCATCCTTAATTTAAACATACATATACTGGGAGATAATGCAGAATAAACATATTGCTAATGATGACATTTGTTACCTGTTTAATGGCTATTCCAAAACAAAGTAATCTATTCACAATTTTGTAGCTATTCCACAACCATTTAGCACCAATAGAAATCGGTTACCTAGGAGATGATGGAGATGCAGCAAAGACTAGAAGGCCTAGATCGAGCCAAATGATCAATACTCACAAGTCCAAGAATAATTACGTACATTCCTAGGCATTCAAACAACAGTTTAGCCTGAAAACAATTTTTAACATCACCAGTCTTTCCAACAGTTCTTAATCCCGAAATCTCTAGGCAGAAAAGAAATTGAATCCAGCATAGCTTCAACTGACCTATGCCCATCTTGAGCAATTGTCACAGACTGGGTGGGTATGCATAAAGAGACGTTCAGACTGAAGCAACCACCCAGAATCAGGCCAGTATTTTCAGTAAGCGAGATAGAACTCAACCAGTCCTTTAAATGAATTTATCCTTTCTGGTCTTGCTAGAGACACTCTCAAGTCATTGATCATGGTGATCCTAAAGGGCAGGAGAGAACAAGGTGAACGCTCCTTCATCTTCCTTTATGCTGATATGGCAGCACAGAGATGGTTCCAGGATTAAAAATAAGTGATGTACCTTGCAGCCAATTTTTACATCCAAACTATATAGTCCATATAGTCTATTCATAAAACATTTCCAGGCAATAACTATACAAATCTAATATATTCAACACTTTTTATTTAGGGTAGCATGCTGTGATTACTTGATCAATCAGAGCTGGGGGATGAACAGTCAATGTGGACCCCAATTATCTGTAGAACTCTCAAATTGGACTGTACATTTTGTCGTTTTTGTTTTTGTTTCAAACTTAAAATGGCCAGTTGCACCCTTCAAAGAATCAAAACATTTCTACACTGAATCAGGCTTTCCCCCAAATACCAGTCACATTCTGTTTGGAAACAAGGTTTATGTAAACCTGAAATAAATGGGTAGGCAAAAAATGACCCAAAAATGCTTTTAAAAAAAACAAAACTCTGATTCTCAAATTAGTATTTATACATGTTAGCCTTCCTGGGTCCAATGTGCCCCCCAAATGTGGCAGTTGCCCACCCCTGCAAGATGATACAATTTCAGAACTTCAAATGGGGTAAGATAAATGAATTCTTTATTTTGTGGCCCCTCAATATGAAGCACTGCAGAAACATATAATTGTGTATTTACTGCTGCAGACAACAGTAGATGCATCATCTCAAAAGCTTCCCTTCCAAGACTGCACCAAGAAACACAAGATGACTTTTTATTTTCAAGCTGAAACAAAAATGTGGCAGGAACCTGAGGGGTGAAACCCAATAGTTGGCCTCAAACCCAGTGAATTCTTCTGCATGACCTTGATTTGCAAAGCTTACACTTTACTTTCTGTATTAATTCCAAAGAGGTAAATGATTATTTTTGGTTGTTTTCATAAGAATTTGGGGGTTTCTTGGTGCATAAGTAAAAAAGGCTGAAAGGGAATGCATTACAAGTTGTGCTTCTTTTTGCATAGGTTTTATATTTGAAATGTTGTACAAGGTTTTTGTGAACACTCCTTCATCTTCCTTTAGTAATGTAGTAATAGTGCTAATGTGATGTAAAGTCAACAGAAAACCTCTGCAGTGAAGGTCAGACAGACACACAAATTTGGAACATAATCAGTAGGTCCACTCAAACATATAGCAAACACAACGGAAACAACGAATACAGACATATGACATTTTACTCAACCAAAATCAGAAACTGATAGGACAGAAGCGGGGACAAACCTATGCATACTTTGGTCATTAAATGGGCATAAAATGTTGTGGCTGTACAAGAGAAAGAAAACAAAACAGGAAACACATTGCTTCAGGGAGGGAACCCCATAAGTATAGCTACAACAAACAGCAAATCCCAAGGTTTGTGGACACTCTGGAATACTTCCATGCTATTCCAATTATTTTCACAGATTGTTCATGTATTCCTTGTCTTACTGATATGATGCAGACAGGGGGCTTCAGTGTATATTTTGAGGTACACTTTAATGCTGCAAACCTCCCTTCCTTGTCTGAAAGCATAGCCTAGGGAAGTACTTGGATTAGTGAGGCTACATTTCAAATATGCTGCTGCTTGTCTTAGCTGCAAAAGCTAACTGGTATGATTGCAGTGGGATCACATTCACCCCAACAGAAAGCCAAGCTTACAATGCAATCACAAGACGCTACTTGTCGGCAGTTATGCTTGGAAGCCAGTTATTTCCCTAAATGGGCACCGATAGGTTTCTAAATCCTTGTCTAGCCACCAATATAAAAGGCCTGTTTTGTGATGAATTTGGGGTAGAGAAATGGAAGACAGAGGAAAGGAAGGGATAAGTGAAGAGAGCATTTTTTCTTTTTCACTCATATTTCCAGAACCAAAATGGAATGAATGCAAGCATTCTCATGGGGGAAGCAATGTTGGACAATATTGCATGTATCTCAAACACACACATTACATCATATTCAATCATGATCTTAACCTTGATCTGTGGGCTCTCTGTTTCCTGGTTCGGTGCCATGCAACAGAGCTCAGCAGCTTAAGAAGAGGGGAGAGGAGGACCTCCTCCTAAACTGGTTTGATCAATCACATGGGGTAAGCCAGGAAATAGAGCGCCCACAGATCAATGTATGTGGGTGAGGGGGAGGGCTAAGGAGTTGGAATTCTGCCCAAATACCCAGCTATATGGGAACCAATTTCAGAATGGTTGCACTTTGGGGCTGCTGTTCTACCTCAGAGGTGATTGACACAAAACTACAATTCCCAGAGTTGAACTATATTCATTGTACAGTGTGGATTGTTGTTTATTTGTTCTGTCGTTTCCAACTCTTTGTGATCTCACGGATATGCCCACACCAGAGCTCCCTGTTGGCTGTCACCATCCCAGATCTTTCAAGGTCAAGCCAGTCACTTCAAAGATAACATCCATCCATCTAGCCTTTGGTCAGCCCCTCTTCCTTTTTTCCTTCCATTCTCCTCAGCATCATTGTATTCTCCAAGCTATTCTGTCTTCTCATTATGTGGCCAAAGTCCCTCGTCTTTGCCTTTAATATCCTTCCCTCCAGTGAGCAATCAGGCTTTATTTCCTATAGGATGGACTGATTTGATATTCTTGCAGTCCAAGGAACTGTCAAAACTTTAACATATTGTTGGAGGCTTTCATGGCTGGAATCACTGGGTTGTTGTAGGTTTTTTGGACTATATGGCCTTGTTCTAGAAGTATGCTCTCCTGACACTTCACCTGCATCTATGGCAAGCATCCTCACAACCTCTGAGGATGCTTGCCATAGATGCAGGTGAAACGTCAGGAGAGAATGCTTCTAGACCATATAGCCCAAAAAACCTACAACAACCCTGTCAACATTTTCCTAGTAATGGTACAGAGGAATGGGGGTGCTTCCAGACAGCTCTAAAATGTGGGACAGGGAACCGAGTTTCAAAAATGCAGTATCTGAGGACCCTTCCAGTCAGGCAAAACATCCAAGAGGAATAGGGATTTTAAATCCCATTTCCTGTTGGGATGGAGGCCACACAGCTGGCCTAAACCCAGAGGTTTTGCAGTGTGTGTGGGAGGGGGATCCGGATACTCACTCCTGCTGATCTGAAATCAGCAGGGGTTTGGCATTGGAACTGCCAGCCTTCCCCTTCCTGCCCTCCATTTCCCTTTGCAATTACCAGGAAAAGCCTCCAACAAGGCTTGAAACCTCCCTCCCTCTGTATTCTCCTGCTTTGGAAGAGCCAAAGGAGGGCTTTGGATAGGGGAGGGGGGATTTCCGCTCCAAGGCCCCCTATTAGATCTTCCAGGGAAGAGGAAGAGAAGCAATGGGTGCCGTCCTGCAAGGACGGCTTCATTAGATAAGTTGAGAGGGAAATTGGGGGCAGGAGGTAATCCAAACAGGAGGGAGGGGAAACAAACGTGTTTTCGATTCCTACAGGTTTACACAGGCATGGGAAAATGTGTGTTTCTCAGGACAAATCAGGTTTAAAGGACAACTTTTAAATATGTGTTTTTCAGCCTTTAACCTGATTCCGCCTGCATTTTGGCCACATGTCATTTAGCCCCCCCCCCCCTTTTAACCCTGTTTAACCTGGGTTATAATGCATGTGTGGAAAGACTCTGAGAGGCGATTCAGACAGGGAGAGCTGAATTCTAATATATCGACCCCCGCCATCTTCACAGCTGTCTTTTGATCCTGTTTAAAATGGAAGTTGGACATGGGACACTCGGTGGAAGTTTTTTTATTCACTTCAGAGATATGCATATGTGCATATGAGATCCAGCACAAAACAGAGCAATTTGGGGGGGAGGGGGGGGACTTCTGTCACATCTTTGTCTTTTCCCAGTTTTTAAGTCAAGCTCTCTTTGAGATGACAAAGTCTAAAATACAGAATTTGTATTTCCTTTCCCCTTCTGCTTCCCTAAGCCACATGTGTCTGCAATTAACAGTTGATCAGCTGTTTTGGGCTTGACAGACACATATGTGCTCAGGAGGAGTCCAGACAGGGGGAGGGAAGGAAAGTATGAGTTTTCTATGCCTGCAGGGATACACAGGCATGGGAAGGTGCAATTTTTTCAGGAGGAATCTGTTTTCAGGGATACCTTTTTAACATATGTTTTCCAATCCTTAATGAAATTCCTCCTTATTCCTCCCACATTTAGCCACCACTCCCTTTTAACCCAATTTAACCTGGGTTATAATGCATGTGTAGAAGGGTCCAAAATCTTATATAAATACTTCCCCTTCCCTCATACACACCACTTTTTGCCACACCTTTTACTCTAGTGTTAGCAGATGTGAACTCACAGAGTGGTTCCCCCAGCAGGCCCTTCTGTCAGTAGATTTCAAAGATGAAATGCACAATAGGGTTCATATAATCATAAAGTTGGAAGACACCATAAGGTTCATCCAGTCCAATTCCCTGCCATGCAGGAACATATCCAATTTAAGTCTTCTTGACAATAGGAAGCTTTCACTAGCAAACAAGGTTTGCACCCAATCTGAACCACTCCTTATAGTTGGTGAAATGGAAATGAGGTTCTCATTGCCTGTCTATGACTTTTTCTTACAAATACTATTTAAATGTAACTTCAATCAGAGTTAAGCAAGGGATATCTAAAATATGTCATACTTTTTTTTTACAAATTGTATTTTACTTTTAAAATAGGGAAAAATTATACTGCTGTGCTGTTCTAGTCTATGGATTTCTGTCAGCCTGTGGTTTTCTAAGATAAGGGATATATGCCTAAAAATGCAGATCATTGCTATTCCTAATATACAGGGTTCTTCAGATGTCACATTTAAATTGTGGCAAGGCAATGACAAATCACCCGGTGGTGTCCTAAGGACCGATTTATACAGGGTGGTTGTTCATACATTTTTAAAATCTGGTAGCAATCTCATTTTGGTCTGCTGGTGAGAATGTTTTGCATGAAATATGGATTATCAAATGAAATCTCACGCTTATAGCTCTGGTTGTCTCTGTAAAGACCACACACACAAATACACCCTCCTAGAAAGGATTAATCCCAAGCAGGCAGGCAGGCAGGCTTACCTACCACTTCTTTGTAATAAACTTTGATAACTAAAATGTAAGATATTTAAAACTGACCCATAAAGATTTTTTAAACATTTGCAGGAGTCCCCACTGCTAACAGGTGGATTGAGATAGAAAGATATATATATGTGTTCAGAGGTAATAGAGGTCCCATTGCAGGCATGACCAAAGCCAACACTCATGTCAAGATATCTGTAGGAAGGAACATGTCTTTACATTGACACCTTATGACAGATATGCATATTGCCTCTTTAACAATCTATCTCAGAATACCTCCTTTCTTGTGAGAGAAATAGAAGGATAAGCTTTCATTTTGAGTCATAGAGCCTGTGGGTTTATAACTGGAGAATTAAGGTAATTTGACACATTTAACCACCATAGCACAATGCAATGGAATCATGCAAGGTCTCTTTGAAATAGCACTAATACCTCATCAAACTACAATTTACAATGTAAATGCACCCTGCATGATTCCTTCTAAGATCAAGATCTTTTCCCACTACAGATTTTTTAGTGATTTGATTCAACCAACTGCAATGGAGGCTTCAACGTGGAACCTTCAGTTTTGCAGATCAGTGAGCAACTAGAGCTCTCTAGCATATTAAATAATTCATGAAACTATACATCCCAGGATTCCATCAATACAACCATACCAATAAAGGGGGTATTATAGTGATGTTGTATATAAGAGGCTCAGGACAACACTGAAACTATTTCAAGTTAAGCTATAAATTACTTTAAAAAAAAAGATGTGTTGTAGGAGGATGAATAAATAGTTGAGAATGTATCTGTGTAGGTTTTGTTTTTGGTTTTTTGAATATTGAAATGTATGACAACAAACCATGACTTGCTATTGCAACAATGAACTTGCACAAGTCCTGCACTTCTTCTGTAGAAGTCAAAAGAGGTCAAAAGAGCTTGCTTTGAGTAACAGTTCCTTATTACCTCAGTCCATGAGGAACTGTGGTTTGTTTCTATTGTGGCCAGTTTTTTTTTTTTTTTTACTAAATATGGTTTAAACCAGAACTTGCAAGAGCTCCTTTTAATAAACCTTTATTTATACCCCGATACCATCTCCCGCAGGACTCGGTGCGGCTTACAAGAAGCCGAGCCCAAACACATCATAAAACATAACAACAACAAAACAACAATAAATAACTCATAAAAGCAAAAAAACAATACAATAATAACACAACGCATTTTAAAAACCTGTGGCAGGGCCAGATGTAAGAATTAAAAATTTAAAATGCTGAGCATGTCCAAGGGAAATAGGAGGGATATTTTGGGATAGGTGGGCGTGCAGACAATTCTCTCATAAAGTGCATTTAGGACGTATTGCTTAGGGTTCCTTATTCTGGGAAGGCACACTGGAAAGATTTTTAAACACTATAGCTGCTATAATCCCTCTCTAGCATGCCTTTTGGCTATCATGGGTCAAACAAAAATGTAACTTTTGCAAGAGTGCATAGAGCAAAAAGGGAGACAAGAGAAATAACATATAAATGCAATCACATTTGCATAATGATAAACCATGAGTATTTGTCCAAATTAGATGAGTGATTCTAGATATCTTTCCTAGTCTGATTTCTTTTTAACTTATCTTTTTATCACTTTAAGCTTCCCCCACATTGAATCAAATGTTCTATTAAAAATGGAAAACATGTTCTCTAGTTTTGCCTGAAAACATCTAGGCTTGGATTCTTGTGCTCTCCATTAGTGTTGTGTGATTTGGGTAAACCGCAATCTATTTTGGTGTCCAGATTTTGGTGGGGACCTTGATCCATTTGTTGAAAGCCTCCCAAAGTTTTGTTTTTGATCCAGTCCATTGGCAGCAATGGGAAGGACTTCCCTAGCTGCTCTTCCCATCACTTTAGGCATAGTTTGTCTTTATATCCTTCATTAAGAACTGATTTAAAAGCATCATAGTTAAGATACCACTCTTTCTCCAATCCTTTCTCTTCTGTCTTTCAATGAGACCTGGGTTTTATGGCAAGGTTTTAAGAAGCCCCCCCCCCCCCTCTTCTTGGGATCCTTTCCCATCTGTCTTTGAAGGAGACCTGGATTTAAGGCAAGGGTTTAGGAAAACACCCTTTCTGGGATCATTTCCCTTCTAGTGGCTGTCTCCCTCCCCACACTTCATATGTAGCTGAAAGAAACAGAAAGCAGACTTTTTCAGCAGCCACTGTTCTGTTGTGGTCAGAAAAAAAATGGTGGCATAGCTCATGCCATTACAAGTGTCTGAACCAGCCAGACCAGACAAAGACCATTTTTGAAAATGAATCCATGCACAACCCTACTATCCATTTTACCATCAAAGCCATAAGGCCCAAAATGGCAGAATATAAAGGTGCTGTACATAACATATTCTGGGACTGTGAAACTAGCTATTTCTGAAGACTTTATATTACTGAATAGACTATACATGTTTCCAGCCCTACTAGGACTACTTTTGTGGATAATGAGGTTTCATCCCTTTAATCGAGGCATGGGCAAACTTTCTAACTTCGGGATCACATGGCGGGCCGGAATAGGTGGGAGGGCTGGGAAGAAGAGGCTTCTCCCCAAGTCCCCTCCCTACACTTCCCTTCCCCTTCTCTTTCGGAGGCACCTGCCACTCTCCAACAGCTCTTACTCTCAGGAAGTTATTCCTAATCTTTTCAGTTGAATCTCTTTCTCTGCCATTTGAAACCAGGGAAAGAGATTCCTCCTCCCCAAAGGGACATTCTTTTTGAAACATGGTTCTCATGTTCCCTCTATGTCTTCTCCCAGCTAAACAGGAAGGAGGAAAGGGTGTAAGGGAAGGAACAAGGGAGGGAGGGAGAAAGAGGAAGAAAGAGGGGGGAAAGGGAGGGAGGAAAGGGAGGGAGGAAGGAAGGAAAGAGAGAAGGAAGGAAGAATAGGATGGTGAGAGAAACGAGGTCCTGAGAAAAGAGCCCAAGGGGCTGCATCTGGCCCTCAGGTTTGCCCATACCTGCTTTAATCGCACAATTATCCTACAAGAATTAAGACACACATATGAATTTGAACAGAATAAAAATGTAACTTGGATGTTAAAAATATCTTCCCTTTTCTCCCCCACCCCACCATGCCCCATCGAGAGAAAGAGAAAATTTAAAATACAGTCAGCCTGCCATATTTCCACAACTTGAAAATATACATTTTTAATCCCCCAAAGCAAACCTTGAGTTTGCTATTATATAGAAGGGATACCATATTGCTATTCCACTATATATAATGGGACAAGCAACCATGTATTTTGGTATCCGTGGGGGTCCTAGAACCAAACCCAGCAGATACCAATATATTATACATATATTGCAAAGGAGGAACCATGACAGACTCTTATACAAGTTTAGCGATTGAGAACAAGAATAATATTTCTTCTCTTGTTTGAAATGATGCATTTCTAGTTTTCCTGCCTCAGTGCATGTCAGCTTAATGACAGTTCCTCCAGTCACTTTCTGGTTCATCTGTCATGTCTGAGATGAAGGAGCATTCTCCAGTTTCCAATACTGTATTCATCAAGTGACACTGGGAAACACTCCGCTAAGATACTGTTATGGCTGGTAGCAAGTCATCTTCACCAATTTGCATTGAGCAAAAACAACAAAGAGACACCTGTAAAGACTTTTCCATCTCTTGTGGGCATGTTCTGATACAGGCAGTAAAGGAGCCTACTTCATGGTCTAATGGCATACAAACATTTTGTATGCAAGGTGCAGAGATGCAAAAGGAATCTTCATCATGCACAGTTATGTGTAACCTTGCATAATTTATGCCAAACCAACCCAACACTGCACCCTAAAATACTGCAAGTATTTTATGGGAAAATAAAATAAAAGGAGGGTGAAAGAAAAATGAAAGATATGAATGAATTAATCACTTCTGCATTTTCAAAAATGTTTTATGCTATGGAGGAAATGTTAAAGCAATAGGCCTTGCTATATTATCTCAAAATTTGCATCCTCATTATTTCAAGATTGGCTCTACTGAGAGTTGTAGTTTGGTGAAGCTTTGTAAAACTACCACTCCCATGATTCCATAGCACTGAGCTATGACAGTTAAATTGGTGTCAAATTATATTAATTCTACTATGTAGACACACTGTTACTGTTGCAGCTATCTCTAGCTATGACATGGATCCTACCAGTTAGTTATCACCTGGAGTGACATTGGTCAGGGTGATGAATGGGGAAATGTGGAATTTTCTTCCCTCACTTCTTTCTTCTCTAAAAGTCCTATTACCCTGACTGATGTCACTACAGGCAATATGTTGGGTTTCATCCCTGACTGCACAAGTCTCCAGCTCTCAATAAGTAGATAGCCTAGATAGACTTAGGGATTCCTCCCCAATTTCCTGTAGTTAAGTTGGTTAAGAAGGGGTTAAAAGGGGGAATTGTCTCACTTATCTTTGCATGGTACTATCTCCTCCCCATTTGAATACCTAGGAATGTAATCCTATAGGGAAAACTTAACTGCCTCTTTTAAAGGTATTTTTATTGCCCTGGGCTGGGCCATGTGGCCTGTCTCCATTTTTAGGTCTCTCTTCCTTTTGTCTTCTCTAGAGTGAGGAAGCATCTTGCCATTGTCCAGGCAAAGATGTAGTAGATATAGTTACTTTTATTATTTTCCTTTTTCTCATACCTTAGATGATAGCTCAGTGAAGTCACTTAGCTCCAAGAACCTTTCCTATCTAGAATGGATTTCTTTTATCTTTAATAAACATATTATTTTTGATCCTATGAGTTGTGGATCTGCAGTCCTGTTCCATCCTGCTGAATGGAAGTCAATCCTTGCTCACTACATGTAAGTTTCTGCTGCTTATTTACTGTGCACCCTGCACTCTGCTATATTATTGGTGGAATCACCCCCAGAGAGGGTTATTTTTGAGCCTAACAGCTCTTGATTCCCAACACAATAGCTGATCAGCAGGATCCATACTGTGGCCTGAGAGCACTACAACACAAAGGGTGAAGTGGGACAATAAATGCCGTCCTTAATCCCCAGGATGCCCAAGCCCAGGATGACAATGAAATACTTGAAGCCAGTTCTATCTTAGTACTGGTCCAACTGTTTACATGGGTACAAAGTTGGGGGATGATTGGAATTCTTCTTCAAAATTTAGACTATCCTTGATTTTGATTAACACAAGGCAAGGCTCCATTAAGGTGGCCTTGTCCCACATTACCTCTGGTTAGTTCCCCATGACATGACACAGCAAGTGGTCATGGTAGATATGCCCCCAGTGTGTCTAAACATCAGTTCTTACTGTGGATAATGAATATAATTATTTTTTTGCATCCGGAGTTGGAGCATCACGGTTTCAAATCAGAAGAGAACCACAGCATTGGAGCATTGCAGTTTCAAATCAGCAGAGAACCGTAGTACAGGAGCATTGTAGTTTTACATCAGCAGAGAACTGCAGGACCGGAGAACCGCAGTTTCATCTCAGCAGATAACCGCAGGACCAGAGAACCATTGTTTCACGTGAGCAGAAAACCACAATACTGGAGCATCGCAGTGTCAAATCAGAAGAAAACTGCACTACCAGAGCACCGCAGTTTCACCTGAGCAGAGAAATGATGTACCAGAGCACCGCAGTTTCATCTGAGCAGAGAACTGCTGTACCGGAGCACTGCAGTATCACAACAGCATTGAACTGCAGTACCGAAGCACTGCAGTATCACCTCAGCAGATAACCGCAGTACCGGAGCACCGCAGTATCACATCCGCATAGAATCGCAGTACCGGAACACCGCAGTATCACATCTGCATAGAACCACAATACTGCGACTTAGAAATGGAGATGAGCATCAACCCCAGAGTCGGACAAGAGCTATGAAAACACTCCTGGTAAGTTGCCCAATCACACCCAAGGAATGTCCATAATCCTTTTACAATGGGTCAGAAGATGGAGGGAAAGACACTCGATGAATGTACATCAGAGTACTTCTTGCTCCCATTGAGAAATCTCCTGTTCTCATAGCAAAATCTGGTTACATTGATATCTCACACTGCCATTGGCAAAACTCTAGACCCCACTGAGAAATTTCCTGCTTTCAATGATAAAATCTGGATTATCTTCATCCTGTGCCCAGGACCTATGCTTTGGACCAACTTCTCCCATTGACTTGGCTATCCCCTACCGGCTCCTATTGTGTACACTGGACTTACCTTATTGTGTTCACCTGGACCCAACCATTACATCCATCATGGATTCTCATGCACTCTTTTACATATTGCCACACAACATTCCTTTTGACTGCGCCCCTCTCAGGAGTGGATCATTAAATGGACTAATACTTCAAATCAACAAATGAGAGTTTATTGAGTTTCCTACCACCACCAGGAGCCAATCAAAGGAGTCACTCCACAGAGTCCTCAATCAACTGGAGCACTGATTCCAGCTGGTAACAAAAGCAGTAACAAAAGTCATGACTTAGCATGATGTATGATTCTTATATGGTAGCTGCCCAAGAGCTGACTCAGCAAGTCTCCTTTTTTGCAACTTGAGTAAAGGTTGCAAAAAGAAGTGGGAGGAGGTTGTAGATCAGCTACAACACAATTCATGGAAAGTCTGAAATTATACAGACCTCATAACCTCTGAGGGCGCTTGCCATAGATGCAGGTGAAATGTCAGGAGAGAATGCTTCTATAACATGGCCATATAGCCCAAATAACCTACAACAACCCAGTGAGTCCAGCCATGGAAGCCTTCGACAATATATTATACAGACTTTTCTAGAGGCTGCCATAATACTTGATCAGAGAATCACATGCATTTAAAATGACTGTGCAATAGAAATGATACCATGAAAAAGGCAGCTCACTAGTGAGGCAACAGAACCCATTAGATCTTTCCCCTATGGCGCTACATGTCTCTTTAATGGCACTGCAGACAAGACCTAGCCTCTACTGCTGAAAATGATTAAAGCTTCCCTTCCCCTTTCCTTTCGCTATTGTAATTTTTTTTGTTTTCATTACTTCCCGTCCTTTCTCAGCTTTGTGTTTCTGCATGCAAACAGCAGCCAATAAACTCCTGCCTTGCTGTCACAGCAAGATCGTTTTTATACTTGAGGTGGGAGACTTTTCTTGCCTAAGCAAATATTATTATTTACTGTTCTGGCAACTTAACTGGAAAAGAGACTGCATTTGAGAAATGCAGAACAGGGGACTTGGCTCGACAAAAACACTGCATCAAGGCTTTCAATAAATAGTTTTTAATGAGTTTGGGAAAAGGTAAAACTGGCATTGCAGATCTGGGCTTATTCTCTGCAGCTCAATTTTGAGAGTGACCCCTGAAATGCTTTCCCAAGCCCAAAAGCCCGAGGCATAGCCAAAGGGCATTACCTGCTGACTGATTTCATCCCATACTGCTCCTTTCTGACCACCAAATACCCAAATAATCAACTCAAGAATTTTCCTTCCACAATTTTTTAAAAAGAGCTCTGCGTCCTTAACTTCTTATGTAACTGGGAAAAACTTATATCAGCTTTTGATGCAAAGGACAATGTCAATGCAATTAGGAAAAGTTTTTTTAAAAAAAACATGCTCTTATTCGAGTGTCCTTGAAAAAGTCAGTTTAAAGCAAAGTGGGGTCAAACTGTGAAGATGCATCCTCAGAGTATATCTCTTGTACAGGACAAAGGGTTGCAAGGATAACCATGCTGATCATAAAGCAAAATCCAAAATCTATGTTGTGATGATATTTCATTAGTCAACCAAAGAACACAACATATATCACAGTAGCTTTGAAAGCTCAAAGTCTTATTTTATTAGGTGAAGGTGCAAAAAAAAAAAAAAAGCTTGTCACTAAAACAACAAGCAACTCAAGTTTTAAATTAGTGTTAATATGCTAGCTCGAATACTTCCATTTTCCAAACTCTGGTTGTATATCAGGGATCTCAGTGCAGTTTTTGGAAGGGAACTCCTCAGCTTATGAAAAATCCACCCCAAAGGAGAGATGGATTTTGACACTTTCAAAACTGTAGCTGCCTTTGAATGAATTAACCCTTTGCTCCCATGTTTTGCACCAATGATATACTGGCACTCAACCTATTTTGTTGCTAGAAGAAAAAGGAGAAAAAACAAGGGTATTTTTCCTTACCTCTTATAATATAGTTTAGCTGTTACTCCATTTCTACTTGCAAGGTAGGCAAAGGGAAAAGGACAATGTGTTGGGGAACTCCAGGGAAGTCAATCTCCCTTGGTCAGACCTCACCTGGAATACTGTGTCCAATTCTGGACACCACCATTGAAGGGAAATGTTAACAATCTGGAATGTGTCCAGAGGAGGATGACTAAAATGATCAAGGGTCTGGAGAGCAAGCCCTGTGAGGAGTGGCTTAAAGAGCTGGGCATGTTTAACCTGCAGAAGAGAAGGCTGATGGGAGATATGAGAGCCATGTATAAATATATGAGGGGAGTCATAGGGAGGAGGGAGGAGGCTTGTTTTATGCTGCCCTGAAGACTAGGACGCAGAACAATGGCTTCAAACTACAGGAAAGGAGATTCCACTTGAACAGAACTTCCTAACTTGTGAGAGTTGTTCAGCAGTGGAATTTCCTGCTCCAGAGTGTGGTGGAGGCTCCTTCTTTGGAGACTTTTAAACAGAGACTGGATGGCCATCTGTCAGGGGTGCTTTGCATGTGATTTTCCTGCTTATTGGCAGGTGCTGGACTGGATGGCCCATGAGGTCTCTTCCAACTCTATGATTCTATGAAAATACAGATAAAGCAGCTAAACGATGACTATGGAATTGGTGCAATGTTCAGTATGTTTTATGATATTTTAATACGCTTAATATGTTTTAATTGGTTTTTATTAGTATTTATATGTCTATTGATTTTTAGTTAACTATGCTATGTAGGTGTACAGGGTCCTTTGGTGGCACAGCAGGTTAAATCACTGAGCTGCTGAACTTGCTGACTGAATAGATCAATAGGTAGCGCTTCTGTGGGAAGGTAAAAGCACTCCATGCAGTCATGCTGGCCTTGGAGGTGTCTATGGACAATGCCGGTTCTTCGGCTTAGAAATTGAGATGAGCACCATCGCCCAGTCAGACATTACTAGACTTAATGTACGGGGAAACTTTTACCTTTACCTTTATGTTATGTATTGCTTTTTTCCCTTATGTATAATGTGGCATTGAATTTTGCTAAACTGTCAGCTGCTCTGAGCCCCCCTCGGGGTGAGATAGAACAGGAAAGAAATATAGTAAATAAGTAAATAAATAAATAAAATGATATGTTGGCAATCCAAAGACTTCGGAAATGTTACCATCCATTACCACTAGCCCACACAGAAAAAAAATTTTAAGTTGAGATGGAGTTTGGAAAAGTCAATCCACAGCAAGTTTGAAGAAGCTCACCCATCTTTATTAGGACCATATGTACACTTACTGGAAAAATCCAGGAGCTCTTTGGCCATCTACATAGTCAGTTGGGACAAGGACATATCCAAAGCCACCACTGTGCCACTGTGTTTCCATCAGCCAACAGCTCTCTCCCACAGGCTTGCTGACAATAATGTCAATTTCTGATGACCTCTGGGAGACAGCTACTTACCAAAGTAGACTCATTGGTGATATGGACAAGTGGATCTTGCCAGATCCAGCCTGATATATCTTTGCACACCTCTGATAATGTGGAATCATGCTAGGCTGCCAGGAAGCTCTTGACAAATCCCATGTTCTGCTGTAATGGACACATGGTTGGATGCAACAGCTATACTGTGAATCCTATCCATGCATGCATTATGTGGATTCACTGCAGCTGAGTGGTGAGTCGACATTATTTTGGCCATGCACACACAGTACACAGTGACATCTGACCATTTCAGTGACACTAATGTGGGATCCACATTAGCTACTATGATGGGTGATTAAAGATTCTAGGAGTAGAAATCTAAAACACCCAGAGAGACAAAATTTGAGAAGCAATACTTTAAAAGGCAGTCTAGAGACATTATTATTCAAGTTGTAATTCCTTCTCTCAGGGAGAAAAAACCTCTCGCAAATGTTTTGTCCTAGTTCTATATCCATTGATTTGTTTTTCAGGCAATATCTTCACAGAGTTAACAACACTGCAACAAAAGTTGGATTTTAGTAAATTGAAGAAGTAAGACCTATGAATTAACACCATACAAAATCCAGTATTTCTTGGAGGGAGGGCAAGAAAACAGAAATATTTACCTTCCCGCTCCTTATGGATTTTGATTATCATTTCTCTGAGATAGAGGTTCAGTAAATAACATTCTGCTGGCAGTAAAATGCTAATGAATATTGGATTTTCCATAAAATTATTGATTAGACTTTCCATTAAAGTAACCTACTGGAAGGGAGCACTTTTTAAACATTGTTATTCTATCCCAATCATATGAGGAAGAATTTTTATTTCCTGAAATTATGAGATAGGGAATTACACAACTGCAGAGCAGGAAGCCAAATTCCAATCGATTGAAAAGATCAAGCGGGTTTCAGGAACAATTACAGTATTTCAAGTCATTTACAAGCTGTATGTGGATAGCAAAGAGGGAATGAATCTAAGATACTGTTGTGTTTAAGAGCAGTTAAGAGAGTTGATTTGGGTAGCAGCTTTGCCATCATAAATATATTGGCTACTAAATATATTGTCACAACTAGCCTGCAAGAAAGGCGATTGAAGGGAGACACTGACTTTTTGTATGTTTTTAATTTTAATCTTTTAAAAAGGTAAGCCACCTAGACTCTCAGCATTGGTGGAAGTAGAGATATTTGGGATGGAGTGAGACAAAAATGATAATACTTCCATGTAAAGCTTAGGGCCATCCAACAGCAGAAGAGACTTCAGGTGACAAGTGCTAGGAGGCTGTTCTTATGAGCTCTTCTATTGAAGAACCATATTATGCCCCCTTTCTATAGATAGATAGACCATGTGGTTAATATGGCTATGTCCCCAAATGCCAACCCTGATATCTGTCACCTGAACCAATTCCACCTAAGGATAGATTTTGGCCTGATGCACATGGTCTTCAAAATCAATGTGTCCCGCCTGCAGTGTCATTTTTTGGTTTCCTGTGTCTGTGTTTACACAGTAATTAAGAATACCTGTAGGACCTATAAGATATACATTCTACATAAGAGGATTCCCTGCTACTGACATAGTGAAGGTAGGAAAGTGCAACTTCCTTTAGTCCCCAGGGCACCTCTGGCATTTCTTGTTGAAAATAACAGTACTGATGTAGGCCTCGCAGATATGCTTACTGGCTGTATCAAAGGAATTCTCATAATCAATTAACTGTACATACAGAGATAACCCAGATCTCTTCTAGCTTTGAAATAATTCATGAACAACTTGCAAATGAACTCAAATATCGTAATTGCTTCTAAAAATGTCTTGATCCTTGTAAGCAATTGAAAATTCATTTTATTTGAACTATGTTAGGGGTTTTTTTTAGAAGTGGGCCTGTAAATTGTAAAGGCATTTGTTTATGTTTAAATGCTTTTTTTTAGTGGGGACCATAGTTCTCCATTCTAATGTTGCCCTTTTCAATAATTCATGGGATGGAGTGAATATTGAGAAAAAGAACTAGGATCAGGTGATATAATGAAAAGCCATTTTAAAGGGGGCGGGAAGAAATGTATTTCCCAGTATATTTAGGGGTTCATATGAACCTCCCTCCTACCTCTGTTCTCATCAGGCTTCCTTTGACTATAATCATTGTCAGTTTCTCCTCAATGTGCCTTGATTTCTCCTTTTTTTGGTTACAGTTGGATGCACTGTAGAGCCTTGAAGGACCACATGTGATCAACATTTCATAGATCCTTTGTCTCACCGAAAGGCCACTGAAAGCTTGCCTTCCTTGTCAAAACAATGCTTTCATTGGGTGGGGAGGAGAACTGTGTGTCTAAAAATATCCACAAAGGATATTTTTATTTAAAATAATGCTCCTTTTTGACTAAGCAGAGTCAGGACTCACTAGTACTTGGATGGGAGTTGACTAGCAAACACCATATGTTGTAACCTGTATTTACTTGAGTCTATCTTCCCCTTTTGCTTTGGCTCTGCACTAAGATTACCATATTATGCAAATATTAGCCAAAAAGGTGAGCATTAAATTTGAGAAAATACAGTATATGCAAACCTCCTCTGATTAAACTTGCAAAAAAAATATACTATGATAGGGTTGCTATAAATCGGAATTGACTTGAAGGGACAAAATAAAAATATAATCACCATCAACCTTGAAACTGTTCCAATAGAGAGCAACTGGAATAATTTTTGTCCCCCAAAGAGTACCAATGGAAGGTATGATGGCAGCTTTAAGATCATAAAAAAGGTTTGCATCACAGTTACCCCAAAAAGCAAAGATCAAAAGTGATGTTTTGACAAGTATGTATCTGGATCACATAGCATAAAGACACTGTGGTGATGATAATACTTTGATGTCTTCCATTGTCAGAAACCAGAAAGCTGCTAGTGTGATGTTGGGTACCAGAATACATTATGTGACGGAGTGAGGATCTGAGTTCTTTAAAAGTAAGCCACCCCCTCGAATGTCTCTAACTGGGGGAAAATTAAAGTATTCAGTACACACCTTTGGCACTTTTTTGATGAAGGACATGGCTCTGGAACAGCTTCCACAGTTCCTGGGACTTGGAAGAAGACTACACTTGAGGTAACTGATTACTTTTGGGAACTGGAAATCATTTCTTGTTCAAGTTCTAACGCTAACAATATTTGAGCCCTTCAAGGAGAACATAGGACTGTCACTTTAATAAATTATTTTTCAAAAGTAACTTCTCAAGTTCTGCCTTAAATGAGGGCGGATGGGGTGAGGAGCTCGAGACAGAAGGTGGTTCCAGACAGGCCTTTATCCCAAGAGAATCTGCGTTTTAAAAACATGGATCATCCAGGGGGCCTGTTCACACACATACCAGAAAGCATGGACTGGCCCGCAAGCCCACTAGAAGCCATACCCCCCTCCCCTAAAGCCCCCAGACATGTTTGAAAAGTAAAATAAACTTATCCGGCCTCCATTACAGTCTTGGAGCAGCTCTCCTGGCGCATAGAAATGATGCACCAGGAGAGCGGGGGGGGGGGGGGGATTTCCCTTATTTATTTATTTACAGTATTTATATTCCGCCCTTTTCACCCCACAGGGGACTCAGGCTGGATTACAATGTACATATATATGGCAAACATCCAATGCCAAAGACACACAACAGATACAGACAGACAGTCAGAGGCTATTTAACTTTTTCTGACCACCAGGGGAGCTGTCGCTTTCATCATCCATCTGCGACACTGATGAAGTACTTCCACATTCCCCGCATGCTTTCCTGGAGTGCTTTGCTGGAGTCTTTTTTATGGCCTCGTAAATTAGTTAAATTAGTCTCCCCACACATAGGTGGTACCTAATTTTCCTACTTGACAGATGCAACTGTCTTTCAGGTTGCAAAGGTCGACAACAAGCTTCACAATTGGTTGTAAGTTCACTCCGACCCAGGCTGGCTTCGAACTCATGATCTTTTGGTCAGAAGTGATCTTTTTTTTTTTTAATTTTCTTTTTTTTTAATTAAATTTTATTTTGAAAAGATAATACACCAACCATATATGTTGCAAAAATGTACACATACACAAACAAACACACATACACAAACAACCCTCCATACAGTTACCCCTCCACCCACCCCCAGTGCTACCCACCACCTTGACTTCCGTCACTAATCCACGCAGGATTTATGCACAACTTATTTAACCCTCTATACTTCTAATTCAATAAATTCCTCTTGTTTTTATTTCTTTAGCTCTCCCGTCAAGTATGTTAAGGCCAGCTTCCAGTTTCTTTCAAATATTTCATTATTTTCATATTTCAAATTGCTTGAAATCTTAGCCATCTGTGCATAATCCCACAATTTATCCTTCCAATCTTTAATGCTTAATGTTTTCTCCCCTTTCCAATTTTTGGCAATTGTAATGCGTGCAGCCGCAAAGCTGTACAAGCAGATTTCTCTCTCTGGCTGTTCTAAGCTGTCTCTGAATATCCCTAATAGGCACATCCCTGGGTTCTTTTTTACTTTGTTGTAAATCATTTTATTTGTTTCCTTTATTATTCTTTTCCAATAGATCTGCACCAGTTCGCACGACCACCATACGTGAAAGAAAGTCCCTTTCTTTCTTTTGCATCTCCAACAGGATCCTGTTTGTGACTTGTCCATTTTGGCTAGGAGGGCTGGAGTTATGTAGCATCTGTAGAACATTTTATATACATTATCTCTAATTGAAGCTGCCACTGTAAATTTAAATCCATTGTTCCACAGGTTTTCCCAGATGTCAAAATCTATGCTTCTCCCTAAATCTTTTGCCCATGAGATCATGGGGGTTTTAACACGATTATCTTCCAAATTATAGTGTAGAATATATTTGTATAATCTGGCTATTAATCCTTTTTCCCCTTTATCTAATATAGTTTCCAGATCTGATTTTTTGGAAGCAAATCCCCTCTTCTCGTCTTTTTTGAATCTATCGTATAATTGATGATATCGGAACCAATCTTTAATACCCAATTCGTCTTTTCCCCTCAGTGCCCATTGGCCATTGGACCTGATAAGTAGTTCCCCGTATGTTCTGACATCATCCTTGCAGGTGGGTCTCCCAATGGCTTCTATTGGCCTCAGCCACAGGGGTGTTTTGGGTTCCATCCCTAATTTGTATCTTTTCCAAACATCTATTAAGCTTCCCCTAATTACATGTTTATTGAATGCCTTATTTAATCTCTCTCCTTCATACCAGAGGTAAGAATGCCATCCATATCTGATTCCATGTCCTTCTAAATTTAGTAGATTTATGTTCCGGAATTGTATCCAATCTTTGAGCCAGCTCATGCAGGCGGCCTCATAGTAGGTTTTTAAATCTGGTAAATTTAGTCCTCCCCTCTCTTTGGTATCAATTAAATTTTTGTAAGCAATCCTGGCTTTTTTCCCTGCCCAAATGAAATTCATGATATCCCTCTTCCACAAATTGAAAATTTTAGTCCCTTTAATAATAGGTATGCTTTGAAAAAAGAAAAGCATTTTGGGAAGTATCATCATCTTAATAATTGCAATCCTGCCCAGCCATGTTAATGGTAGCTTCTGCCAATTGTTCAAATTTCCTTTGATCTCCGACCATGTCTTCACATAATTATTTTGAAACAAGTCGATGTTCTTGCTTGTGATAGTTATTCCCAAATATTTTATCTTCGGGACTACTTTACAGTTAGCTACTTCCTCTAATTTCCTAATAATTTTAGTGTCTAAATTTTTTGTAATAAATTTAGATTTATCTTTATTTATTTTAAAACCCGAAACCTCTCCATACAATTTGATTACCTCTAATAATTTTGGAACACTCGGTGCCTAAGGGGTTTGGGGCCTGTGGGGGAGGGAGTGGGTGTTCCCAGAGTTTTCCAGAATAATTTAGTCCAGAAAACTCTGGAAATGGTGTCTGGACTGCAGTCCAGGCACCAGAAGTAGTGGATTTATCCTGTGCCTTCCAAGAAGGTGTGGAATAAATCCACTATCTAATTAATTTGTCACAGCCCCTTCTTTTTGCGTGAGTTACCACATTAAAGGCACTGTCTGGACGGGCCCAGAGAGGTTGAACAAAGGGAGATATAATGCATGAATCACTGAGTGCTTAGATTCAAACACATCCATACAAACTATCACACTGAGAGACTACGAATAGAAAGAGGTCAACATCAAAGATTTTACTAACTGCTTACACATATAAGAAATGGAGATTTCAGCAAAAACAAGCTCAATCTAACAAAATAAAAAAAATACTTGAATATTTTATACTGTACAACATCTTTATCCATGTATTCAGCATCCGTGGTTTCACTTACCCACTCTCCAAAAATAGGTAACCCAATGTGTGATCCTATGGTATGCTTCCAGACCACATTTAGTCAAAATATAGGATTTGCTATTATTTATGGTTTCAGGCATATATGGAAGGATCCCTTGTGAATACAGGAATCATACTATATTACCTCACAACCTTTGAGACTGCCTGCCATAGATGTGGGCAAAACACCAGGAGAGAATGCTTCTGGAACATGGCAATACAGCCTGGAAAGCTCACAGCAACCCATACTATATTACTTTGTGGATTGTATGGAGTTTCAGGTATCCACTGAGGGTAGTGGTCTTGAAGTATATCCCCAATGGATTTGGCAGTCATACTATACCCTTTAATATTCCCACCATATTCTGGAGTAGAAAAAAGTTGAGGCAATTTAAAAATCAAGAAATCATATTTGGATGTGACTTCCCCTTCCTTCCTCCTTTTGTTGTTTGACAGACACTTAGAGGCCATTTCCAGAATTAAACTGGAAAGCAAGAAAGCTGCTATAGATTCTGGGCTATAGCATGCTCCTATTTCTGGCTTTCTGACAATTGGTTTTCCTTAATTAGAAGTCAGCTCAGCAGTAGCTACCTCTGGGAGCCT
The DNA here is from genome assembly GCF_037176765.1 of Anolis sagrei. Taxonomy (NCBI): domain Eukaryota; kingdom Metazoa; phylum Chordata; class Lepidosauria; order Squamata; family Anolidae; genus Anolis; species Anolis sagrei. The sequence goes on along the minus strand of NC_090022.1, from coordinate 215,298,127 downwards.
TCAGAGTTTCAAGATTATCCACTCATCACCAGGCAATGAGACAATCCCGTTAATCCACCCTATAGGAAAGCAGCAGCAAAGCCTCCACATAGCCAGTAACCACAAACAGAAAAGCTGGGAGAGCTGAGGGTCTAGCAGTAAAATGCCTCAGGCTCTTAAGGCACATTTGTTATGCCTTCAGCCTAACACAATGTTTATTTGCTGTTAATAAATTCTGTTGTCCGGGTGTTTTAGCTCCACTGCTCTGAGTTCCGATGCCTCCCCCACTCATTGTCAATCAGGCCAAGCCAAAAAAAGCAGAACTGAGTGGAAAAAATATCCGACTGTCCATTAACTGTATAGCTAAATGGTTTTTTTTCCCTGTAAACCCATAGCCATGGAACTATAGTCCACAAATATAACATTGGGGGATGGAGCAATCCAGTTAGGGAAAAGTTTAATCAGAAAAGCATTTCCTTATTATTTTATCTCTGTGGCATAAAAAGTCTCTCCCATAAGATTACTGCCTGTCAGTCAGGCATAGGGCAAATGGCAAAGATCTTAGAGGGTAAAGACCCTTTGCATTTGAACAGCAGTATTAGCCGGGCTACCAGAATAGCCCAGTCAGGTGGCCACTCTAGAAATATTAGTTCAATAGATTTCTCCAGGCTTCAGACTTTTTCCAGTTTAGATAAGGAAAGGCTGAACAAATCCAGCAATCCAGCAGCATCACATACAAACATTCTGGACATTAATTGACGTTCTAACAGTGTAAGCTGCCATTAGCTGAGCCCACAAACCAGTGGTTCTCAACCGGTGAATCCCCAGATGTTTTGGCTTCAACTCCCAGAAATTTTAAAAGATGGTAAACTGCCTGGGATTTCTGGGAGTTGTAGATCAAAACTCCTGGGGACCCATAGGTTGAGAACCACTGTAATAAACTGACAATCCTAGGTTATGACTTCCAGAATCTGTATTCTCATAGCCCGCAGCCTTGAGGGGCCAACCTTCTTGGTGTCAGGGACCCATTTCCAAAGTTCAAAAAATCAGTCTGAAGAAGAATACATGTAATTACATGCTGATACTCAGAACTAAGCAACAGGAGTATAATACCACTGGATCTAAGACATCATTCTATTGAATCTTCTTAAAAGTAACTTTCCAAGTTGTGCCCACATCCTATATCAAACCAAAAGAGTACCTGGAGGCAGGCATGTAGCTGGGGGGGGGGGGAGCTTGGGGGGCTATAACATAATAAACTGTTATGTTTATTCATAGCATGATCTGATCACCATGCTCAATATATCCCATATGCATATGGGATATGCATAGGTTTGCTAGGGTAGACCCTCTTTCACTCAGACTCAGCCCCCCCCCCAAAAAAAAAATCAAACTCAGCCCCTCCCGAATCAAAATCCTGGCTACTTGCCTGCCTGGAGGGAATTATCAAAATGGATGAAAGGAGTGCTAGCCTCCAAGCCAGATATCTGCCTGTTAAGACAGGACCACAGACATAATAGTTGATTCCATCCCTGTTGGGATTCTACTGTCATGTAAAACTCAATGCACAAGATATTTTTTCCCAGTGGTTGTGCAAGTATGTACTGAGTGCTGCCATTCCTTTCACAAGAATGCACATAGCCAACTCTCTGACTTCCTTTGGAGAGTAGGGGAGGTACTGAAAACCACTATGCTATGGTTGTCAAAACCATGACACCCAATGAACAATGGCTTGCACAACTGTGGAATGCAGCATACTGATGTATATTTAAAACTGTAGTCAGAGTGCAAAGGGCCTTTCCTTGGCTGAGAGGGAATCTCTCCTCTTTTCTTACTAGTTGCATTGCCATCTCATTCTGACATCAGCAGAAATGCGCACGATAGCGAGGAGATTGGAAAGAGTTCTGTGGTCAGCTAGGAGCAGTAGGCCAAAGCAGAGCAAAGTCAATTTAAAGGGAGAGGGCACGATGTTTATCATAACCCACTGTACAATGTTGTTGAAAAAAATAAACACATTATTTCTATTAAAATATATATTTTAAAATTAATATGACTTCTGCAGAGGCAAAGGACCGGTGGCTCAGCCTTTCACAGCAGTTTATCTCCACAGGAAGCCAGAGTCTGGAAATTCCTGAAAGGATTAACTCAATCATTTACCAAGCCCAAAGCTCTGGGAAGGTGAAAGGGAAATGATCCTAAGACAATAGACTAATCCCCAACTCCCTCACCCAGAGAGTTTCCCTTTTAACTAAATTCATGATATGATTTATTGGTGAAACATGAAAAAGGGGGAAATTCATGGATATATGTTTTATTAACTGGGGTGTGCTGGCAAGGACACCTACAGTTATGATCCAGCATATCCAGAAAAACTTTTAAATCATATGATATTATGTTTGTGCTTGTGAAACATTTAGCATCTGCAGAACTGCTAAGTGCTTGGGAAACTGGTTTGGTGTCGTGCTGCAAGAAAATCCCCTCAGGTAAAGGGAGCACACCCCCAAATGACTTCAGATTCAAAAGGACACAGAGGCGGCTCAACCCATTATGCAAAGTAAGCATTTGCAGTATAGTTCATTTTGCCCAGGGGCACTTTTGAGGCACTCTTGGGGGAAAATAGACCTTGACATATGCGAGTTGTAGTTACTGAGATGTATAGTTCACCTACAATCAAAGAGCATTCTGAACTCCACCAATGATGGAATTGAACCAAATATGGCACACAGAACTCCCATGACGAACAGAAAATATATATCAGTGATTGGTTGGGGGGGGGGGGCAAAAATACTGTTTGCTTACCGTTGAAAATTACCTAGGGCCGCCTCTGAAAGGACAAATGACAGATCTTCATTTTTCCTGCCAGGAGGGAGCCTCCATCCATGCCTAACATCACAGGGAGTTCCCAGCCAATAGAAGCCCAGATCCTGGCTTGACTATATCTGAGCCAATCAGGGGAAGAAGTTGGTCTTCTGAATGGCTGTCAAAGAGGATAAAATGCCTGTACTGTATTGCAATGTCTGGTCTCTTTTGATTGGAGACTCTGCCTCAAACATCCTTTCAGGCCTGAAAGCAAAAGACTTCTGTTCTGGTTGCCTTCAAACCTCATCTGTGTATTGATGTGGTTTTAAAAGTAGGAGGTGATCTGGGCAACAAATCCACACCACTCCTTAAGTGGTTAGTTGAATTTTGACATCAATATCATCCATTCACAGTGAGTACTTTTATTTTATCAATGCCGATAAGCCGTTGGTTGGAGAAACCTTACTTGTCCTATTGCACTCAGTGGAATCCTTCCCCAGAACCAGATATATTCTTTTCTCATCATAGTGAATGTTATCAAATAGTGTTCCTGGGACTGCCTTCATTTTCCTTTCTATTTTATTGACAGATTGATCCCATTTTGATTTTCCTTCTTATTGGGTCTTACTTCTATGCTCAAAGCAAGCTGAAACTGAGAAACTTGTGTTTAAAAAAGGTAAGTTCCCCTGTCACCTTGACCTTCCAAGATTTCATCTTTTGTTTGATTCTTCAAGCTACAGGCACCTTGTTTCGCTATACAGATGGCCGCCCTGCCTTCTCAGTTTCTTTTACAGCACAGGAAAAAAATCCAAAGAGTATTGTAGGGTTAAGGAGTTCACTTAGACTGATATAATTCTTTGGGGAAGTTTCACTTGCAGAAGTGTAGTTCATAGTTGCTTTCGCTGGTTTTTTTTTTTTTTTAAATTGAACAGAAGTGAAAACCTGGTTGCTCATGGAACCCAACCGAGCATGGCATCTGGGCTCAAAGCTGCAACACAATCTCTCGCTTTGAACTTCAGCCATCTGCAAAACGCTGTTGATCTCAAGCAAACCAGCTTCAAAGGATTGTTTGTCCTCCTACCTGCCTACCACAAAGTTCTAGAATTAGGCAGAATTGTTTTCAAAAGTACACCAGTATGAAATTAACCTTCTAGGACCTCTCATGTCTTACTTTGGAGTGGCTTTTGAGGAATAAGATTCCTCTGTATGACTGAACACAGAGCACTGGAAAACACTCTCTACATGCTTTGAAAATTATGGTGAAGGAGAGAGAGAAAGAATGGAAGTGGTAGTATTGGCAGTAAAGGAGTATTAATGTACGTACAGACATTTTTATTTGTAGAAAGCATTAAAATGACAGCTGAGAAAAAGAAAATGTGCACAATGAATTCAAGCACCATTTAATATAGCAAACACTGTGTATTATGCTGGTGGCTTTATAGTTCTTAACTATACTGTATAGGCTCGTGTATATGTCGACCTCATGTATAAATTGAGGGTAGGTTTTGAGCCCAAAATTATGGATTTTATATCACCTGTGGATAAGCTGAAGTTCATTCTGTAGAGAGGAAAACACCAGGTGGCCTGTCCCTTTTGGCCTCCAATCTCATTTGAATGCCCAGGCATTCAAAACATCCAGACAGGGTACTGTATCAGAAAAGTAGAGGGAGTCACTGCTTCTCATAGGTTCTTCCAGAGTAAACCAAGCTTTCACCTTTCATCACTGCACTCAGATAAATGGGTGGTTCTTTTTTTATATAAGAGTTAAGGTATTCAGTGACCCATGGATAAGTAAAAAAGAATGGGTCAAATTTTTTAAACTAAAATTCCTAGACTTATACATGAAGATATATAATAAGTTACCCTGTTTCCCTGAAAATAATGCCTGCCCTGAAAATAAGCCCTAGCATGATTTTTCAGGATTTTTGATGATGCTCAAAATATAAGCCCTAGTTCAAACAAAAAGCCCTAGTTACATTTCATAAAAAGTCAATAGTGTCCAGGCAGCCATACATAGGCCATAATGAATATTTTGGAACAAAAATTAATATAAGACCCTGTCTTATTTTCAGGGAAACAGGGTATTAGCCAAACAAATTTTACTCAGTTTCAGGCAAGCAACTTCTTTATTATAAAAGCACCTGCCTCAACTGAACTAGACATTCTTGCCTCATTGACAAACAATCTGGGCCAGAAGAGGCATCCAGTGTCAATGAGTTCTGGACTTTAGTCAAAACTATCAGGACCTAACAAAGGTATGAAACATAAATACTGTATATTTAGAAAGTAGTGATACACCTATTGGCAGGCAATTGTTCAACCTGAGTGCAGCATGCTTATGCAGCCTCTAATCGCAATGGGTCAAAGGGATGGATTCTTGGCTTGATCTAGCTGGAATGTTAACGCTATTCAGGCACACAGTTTGAACTCAAGGCTGCAGGACTTTAATGAGAGCCATAATTGCAAGAAAGCTGGCATTCCTACAAACAGGTGAGAATTCAGAAAACTGTAGTATAATGAAAGATGACCTTAAAAATACACATACGCACACACAAGGAATAAAATTATTATTGAAAGCTATAGCTCCCTAGCAATGGAATTAATTTTTAAAATAAATGCCATAATTTATTGAGACATCACAGCTTGTCAGGTGGTGACTTGCCCCACTGCTGCACTCCCTCCCTTCCATTATTTATTCCTGACTCCTTCCAGCCATTTCCCCAAGGTTGCAACCATGAGATAATTGAGACAGTGACATCCTACCTCCCAGAAAACTAAACTACTGATGGATGAGCCTGCCCTATAGTACAGGGAGAATTCACTACAGAAAAAAAAGGAATGCATAGGCTTTTGTGTTAGGAAAGCAAACTCAATAAAATTGCTTTCTATTGCTTAAAATGTTGCATTTCTTTCATAAATCTTTTAAAGGCCATTTACTGTACATGGAGAGGAAAGCAGGATGGGGGAAGAGGAAGAGAACGACATAATATGAAATGGCATGGCTTGAGGTTAACATTTAATCCTGTGCTTAATAAACAAACCACTATTAATAAAATAGATATTTACATTCTAAGCCATGAAATATAGATCCAAGTCAGCACAGCTTAAAGTCTGCTGTATAATTTATAAATCAGTTACAAAACTAATGAATTAGTCACATCACTTGTACATTAGAAGCAGAACTTTTTTTTTACTCCAGTTGCACTTTAAAAAAAAAAAAGAAAAGCTTGATGTGCATTGAATAAATCTTTGGGATATATTTCTAAATGAAAATGCACCTATAGAGAGAGATAGATCAGCACCCCCAAGGAAACCAGATAATAAAATGACCTTGTGCTAGGCTTTATCATAGTCAGGTGTGTGATCAATAGAATTGTTGTCAGAGAGAGGAATTATTTTTGGATTTTAGTGTTCCTGCTGGCAAGTTAAGAAGACATGCTTTGGAGATCTGATGGGAAAAGATGGGGGAAAAGAGCCATAAATTCAATAAACAAAGGCTGTGATCCTAAGCATGCTTGAAGCCTAATATTTGCATTTTAGTAGGAATGCAATCCTACCACATTCAGTAAGTTTGACATGTAACTGTGCAGTTATTCTGCTCAAGACTATGCAGGTATTCTCAGAAGTAAGTTATATAGTATTCTTCAGGTGCATCTGCACTGTAGAACTGATGCAGTTTGACACCAACTTTACTGCTATAACCCAATACTGTGGAATCTGGGGAGCTGTAGTTCTTTTGCAAGCTTTTTAGATTTCTCTGCCAAAGAGTGCTGATGCCTCACAAAACTACAACTCTCAAAATTCCATAGAATTGAGCCATGGCATTTAAAGTGGTGTCAAACTGCATTAAACAGCATAGATACAGGCTTAGATTCATCTTTCCCGGATAAGTTTGTAATTTTTTAGTTAGGACCAAGGTTAGAGATTCCATGCCTAGCAAGCGTAAACTAAACCAGATAGGCCAGGACAGCCACAGCAGTGTAATACGATTCTGCCAAAAAGGATGAAAGTATAAGCAATTACGGCTTATCTGTCTGGTAAAGGAAATCGCCTATCTTTGCATACACACAATTAATCTGATGATTACCTGGCTTGGGAAATAGCCAAAGGGATTTGACCAACCTTCCATTCCCAAGAGATTATCTGAACAGGGTCACAGAAGAGTGGTTGTCTCTAGACTACATTTTGATACATTTCTAAGAAGCAGTTTATGTATATTTCATATGAGTCTTGATACAGTATACAGTTTGAAACATACAAGTTTCACAGAAATCATAAATTGAGACAATTTATTAAAAGGTTAAACTCAATGTAATTCATGGGGTACAGCTGCTGCTAGATTCATTCCCAATCTCCTAAAACCTTGAACTTGCACAACTCCAGACCTCCAGAAAAGATTTTTAATAAAAAAAGAAAAAAAATCATATATTTGTTGTCTCTTGGTGAACTATAAATACTTTGAGGGGGGTCACCTTGTCCAACAACAATTTTACAAAGCATTACAGCATTAAAGAGGAGGTGCTGTACACAAAAATATAACTTGTACACAAAAAGTAACTGAAATAGGATTGGGGAAAAGGTTTCAGGATAATTCTCTAGGACATATCACCATTGTGATGAATACAGCAGCTCTGAAGTTGGGCAAATAACTCATTCATTCCAATAAACCAGAGAACTCTGATGTGCTTCCAATATCACAAACAGTATCAACATAACTCTAAAGTTTACAGCAGCAGTCTCCCTAAAATGAAGGTTATATGAGACTGAAGTATGGAATAAGAAAACATTATGTGGCACTATGCAACATTTGCAGCAAAAATTCACAAAGTTGCTCCTCCCTTGCTGCTTTTTGCTCTGTTGAGGAACATATTTAGATATTCTCACTTGTGGGGAGAAAAATATCTGGGAAAAGATGGTTCTCTGTTTAAGGCAAATATCATCACCATCATCATCATTTACTTGATTTATACTCTGCCTTCCTCCCCAAGGGACCTCAAGGTGGCTAAAAGTCACACACTTTGATCTATTTAAAACAAAGCAAATACAAAAATTTAAAAATGATTAAATAGTATTGTGTGTGTTAGATTAAAAATTCAGTTAATATAAATAAATACAATTAAAATGCATTTTAAAACACCCAATCCACCCAAAAATCCCATCTACAACCTTCCCAGCAATGTGCCCCTTATCCTTCTCCAAATGCCTGCTGACAAAAAAGGTCTTGACCTGATTGTGGAAGGTCAGCAGGGATGTGGCCATCCTTGTTTTTCTTGGGAAAGTTCCACAATCTGGGAGCAGCCACCAAAAAGGCCTCTCCTGTGTTCCCACCAAATGCACTTGAGAGGATGGTGGGACAGAGACCGGAACAGTATAGGCTTTGTAGGTCAAAACCAGCACTTTGAATTGTGCCCGGAAACCTGTTGACAGCCAGTTGGGCTATTGCAACAGGGGAGTTGTATGCTCCCTGTAGCCAGCCCCAGTTAGCAGTCTGGCTGCTGCTCTTTGGCTAGATGGCCCATATGGTCTCTTCCAAATCTATAATTCTATGATTCCTCAGCTCAGGACTCAAGGTGCCTTACAACACTTAAAGCTATTATGGCTAAACATTAACAGCACATAAAATTTAAAATATAATTAAACTATTAAAAATTTAAACTTCTAAGGCCTGCCAAAATAAAGAAGTCAATAACCACAGGAAGATAGCAAGGATGGCACTAGTCTCATCCTTCTACTAAGAGAGTTCCAAACCCTGAGAACAACCACCAAGAAGGCTCTCTCTCATATTCCCACCAGATGTTCCTCTGAGGATGAAGGGAGGAAAGAAGAGCCACCCCTGAAGATTTTGTGGACTCTACTATAAACTCACAGATTTTTCCACTGTAATATTTGAAGACAATTTAAATGCATATAATTTATATCACAATTTCTCCGCTTTGAACATCATCAGACCTTGTCATTATATTGTGGGGGGAGGGATAAGAACTCCCAGAATCATTCAGCCATGAATTATTAATACCATATGTAACCAAGCCCCCATGGATATGGGGGTCTAACTATTAGGCTTGAGCATATCGGGTAAATCGTTATCCATTTCTGCTTGCCAGATACCGGAAAACCCCCATATCAATTTTCCAGTGCCTCCCGAAAATGGGTATGCTACTAAATTTGTGTTTTTTGTTCTGCATTTGGAAAAAAAAACCTGTTCTTTTCAGCCCATTGTGGCAATGGGGAACTTACGAGATTCCCCTTTCCCCTGGGAGCATATCCTTTCTTCCCTTCAAAGGTGCCCTGGTGTCAGCAACAGGATTAAGGAAACAATCTATGCGGCCCATTATGGGGGCGGGGTGGGGTGGATGGGATTTCCGACAGGCTCTTCTTCCATATCCTTCATTAAGACCTGGATTTTGAAACAGAATCAGAGTAAAGATACCACATTTTCTCAGTCATTTACATTCTGTTTGTAGAGGATGAGACCGGAGGAGGAGAGGCAGGTGCGCCGCTAGCACCAGCAGCATGCCACACACTTTCAAGGCATTTTAAGAAGGCCTAGGAAAGGAAGAGTGATGACCTGGAGCTCAGTGAAGCTATCCTCCCTGGGCTACCTTAAACATCCCCTCTGTTTTCTCTACTGCATCCGCAATCTCCTTTCTGCTTAGGGTTTTGCCCTTAAAGCTCTTTCTACTCTAGAGGAGAGGTAGGCTTCTCTTTTTGTTTGCTGGGATTACTATTATTATTTATTATTATTATTATTTTAGAAGTATTTTCTGAAGCAGAGGAAGGGAAGGAGAAAAAGAAGCTGGGGTGACTCCCCGCCTTCAAGTCCCCAAACATGCCCGTGTATACCCCACCCATCATCCCTCAGGTCCCTAATTCCTAGTCAGTTCCACTAAATAAAAAGAATCAGGAAAATAAAGGAAAATCAGAAAGATTCAACTGTATGCCAAATAGGAGAGAAGAAGCAGTGATTGGCTGCCACGTGGTCCCTTTTCGGATTGGAATCTGTAATAGCTGGCAGAATGGCTGAAGGGACCAGCTAAAAATAGATCCGCACACATTTCTACTTTCTATATACATACGATTACCTATCTTAGACCATAATGGCATATTCCAACCCTATTTGTTTATTTATTGATTTAACACCATTAAATTATTATTATTTTGCTGACACGAAAACACAGCATGTCACAGCAAACAAGATATATATGCTTGATTTCGTATCACAAGTCGAACACTTTCCAAGCATCTAGGACTGCATGATGTATTTTCGAATGATACACACAGATCCAAGTAAGGTAGCCTTTTACAGTTGACAGATTATGATTTTGTCAATATGTATTGTTTCCAAATGCCGGCTGAGATCTTTTGGCACAGCACCCAGTATGCCAATGACTACTAGGACCGCCTGTACTGGTTTATGCCAGACCCTTTGCAGTTCAATGTTGAGGTCCTGATAATGGCTGAGTTTTCTCTGTTGTTTTTTCCTGAATATGACTGTCACCTGGTATGGCAACATAAATAATACAAACCTTTTTCTTTTCCACAATCGCGATGTCTGGTGCATTGTGTTCCAAAACTCTGTCAGTCTGGATTCGAAAGTCCCACAGTATTTTTGTGTGTTCATTTTTCACCACCTTTGCAGGCTTATGATCCCACCAATTCTTTACTGCTGGGAGGTGGTAGTTTTGACATAAGTTCCAGTGAATCATTTGGGCCACAAAGTTGTGCCTTTGTTTGTAGCCCATCTGTGCGATTTTATTGCAACAGCTGAGGATATGAGCCATGGTTACATCAGCTTCTTGCACAGTCTGCATTTTGGGTCATCAGCTGATTTTTCAATCCTGGCCTTAATGGCATTTGTTCTGATGGCTTGCTCCTGGGCAGCAAGAATCAGGACTTCTGTCTCCTTCTTCAGGGTTCAATTTGTGAGCCATAACCAGGTCTTCTCCTTGTCAACTTTTTCTTCAATTTTCTCAAGGAACTGCCCATGCAATACTTTGTTGTGCCAGCTGTCAGCTCTGGTTTGTAGTGCAGTTTTCTTGTACTGATTCTTTGTCTGCTGTGCTTTGAGAAGTTTCCAATTATTGGCTTCAATTAAAGCAGGTTCTTGACTTTCGTTGACATATTCTGCCAGGGTGTGTTTTTCTTCTTCAACTGCTTGTAAAAGTCCTCTGCCACCAGACTTTCTAGGCAGATAGAGCTGATCAACATCACTGTGAGGATGCAATGAACTATGAATGGTCATGAGTTTTCTTGTTTTTCTATCCAAATGGTCCAGTTCTGCCTGCATCCAGTTTATGATGCCAGCAGTGTATGTTATGACAGGTATGGCCCAGGAGTTTATGGCTTTGATGGTATTGCCTCCATTGAGCTTGCTTTTGAGAATTTTTCTGACACTTTGAATGCATTCTTTGCTGACCACAGTTTTCACATGTTCATGTTTGATGTTGTCCAGCTTTAGCATGCCCAGATATTTATAGGCCTCTGGCTGGTGACACTTTATCACTTCGCCATTGGGCATATTTATGCCCTCACTTTCAATGATTTTCCCCTTCTTTAGTGCCACTTTTGAACATTTGTCTAATAATAATAATAATAATAATAATAATAATTCCAAGAACTTGCAATTTTAAACATGCTGGCTGGCAAATTTGAGGAACTGCACTCCAAACTGTCCTTAATACCATTCTCACTCACAGATTCATTGAAGCTTTTGCTTTATAGAGATGGAAAGCAATTGTATCCTTTTGCAATTTTGTTATCTCGTACCAGCTTCTGTTTTAAGAATACTACCAGTCACAGGGAGGCAGGATATGGTTAAAATTGGGAACAGTCAGGGAAGGGAGCTTGAAAATTTTGCCTACCACTCCAGTCTCCTCACTCTACCCCAACAAGATATGAACATTAGTTTACCAGCAGTTACTCAGGGCATGCATAACTACCCCACACACACACACACCACTCCCCACCCCTCCCCACACACACACACTCAAAAAATTAAAGTGTTGTCAAGGCATGTTTTCATGAAACCACCACAAGTGTGTGTGCAGGAATTTCTGAAATGCAGTTGGTAGAATATGGAACATCATAGAGTAAGGTGTGTGTGTGCGTTTAAAAAGAACCAAGCAAACAAAGAACCATGATCTTGCAAAATGCTGTAATGAAGACAAACTGGCTGAGCAATCAGAAATCTAGTCATTAACTCAATGAAGGAGGCATATCCTCCACTTAAACCCTACCTAGAAAGTCACAAAGATGGATTTGTGGTTGCAAAGATTTCCTAAGCATGGAGCTCTATGACCTCATCACATGGGTGCATTTTCCAGTACAAGACATGTTCACATTAGTTCAGGAATAGAGCCCGTTGGATCCCATGAAATGATGTACATCTGCTTCTGATGGGGCTCCATCCTTGAACGGAAGTGAAAGTGACATAAAAGGGAACAACAAGGACATGGGAGGCTTCTTATTGAAAAGAACGGGGAGAAGCTGGGCAGCGATGCTTCCCCCCTGTAGGGTAGGTAAGGGGCAATGCAGGGTGCAAGGCAATGGCACCCTGCATCCAAAGCACCCAAAATGAAGTGTTGTGGAAGATTACACAGGGGGAGATAAAACTATTTCCCACTCTTAAATTATTTCAATTCAGCTTATTTAGTATAAATATGACTAATTTAGGATTTGGAGAGTGAAACCTGGAGAAGGGTTTAATGGAGATGTAGGTTTAATGTGAGGAAATGTCAGCTTTTAACTTTGTGTCACTGGCTGAAATTCCTCTTCTACACAATTGTTTCTACTTGTGAGTCATTCTGATCATTGTAATGCTAGCCCATTATGTTGGCAGAGAGGAGAATTTAGGAAATAGAAGTAATTGAGCTGGAGATTACCATTTCCTTGAGTGATACAATGTGCCATCACTCTTGCGTCATCTGAAGAGGCGTTTGATCCATATGCAAACTTTGAAGGGCAATCTACCCCTTTTGCTATAGGACAATTCTTTCCCCAATCGTCAACTCTTTAATAAATAATGAATAAACTTTTATTTGTATACTGCTCTGTCTCTCCAAGGGGATTCAGGGCAGTTTCCAGCATAGGTCAAACATTGCAAATTACAGACATAAAAATATACAAGTAATCATTATAAACAAGAACATAATACTATAAAACAGCCATGCACATTTAAAATTAAAAACCAGTTCAGTCCTACTCTTTCAGAAGCCTTTTTGACATTGGCCACGGCCCTTTTGCCTTAATATTACTAAATGTGTGTGATCCAGAAAAGTTTCAGGGTTTTTAAAAAGACAAATCTGATAAGTGAGAATTATGATCCTTTGGCTGCATTTTTGCCAAAAGAAAAAATGAAGATGGAAACAGTTTCTTGGAGATCAGAAGAACAGACTGGATACATGAGTGACAAATCCTATAAGCTACAGTCTATATACCGTTAAAGAAATATTTCTGAGCATAGGTCCCCAGGCTGTTTGAGAATAATATAAAGCATATTTGTTCTCAAAGCACCATGGTATTAACACAAAATGGCCATTGAGACAAATTGGTCTCTTTCTGGCTAAGCTGCATGAGAATTTACTCGTAAAAGACAACTAGAATACCAGTCTCTTCCTGACTAAGCTGTTAGGAAATTTACTGGTAAAGGATAACTAGAATTCCTCTACAGCCAAAAAACACACAAGCTGCAAAATATTCTCTTATCAGGACACACATTCAGGAATATGCAATTAAAAGGGGTGGAGAAAAATAATTCCATTTACATCTGAGTTGACAAGGCTGGGGCTGAACTTGAAAAACATATCCATTCTGGAAGAAAAATGCTTTGCCAGCAATCTACAGGTGTGCACCACATGAGCAGGTGAAAATGAGAGACACAAGGAGCGTGATAGCAGCTGTCTCTGTAATACATTTGGCACCAGAGGTGTTCGTGCATCTGTTCTATGCTCTGATCTATTTTTTAAAGTCTTGACAACTTTTGTGGTGACATTTTAACAGCTGAGTGTCTCTGTATAATAAAATAATTTGGAAGGTTCTTTAAAGATATCTTGGGTCAAGTTGTGATTGTAAACCCATTTATATTTAGAGTATGTATGCAGATGACAGCACATTCAAATATCTGAACATTCTCCCCTCACTGGTGCATGTGACATTTTATTAAATATTTATTATTTTATTCCATTTTATTAAAGACAATTTAAAGGCATTAGAGGAGCAAGGGCTGCTGTCCTACCCCATTTTAATAGAGATTTGATAACACTAAATGACTCACAGAGCTGACTGGAGTGAACATAGACCCATGCTGCTTAACACAGTTTGAACTGCATTAACAAAAGTCACGCATTGCTCTGAATTCTCCCCAGGAATTTGGCCCAAACTGCAACTTTTATCCTTTGTAAGCAGTTGAGCCAATTCTGAGATGGAATCAGCCACAATTGTTTGCATGACCATCCCATGTTTCCCAGGCTTAGGGGCACGGGATGACACTTACTATCCCCATTTTGTCATCTTGGTGGCCAGCAGCTGCCATCACTTGGTAGCCATCACTTACCACTTGGAATGGATCTAAATATCTGTGGAATGTCCAGGGTGGGACAAAGAACTCCTGTCTGTTGGAGCTAGGTGTGACTGTTTCAGCTGGCCACCTTGATTAGCATTTGATGGCCTGGCAGTTTTTGATGAGCCTTGTTAGAAATGCTAGACCACTCTGACAACCACCATGTCAGACTATACAGAGAAGCCATTGAAATCCCTAAGCATGTGGACAATTTCAGCAGAAAGGAGAAAACCATAAAAATGAAACAAATCTGGCTACCAGTATTAAAAAAACCTCTAAAATTATAACAGCAAAACAATGTTCAAACACAGGGAAAATCTAGAGAGGAAACAATCAGGGACGGCTGATCACCTCTCAACAAAGGATTCCCCCAGGCACTAGCAAGCAACACCAAAAACTACCAGGCCATCAAATACTAATCAAGGTGGCCAGTTGAAACATTCACACCTAGCTCCAACAGACAAGAGTTCTTTGTCCCACCCTGGACATTCCATATATATATATATATATATATATATATATATATATATATATATTCCCCATTTTCCTAGTTCCAACAGTCCTCACAACCTCTGAGGATGCTTGCCATAGATGCAGGTGAAATGTCAGGAGAGAATGCTTCTAGAACATGGCCATATTGCCCAAAAAACCTACAACAACCGAATCCTTGCTTTCTTGCTCAATCAGATGAGATAAGAGAATGAAATTGGGAGAGGCAGGAAAGCAGGGCTCTGGGGCAGAGAGGGAGCAGAAAAGGCAGAAGTGAAGAGAGAGATCCACCAGCCTAGCCCCTTCCTGCTTCCCTTGTGGCACGAGCCTCAATTGGCCTGGTCTTAATAGGAGCTTATAAAGTTCTTATTAAGCCCAGCACAACTGAGATCAATGCTGCAAGAGTAGCAGGAAGGAGCCAAGATCCATCCTTCCTCCCAAACACCTTGCAAAACCAAGTGCTGAAGGGAGCAGTTGGGGGAATTGCTTTAAAGGCAGAAAACATGACAATTTTCAGAGTGTTCTATCAGTTGTAGCCTTTTTGGTAGAGTGTAATTGGATGAGGAAGCTGGAAACAAGAGTCAGTCCTGGGGATAGACATTCTGAATGCTTATCTGCGCCCATCTCATGTTCAATGTGACAATCCTCAGTGCTTCATATAAAGTATTTCAGTAACGTTCCCACAGTTCAGCCAGTCTGTCAGTGTTACTGACACGTACTGCAGAAATCTACTTAGAAATAAGAAAGCCTCCATCTTTGAAAAAGTACTCCACCAACACTGTACTCCAACCACTAATGTATGTTAGCCATAGGATATATTTACACTGTCATCACTTTAATTGCCATGACTCAGTGCTATGGAATTGTGGGAATCATAGCTTTACAAGGTATTTTCTCTTCTTGGGCAAAGAGCATTGGTAACTTAACATACTACAAATCCCTGTATTCAGTAGCACTGAGGCATGGCAATTTAAAGTGATATCAAACTGCATTAATTTTAAAGTGTAGATAGGTTAAAGGTAAAGATTTTCCCAACATTAAATCCAGTCATGTCTGACTCTGGGGGTTGGTGCTCATCTCCATTTCTAAGCCGAAGGGCCAGCATTGTCCGTAGACACCTTCAAGGTCATGTGGCCTGCATGACTCCATGGAGCACCATTACCTTACCTATTGATCTACTCAAATTTGCATGTTTACTAACTGCTAGGTTGGCAGAAGCTGGGGCTAACAGTGGGAGCTCACCCCACTCCCCAAATTTGAACTGGTGACCTTTCGGTCAGCAAGTGCAGCAGCTCTGTGGCAACTGCAGCAGCTCAATCCACTGCACCACGAGAGGCTCCAAAGTGTAGATATCCCATAACAAACCCCAAACAAACCCAGTCACAGTTAACACTATGAAATGTGCAGGCTTAAAGCTGCTTAAAAGTTTTCTTAGCTATGATTTCCCAGCCAAGACTTTTCTCATTGCAAATTAGCCTTTCTCCAGATTTCTCAATAATGCAGAGCCAGGCCTTGGTATGAAGAAATTGCCAGAGTGCCCTAAACCATTTGAAATTCTATTTTGTTATCCTGGCTTCAAAAGTCTACAGTAAACAGGTGGGATTTTTCTTCTTCTCCTCAAAAGTCATGATTACTTTGAGCAGTCAGGCCCCCTCTAGATCATTTTGCCAAGTTTAATGCTACACATTTCCCCATGATTGTATTTGCAACAGCAGCCATCTCAGCAAGATTGTTAATACACATAAAGGCTATGAACCTGAATTAGGAAAAAAGAAATTGCTGCCCAGTTTCTGGCTGCATTCCGAAACTAATGTATTTTAGCGCCATTTCATCTCACTGTGTTCAACTGGTATGGAATGCTGCTGAACTTTTTTCTTTTAAAAATGCACAGAATATTTCAGGGTAATATCACCCAAAAAAGCAATCTTATGCATGCCTGCACAGAAGTAAGTACCAATATGTTTACTGTGATTTGCTATAGCCACACTGCACAATTATAGCACTTTGACTCCATATTAACTGCAATGGCTGAATGCTATGGAAGTCTGAAATTTATAACTTTGAGATGTTTACCCTTCCTAGGCAGAGAGCTCTGCTACCACAATAATTTCATGCCTCAGGAATCAATAGGATGGAACCATAGCAGTTAAAGTGGCATCAGACCACTATAATTCTGCAGTGTGGATGGGAGGTTTATCCCAGATAACTGTTAATAGCAGCCTCCTCCAACTACGGGATTCTAATATGTTTCAAACTGTGCCATTGACTCTACCTGCTGAGATGAATTAATGGTATTATACATTACTGGATACAAATCACCCCCTCCAAATATCAGATAAGGAGGGTAGGGGACTGTTGTTATATGGAAGTGTATCAAGATTGATAGTTCAGACTACAAAAGGGGACTTGGAAAACTTTGGGCTGTCATACTTATGACACATCATGCCATGCCATGGTTCTTTGGAAAAGACCATAATGCCCAGTAAAGTGGTAGGTACTGGAAAAGAAGAAAACCCACATTACAAGTAGATTGGCACAATAAGAAAAGCCATAATCCAGAGCTTGCCACACATATATAGGGATATTTTTGGCCAGGGCTCTTGGATTCTAGCATCCATAAAGTCACCATTAAGTTGGTGCTTTCTTGATAGTACACATCAGCAACAAAGGATCAGAAAAGTATTTGCATGCATGCATTTATATGTATCAATGCACATTCAGGAATGAAGACTCATTTAACTGGAACTATAATGTTTTTTACAATAGTGAGGATGACTATCTCCAGGAGAATACTGTGTCTGCTCAGTTTGCTATCCAAGTGCTTAATATTAATGGGCAACTACAAAGTCTCTCCATTTTCATCCTTCATATGTTTTTTTAAAAAAAATCTGCAAACTGGGCCTGCCCTGTTCATCAAATAATGAACTATCTCCCGGTAAAACAAGAGCATGTATTGTAGGCAGGAAAGCTGTGGACATAGGATCATGAGGCCATGTACTAAACGGTGATAAAAGTTTTACAGAATTTGCCAAAGATGTGACTAGTTTCTTCTGAAGTTTGACTTCTTGAACCTTATGATTTTTTAGTAAAAGTGCTCAGAGGGAGATACTAAGGTCCCAAAATGTTCTGAAGAAAAGGTTCTAACTTCTAAAAAGACTATGAAGTGTCTGAATGTGAGGCAGCTTATTCTTTTCAATGTTCTTGCTGTACACATAGATATATTTGGCATTAAATGTGGAAGCATAATGCCCTTGACTATTATTTTAAATAAATTTTGGCTCATCCTTTATCATTTTCCCTGCTTCTTATTCCAGGTGGCCGCCACTCAAAATGTGCTCAACTCAACCACCTGTTGAATCAAGCTCACCACATTAAATCAAATTGTTCTGTTGACTAAAGAATGAAGACCTCAAGGACACAAGAAGAGCCCCGTTGGAACAAACCAAAACTCCATCTAATACACTATTCCTGTTTCTAGTGGTAGGCAGCCCAATAAAACCAGAGATATACAGTTAAGAAGCCATCTTCTGTTATTTGTACTCAGCATTTGTTATTTAGAGAGTATATTGTATTCTTAGAATCAAATCTTCACTAGAGCTAAGTACAACCACAAGCTGATTCAAATCTCACTCACATACAAATATGTCTGGAAGAGAATCAAATACGCTATTCTAATGTAAGCCATTTTGTCATGTCTATATCTACTAGACTTGTTCAATCTGGGTAAACCACAATCTGTTTTCGTGTCCTGGATTTTTTTTGGGGGGGGGGGATTGGGAGCCTCCTGAATTTGGGGGGGGGGGGAATACAAGATGCTAAAAGATTTGTTTTCTGTCTGTCTCATTGGTTGCAATGGGGAGGCTTCCCACAGGCTCCCCTTCCCATCATTTTAGGCATTGTTTGTCCTTATATCCTTCATTAAGACCTGGATTAAAAGCATCAAATTTAAGACACCACTCCTTCTGCAATTCTTTCCCTTCTCTCTGTAGAGGAGATCAAGTTTAATGCTTTGTTAAAGCTGCTTCTACTCTAGAGGAGACAGGAGCTGCAGACGCTCACACACTCTCTCTGCAGCAGGCAACTTTCCAAGACATTTTAAGGAGGCTTCTCAAGTTCCCAGGGGAGGAAGAGGGATTGACCTGGAGGTATCCTACCCTGGGCTTCCTTTCAAAAGCCTTCTCTTCTCTCTTGATTTGGAGGCAATGGAGTGGTGCCTTTTTCTCACTTGAACTTCAGTCTCCTTTCTGCTTCATGTTTAATGCTTTGTTAAAACTGTTTAATGGAGATAAGAGCTGCCGGTGCACATGTTCTCTCTTTGCAGCAGGCAGTTTTCCAAGGCATTTTAAGGAGGCTTCCCACTTCCCAGGGAAAGAAGAGGGATCCTCCAAACCAACCAACCAAACCAAAGGAAAACATCCATAACGAATCTATGCACAAACCTAATATCTACTTACTTGGAAATATGCCCCAGGTAAACATTGAGTGGATTTGAACGGGGTTACATAATAAGCTCACTCTGGATTTAATGGAATGTGACCCCAGACTCACACAACCCATGATGCTTCAGGAGACAGGTCATCTTTGGTGGTTTCCATTGAGAAAATGCTATTGATGATGGCATTAGGCATAAGACACCAAGACACCCCGAAGTTTCTTAATGCCCTTCATCTACTCTTCCACCCCCAGTACACCATGAGCATTTCTTTTCTTTCCTTCTTCATATTTTGTTTTTCCTATCCTACACTGCATATGAGGTATCAAGGGTCTCAAAGGTGACACCTGAACTTATTTGATCCTGCACCAGGTTGCTATTTCTCCTTTCCAGGTTCAACCCAACTTAAATAGGCTTTAGTCAAATAAATAGGTCTGTGCTCAACTAGAATGCATATCAAATAGTTCTATCTTATCTTTTTGGTTTGTTAAAATATTTATATCCTACCCCATACCACAAGATCACAGAACAGTACACAGTTAAATTCAGTTTAGTACAATATAAATTTAAAGCACAAAGGAGCATGTGAAAAAGACAAAAGCTTGCTAAGAAGAGTTTAAAATCTGTCTAAAAGTGGGGAAAAATTCATCCCCAAAGGCATTGATAAAAAGTTATGTATTAACTTTAATGTGTCAATAAAGTTTTGATTTACTCATTTTATTATCCATACCCTCAGATTTTATTAGCGTCCTATATGAAGCCATGTAGACCAACTCCATATTATTGACTTTCTACTTTTAACGTTGTGCATCTCTGATCTTAATGTTAATGGGGGTTTTTTTAAAAAAAAAACCCACTGTTTTTAATGTTTTACAGTTTTGAAGTCATGGTCTTTGACAGTAATAATAAAATTCATTCAAACTGGCGCTGGAAAAAAGCCAGGACTGGCACTCAACAGGTCTCCAGAGAAAGCACATTGCATTACCAAGGTGCCACCAGCTGAGAAGATCCTCTTCAGTGTCATTTCAGAATGTATTGCTTCCATTTGTGCACTGTGTGATCTTACATAATCCCACTAATATTCATAGACATGGATTACTATATTTTATACAGGTACATAAATACTCTATTGGTGCTATTATGTGTCTTCAAATCATTTCCAACTGCAGGAAATTCTAAGGAAAACTAATCACAAGGTTTCTTGTTGAAAATTGCTGGGGAGTAGTACCTCTGCCTTGCTCTGAAGCTGAGAAAGTATGACTTGCTGGATCCTCAGTGGAATTCCATGGCTGAGCAGGGATTTGAACCCTGGTGTCCACAGTCCTAGCCCAACACCCAAACCCATTAGTAGATGCCAAACCTAGGTTTGTAGATCAAAGCCCTGCAGATACCTTTTGCAGTTAAATACCATTGTCAATTACCTAGTTAGAGTGTTCATAAACTGATTATTAGTAATTAGGTAAGCTGCAATTGTCTCAGGTCCAATTTTGGGTTAAGTAATGCAGAAGTGGCTAAACTGCATACATTTTCTGTAATTTTCCCTTGAGAGTAAGAAAATAGCTAAACTGCATACATTTTCTGCAATATGCACTTCTATGCTTATCAGCAAAATTGCTGATTAATTTCTAGATTGACAAATATACTATACATTAATTCTCTTTAATATTTTCAGCTATTAAATATTATGTTTTTGGAACAGCTTTGACACATATAACCAAGTCCGCATAATATCACAAGTGGCTCTGTATCATCTTAAAAACAAACCATTTATCTTGAATGATGCCAGGTGTGAAGTTCAGGTTTTATTTCATTTCATTTGGCCCACAAAAGAGCTAACTGCACAATTTTTTTTTCCTTTTCTGCCACCAAGGGTCAAGGAAATTAATATGGTTACCAGACCAAGGCAGGTCAGGAGGAAACTGCAGAGATTTTATTTAAGGCCCTGGGCAGAAGTGATGCTCCATTTGTATCTTGCTTCTTCCATTAAACAGAGGTGACATTTTAGTCCGAAATAGATTTCCCTAGGAGGATAGTTTATAGACAACAAAGGACACATCTTTACTGTTTAAAAGACGATTTTACTCCTTACTATCACACGATAAAGGTCATCTGACTGTAGACTGTGGTGTCTTTATTTGGGAATTAAATGTTGCATGCCATAGTGGAAAACCTTCTCACAGGCTTTCCCCTCAAAGAGAGCTAGCATAAGTTGTTTGTGATCCTTTAAGCCTGTGAACAAACCACAGTTCTTCTAAATGCTGATGAGATTTTTGGAGCAATGTATTTTATATATACACAGAGAATAATGTGGGGTGTTTTTTTTGTTAGCTTCTCTGATTATTTCACTTTTTAGAAAGCTATGGTGTAGTATCACAATGTTATTGTGCACATTCAGCAAGAGTAAGGCAGAAACTTAGAAAAATCTCTTGTTTGGACTACAACATCCAGCGGCACTGCTGGCTGTAGGATTCTGGGAATTGTGTTCCAAAAATTGTTACAAATCTGTAATGAAATCACCCAATAGTTGTTATTGTTGTGTTTATGTTTATTATGTTTATTTATAACCTGCTTTCTCTCTCCACAAGAGACTAAAAGCAACTGGATCATATGCAGAATACCTTTGAATAACAGGTGTTGTGGCAAATGCCTATGACATGTCCACTGACTTTTGGTAGGAATGTGAAAGTCATGGAAGAAAGAAGAGCAACATGATTGTTCTCTGTTTCTTCATTATTTATCAAAGTGTCAGTAAAGGAACAATCTGTAATAACAAAACAAAGCTTTAATTTCATAAGTAAAAGTCTACAGTGTTGAAGTTATTAGCGTCATGCTAGACTTGGTTCCTGATCAGACCAGAAGATTGCTGAGGGAACTTAGGCAAGTCACCTCATTTCTCTCTCTCAGAGTGTGGAATTACTGCAGAATTAATGAAGTTTGACACTACTCTAGCTGTCATGCCTCGATGCTATGGATTCATGGGAGTTGTAGGTTTACAAGTTCACTGACAAAGAGTTGATGCCCCATCAAATTACAAATCTCAAACTTCAAATTCCCCAACTTTGAGCCATTGCACTTAAAGTGATGTTAAACTACAATAATTCTACTGTGTAGATGCACCTTCAGAATAATCCACCTTACTAAGTTGCTGGAAGGGTGTAAAATAAGGTTTATAGAACCTTGTGAGGGCCGATCCACAGAGTCCCTATATCACAGGGTCTGATCCTAGAATATCTGCTTAGCCCAGGTTTTCTAGCAATGTGGATGCATATAATCCATTTCAAATCAACTGATCTTGGATCAGATCCTGGGATATAAGGACTGTGTTGAAGGGGCCTGAGTTAACCTAAGCAAACCAAATGAAGAGTATGGTATATTGATAGTGTGTGTTGGTAAATATCATATCAACATAGATATACAGTAGGCCTGTGCGGTTTCGTTCGTTAATTTCGTAATTCGTAAAACATTCGTTAATTTTTGCATTTACGGTACGATAACAAAACATATTTTCAAACCCGGAAGGGTTTTTAAATATCGAAACGGCAACTCCCACAGTATTTACGAGCTTTCGCCCGTTTTGTAAATGGGGCGGGCGGGGCGAAGGGGCGGCGCGAGTGCACACCCAGTGAGCCAAGCACCGCCCCTGCCTGTTGGGCGCCCGGCCCGCGCGCGCTCACCCTTACAACCGGCCTCCGCGCGCCATCCAATCGGCTCCGGCTCCTGCGCCCTCCTCCTCCTCCTCCTCCTCCTGGCACTTCCTGCAACACAGCTGGGAGGAGGAGGAGGAGGAGGAGGAGGAGGAGGAGGGCGCAGGAGCCGGAGCCGATTGGATGGCGCGCGCGTGCTCACCCTTACAACCGGCCTCCGCGCGCCATCCAATCGGCTCCGGCTCCTGCGCCCTCCTCCTCCTCCTCCTCCTCCTCCTGGAACTTCCTGCAACACAGCTGGGAGGAGGAGGAGGAGGAGGAGGGCGCAGGAGCCGGAGCCGATTGGATGGCGCGCGGAGGCCGGTTGTGTGAGTTTTCAGGGCTGTATGAGAGTATGACCATGTTCCAGAAGCATTCTCTCCTGACATTTTGCCCACATCTATGGCAGGCATCCTCAGAGGTCTGTTGGAAACTAGGAAATGGAGTTTATCTATGGAATGTCCAGGGTGGGAGAAATGAAAGCCATTCAATGCTAATCAAGGTGACCATTACTGCAACATTCACACTTACAAAATGTTTTGTAAATATTTACGAAATTTCGTAAATAACAAAACATTTTTTTGGAAAGTTTTGTAAATATTTTAAATATCGAAACAAAAAAACACCCCAATTACAAATCGATTTTAGAAACAAATTTTTTCTTGATCAAACAGGCCTAATATACAGATAGCATTTTGTTTTTTCTTGTATGGCATAACTATGGGCCAAAACAATTTAAAATATACTTTTTTCAGTAATTCATAAAGTATGAACAATACAATTCCCCACAGGATTGAAAACCCTGGGTTTTAAGCATTTATTGTACATACTTGATATACTACAAGCACTGTGTCTAGAAAAAGTGTGGAGCTATCCTTATTAAGTAAAAATCAGTAAAATGTTTTTAAAATGAAACAATGCCATCCCACGGATACCAAGAATATATCCTGATCATGAAAGTAAAAACACCAGAGCTAGGACTGAGGGGTAAAGAATTATAATTCATTATTTATTTATTTATTTATTTATTTATTTATTTCCAGCATTTCTATCCTGTCCTTCTCAACCCCCGAAGGGGGACTCAGGACGACTTACATTTGGCACAATTTGATGCCATTAAATATAGCAAAGCAATATAATAACAATTAAAATAAATAGAATATTAATTAAAACAATAAAAACAGTATTAACCACCGTATCACCATTCCAGTCAAATTCCATACAAAGCACTATTTATGCCTGCTGTCCAAAAGCCTGGTCTCAGTACCATGACTTCAATTTATTCCTAAAAGACAGAAGGGATGAAGCTGATCTTACCTCGATGGGAAGTGAGCTCACAGGTGGGGGGCTATAGCCAAGAAGACCCAGTCTCACATCCCCACCAGATGTATTTGCGACGCTGGCAGGAGCGAGAACAGGGTCTTCCCGGATGATCTTAGACTGCAAGGCGAGATGTAGTGGGATATGTGCTCAGACAAGTAAGTTGGGCCAGAACCGTATAGAGCTTTATATGTCAAACCCAGCACTTTGAATGGAGTTCAGAAGTGGATCAGCAGCCAGTGGAGCTGACACAACAAAGGAGTGGTGTGCTCCCTGTATGTCGCTCCAGTTAGTAATTTGGCTGCAGCCTCTTGGACTAGTTGAAGTTTCCGAACAGTCTTCAAAGGCAGCCCCACATAGAGTGTGTTGCAGTAATCTATTTGGGATGTAACAAGAGCATGGGCCACTGTTGCCAGATCAGACTTCCCAAGGTATGGGCACAACTGGCGCATAAGTTTTAACTATGCAAAAGCTCCCGTAGCCACTGCTGAAACCTGGGTTCCGGGCTCAATGATGAATCCAGAATCACTCCCAAGCTGCGAAGCTGCGTCTTCAGGGGGAGTGTAACCCCATCCAACACAGGCTGTAATCCTATGCCCTGTTCAGCCTTTCAACTGACTAGGAGGACCTCTGTCTTTTCTGGATTCAATTTCAATTTGTTAGCCCTCTGTTGGGGTTCAGCCTGATCCTGATCTGTGTGAACCAGATTCTCTGATAGTTTTTCCAACTGAGCAAGCTCTCCCTGACCCTGACAGTGTGGAATCTGTTGTTGATGCAGAGGTCAGCGGGGATGAAAATGAAACTCAACAGCTGGAGGAAAATGTTTTGGAAGTTAGCCGTGATATCACTAGCCGTGATATCTCTCCACCTGGGGTTTTTAATGAGGCAACAGATAGTTAGAGACAGAAGTGTTTCCCAGTTTCTACGAAGGTCACATCGTTTACAGGAGAGACAGGCCCAGACGTCAAAGTCAAGGGGCGTTTCAAAGAATAACTTCTTTGGTTTAAGAGGCCTCCTGCCGGGTGCCTCTTTAGATCAAGCAACGTTTGGGACTGTGGCTGTGCCTTGGCAGAATTCCTGTGTTTCATGGCCGGTAATCCCAGAGGCTTAGTTATCAAGTTCATGGTTAGTAAAAGGCTAACAGATTCCTGGTTCTTGTATTGTGGCTTTTGGCTTTTGCTCAAGTTCAGAGATTCTACTGACTGCTGTGTTTTTCTGTGGCTTTTTGACATTGCATTTACCTTTCTTTTGTAACCAATTTTTAATCAATAAACAAAACAAGGATTGCTTTTCCTACAGTCCAGTGTGGTGGATTTAATCTTATGGTCTCGTTTCTTGAACTGGGATGCAACACCCTCATCCATTCCGACACAGCAGTCAAGCACCGGTTCAAGCTCTGAAGAGCCTCCTTAGTAACGGGTGGAAAGAAGTGACAGATTTGGACGTCATCTGTGTACAGATGACATCATGCTCCGAAACTCCGGATGATCTCACCCAACAGCTTCATGTAGATGTTAAACAACATCAAGGACAGTACTAAACCCTGAGGGACTCCATAAGACAATGGTTGTGGAGTCAAACAGGTGTCACCCAATAACATCTTCTGGGACTGTCCCTCCAGGAAGGACTGGAGCCACTGGAGAGCAGTACCTCCAAGTCCCATTCCTGCGAGACATCCCAGAAGGATACCGTGGTCAACAGTATCAAAGGCCACGGAGAGGTCCAGCAGAACTAACAGGGACACACTCCCCCTGTCTAGCTCCAGGAATAGATCATTTACTAAGGTGACCAAGGCTGTTTCAGTTCCATGTCCTGACCTAAAGGCAGACTGTACTGGATCTAGATAATCAGTGTCTACCAAGAATCCCTGGAGTTGCAAAGCCACCAAACGTTCCATGACTTTACCCAAATAGGGGAGATTGGAAACTGGCCGATAGTTGACTAATTGGGTGGGGTACAGTGATTGTTTTTTCAACAGCGGTTTTATAACAGCCTGTTTTAGGCTGGCTAGAATTCTGCCCTCCTGTAAGGAGGCATTAACCACCACCTTAACCCACTCTGCCAACCCCCCCCCCCCCGGCTTCTTTTATCAGCCAGGATGGGCAGGGTTCTAGGATGCATGTGATAGGCCTCGCTTCTCCAAGGGTCTTGTCCACATCCTCGAGCTGAACCAATCAAAATGAATCCATTAAAACCGGACAAGCAGATGCTCGTGCTACATCCTCAGAGACAGCCATTAATGTGGTGTCAAAGTCGGAATGGATCAGAGTGACTTTGTCCATAAAGAAACAAGCAAATGCTTCACAGCAATTACCTACAACTCCATTTTGGAATGAGGGTGCAATGAAATTCCTTTCCAGGTATCATGTAATGAGAAATAATAAAGTTATATTGATGAGATGCAGGGGTAAAAGACCATGCGATGTCTAGATGTTTCTGGACTTCAATTCTCACAAACAGCTATGCTATGGGGTTGCTGAAACTTGCAATCCCACAACACATGGAGGGCTACATGATTTCCTCCAATAGTGTGATGAATAACATTTTCTAGTTATTTTCAAAAATTATTAGAAAGCATTTTTGAAGGAAGTGTAGTATCAATGCTTTTGCAAGTCAGTTTTGGTGCCCTCTCAAATAGACAGCAATAGAAAAATAAGTGGAACAAGTAAGATAGCAGAATAGGGTGCCCCGTTCCCCCAGTATTGCAATGAGTGTAATATTACCTTTCAAATATTGTAATGTATAGTTTGATTTTAGACATTAACTCTAGATTTTGACTTCTGGAGTCATATTTCAATCCTTCTACATCTGAAGCATAAGACAAGAAGAGACATGTCCTCAGCTGCTGTTATCAGCCTGGAGCTCTCCAGTTGCCATTTGAGAGGAAGAGCAACTACTACAACAACCCTCTCTTGAAGCTTCCAACATGCCAGACGGTTTGCACATGTCTTGCTGTTTCAGGCGCCTGTATAATTATGGTACCTCTGAGAGCTAAAACAAATGCTTGGTAGAGGAAAGAACAACAGCGAGATCATTTGTGGCAAGCAAAGCTCTTGATTAAATAGAGTTCAGTCATGCACCTCTGCTCCAATGGTGGTTTCCCTTGTATCACCAGATCCCTAGAGTCATTCTTATTTAAAGCAGCAACTGCTGGCAGCTGACTTAGACAAATCTGACTGGAGGAGCAAATATTGCCAGATGGATTGGTAAAGCTCAGCTGGCATGAGTTCTGAGGCCACATTCCAGATTCCCTCTGCCTAGAAGCGATCATCTGGCTTTTTCAAGGCAATCCAAGACTGGAAGGTAGGAAACCTTTGTGAGTTGAAAGCAAGTGAAAGATCTACCAGCTGACTTGCTTGTACTGGGCAGGAAAAGCATACTGCATTTCCAGTCTCTATGGCACTCAGAAGCCTATGAAGAACCTGCCAGAAACATCAGAGATCTTTGCTGGAAGAGCTTTAATTTTTGTTTGTTTTTAAATAGTTATCCAATCTGTGAAGATCCTCCAAGCAAAATTTTTAAAAGGGTTTGACTGGCTGCTCTTGACTTTCCTTTGTAAACATCCCAGAACCTGGTATGAATGCTTGACCAAAATCGTATCAAGTTATTTGTGTTACTTGGAGGTTAAAGCCAAACATAATGGGGATTAGAGCTGGTAAAAAAACCTCATGGCTGTTGCTCACTTCTTGTTAAAGGGTTTTCCACCTAGAAAAGCAATAAAGCACTTTGGTGATGCTGGTAGCAGTTTTTGGAAATGATAGCTGTTACTGTCACATATAAGCCTCCTGTGACATAGCGGCTCATCCACAGACTTGTGTGAACCAGCTTTTAGTGCTGAGTAATCATTTATAACTGGAATAAATGAGGGTGCATCCAAACTGTCGAATGAATGGCGTTTGACACCACTTATAGTCACCATAGCTCAATGCCATGAATTCATGGGTGTTGAAGTTTCACAAGATCTTTAGTCAATACGGTATGCTTTTATTTTATTTTGTGTCAAAAGCATTGCATAGATTGTTGTAAAGCAGTACGCCTGGATTGGAAAGATTAGCCGTTTACCAGAAATGTTGCCTAGGGGACGCCCAATAGTATACTCAGCATTAGAGAAGGCTCTTTCTGTGTCCCCTATATGTTGTGCTAGTGCTTCACCAAGCTACAAATCCCATGGTTCCATAACACTGAGCTATAGCAGTTAAAGTGATGTCAAACTGCATTCATTCCACAGTATAGGTGCATCCTAAGTGAATACAGTCTGTCAGGTTGATCCCATCATACTTATAAGTAAGCCTAATTCACAGATTTCAAAGGGATTTACTTTCCCTATGTAAGCTTTTTTTAAAAAAAAAATAGTTCCTAAATGGTAAAAAAGCTTTGTGGGGTTTTAACTTAAAAAATTCTATGTATGAAAAAGAGAATTGACTCTGTGTGGCAGAATGGTTCTGCTATTACCCACATTAAAAACAGATTAATGAGGATTTTTAAAAAGAACAGTCTTTCTATCCACATTGTTTACTGTGTATATTTAAACAGATTTCTTACTATGTCCCATGTTGACAGTTACTAATGCATGAAGATTATAAACTGCTTAAATCTAAGGGTTTTTTTGTTTTGTTTTTTTAAAATCAATTTTGGGGGGATAGTTCCTGTGTAAGTTGACTAAATTATTCATTTCACCCTTGCGTATTGACTTTTAAGAAATATCTGTTAAGTACTCTGGAGAACACAGATATATCTATCTGCTTTTGCTCTGTAGAGTCCTAGAATAGCAAATGGGACCAAGTCAACGCAAGCTGAAAGCTGAAACAGTTGGCATTCGTTACAAATCAATGGCACCCATGAAGAAGAGTGGTTATTTTTCTTGTCTCAAAAACACATGAAAGAAAATCCTACATTGCAGTATCACATAGAAAATCTAGACAAAACAGCTGGAGGACTGCCTTGGTTTGAATGAAGACTTGGGAACTCATGTACTTGCAAATTATTTTGTTTCATTACATGATAAGAACTGCCATAGTTTACATCAAATGTAAGGTACAATCTATCCACACAGACAGCACAGCATATAGGAGAGTAGTCCAAGAATCTGTTCCCCAGTGGTGATTGATGGTTGAATCTATACTGGTTGAATCTACACTGTAGAATTAATGTAGTTCGACACCATTTTAACTGCCAATGCCATGATTCAATGCTATAGAAACCTGGTTTGTTTTAGTTTGTTGTGGCACCAGCACTCTTTTACAGTGAAAGCTAAAGACCGTTTAAAACTAAAACTCCCATGATGCTATAGAATTGAGTCATGGCAGTTTAAATGGTGTCAAATTGCATTAATTCTACACTGTAGGTGCATCCCACATGAGCAGTACTGGGAATCTTTTCTAGGTTTTATCCTGAATGTCACAGGGAGCACCCATGCTGCAGAACCTATTTTGGGATCAGGGTTCCGTTATCAAAAAAAAAAAAAAAAACGGATCCAAGATTATGAATTATGAGGTGTTGTTCCATGGGGACATGCAATGTTCTCGATTTGCCTTTTCTGTTTTTCCCTGTAATAACCCTTCATGGATTTCTTTGGAATGTTGCATCACCTTACCTTGGACTCCAGGAAACAATGCATCCAAAGAACCCTAATCCTTTTACAATGGACTAGAGCAGTGCTTCTCAGCCTGGGGTCCTCAGATGTTTTTTGCCCACAACTCCCATAAATCCCAGGCAGTTTACCAGCTGTTAGGATTTCTGGGAGTTGAAGGCCAAAAACATCTGGGGACCCCAGGTTGGGAACCACTGGACTAGAGAGACTTGGGGAAAACACACATTGGAGCTATGGAGGTCCTTTTTCCTGTTTCACCTGATATGATCTGGGAATGTTTCCTCTTCCTTGCACCAAGATAGACCCATCCTTATGGCATCCCTTGAGATGGCAATCACCCTAAAGCACCCATTGTTTATCTGGACTAACACCTTTGTTTACATCAGAACCAGAACATTAACATCATTATCAATTGCCACATCACATTACTTTCTGATTGTTCCCCCCCCCCCCCTCAAGGGAGGATCAATAAATGGACAGGCTCTTCAAAAGAAACCAATTACAGTTTATTAAAGTTTCACACCTAATAAAGAGCCAACCATTGATAACATTGGACAGAACCCTGGACCACACACAGAGTGAATCCTAGTTGGACAGTTTCTAAGCCAAACAGGAGCCAACACAGTAGACTTGAATTGCCGTCAAAATGTAATAAATATGCTCTGTATTCGTAATTGTGGTATGTTAGTTCTTTAGAGTGCTGTCTCTTCTGACATCCTCTCTGGCCATTGAGAAAAAACTTCTGATTTTGACTTCCATCTGTCTGTGTCTTATTTGGCCTTCTTGGAAGCTAGATACACTTGGTTCCCAAACCTGTGGTTCTTGTGATAGCTGAAACCACAGCAGTTCAGCTCTTTGAATAGTCCTCTTCACTTCATAAATGTTTTATAACAGATTTTTCAATAACAGAACCCTGATCCCAAAGGAGATTCTCTACCCTATTCATATAGAAGATATAGGGTCACCAGTGCATTTCTCTTAAAGGTGAATCAAGATTATTTGAATTTACTTATTTAAAACTACTTATCAATATCTGTAAATTATTTCTGAATCAGAATAAAAGCTATATTTTGTAAAAAAAAATGTGTAAGAAAGCAAAACCAACAGATTCATCCATGTAGAAAGAGGACTTTGATTCTTTAGACATTAAAAGTATCTGTGATGTGAATTATGACTGTTTGTACATGAACATAAAGACAAAGTTTCTGATTTTCTGGAAAGGAAAGGAAAAAGATCTTGTGGGACAATGAAGCTTACAGATTTGTCCATCCCTTTAAATCCAATTGAATCTTTCCCTCTCCTCCTCTGAAATAAGGAACACTGTGTCTAGCTGTGGCTGATTTCACCCCTCCTCCCTAACCAAATTCTTATCTCTTGAATCACCTCCTTTAACTGATATCAGCGATTCATAGATCTGAGCTTGAAAGTTCAAAGGACAAACCCTTTACCTCACTGCAGGAATCATCTGAATAATTAGCTATTTTTGGAACATCTCTGTTCCCACAGGAGAGTAGAGAAATGTTTGATAATGGGTTTGTATCCAAACTCCAAAGACATTCCAAAAAAAAGGCATCGCATACAGTAACCCCCCCCCCCCCATATTCATGGAATTGATTGATGAGGTTTCACTTATCCACAATTTCATTTATTCATCTGCTTCTCAGTAGCTCTATTGTTCATCCTATTGCAAAGAATAGGGTTTCTTATTATCTGCAGTTTCACATATTCACACAAAACTCAAGAACATATTCCCTGTGGATGTGGGGGTTGTACAGTACACCTTTCCTGAATATTACACTGTGTTGTGTATCCCTGCAGGACTTCACTGCATTAATGGAAGACAAGACGAGGTATGAGAATATGTCATTTCACCTCTGTCCCTGGCACAATACCCCAATCAGGTCTTTCTGTGCATGGAAGTCTGCGGGTGACCATTAGATCCCTGCCATTATCTTCATCTAGTGTAGCTGGAAGCCCTGAAAGTCACAGTCAAGTTTATTGTTGCTCTGCTCATCTTTAATGGAGCACATACATGCCCAATGTGGCTTCCATCCTGACAGTGCATTTGAAAAGTCATGCAAAAATGCTGTTTCAAAAAAGGCTAGTAGGAGCAGTGCAAATGAGAGACTAAAAGTACCATAGCTTTGTCAGCAAGTTGTTTAGAGGAGTAGGCATATTCCAAGCAGCCCTCATGAGTATTCAAGCTCATATTTAGCATTTAATTAAAAAGTCCCCAATGAACAAACACACAATATTTGTGATTCATAAGCTCATGAAACTCTCATAATATCAGCATGTGACTATGGGAAAAAGAGAGGGTTGTCTCCACCACACTTTGAACTTAAATTAAGTCATTTGTAGATGAAAGGACCAGCCTATAGTCTTGAAAGCCAGTCACAGAAGATCCTTTCATGTGACTCTTTATTCTTTGTGCTTTTTTAACTGAAAGGTGGGGAAGTGAGAGAGACATAGAAAAAATATATTCTGGTAACCTTCATTAACCTGAATGCAAATTGCGAGATTCATAAAGTACTTTTTAAAATGACAATTCCTGTAATTTCCCATAGGCTACATTGGTCTTACCAAAAAAAGAAGATACCAATAGAGAAGAAATAGTTTTAGTATATATATATATATATATATATATATATATATATATATATAGATGAGCATATTAAAAGCTTAACACATTACTCCATATCTATTTGCTGTTTTAAACATTTCAACTAACATACTGTCTCCAGGTTACTGTGGGTCCTCCTTCTCAGGATACTCTTCTTAGTTCCATGGTATATTGTTATGCACAAAAGCAGACTGCTTTCTCGGCTGTTTAAAATGTGTAGATGAACGCAGCTCACTCTGACCACTTTTTGCTAACCCCTCCATTGCAGAAAACACTTAAACTATATCTTTCTTATCTCCTTTATTTTTAGTGCTAACAAGTGGTTTCCATTCATGGAGACAGAGAGAAGACAGCTCTTCCTCCAAACTATTGATGGCAGCAAAACTGTAGAGGAAGCATGATATTATTAAATATGCAACAATGCTACACAAAGATGTGAAATGATTATCTCACAGGCAACCCTACCTCCCAGTCTTTATTGCCATCTGGTTATACAGAGACATAAATGAGATTTAAGAC
The DNA here is from genome assembly GCF_037176765.1 of Anolis sagrei. NCBI lineage: Eukaryota > Metazoa > Chordata > Lepidosauria > Squamata > Anolidae > Anolis > Anolis sagrei. Next base: position 215,265,136 of record NC_090022.1, on the reverse strand, counting down.
TGCCATGCCACCATGTAAGATGTGATAGGAGAAAAGTCTTTGAGCACAAGGGATACATTGCAAAATGCTCCCAATCTACCTGGATGCCTGAAATAATTACTGTTATCAATGCTTGTATTCGGACTATACTTGGGCCATAAACATATTACACAATTACACTGGAGAAGTTAGAGGGACCCACAGACACTTCCAAAGAGGATATTATTCAGAGTATAAATTAAACAATGGATATTGAATCTGTGAATAAGAGGGCTGTACTGTAGTATGGACTTGTATTTCCAGAAATTGTAAAATTTTGTAGAAAGCATGCAAACTACACCCCTAGGGAACTCATTTACTCCCACGCGTGCACACACACATGTTGAATGCACAATGTACATGAATGCATACATATATTTATGCATGCATACATTGTAGTCATTCCTCTTAAATGATCAAAAATCAATCACTGAAATCAATTTGATTAAAGATGGAAAATGGAAAGAATAGAGGAAGAAGAAATTGGGGAAGTAAGAGATATCCACATTTGAGCAATCATCATGGTAAGATTTAGAACTAAAGTCTTAACTATTTGGGGTACCTCCTAAACAAACACTTTACATTTCTGATTTGCTATAGAGCACACATTTATGAAGTGACTTATTGCTTGGATTCTTGTTGATATCTCAAACATTTTAATGTATGCCCATGTATGCAAAGCAGCATTCAGTATGATTTTAAACTAATGTCAATTTTAGAAGGTCACACAAGATTTTATGGGAGAAAAAAATTATTGTCTACTGTTATGTGCCTCCAAGTTGACTCCACTTTAGAGGGGTATTTTTTTTGTAGAATTAGTTAAGAGGAAGCTTGCCATTTGTCCTCTTGGAATGAATGAATGTGAGTTGCCCAAGGTCAACTGGTGAGTTTTCATGGCTGAATGAGGATTCAAACCTTGTCCTTTTGGCTTTCTAGTCCAAAATTCCACCATGCTGTCTCAGTGGGAAAGAAAGAGGAGAAGTTAATTTTGTAGGAAAATATCGATAGGGATGCAACTAAACCAAATTAATCAAGTCATGCCTGATGAGTATTTGGTCATCTCCAATGCCATAAAGCCCAAATGTCTATGCCCTCTATTTGGAAAGAATCTCTGAGAAACACATTGCCAAAGAAAAGCAGCACAGATGGGCACACCTGTCCCAATTACCTTATGCCACCTGGCAATGCAAAACTATGCCCATATTTTTGATCTGGCATGTAAACCAGACTTTCAAGCAAATGTGAAAATGCTTTCTGTTCCATCTGCATTGGGTATGCTTGGGTTAGCAGTTTCCAGTTTGTTCCCAAACAGTATGAGGTGTCTTGTAACCAAACGGTTTGCTATTGCAAAGAGATGAGCAGAATGCTGTGAATATATTTCACCCTGTGGCTTGCTCATCAATGATTCACAATGACTATTACAGACTATTCAGTAGGAACCTGTATCAAGCAGGGGAATTCAAATGAATGCTTAACAAAGTGTAAAAGGGGGTTATTGTATATAACAATACATTTTGCTTACTCTCAACACAGTGATAGCAAGTATTGTCCAGAACAAGAGCCAGTGAAACATATGGTCAACATGTATAACCTTTACTACAGTTAGGAAATGAAGGATTACCTGTTATGTTAAGTTATTTCATTATAAACAACTATTTAGGTGATGGCTAAAACAATTACCACACTAAACATTTATTGTATTGGTTAGAACCAGCCTTTCCTATTCATCCTCTAATATTATTGTAGTTTAGAGACTAAGGGCTCCTCAAGACAGGACCTTTATTGTGGTATCTAATGCAATAAAGGAGGGGCTATCCAGACAATGTTCTGGACAGTCCCAAATTAATTTGCTACAAACCAGGAAAACCCTGATTTGTAGCAAATTAATTTGATGGTGGATTTATTTCATGCCTTCTGTTTACTGGGCTAAATAAGCCTGGTAAACTGTGGGAATACCCACCCCCCTCACCCCAAGCCCCCAGACCCCTTAGAAAAGTAATAAAAAGTTACCCACTCTCCATTACAAGCATTGGCCGGCTCTCCCAGCACATAAAAATGATGTGCCAGGAGATAAGGAGGGGGAGGAAAATCACTCCCCCCCCCCCCCCCCCCGCTCTCCTGGTGTGTCATTTCCTTGTTCTGGGAGAGCTGGATGAGGCTTGTAATGGAGGATAAGTTTTTGTTACTTTTCTTGGGGGGTTGAGGGGAGGGGATAGGGCCTCCAGATGTTCTCTTGGGCTAGTCTTGAGAAAATGTCTGGACACCCACCCCAGAAAGTGTGTGCTTTCTGGGATGGGTGTAGACAGGCCCCAAGAAACATCCGCTTTTTTAACGTGGATGCTTCTGGGATAAAGGCCTGTCTGGATCCCGCCTTAGGACCTCTTCACATGGGGCAAATTTTGATGGCAACTCCGGTTCCATAGCAGCTTTGCCATGGAGCCCACCGGCTCCCGTCACACACAAAGAAGTACTTCCAGAATGGCTCTGTGGCAAAATTGCTGTGGAACTGGAGTCACTACAGAAAAAAACCAGCGGTAGCAACACAGGATGCTTCCCATGGTTGCATTGCCCTCAGTGGGGCAAGTAGGTTGGAAGCTGGGATGGTGCTGTGTGTGGGGCCCCTGGATGTATAAGATTCACCATATTCTGTAGCGATTCTGGCAGCACATCTGAAGAAGTCCTTACTGTGTAAGGCTTCACACCCTAAATTTTCTTTCATCTTTGTAATTTGGTCACATGAAAAACCATGACTTAAGACTTCCATCCTTCCATCAGCCAACACCTGAGATAATCTACACAACAAATTCTTTTCTAAGCATTAAGCTCAACTGAAAAGTCATTGATCATTACACATACTTAAATGCCTCCAGATCCCACCCATAACATGCTACCAAATCTATTGTTTGCAGATAAAAACTTGAATACAACCCTACCTGCTCAAGCCCTCGAAACAGAGGTTCTGAATTTTTGGATTTACAACAGACATTTCTCAAACTACAATACCCACCTAAGTAGAGGGAAGAATTGTTTCTTCAAAAAACCAAGATTATTACTGAGGAACAATCTGATAAATCAGATCAAAAAGGCTAAATTGCAGAACATCTCTAATTATCTTGGATAGCAGTGAGTTATAACCAATTCTGAAGAATAAACAACTATCTAACAAGCTCTGCAAACTGGGCCTTTACTGGCCTTTACTGACAACCTCAAAATCTTAAATGTCTATTCAAAATGAGATATACGATTGTTTCAAACACCTGCCATATAGAGTGTGTCCTTGGTATCCATTGGGATTTGGATGTTCAGGTTTCATAATATACAATGGCATAGTAAAATTATTCTGCCTATATGAAAATGGCAAAAGCAAGGGTTACTTTTTGGAATTAAAAAAATATTTTCAGACCATGGGTGGCTGATTCTGTGGACATAGCCCATGAATAGTGAGGCAAACTGTATGTCCCAATTTAGAAGCTTCTTCCTGATGAAATCAAAGCATTATGTATCTTTCCCCTTTCCAGATGTAGGAGTTGTGTGATCTAGCACAAGTTGTTGAATTTCAACTTCTAGAATGCCTTACCATTTCTCATGCTGGCTGTGACTGCTAGTAATTGCAGTCACCTGAATGGATGCATTATTCCTACACTAATCTAAGCAGTTGCTTGAATTGTCATATTGCCTTCTTTGTTTTTATAAATCTATACAACCAGAATGAATTGTAGGCTTCATGACATCTTGGCAGATATTCCAAATTTTATAGTGTAGCTGTTTCTAGCTTTGTTTTTTTTTTTATGAGAAGCGAGATCACATCATAAATTCTGTAGCACAGGCATTGTGTGACCTACATTTAAACTCTATAGTATACAGTGTTAACAGTTTTGTGACAAAAGGACAGGATATGTAACACAGACCATCCTAGAAGAAGGCCGGGAAACATGAGTTCTCAGTGCCTGGCCTCTCCATCTGGCTTTCAACCTCCTCTTTGTCCCTTCCCCACTACACAGTGACATTTTCTAGAATCTAGATTAAAATCCACATGAAAGAGAAATGATGTGTCTACTTTCTCTCTCTCATTTATTAATTCTCTCTCTTACATAATCATTGTAGATTATTAAACTGCTGATACATGAAGAAGAACACCCTAAACATATCAATATGGTAAATTTTCATGGTAACCTGGAAAGCAAGGAAATACATTTCATTCCATGGCAATTTCATAGAATCATTGAGTTGGAAGAGACCACATGGACCATCTAGTCCAACCCACTGTCATGCAGGAAAAGCACAATCAAAGTACCCCCAACAGATGGCCATCCAGCCTCTCTTTAAAAGCCTCCAAAGCAGGAACTTCCATCACATTCCAAGGTAGAGAACAGCTTTCACAGTCATGTTGAACAGCTTTCACAGTCAGGAAGTTCTTCCTAATGTTCAGCTGGAGTCTCCTTTCCTGTAATTTAAACCAATTGCTTTGAGTTCTAGGCCCCTTCAACACTACCCTATATTCCAGGATCTGATTCCAGATTATCTGCTTATCCCAAATTATATGGCAGTGGAAACTCATATAATCTAGTTCAAAGCAGATAATCAGATCCTGGGATATAGGGCAGCATAGATCCAGCTCTAGTTTCTAGGGCCGGATCCAGACAGGTCTTTACCCCAGAAGCATCCATGTTTCTGGGGGCCTGTCCACACCCACATTTACTGGGGTAGGTTTCCAGATGTTCTCTCGGGATGTTCTCCTTACCCCAACCCCAACCCCCAAGCCCACAGACCCCTTAGAAAAGTAATGAAAACTTATGTTCCCTTCATTGCAAACCTTGGCCACTTGTCTCAGCATGTAGAAATGATGTGCCAGGAAAGAGGGGATATTTTCTTCCCTCCCCTCTCCCGCTCTCCTGGCGCATCATTTCTACGTGCCAGAAGAGCCAGCCTAGGCTTCTAATGGATACCATGTTAGTTTTTATTACTTTTCTAAGGAGTATGGGGGCTTGGGCGAAGGCAAGTGGGTATTCCCACAGTTTACCAGACTTATTTAGCCCGGTAAACTGTGGGAATACTGTCTGGAATGCAGTATTCTGCAGTCCAGACCCAGAAATAGTGAATTTATCTCGCGCCTTCCAAGAACGTGTGGAGTAAAAGCACTATAAAATTAATTTGCTACAAACCAGGGGTTTCCTGGTTTGTAGCAAATTAATTTGGGACTGTCCAGAACGTTGTCTGGAACGTTGTCTGGACAGCCCCTCTTTTAGTATGGTAGAAACTGCAATAAAGGTGCTCTCTGGATGGGCCCTAGGGCAGCAGAAAACATTCCTGCTCCCTTTTCCTTATGGTACCCTTTCAGATATTTAAACATAGCTATCATGTCTCATCTCAACCTTCTCTTCTGCAGGCTAAACATCCCCAGCTCTTTAAGCCATTTTTCATAGGACAATAAATTCATTTATATAGGATGGTAATTGCGTGGGTCCCCAAATATTGCTAAATTGCAACTCCCAGGATTCTTGGAATCATATAACCATAGGACATTATAATCATACCATGTTCTATTAAAGTTGCACTCCTGTTTTCTGTGAAAATGGGAATACAACAGCATTGTCCTTCTTTGTTTCCCAAGGTCCCTGTAGTAAACCTCTAATAATACAGTTTGCATGATTTACTGCATCCTCAAATCCTCCCTATCTGTTCTTTACCCTTCCCGGAACAGCAAAATTTTGAGACTTGGTCCATTATCATGAGAGCCTGCCATTTCATGTTTTTGTTAATATGTGATTTCACACAGTACTGCTTTTCCAGTTCCCATGCACATGTTCATCTCTCTGTACCTCCCATCATAATAAATTTGGATGCATTGTTGATTCCAGTATATGACACTATATTGCAAATTCTAATCTTACACAAATTACCGTATGCTGCTGGGGAGGGTAGTTATAATTGCCAAACATGGTGCAGCCAAACAATGAAGGAAAGCCTGGCATGCAGTGGCATTATGTGATGTGTAGGGTGATCATGTGTTTTTAAACAGCCACAAAATGTGTACCCCAACCCTCATGCAAGAATGTCCATAGACTTGAAAGAGACCATAAGGGACATCCAGTCCAACCTCCTGTCACTCAAGAATACCCAATCTTCACCATTATTTCTACTGACTAGGGATAATGGGAATTGTTTAAAAAACGGCTTGAGAGACATACAATTCCCACCCTAGCTCTAAGATTCTTTGAATGTTTTCCCTCAATCTTTGATATATTATAGTACTAAATATCACAGGTTATGAAGATTTAATTTAGAGAAAATATCTTATGCCATTATCAATAGTCTAGAAATACTTTTTTTTAAAAAAAATCTCAGCTGACCTTTAAAATGGAAAGGAATGTCTGAAATGAATGTTAGTAGAGCTAAACATTTATAAAAACACAAGATGTAGTTTGCCAAAGATTGTGAAGGGATAAAAGTAGGTGGGAATACACAACATGATCAGGGATTTTCTGTTATGTGATAAAGTATCTGGGATCATCTTGACATTCTCTGAAAAATCCGGCTTTTCACAGTCTTAATATCTACCCACTCAGAAGTTTTGCACTTCAAAACCAGCTAAGAGACTTGAAAATCACAATGCAATAGATAACAGCTACTTCTAACATTTACAGCAGATAACTGAGGATGGTGAAAACAACATGCTTGCATCTATGCCTGTTACAAGCAGATACAGGAATGTGGATAAGTACTTCATGAAAGAGGAACCAACACACATAAGAGTTTTGTCTTTTTGACCCTTCCTTAATGATAATTTCTTCTTCTGGGGATAAAAAAAAACTCCAGCAAATCTGTAAATATACATTATCAACTGGTATACCTTTCTGTAAGTCTCTTCTCAGACTGAATGTTTACCTAATAAATCAAAAACATGACAACATGTTCCTGAAAGAGGGTATCGTAGAAATACTGGAATTACTGAACTAAAAAAAAATGCAGTTATTCTTACTATGGGCACTATGGCATAACAATTGGTCCATTTGACATCACACCCTAGAAATGACCTTACACAACTTGCATAATTTTTTTTGCATAACAGGATTTACACAACTAGCCATCCATAACCTTTAAGGAGGTGTAATCATTTTGTGCAATGCACCAACATAAAGTCACGACAGGGTTCTGGTTACGACTTAATCTTTCTTATTCACAATTTTGCTTATAATTTCACTTGAAAGGTATTGCTTAAGATTATCACTTGAAAGATAAGCAACAAACATTTTTTTCTTTGAAAATATAATAGCCAACACATGGGATTAGTTACATAAACATTAAACATCATTTGCATCACATGCTTCCTGAAACATAGGGCAAACCCTCATGACCATGCCATGAAAGTGGACAGGGCTGCATTCTTTGGAAGCAACTTCCCTCTCTGACATTTTCAGAGACCACTGGAAACTAGAACAAACACAAGAATCATTGTGGAAGATTGGCATGCAGGCATATGTTTCATTTCCGGTATTCCAGTTTCACCGGTGGTGGGTATCATCTGACAAAGAACATGACCCAAAACATTGCCCCTAAAGCAACGAACGAAAAATCCCATGCTGAACTCATTTCTCTATTTTACTTTGGAGGCATCTTTCATTTCTTCAAACTCAAGGAGCCAAAAAAAACATGTTGGTTCTTTATTAAATTCTTTTAATTCCCAATACAATCTGGTACAAATAAGCAGAGTATTTTGCATAACCCATGGGTTAGCCACCATCCTTTCTTTTTTCTTAAAAAGATATTGAGCTAAGTAGGCCATGGTTTTTCATAATCATCTTCAACATAGGTGTTAGGATAAAAGTAGGGGATTGTATTATCTCCCTGTTCCCTCCCTTCTATCTCAATACATTTTGTTAATCACTCATAAGGCTTTCAAAAAGCACTGCAGGATGTTCAAATGTGCTTCACACTTTCTTTCAGGTAAAATCTGGAGATAATCTAGGAAACTCTGGTACCTCAATGAGGATTATCATTCGTCTCACTGAAATTAATTTTGGTTTCCTTCCTCTCAGATCTTTAAAGTCTCCCAATGTCGAGGAATGGAATTTACCCCAAATAAATGCATCTCTTAAAATAAATTATTTGTAGGAGTTATTGTGGATTCCCTTGAATGAACAAATACTCAGTGACAATCTTCTCTTCAGTGAGAGTCTGAATATAGTGTCAATACCTGACATTCAACAGCAATCAGTATATAATGTTGTTGATACTCTTCACTGTTGCCTGCTCCTGAAAAAGTTTCGGAAACTCGGGAAGCCTCCTGTGTTGCTTGGGCAGTGGCAGTATGCTGGTTCCGCCCTTCTGCACCCACAGAGTTGGCATGACATCGTGTGAAAAAAGCCGGCCGACTCCATGGGTGATTGCCATCGAATCTGGCCTGTATGTTGAGGCCTATTATCTTAACAGCAGTTCTCTTATTGGAGACATGCAGCAGACATCAGCAGTTGACTACTGAGCTGAAATATAATTTCATAGATATTCTGTTACCTTCACTTATTCGTTTAGCCAAGCAAATGTCCAGTTTTCTGTTTTTAAATTGAAAATTTCAAACTCAAATATAGTGTCTATATTGACTGTAAAAGTGTCTATACTGACTTCAAACATTTGAAAAACTCATTAGATATCAAAAAGTTTTTAAAAATGTACTTTTAGTTAATTTGCATTTTATTCATTCCACAGAGTTTCATCTGTATCCAGCTCTGTCTTGATGGTGGATGTCTGGTGCCCCACCACAGACTGCTTTTATATTTATTTAATATTTATCCTACTTATTCGGAATTCAGCATGAAGACATGGATCCCCACAAGACATCCACAGCAATAAGATAGCCGAAAGGAAGAAGAATGCCAGTGTGACATACACTCCAAAAAATAAAATGAATTTGTGAAGTGTTGAAATACATGAGCCAACGACTTTGCCATTTCACATCAACTTGGCCTTTGCAATGTTTACCCAAGGACAGAAAGATAGAGTTTGGCCACGAATGAGTCATGTGGGACTCTGTTTCACAGCTGTTCTTTAAAGATTCAGATAAAATATACCCCAAGATGATGACTTACTCTCAAGGATGTCTTAGATGGCAGTTTTTAATGCTATTCCCTCCTCACCTTGTGGCATCTTCTATTTTCCCTGAAGCAGTTTATGAAAGGAAAAGTCAAATGTCTCTGGATTCAAACTTTTCTAATTTGTAACTTCAGTACATTTTATTATTAAAAAAATTGGAAAGTTGAGCTCTATTACAGAAGCCATGGCCCCTTACCATGCTTGCTAATGAGCTGACCTTTCATTCACTTGGTTTGAAAGGTACAAGGAACTTACAAAGAGCTTCCATTTATCAATGACATGAAAGAAGATTTCCAATGACACATATCTTACTCCTGTCCAACCCCCTGTTTCATATTCACTCAAAGATTCTATAGTATACATAGTGTTTTACTCCTCCCATATGCAACTAATGGGCTGGGAGGGAGGCTACCTCAACTTTTTAGGAATCCATGAGCCATCAATGACTTCTCAGTGTCAATGCGTTTGCAATTTCCTCCCACTAGAAAAAAAGTACTCCTTTCTTGTGTTATAATAAAGGATTTAAAGTCAGGGTTTTAAAAGACACTAAATGCTAAAATAAGGAACTGAATTCTTTTCATGTTGAGAAATCCCAAGTGAACTAGTGACATCATAAGGTTACTTTTTCAGCCATGGTCCTACTGGTTTTATATTATCTGAAGCAGCTGAAGGTGTGTTTGGACTGCTCATTGTAACACACAAACACACACACATATACACAAATACAGTAAACATCAAAATACACAATTTTTATTGCAGCTTCCATGTCACTGGAGCAGATTTCAGAAGTCTAAAGGAATTGCTGAAATAGACTCAAGACCAAGGACAACACATTTAATATTTGGACTAAATCCAGAGCACATCCATGGGAGCCCCCAATGTCACTCTATACAATGTCACTCTATACAATGTCACTCTATACATGGACATACACATACATGCCCCAAATAGGGAGTTTAGAATGGGTAAGTGCTTATTTTTAGGGGCAACATACAAAAATTGGATCATATATATACTATTTTATGCAGAAAAGAGAGCTAGAAATAATGTCAATAAATACATTAATAATTACGTAAGGATGAAGTGCAATCAATATCATATAATCATAGAAATATAGTTGGAATAGACTACAAGGGCCATCTAGTCCAACCTTCTATCATGTATGAATATACAATCAAAGCACTTCCAAAAGATGGCTTAGCTTCTGCTTAAAAACCTCCAGAGAAGGAGACTCTGCCACACTCAAGGCATGTTCATCTGCCAAACAACTCTTACGATCAGGAAGTTATTCTAAATGTTTAGGTGGAATCTCCTTTCCTGTAGTTTGAATCAATTTCTCCATGTCCCATTCTGCATCTTCAATATGACATCCTTTTAAAAAATGGTAACTTAGCTATCATGTCACCTCTTAACCTTCTTTAAGGTAAAGGTAAAGGCCCTGACATTAAGTCCAGTCATGTCTGACTCTGGGGTGTGGTGCTCATCTCCATTTCTAAGCCGAAGAGCCAGCGTTGTCCGTAGACACCTCCAAGGTCATGTGGCCGGCATGACTGCATGGAGCACCGTTACCTTTCCGCCATCTACTCACATTTGCATGTTTTCGAACTGCTAGGTTGGCAGAAGCTAGGGCTGACAGCGGAAGCTCACGCCGCTCCCCGGAATCGAACCTGCGACCTTTCGATCAACAAGCTCAGCAGCTCAGTGCTTTAACACACTGCACCACCGTGGGCTCTTCTTTACTTTACTTTAACTTTACTTTACTTTACTTCACTTTACTTTACTTCTTTATTTTAACCTTCTTTACTTCAAATTAAACATACCCAGCTTCTTAAGCCACTTCTCATTGGATATGGTTTCCAGACCTTTTACTATCTGAGTCACCCTCCTCTGGACATGTTCCAGCAGATGAAGAAAAAATTATAACCAGTGAAGTTTGTTGGAACACAAATAATGTAGTACCCCATCAAACTACAAATCCCAGAATTCCATAGGATGAAGCCATGATGTTAAAGTGAATTCAGTGCAATATAATTTTGCAGTGTGAAATAACCCAAAACTACAAACGCTTAAATCCATACAATGTAGCCCTGACAGTGAAGTGTACGCATAGCACTTTATATCAACGGAGTGGAAGGGCCCCAAGACTGTTGACTGAGCTATATATGTAGGTTAACGTCAAGAACAAGACCAGGTAGCTTTCAATTCATATTTTTGTTCTTTAAGAATACTATATTGTGCTATACTGCTTAAAACATGTATGTTAAAGGACAATTCAGAGGTATCTATTGAATTATTTTTATCGTTCCTTTTTGTCTTCTTTCATAACAACACATAAAAAGGCATCATACTTCCGGTATGATGGCGGAGAGGTAACAGCTGACCTGCGGAGCGGTCTGGTGAGATCTCTGAATCCAACCTTAATCCCTTCCATCCAGAGCTCCCCCAACTACCAACTACCACCATTGGCAACCGAGGGTTCAAAGGAGCCCTCAGGGGGCCTTTTGGTGGGCTTCTATTTGAAAAAGAGGAGCTAGAGGGAGAAAAAGAACAAGGAGAGGTAGAACGCTGAGGCCATCTACACCCTGGCCGGGCAAGAGCGTTCCCCCTGCCGCCTAACTGCTGACCGCTGACCGCTGATGCCTGACCGGTCTTAAAACCTACCGGTGGGCTGCTTTATCTACTCCATTTGCTCCCGTGCTGCTGTTCCGGCCCTGTTTCCAGCTGGCTGGGACCCGTTGCCTGTTGCCGCGGGCCTCCGCCTCCGCGCTGCCGCGCACGCTGGTTCGCTGTACTGCTGCTGCTGCTCCTGGCTGGGGGCTGCTCGTCCCGCGCCGCGTCGTCGGCGCCCCCCCCCTCGGCGCTTGGTTGTCCCTTCGGCTCGGGAGCCGGCGTCGTCCTGGGTCCCCTGGCGGCGGCGCCATTGTTTGGAGGACTGTGGCCGCCATTGCTTGGAGGACTCGGGCGGCCACGGAGTGAGGACTTCCTGCTTCCTCACTTCCACGGAGCGAGGTCTTCCGGCTGAGTGCTGGCTCTCCGGCGCGCCGGCCGTCAAGCGCGCCAGCTGTTCTTCGGCGTTTCCAGCGTGCCAGCCCAGCGCGACCGCCGCTGCTGCTGGGGAGGTCCGGCTCGCTGCTGCTCCTCGGCCCCCACGGCCTGGGTCTTTACTGGGCGGGCCGCTGCGCCTGCTGCGAGCGCCACTTGGACCGCTGCCATCTGGGCCTTCATCGGGCGGGCTGCTGCCGAGGCCCATCCCCTTCGGGCTGAGGAACGAGCTGGGGCCTTTTGCTGCGGCTGGCCGTTGCCACTAACGCAGCGAGCGCGATTCCAGCTAGCCTTACCACCTGGGCCCTTCAAGCAGGCCGCTGCGCCGGGTGCGCTGCCCCGGCTGGGCCCTTACCATCGGGACCGCCATCACCGAGCCTTTACTAAACGCCTTGGCCGCTGGGCCCAACATCGTCCTTGTTGACCAACTCCGTGGACCACCCGCTGTGCAGACCGACCCTTGTGCCGTCCGATTGGGCAACGCAAGCCGTGTGTAGACCTCGTTGTGTTGACCTCTTTTGTGTTGACCGATTCTGTGCTGTCCGATTTTGTATAGATCTTGTTGTGCGGGCCGCTTTCTGTGTAGACCGACAGTGTGTTGCCTGTTGTGCAGCTTAGCCGGAAATAGACCAACTGGGCTGACCATCACCGTGTTGACCACCTCCGGAGGACCATCCGCTATCTCTACATCAGTCGTCTATAGTTTACATCTGAATCATAGCATTTTTGCCAACTGCCAATCTCTTTAATTACTGTGTGTATATATTGCGAACATTGCACGTTATAGTTCCTTTCTACCTTTGCTGCTAATGTGGTAATAAGAGCATAATATAGCACCTTAAGGCGCCTGCCTCTGTTGCCAACTGTCTTGCACTTTACCCCTTCCCCGATCCCTCCTGCCGCACTTTAGTAGTTTTGAGGGCCAGTTTTTGAGTTTCTTGTTGCACTTTAAGATCCTGCACCTTATGAATCGCCCTAGTGGCTCGTAGCCGTGGTGTCACTACTGTTGCACTTTAAGACTCTAGCACTTTAGGTACCAACCTATTTCCGCGGCTGAACGTTTACCACTTGTATCACTGCCATCTACTGAAGTGTACTGTTTTCACCCATGTGGTCCCCCACCCTTCTATGTATACTGTCCCTGATATTATTGACTGGTGAAAGGGGCAGGGGAGGAAGTGGGCTGGAGCCTGTGAAGAACAATGAGGAGGGGAGGGGGGATAAAGAAGACCAAAGCAATTGGCAAGAAAAAACGCCAACATTCCAAACAGCTGGTGAACCGGAGACTAAGACCTTGGTCATGAACTGCGGCACGGAGGAGGGGAGGTGTTCCACTAGCCGAGGGGCCCCCATAGAGGTCGTGGTGGGAAGGAGGAGATGCGGGAAAAGGAGACCTCAAATTCGGCTAAATTCGGACCATTTATCCACATTAACAATTCCAAATCGGTCTCCTAAGGTAAATTGGTGTAACCAGGTGAGCGGACCCTCTGGACTGAAGGTGGTGCTGTTGAACGCCAGATCTGTCAACGGAAAAACGACCTGGATCCAGGACCTAATCCTGGACGAGCGGGCAGATCTGGCGTGCATCACGGAGACCTGGCTGGATGAAGCTGGAGGAGTAAATCTGACCCAGCTTTGTCCTCCAGGCTTCTCCGTGCAGCACCAACCGAGATCCGGAGGGCGGGGAGGCGGGGTCGCAGTGGTCTATAGAGATTCCATCCATCTGACCAGGTGCCCCATCCCGCAGACCACAAATTTTGAATGCGTCTACCTGAGGGTGGGTGACCGGGACAGAATAGGGATTCTGCTAGTGTACCGTCCACCTCGCTGCACTACAGTCTCCCTACCTGAGCTAGCGGGGGTGGTCTCAAGCCTGGCGTTGGAGTCTCAACAGCTCCTTGTGCTGGGAGACTTCAATATCCATGCCGAGGCGACCCTCACAGGTGCGGCTCAGGACTTCATGTCTGCCATGGCAACCATGGGGCTGTCCCAACAAATATCTGGCCCCACCCACTGTGCTGGACACACATTGGACTTGGTTTTCTGCCAGGGATGGGAACAGGGTGGCGGTGTGGAGGAGTTGTCCATCTCTTCGTTGCCATGGACCGACCACTTCCTGATCAGATTTAGGCTCACTGCGCCCCCTAACCTCTGCAAAGGTGGAGGACCCATTAAGATGGTCCGCCCCAGGAGGCTTATGGATCCGAATGGATTCCTGACGGCTCTTGGGGATTTTCCCGCCACCTCGGTAGGTGACCATGTCGAAGCCTTGGTGGCTCTCTGGAATGGGGAGATGGCCAGGGCTATTGACATGATTGCTCCGGAACGTCCCCTCTCAAGTAGCCGAGCTAAACCAGCCCCTTGGTTTACTGAGGAGCTGGCAGTGATGAAGAGAAGGAAGAGGGAACTAGAGAGCGTGTGGCGCTCGGATCCGAGCAAGTCAAATCGAGCACGGTTTGTGTCCTTTCTTAGGGCCTATGCCGCGGCAATAAAGGCCGCAAAGAAAACCTTCTTTGCGGCCACTATTGCGTCTGCAAAGAACCGTCCGGCGGAGTTGTTTCGGATTGTCAGAGGTCTTTTAACTCCCGCCACCTCAGGCGGGAGCCCTGACAATTCGGTCACGCGCTGTGAAGCATTTGCTCGGTTCTTTGCAGACAAAGTTGCCTTGATCCGTTCTGGGCTGGACGCCGCGTTAAATGCAGTCTCCGAGGATGTAACAAGAGCACCTGCTTGTCCTATTTTGATGGATTCTTTTCAGTTTGTGAAACCCGAGGATGTGGACAAGATACTTGGAGGAATGAGGCCCACCATGTCCATCCTAGACCCCTGCCCATCCTGGCTTCTAAGGGAGGCCAGAGGGGGATTGGCTGAATGGGTAACAGTGGTGGTGAATGCCTCCCTTCGGGAAGGCAAGATTCCAGCGAGCCTAAAACAGGCTATTATAAAGCCGCTGTTGAAGAAACCATCACTGGACCCCACTAAATTGGACAACTTTCGGCCTGTTTCCAATCTCCCCTTCTTGGGCAAAGTCATGGAAAGCGTGGTGGCCTCACAACTCCAGGTATTCTTGAGAGACACGGATTATCTGGATCCGGCACAGTCTGGTTTCAGACCGGGACATGGTACCGAGACGGTCTTGGTCGCCTTAGTGGATGATCTGCGCCAGGAGCTAGACAGGGGGAGTGTGTCCCTGTTGGTGCTCCTGGACCTCTCAGCGGCCTTCGATACCGTCGACCACGGTATCCTTCTGGGGCGCCTTGCGGAAATGGGTCTTGGGGGCATTGCTTTGCAGTGGCTCCAGTCATTCCTGGAGGGCTGCACCCAGAAGGTGTTATTGGGGGACTCCTGTTCTACACCACAACCTTTGACTTGTGGGGTTCCACAGGGTTCCATACTGTCCCCCATGCTGTTTAATATCTACATGAAGCCGCTGGGTGAGATCATCCGGAGTTTCGGGGTGCGGTGTCATCTGTATGCAGATGATGTCCAACTCTGTCACTCCTTCCCACCTGCTACTAAGGAGGCTGTCGAGGTCCTGAACCGGTGCCTGGCCGCTGTAACAGTCTGGATGAGGGCGAACAAACTGAAATTAAATCCAGACAAGACAGAGGTACTCCTGGTCAGTCGCAAGGCCGAACGGGGTATAGGGTTACAGCCTGTGCTGGATGGGGTCGCACTCCCCTTGAAGGCGCAGGTTCGCAGCTTGGGTGTGACCCTGGACTCATCGTTGAGCGTGGATCCCCAGGTGTCAGCGGTGACCAGGGAAGCATTTGCACAGCTCAGGCTCGTGCGCCAGCTGCGCCCGTATCTCGGGAAGTCTGACTTGGCCACGGTGGTACACGCTCTGGTCACATCCCGCCTTGACTACTGCAACGCTCTCTACGTGGGGCTGCCCTTGAAGACGGACCGGAAGCTTCAGCTGGTTCAGCGCGCGGCAGCCATGTTACTAACTGGAGCGGGTGGCAGGGAGCATACAACGCCCTTGTTGTCCCAGCTCCATTGGCTGCCGATTTGCTACCGGACCCAATTTAAGGTGCTGGTTTTGGCCTACAAAGCCCTAAACGGTTCCGGCCCAAAATACCTTTCGGACCGCATCTTGGCCTACGAGCCCACGAGGACCTTGAGATCGTCTGGGGAGGCCCTTCTCTCGATCCCGCCTGCCTCACAGGCACGTCTGGCGGGGACGAGGGAGAGGGCCTTCTCGGTGATGGCCCCCCGGCTGTGGAACACTCTCCCTGCAGACATCAGACAGGTGCCCTCCCTCATGTCCTTCCGAAAAAGCCTCAAGACATGGCTGTTCGAGAAGGCATTTAATTAAGTGCTATAACAATGTGGTAAAGATGACTGGAATGGAACAAGGAATATGAGATTGGTTATGATTCCACTATGAGACGAAGCGGATTTTTAGTGTAGTTTTGTAATTGTTATGTAGTTTATATGTTGTTGTAATTGCCTCTTGTAAATTGTCTTTTATATGTGTGTACACCGCCATGAGTCGCCCTAAAGGGCTGAGAATGGCGGTTAATAAATGCATCAAATAAATAAATAAATAAATAAATAATAAGTAGCGCCTATTGCTTCTTACTTAAAAGCAGTTGTGTTTCTTTAGGAAAGATAAAACAAGCCTTTTCAAAAAGAGGAAAAGATAAACAGCTGGCACCTTTACTTTAATATCTCGTTGAACAACAAACTGAGCAAACCCAGTTCTTCATTTACAAGCTGTCAGTAGAAAACCCAAGCAAGTGGTGGTCCATCTCCCATGGATGAAAATTATGGTCCTTGCCTTCAAAGTAATAGTTTATCCCAGAAAGTCCAGCATGGAAAATATGGATGTAAAACTTCAATTGCCAGTGAGATGGATGAAGTACCTAATCAAAGAGCCTTGGTACTATTATTAGTCCCAGCATGCGTTAACCTGCTCTGTGTCTCACCTACGTTATTCTCTGCATGGTTCAAAATCCTTTAACAGCTGCTCAGAAAGAGTGGAAATAATATGAGAAGCACATCTGAAATTTGAAATCAAGGGGCCATATAGTGGTGCTGTGTATTCTACCTAAAGGCACAGAACTATCCTCAAGGCCTGGCATCCATGACCTGAGATATGTCACAGAACCTCTCTCTCTTAAAGCTCAAATTGATTTTTGTCAGGATCATGGGGCCTGAACAAATGTTCCCTGCTGAAAATGATGCTCCCTAACATAGCCAACTGTTTTCAGCTTGTACACAGTAAAGCTCTGTGAACCTTCCTACACCTTGGGAACAGGGAAAGAAATAGATTTTGGACTTCAATTCTTAGAATGGGCATGTAAGACTAGAAACGACAAGGATGAAGAAGGTGGACTTCATTTTGTATCGATTTCAGACCCCAAAACGTGGGCTAGTGATTTAACAAGCAAGACATGACTACCTGAATAAGGGGTATAAACAACCCATGTTCAGTGCATAACCACTATCAGCAGCTGTGGTATTCTTATAGCCTCAGGTTAATTTCATACCAATATAGCAGTATTTGGATCATATGGGGAGGTTGTGGTCCTCAACTGCATTTCTGACTGCCCATCCACTCTATTCCCCCTATAGGACTCCCATGATTTAGAGGATGACACAAATGTTGAAAATGGCCTCTAACCCAGTGTCAGTTGTCCATCCCTGCTTTAGACAATATGGCTATCAATGGGATGTATGTTTCCTCCATTTCTGTAGGCACAGGCAGGAGAATACCACTGCCCTTCTGACCTGCTGATTGGTTCCCATAGGTAACTGGTTAGCAGTAATAGGCTACAACCAACATGGGGAAACTTTGGCCCTCCAGGCGTTTTGGCCTTCAACTCCCAGAAATCCCAACCAGCTTACCGGCTGTTAGGAATTGTGGGAGTTGAAGTCCAAAACAACTGGAGGGCCAAAGTTTCCCTATGCCTGGGCTAGATATGCAATTGAGCTAATGAAATTGAGCTCTTATGTTCATTAAGTGCATAATATTCCTTTATGTTAATTCCTTGCATGCTGAATAAGAAATGCATCATCTGCCTTCAGTCTCAGCCATAGCAAGAACATTTGAGTATTTATAATGAGGATTGAGGAAGTTCCTTCAAGAGCTGTTTGTTTGGTTTCCCAGAGATAGCAATCTGCTGATTCCATTGTTCTTTATCCATGTACTAAGCAAGTTCCCAGTTGCTGGACTTCATTCCCTGTTTCACTATCCGCTCATTACATTTCCTTCAATATTGCTTGGAAAAACTGAGTTAGTTCTCATCTTGTCTCTCCATAGGAGATGAAGGAGAAATATAGGTGAGATGTCAGTGAAAGAAAAGAGCAACATTTGCAGATGCTATGAATCCTTTAAATATCTTAGAGCATTTAAAAACATCCATATCATGTCCATACAAGGGAAAGGCTATTCTACTGGTCATGAGTCTTTAAGAAATGACCTCTTATTTTCTGAGATCCCTACAAATATTGGAAATGCAGTACACATCAGGTCCAGCTAAGCATTGTTTTATTAAAGGCACACTAGAATTGTTACTGGTGATCTCAGCTGAATGAGATCAAATTGTGTTGTGAAGTTAATGCTTTCCTTTGTGTTCCTAAAGACCCCGGGTGTTAGGACTGGAACACACCAGTCTTAGGAAAGGATTAGCTTGATCAATAGAACCAGAACACAGAGA
This sequence comes from Anolis sagrei, assembly GCF_037176765.1. Lineage (NCBI taxonomy): Eukaryota > Metazoa > Chordata > Lepidosauria > Squamata > Anolidae > Anolis > Anolis sagrei. The sequence goes on along the minus strand of NC_090022.1, from coordinate 215,246,324 downwards.
AGATTGGTTCAGTGATTAATTTCATGTTAGGCTCTTGGGAACAAAACAGCAGAGTATATTTGTCTCCATAATCCCTTTTCCCAAATGTAATTACAAATGGAATTGATCAACTCATGTGTTTCTGCTACAGCAGTAACAGACATATTAGAACTGCTTGGGTATGTAATAAGTTAGTACAGATCATCAGTCGTCATAGCTAGAGGGAACTGGAGACTAGAATCTGTCTTAAACAAATAAATGAGACAACTGGTCATTTAAAAATGTCCCTTAAACATACTTTAAAAAGATCAAAACAATGTTGATTGTAGACATCATGCTACAAATTAAAATACTGATTGCTTTCTACTGGTGTCTTTAAGGTGATACTGAATGGCATACTCCCTGCCATTAGAGATCAGAACTGCCCCCTCCCTCATGACGTTCAGGAAGCTAACAAAGACCTGGTTGTGGAACGCGGCATTTGACAACTGATTTAATTCTTTGCCCACATGAAAGGAGGATGATGAATGGGATTGTGATGGTGTCGGACGATTTGGCTCCTTTAACTGTGATGATAATGTTTTAATGTGTATGGTGCTGATATTTTAATCGTGTAATGAAGTGGCATTGTGTTGTTATTATATATATTTTGTATGTTAACACATGTTGTGAACCGGTCCGAATCCCTCTTTGAAGGTGAGAGGGTCGGTATATAAAACCTCGAAATAAATAAATAAATAAATAAATAAATAGATGAAATCTCAGTAAAGGCATGTGATATAGTAGGATTTCCTCTCTCAAGAGAGAGAAAAATGTTGGGCATAAATGTCAAGCTTCTGCTTTTGGCTAAACACGCTCAAAGACAGAGGTGGACTTCCTTGTCACGAAAAATGGGAAAAGTGTGACTTTTTGCCACATAACTCAGTTTCTACAAGGGACAACATGAAACTTGGACCAGCTATGGTCCAAATGGGTTATCAGCTGGTCCAAGCTGCTCCAAACATACAGTCCAAGGAAAGTTCAGTGCACCAGATGGATTTACCATTTTAAAGATAATCATTATGAAAACAGCACGAGGCCATACCAAAAGACATGGTATGCAGGTGTACTTGCATTTGTTCAGTGTAAATTGTATGTAGGCAGTCCTGCAGTTGGTCTTTTCCCTTCTAATAACAGAAGTTAGCACTTTTTGTGTTCTTACGTCTTGATTCTACAGGCTATTTTTTTCAACTATACACAGCTTGAGTAAACATAGCTATTTTAAGTTCATGATAGATTAAGTTGCTTATGCTATTGTTCCACTCTGATTTGCAAGTAAATCACTTGTTTTGTTGCCTATAGCAAGTAAATATTGTCTCCAGGTCACCAAGCAGTGAACAATCACAAAAAATAAAATTCTATATTTCTATTAAGTCTAAAATGACTGACACAGAAATTTATGCAAGTAGCCCCATAATATTTATGGACATATTTGGCTGGATTCAAATGCTAAGTGAATGCGGCTTTTCAAATGTATGCATAGGTCTTTCAGCCTCTTGGTTGAACAACAAAAGCAATGTAATACACCTGTACACTTGTCTTAAAGCTGACAAAGAGGCAGTGAAATTTGAAAATCTCTCCTAACCCCCATTGTTTTCCTCCTCGTTGCCGTGCTTTCCGTGTGCACAAATGAAACTTTAATGGATGCATTTTCGTCTTATCCAGCCAGCCTGAAAAATATAACAGTGCCAAATGGTAATGTAAACCCAAGAAATAATCAACACTTCAGTTCTGAGTTCCCGATAACTCTGCCAACCAAGCTTGCAACACATCACAAGAGCAAAAAAAAAAAAAAAAAAATCAGACAAAAGCACTTTTCAGCAGCTAAAACAAATTGCTTTATATATTTGTTAAGCTTTTGTCATCTTTAATTCTTGTGGTCAGGTGTGTGTGGTTCCCCCCTCCCCCTCCACCTCACTGTCACACACTGTTTTGACAGGCTGCCTAGCAGGTGCATTCTCAGCTCCTGGGATAATTATTTCAGCTAGGACAGGAATTCATTGTAACTGAAATAGGGCAGATTTTTCCTTCTCAGTCTGACTCACTTTTATTCTGCAGTCTCAAAGGAATACAGAAGCAAAAGTTTGTGGGGGGAAAGTTTCTTTTCATTAGCAAAATATAACCTTACAGGAAGGAAATGAGATGAAAAGTATATCCAAATCAAGAGAAACTCATACAGGGAGCTACGATGATGGGGCTTTAATCTCTTAAACATCTCTGGGTCAGCCATGAGGCATCCAGCATCCAGTTTGTCTCCATTTTGCTCTGATTGGATTTTATCCTAAGGATATTTTCTAAAATGCTTCAACTGAAACACCTAAAATGCTGCTTCCAAAACACCTAAAGACTGGTGTCTTAGCATGTACTTTAGATCAATGATGTAACATATGGTGCCTTAAATGTAATGCCTAGTTCTCAGAAAAGAAACCTCAGAATGGAAGAGGAACCTGGTGGGATCAGACCATAAGTCCAGCATTATGTCCCTACAGTGACCAATTAGATGCCAACAGAAAGCCCACAAGCAGGTTATGAGTGGTTGTGCTTTCCAGTAATTGCAGTCCAAAGGCATACTGACCCTAGTGCTGGAAGAAATATATCTAGTTATCATTACTAATAGTCTTAAATAGCCCCATCCTCCTTAACTCCATTCTCTAAGTAGGGAAGGCAACTGTATTGGGATAGGATCCAGTGGGATTCTACCGAATCCATTCCTCAGAAATTGGCATTAGGAAGCATAAAGCTTCTGATACTATAGATAATATATCACCATGACCACTAGTGATTGGTAGCCATACACAGTGATCACTATGTTTATGGTAGTACTCAATAGGCATGTGTGATCTATTTAAAATGGTTCAAAGGTCATTACAAAACTCGGGGGCAGTGGTGTTTTGTTTCTAAAGTGTTTCTAAAGAATAGTTAAAATGTTGTTACTATAATGAGAGTAATGAAATTTCATTGATATTTTGTTATAGTAATTGCACATAATTACTATAATTGGGAAAATTTTAGGGGCTCCTTTCTCCCTCATTTTTACAACTATTAAGGTAAAACTTGGTAGAACACATTTACCACTTTTAGTCCACCAAATTTCAGAACATTTCACTTATCCATGGATTTTGGAGGAATTTTCAAGTTTTTTAATAAACAAAACATTTAATAATAAAGAAAACATGTTCCTACTTTGAAAGTATTATTTTCTGTTTAATTGTGTAGTCCTCACTTTGAAAGTAGTAGTCCTACTCCAGGAACTTGTTTTTGTGCAAAAAAAACAACCCTTTGTTAAATGAGTGGATGACGATGTTAAATTGGTGGACTGGAGACTACAGCAAAATATGCTATAGGATGATGTCCCTCGAGCAAAGACAAAGCTTTTACAGTTCAATAAACTTTCACCATGTTTTTATGATAAAACCAATGGCATTTATAACCCAGAAACAAAAATCATAGTGTAGAATATTACATTTATTGGAACTCTGGCTGGCTCCAAAGGAGCAAATCTCTCTGATTCTGAGCAATGCACTGAATTCTGGGAAATGTAGTCAGAGCAGGGTCTTTTGAATTCTCTAGCATAGGGCTCCTCCCTTCCCAAGCTACATTTCCCAGAATGCTGTGCTGTTCCCAGATCCCTCTTTTCCCCACTCTTAATGACAAGACTCCATTAATTTACAGAGGAAAGACAAGCACGAAGGACCTGATTAATGCAGTCAAAGTTGTTGGACACTTAGGGGCAAGTAATCATGTGCTCCTGCAGTTTACGAAAAAGGAAGGCCAAAACTAAGACAAATCAAGCCCACATTCTGGACTTTAGGAAAGCTGGCTTACAAAAAATGAATCACTAAGAGGCATTCCGTGAACACCAATACTAAAAGACAAGAGAGTTAAGGAGGGATGGGAGTTTTTCAAAAGTGAAATACTCAAGGCACAATTGCAAATAATGGCAACAAAGAGGAAAAAAAATAAGACAAGTGCAAAGAAGCCAGAACGGATGTCCAAATAATTTCTAACTGGGCTAAGATTCAAAAGAGACATGAACAAGAAATGGAAAGGGGGAGAAATCACCAAAGAAGAATTCAAATGAATAACCAACACCTGCAGAAAAAAGGTTTGCAAGGCTAAAGTGCAAAATGAGCTCAGGCTTGCTAGGGATTTTAAAAACAATTAAAAGGGCTTCTTTTGATACATTGGTAGAAAAAGGAAGAACAAGGAGGCAATAGGTCTTCTGTGAAAAGATGGGGACAGGGAAAAGGCAGAACTACTTAATGCCTTCTTTGCCTCAGTCTTCTCACAAAAAGAAAGTCATCTTCAACCTCAGCAAGATGGAGTGGATAAGGATTGGGGGAAATCCAACCCCAAATAGGGAAACAAGTCATCCAGGAATATCTGGCTGCTCTAAACAAATTTAAATACCCACGACTGGATCAACTACATCCAAGAGCACTGAAGGAAATAGCAGAAGTTCTTTCAGCACCACTGGCAATCCTCTTTGAGAGAGCTTGGAGAACGGGACAAACCCAGCAGATT